>NC_141236.1:13645000-14245000 GCF_054856515.1 Filicampus tigris | reverse complement strand
TTTGATGTACAGAATATCAAATATTGACTAATGTTGCTTGAATTGCTTTGATTGCATAAGTGCTCTATTGATAAAGTTTATTCACAAATTGGATGTATTTTCTGTTTAAGATGCAAGCAATTGTACTTAACACTAATTAGTGCGCAAAAACAAAATCAAAACTTTATTCAAATTAATGGGTTGGGTGGCGTTAGGTCACGTGACGCCCACCGCGCCATGTTTCCATCGTGGCGTCGGGAAACTTCTTGAGCCAAGTAGGGAGGGGGGGAGAGGGCAGGGTGGCTTCAGATCTAGCGTCAAAACCCCCGCCGTTGACCAATAGCGCTTCCCGTTTTTATATTTCAACTTAAAAGCACACACGTTGACGCTTGACGTTTTTCTAATTCAGTGTGAGTAATTATTGTTTGGAAGTGAAAGTAAGGATTGGGAAACAAGGCAATAGGTATTAACTGAAATAAAAATATAAAGAACTGAAGCGTACCTCCAAACTGTGTCGTTTCTCCCTCCCCACCCGCCGATTATCTTTTATTTTGAAAAACAAACATTAGTATTTCCTCTTATTTCCATTCCTCACTGTGCAATTGACAACAAGTGTCTACTCTCCAGAAGGCGTAAAAAAAGGAAAAAAAAGAAACAGCACCAGGAACAAAGTTGTGAGTCGCGGCTGTCTCTCCACACATTCCTCGTTTTTCACGCATTTCAAAAATCTTTTACATTTTCAAACAGGATATATCGTCACCTGCTTTCAAGATTACGACGGCTGGATTTTACCTCGACGACAAAAAAAGTCGTCCAACTTTGGCTTTTCCTTGCATTCTGTGGATGCTCGCATTGGATGTATTTTGGGAGTTTTCTCATGATTTTTTTCAAGAGAGAGTGCCTTGTACCTCTAAAATGTCTTAAGTCCCTCTCAAGTGAAATCTACTTTTAAGCTTTCCATGACTCGGCTTGTCACTTTGTGGCCCTATTCGGACGGTTTGGACTTGTTTTGAGGCGGTGTACGTCTCCTTACTTAATCCTTCCCGGTGACAGCAGAGGTGAGTTGTCTCTCTCGGGCTCGATATGCTAAATTTAACTCTGCAAACATGCATCACAAACGGCCAGTCAACCTTTTTAGAGTGTCGTTTCCAAACGTTTTGATTGCGTCTCTTCACTTTGTGTTGTCATTTTTGGGCCAAACCCGATGGAAGAGGAACTGGAATCGTGACTGATTTAAAGGGACAGTAGACACAAAAAAATGTCTTCAAGTGGAGGTGTTGACAGGTAATAGGTAACACCCTCCTGGCTCCTGAAGATATGCCCTTTTAAAAATCATGGGAGAGAAACACCCTGGCATGAATGTTCATTGTTCAACGCCCTTCTTCCATTTTGGACATGGATGCCACTTGGAAAATCTCCCACTTTAATTTGTTGAACATATCAAAAAGAAGAAGAAAACAATATAAAAACATGAGATAAGAGTGATCCGGCTTACACTGTGAGCGCAGACTGAAGATACGAACGTTACATGGTGGCAGTGATCTCGACTCGCTAACAGCAAGCAGCAATTTAGCAAATACAGTAGTGACCAATTTTTCAAAAAGATGCTCAACTTGCTTAACACTGGTGTTGTGTTCAACGGAGCTTTGAACACAAAGGGTGGAGCTACACTTGTAGTCAATACTCAGAGGAATATATTCTTTATCTTCTGCAAAGAATGGCTACTGTGGTTTTACTGCCTCTCTAAGGAGCTGAGATCTCCATGTACACTGCATCTGTATGTCTGTTTTATGCATACGGCCAAAGATGCAGCAGCACGATGTTCACCAACCCTCCCCACATGCACCAACCCCTTTGGGTTTCTCGACACATGTGTTCACTTTTATCACGGATGGGCCTGCCTTCCCTGCTATTTTGGGTTTTTGCATCACCCAAGTGAAAGTTCCTTTCATGGTAAACCAGCTATTTTATGTTATTCCATAATAGAAACACCATGGTTTCCTTAAAAGGTCTCAATAACATCTAATGATGAAATCAAACAACAGTTATTCAACCTGACATAGCTTCCAAACAATGGGAACCTTGAGAAGGTTATTGAAACATCAATTGTTTCCCTTTATGAGCAATCCGAGGGTGTCGGGCAGAGGCCCCCCGAGTGACGATTATTTGACTCCTTATCTGCGGCGATGACGGAACAGGATGTCGCGTCCTGGGGCATCTTTTGTCTTATGCCACAGCTTTGGACACACTTGCCTTTAACCGTTTTTGGGTGGGACGGGGGTCAGAAGTGATAAATGCTGTACATACGCATTTTGTTGTTCTGCTGCATTGTATACATGTCCGTCAAAAAGATTTTCCCCATTGATGTACGTGTCAATGTAACTTAAGATGTGATTTGAGTGTGTGTGTGTATTTACGCAAACGTTGACTATTGACTGACGCTTGCAGGTGCAGCGTCGCCTTGAACAATCAAAGCCGCGCTCGCTGGAGTTGATTTGAAGCCATGGCGTCACTTGGCGACTTTGCCGAGGGCGGAAACAACGAGGAGTTCAGTGACATCATCAAGTCGCGATCAGGTAGGTTCACTTATGGGAAAAACAGTTTGAAGCTCTCTGTCTACAAGTGAGTAATACACAGTTCTCAGTCTTGACAGGTTTTCAGCAATTATCTTTTAACATGTACAGCATATAATGTATTTTAAAACATTCACTTTACAGCGTCTTTAAAGGGCCAGTAGCTAGGAGCAGTTTTGGACGCACAACTGGAGATTTGTTGTTAGAAAGGGCAAAGAGAAAGTCAGCCTAAAGGTGATCAATCGAGAATGGTGAGATGCCATATAAAAAGGCGCTCCCATTTGATCACTTACTGCTTGGATCATTCCAAACTACAGTAAAAGAATAATTTTCAAGTAATGAATAAGACTGTCACGTCACACAAGTTTAAAAAGAAGTTAACCACTCTTATTAGTGAAATGTGAAAGTAGCGTGTACGCTTACGTCATGCTTCTTTTTTAATGCTACTCTTCCCTTACTGTGTCACAAAAAGCCAAAAACAAATCACGGGCAGTATCGTAACAAAGCACACAACCATTTCATTCCTTCATTTTCTCAAAGAATAAGTTATGTATTCTATAATGTGCCATTGTGCGCAAATATAAACAGAATACTGGGCCAAAATCAGCGATTGAAATGTGGTTACATCATCCTAACAAATCTTTTTCAAAGATCTTACAGCCAAGCAGTAAATAAAATAAGATGAATAAGCAGTGTAATAGGCAGAAATTAATCCACACACCAAATTTAGATTCGTGGCTAACCGCTTCCTTCTGCACCAAAACATACAGCGGCTTACTCAAGTATATATAGTATGTAACCTAACTGTAATCACTTGTTATTGTTAAAAATAAAAAAAAATGCAGAATTTCAATCTGGACACACAGCACCCATGAAGTGAGAGTAGAGGCGGAATTTTACAGCTTTTCTCAGACAGTTGAGAGTTCAAGAGCGTTATTGTCATTGACAACACAGAATTGGTTAATAACGTGAAAAATTTTAACAGTTAATGTGTTATAGATCAATGATATTGATTAATACGAATTTGACCATATTTGGGGTTACACGGACAGTAACAGTATGTGCTTTTACTGTTCTTTGTATGGGCATCGAATAGAAAGTCACCATTCCAACTAAAATGAGCATACGTTCGCAACTTTCCACCCGCTAGCTTAGTGCTAGTTTTACTTTCCTATCCTATCGTCCTATCGCCCTGCCTCGCTGATTCCTCGCCAGGAATTCCGCTGTGCCGTCGCAGTTTGTAATTTACGTTTGTGTCCAGACCACAATGGCTCCCCTCTTGCAAAGATTCAGGTTTCCTAGCAACAACCCCCCAACCCCCCCCCCCCCTCCCCATCCCAAAGTAATGTTTTCTTTAATGGCATAGTGTGTGTGGGGGGGAGTTGAATTTGGCATGTAACTTAGTTACTGACCCCCAAAACACATGGAGCAAATACGGGAAAGGTTTTACTATGCTGCAGGTTTCATAGTGTGTGCGTGAAGCGGATTACATGAAGTTGGGTTCGGTCATAGGAAACGGCTTTGAACCGCAGTGCATGCGGGCCTCGTGTAGCATGTAAAACGCTTTTCAAACAGTTACTCACACCAACTTTTAAGGTTGATGCTGAGAAACGTGTGTGTGGTGGGCAGGTGGGACGGATGTTTTCTCAGCTGAGACCAGCCCCGTTAAGAACACATGAACACACTTGCCGCCGTGTAGCCCCGCTACGCACACATAATCACACACTGAGAGAGTCACACCACCATTACTGATTGACAGAACGCCGTCTGTGGTCATCCTCCTCTTTAGACGAGCCCGGTCTTTAATTCTGATGGACAGTTTTTAACATGCCGTGTGTGTATAGTGGAGGTCAGCAGGCTACATTCCGGCTATACATACTTATGCAAACAAAATGCCTGTCGAGTGTCATGGGAATGGGAGGGGGGGCGGCTCTATACATTTCGTAGCATGTCAACTTGTTATTTAACCCGACAAAACATCAGGCGTTGAGAGCTAGCTCAATGTTGAGTTTAGTATTTATTTCACAGATTGCAGAGAGGCTAACTCTCATAGCTGGTTGCAAACACAAAAGACAGCGTTATATTATTATACAAACTTTACCTTGAATTTGTCAAACAGTGATGGGTGATGCCGCTACATTTGTATAATGGTTGGATTGAGTGTAAATGGATTGTTTTTTTTCTGGAGAGCCAGGCTCAAGGATGACATAAGAAGAGAAAGGCGACTGTTGTCGCGCTACCCTCTCAGACGCTACATTAGTGTAGCAACAGAGCTTACGTAATAACGCATCCTGCCGTAGACGTTTTTATATCACATTACGATATATACGTCTATATTGAAATAATGCGCAGCACCCGACACTACAGCAAGCCAGAAACTCAAACGGTTGAATCAGTACATGGACTAGTCCATTCTGTCCATTGTGGATTATTGTCCACATGCAGCCTTTTACAGTTCCGGTCTGGTCTTTGTCAAACGTTCAGGGAACGGAAACCATATGGCCGTCAATTATTTCGACCCTTGGAAATTATTGACGTATTATCTTTCTGTCTATCTAAAGACACATGGATGCCTTTTGGAAGAACAAAAAATGGAAACTTGACAGACACATTCCTGGCTGGAACTGACTCTTTGGGCTTGAATAGGGTACAGTGTGCTACATGGCACAGCATTGTAACCCCGCCCCTTGCCAGATTGACCTGCTCTGCTCATTCCTGAGTGAAGACAAATGTGAGAGGTCAAATATCATCCTCACACTTTTCTGAGCTTCTCTGAGCTTTTCTCCCTCCTGTTGTTACTGGTTACATGTATGTTGTTCCCTCCCTCGCGCAGCTTTGCCTCTGTTCATGAACATCTCTCGCAAACGTTCGTCTTTGACCATCTGCTTGCACTTTTGGGTGTGACGTGAAACAACGAAGACGCCGCAGCTGAGAAGAAGAACGTGATTGTCGCCAAATGGAGGGTGTGGCATCAAGTTTTCTGATGACTGGGTGTATCGTGTAATTGGAGGCATTCCAGCTGGCGTGTTGTGTACTCTCTTGCCGTGACAGTTTGGATTGCTCGTTCATGAATAACGCTGTGAAATATTGCAACCATCTGCAGTGACATTTGCCGCATGATCGTCAGGGTTGTACAAGTGTTGATGGGTGTGTGTGAGCAAACAAAACAACGTGTTCACATCACAATCGCTAGGGGTGTAACAGACAGTAGGCTGACTTGGTGGGATATTCCAGCCACATTTGTGAAGGCGTACGAAAGATTCTAGACCAAGTGGCATCCAGGTGGTGGGAGTGGTCAAATTCGTCCTTCTTATCGGTATGTGTGTAACCCCGCTCCGTTGAAGTGTCTCAAGGTAGATTCCGGCACGGAATGATGGCGATTTGGGAAATCTCTCGCCAGCAGCATGACTAATTCAGTCCAGTGGAAATCCCCCTGTCTCTGGCCTCCTTCGTCCACTGTCCTTGCTCACTTTCAGTCCTCCTTAGCTGGGACCGCAGCGCATACTCGCCGCTTTCTTTAGAAGGACTCACTTAAGCCGGACGATTTTCCTCATCTACTTCCTCCATGTCGAGGAAAGGAAGAGAGAATACAAAACACAGGAAAAATTAACTTCCCTTGCAGTCCATTTCACTCTCACTGTGAGAATTGTTTGTTCAGTTTCCTCCGAACAAATGGTTTTGCCCTACTCAACTTCTGAAACGTGTTCCTGTTACCGGTAATCGAGAGTGTTTATGATTGATGTGGTGTACCGGAAGTTGCTGCCAGGTCCCTTTGGGTCATGTTTTCTTTTGCCTATCCTTTTACGATTGAATTTTCTCACCCACCCATCAAATGCCGGCGCGTGTGTGTGACATCACAGCAGCCGAGGCACCCCAACTCAAAGGACCTTTTAGTGAGGAAAAAAAAAATAAAGCTCTCATACATCCTACTTCCTCTTTTGCTTTGTATTGTCGTTCCGTCGCCCGCTACTCCGTTGTTTTCATCTTCTGCGTTTGTCTCTTTCGTGACTGTTCTGAGATGAATTTAAGTAAGTGGACGTCATGGAGAAAGCGCAATTTTTTCAGGAGGAAACGCAAGCCTGAACTAATTCTTGTTCTTGGTAAGTGCAAGGCTAAACTGAGCTCTTTATCCACTTTAATCTAATGTACTGACGAGCGTTTGAAGCAAAAATGAGTCTGCTTGACTCATCTTAACATAATGAGTCAAGTTTTTCAAAATGTTTTAACTCAAGACACAAATTAGAACGTTGGATGCACATGCTAAAAAACATCATGCATTGCCATTAGACTAGCATACTGTATACTGCGCTTAAACTCATGGTAAAGAACACAAAATACTTTCATCTTATGTCACAAACATGCATAAAAAAACCCCATCATTTCCTGTATCATGGGATTTTTCAGTTATTTTTTTTTGACACTGACAGTTACTGCAGACACACGGAGCAATAAGGAAAGTGTGTGAAAGAAGAGAACGTCCTAAATTTAGGATTATTTCACACATTATAGAAGAAGGAAAAGTGAAACGTGCCTATTAAAAAGTGCAACTGTCGTACGTTACACAACTGCACACCTACGGTAAAGTAGACATTGTTAGCTAATGTAATATACCATACCAGTGCAAGTTAGAGCAAATTGTAATCCCTCCCCCCCGTGGCCTAGGCTAGACCCAGCTGTCAGTTCACTTTCAATCGCTTTACTGAACAACGGTAACAAACAAACGCAAGCAAATATTCACTCACGTCCTGCGGCTTGCCACAACTGATGCTGAGTCACTCAACACCGAGTGGCTCAGCCATTTAGCCAGGTAACAGCCAGCCAAGCCTACACTCTCATTCGCGGACTCATGCGTCCCTCAACCGTTTGTTTGAGCCCACACGAGCAAAAGCATTACTGTATGTCAAATTGACCAATGGGCAGCTTGTAACCTGAAAAACGTTTGTTTGAAGTTTGGGCACTCGTAAGTCAAGGCAGCACCGTTCAAGGTTAGCGTCAACCCTGTGTTGTCTGTGAATGCGTGTAATCTATCATTCCATCCCCTTGCATGCTGGGGTGGCTCTGAACACGGACTTTATCTGTGTTCATGTCCCCCTCATCCCGCCGTTCCGCCATGCATCATGACTCCCCCGCCCTCGGCCTGCTCTGTCCTGTCTTCGTCTGTTGTGCCTCTGCTGCATTCTTCTGCTTCTTCCTTCGCTGTCTGGCTAAGACAACAGAACCAGAAGGCAGATGAGCAGCGCCGGAATGTTGACATTTCTTTGAGTCTGACTACTGATTGCAAAATGTGTGCTCAGACTCCATCGTAGGAACTATTAGGAGGTTTTTCTTTTTTTGGACAGTAAATTGATATAAAAGGGAGTTTGCTCTTGCGGTACGTAAATGTCACAATGACCTACCGTAGAAAACTGGTGGCATTTCACAAGGCTACGTACTCAGTCCACAGACTTGACTTTTTTTCATACAAAGGTTGTCTGTGATTATGACTGTAGTCCCGCGCTGGCATAGGTTAGCGATGGACTTTATTCGATGTTGCTGCCGTAGGAACGGAACTCCCTCAGTTTGTTGCACGCGTCACCTACTTGCTGCTTTTCAGTGGTACTCTCAAGATGACGGTGTTGATGACGATGAAAGGTTCCAGCTAGAGCAAGAGCATGTCGACAAGGCTCGACCCGGCTGGGACAAGCTGAGACAAGTGACCACTGGAGGGGAGGAGGGAGGAATGCATTTGGGAATTCTGGGAATTCTTGCATTCTTCCCATCCTACACAGGCAAAGGGAGAGTTCATCTTTGCTGTGGTTGTTTTGTGAGAGCGCTTTTGTATCCAGGAGGCATTCATTTCCTGACGCACAATGAACAGATGACTTGGAAGCCAGCCTTTGTGTTGACTATTGACTTGTCAAGGTTAAGTTCATCCGGGACAGTTGTTGTTTAATGGTCTGACACAAATCCTCCATTGAAAAACTCCATCTGCATGACCAGTGGGTGTGATGTCTCGGAGATCAACTCAGCTGGTTGCCGCGTGATCATGTGACCGCGTGGTTAATGGGTTAACTGTGGTCTCTGGGAGGCAGGATTTTGTGAAACCCTCGATTAGGACAATCACTGGGGTGGAACCATGTGAACTTAGGAAGCGTGGCCTGGCTTGTAAATTGCTGTGTTTGTTCATCCGTGTTTACAATGTGAGGTTGCCGTGGAAACAAGTGTGGTGTGTTTGATTTCCACCTCAGCTCTTACTACCTGAGGTCATGAGATTTGTCCACCTGTGATACAGGAGAGAATTGAAATGTGTGTGTGTGTGTGTGTGTGTGTGTGGGGGTGGGTGTGTGGGGGTGGGTGTGTGTGTGTGTGTTTCCAGCCGGCTGTTTTAGGGTTCCTGTTTGAGGTTTTTTTTTTGTCCATTTTTGCTCATGGTTGAGTCCCCCACACGCGCAATCCTCTCAGGGTGAATTATGTAACCTCCTATCTTGGAAAAAAAGAGAACTGTTCGCAGCAATCGGACCAATACAACAGTTGTTATTACAGGAGTTCCTTGGCGGTGTACGACCAAATTCCGTTCCTACGGTGGCACCGTCACGTGAATTTTTCCCTAGATCGGAACCTACGCTAGCGCACTAGTAAATTCATAAATACCGCTAATATTTGCATGAAAGTCCAGTATGCCTAACCTTTTGTGAGCAGTGTACATAAAAACAAACTTACGGTACCCTTTTGTCATTGTAGTACTTTTTTATTAATCCATGACCTTGGTTTAAACCAACTGACCAACTTCCTGCCTTAATGACATATTTCTCCCAGTAACTGCCTGCAGCACTTATTTTATCACAATGTCGCCATAAATTCTTTTATAAATTTTGACCGCTATTATTGACACGAAAACACTCTGCCAGTGTCACGTGCACAACTTAAAAGTTCACTTGTAAGCGGAAATCCAGCATTCTGTGTGTACATCCAGTAAATTGAGGACGCGTGTGTGCCCAGTGAGCCGTGGGAATACACCAGTGGGATTACGCCGCCTTGATGCAATCTCTACTTCCTGTTTGGGCATCGGAGGAGCGCTGAGACTCTCGCTGTACAGTACATGGCATTGTGCATTGGCAGCACGTAGCGGGGACCGTGTCAATCAAAACGGAGCTTTATTAACTTAGTAGCTTTGTTAATATGTATTGCATCACATTCGTACCTTTTGTTGTGGTCAGAGAGCGTCTACGGTCGGATACGTCACAGACCCCTGATGATAGGTGAAAATCTATTAGACACACCATAATTAAAAAAAAGTACTTTAACCCCTCCCTCATGCTTCAAACATGCTTTTAAACTTAATAAAACACACTAAAACCTCTTTAAACACTACTTAGTACTTACCTGTGGTCCCTCTTGGCAGTTCTCCTATCAAGCGACAACTCATGGTTTCTTCAAGCTGTTTTGTTGTTACTCCAAGTTAATGTAAAACAAGAAAATTAAACATTGTATATTTATGAACCCAAATGTTCAGCCAAATCATATAATTTGATCCAACATTCGTTATGTTGATCTTGTGACCCGATTATAATCTCCTGCCTATATTCCCTTCACAGTTGTCTTGTTCCCCAATTTCATTATTAGCCAAGAGCCGTCTCAATTATCTTGAATTATCCTCCATTGTTGGTGTTTATGGTCCCATGATTTGAACGCAGGATTGCGTGTAAAAACTGGTAAGCGCATGCATACTTCTCGCCTGTGTGATTTTTCATGTCACATTTTATTCTCGTACTGTAATTCACAGGTGTCAAACTTGAGGCCCGTGGGCCACATCTGGCCCTCCATCTTATTTTACATGGCCCTTGGCTTCCATTCTAAACCTGTTATCCATCAAACCAGTTATCAATATTCAATGTGGATATTTAGCTAGGGGGCTAGCTAACAGACTTGCGAGTTAACTGGCTAGCCCTCGACGGTTCAACCTTTGAGGTATATTTTTCAGAAAATTGTTAAACACCTACCTCTGCCCACAGAAGAGAAGTGCCCCGGCTATTTTAGCTGTGCTTGTGTAGGTTTTCTTAGTCATATAAGTGTCAGGCTAAGTGGTGTTGTAGTTTACAGGCTTGTCTTAAACACTTGTTTGACCATACACGCAGTTTGTAAGCAGCCATAAGTAAAGTGACTTAAGAGGACCTGGGTAATGTGGCTTTCATTTTGTTGATATACATTCCCCATGGGAAGACTTTTCATGTCCCCACACACACAATACTACCTTGATCTTTCCAGTCGTTTGACATTCCTGTGCTACGGCGATCAGGAGCAGGCACGTATGAATTGGCGTTATTGTGCTGCGGGGGCGGCAAGGTGCAAGCCCCGAGTGACTTGTGCCAAACCACCCGCCCCCCTCCAGGGGCCTCAGAGGCCCGCCACAGGCAGCTGATAAGGCTTTGAAGTCAGTGGAAATGCCGATATTGTGTTGAGAGCACAACTGCACCTGACCGCGATACCTGCATTGACGTATTGATGGCATCTATCGGTTACGTAATTAGTCAGATTCCATTGTTCTCACTTTGCTTTCCTGCTTTATTTCCACAGGTGGCAAAAGTAACTGAAGTAGAAATTAGATGCAAGCAAGAAAAGAAGCAAGAAAAGTACTGATTCAACTACTTTATTTCAGTAAAAGTAAAAATAACACAAAAAGATATTTTTTTCAAGATGATCTAAAGTGATGTTGGAAAGCGTGAATGAACCGAACCAGTGTTACCAGAATGAAGTCTGAATGTCATATGGCATATCAAAGTACAAGTAAAAGTTACGCTGCTGAGTCGGAGCGAGCCAACATAACATTTCCCTGATATCCATCCTGCCTCCACATGGTATGTTACTATTTTTCCAGCCAGCCAGCAAGTGGCCACACGGACACAAAGAAGCAGACAACTGCGGGGTCGGGTGATCATAACCTCTGACCTTTTGTTCGGTTCATGGTGTTTTTACGCAGTGGCCTGTGTCAGGACAGCAGCACTTAACCACACACACGCACTTACTTTTTGCTTTCCTCCCTTTTTTGTGAAGGTTTTTTTGTTTTGTTTTGTTTTTTGTTTTTTAAACATGTACTTAATTCACTTTTTTTCTTGTGGAAGCACTACATGAATTGTGCAAAGGAAAGGTTCACTTAAACAGAAGTAAAAGCACACAAAAAGCTTCTTCCAATGATTTCTTGATGAAGAATTAATGGTTATTCACCACTAATAGCAGTTTGGACTTTGTCATAATGTGTCCTTTTATTCCAGGCTGGAGCTTTTACGGTTTGAAATTAATTAGCAAGAGACCGATGTGGTTATCTTTTTCTTTTTTCTTTTAAATCAAGCACCAATAAAATATACCATAATTAACTCTAATGTTCAATGTGAAGTTTAAAATGCCTCTTTTTTGTTTTTCTTTCCCCAGATGAACATGACTTGGTGCAGAAGAAAACATTCACCAAGTGGATAAATGCACAGTTCTCAAAGGTACCAATTTTACTGTAATACATTTTTTGCAAGTTAGTTGCTGAAATGCAGGTTATTTTATGTGCGATGCAATTTCCTTTTCATATCATTTGCGTTCATTACTGTATGTATTAATGTCGGGCAGGCCAAATAATACATTTGAAAAAGATATGTCGTTCGTAATTTGATATATTATGATGAGGATATTCTGGGCCCTGGGACTAAGTAAATTGATGTTTTGTTGCGTGTCATCCAATCAGGAGGGTAAAACAGCTATCAAGGACATGTTCTCTGACCTGAGGGATGGGAGGAAGCTGCTGGATCTGCTGGAGGGCCTCACTGGCCACGTCCTGGTCAGTTACCCGAGTGTTTCACAAACTCATAGGCAGCCAATTTGTTTAGGAAATCTTTTGTTTTTTTGGTAGGGTTAACATTCCATTATAGCTCCTATTTGGTATCTGCAGCTGTAGAAAGTGCCAGTCAATCAGCGCTTAATACGCTTAATCTCGTTGTGCTAGAATAACAATAAATCTTCAATTCTGTCAGTCAGCGTAGCGCCTTATAAAAGATTTGCAGCTGTTCGCAATTCAGCCTGGCATTCTTTCCATAACTTCTCAAGTGAAGGCATTGATTCTCCTATCAAGCAGTAGCTCACATTGTACATTCCACTGCTTTGCTGTGCGCGCTTGCCCTTCACAATGTCTGATACTGAATGGCCCATTTGCCATCATTTCCTCTGAATGCATGCATGTGCAATTCTTCCAAGACTTCTGGAGTATTGTGCTCGAATCAATCATCCTTACTTGTGCTGTGATTCTTGTTCTTCAGACCAAAGAGCGAGGCTCCACCAGAGTGCACGCGCTCAACAATGTCAACAAAGTGCTTCAAGTTCTGCATCAGAATAATGTGAGTGTAAATCGAAATGTTCTTCACCAGGTGGGCGAAGGTCGAAAGTGTTTGCAGGGTTGAATCGCACGTGTCACAGCTGTTTTGTTCAACATGACATTAGACAGGACACGCTGGTGTCATTCAAAGCAGGAAA
Source organism: Filicampus tigris (assembly GCF_054856515.1). NCBI lineage: Eukaryota > Metazoa > Chordata > Actinopteri > Syngnathiformes > Syngnathidae > Filicampus > Filicampus tigris. Next base: position 14,231,960 of record NC_141236.1, on the reverse strand, counting down.
AGACCCACATTGATATGAAACGTCCTCCTTTCCTGTCTATGTGGCCTTGCGAGTTCCCCGTTGCACTTTGCGTGAGACATATAAGGACATGGAGCGAGAGATGCAAGCGAAGCGGAAGAATGAGGCTAATTGGAAGCAGAAGCAGGGTGAAAGGTGGACTCTGCGGTAGAGCGAGGTGTCACCAAGCTAAACACATGACCTCACGCGCCCCTTGCTCTTTCTTGATCCTGTCCAAATAAGTCAAACGTAGCCTCGCTATAGCTTCTGCGGCGGTGCCTTAACTCTTTTCGCGCCCACACTTGTGTTTCGCAAATCATCTTTACCCATTGGGAAGAATTTAAATGCCATTCATCCGTTCCAGCCTCTTGTAAAATACCAACAAGCACTTTTGTAACATGTTTTCTAATTTAAAAAAAAGCAGCACTTAATATTGTCCTTTAAAAAAAAAACACAAATTAATGACAGAATTAAATCATCATGATTTCCAGAGGAAAAAAATGGACCGGACCGCCTCTAATTTTAAACGTCCGTCCGTCGGCGAGTCCGACTAAACTTTGCACGTGAATCTCAGGAATAATATTCTGCTGCCATAGGATGGATGGATTTCCCTTTTTTTTTTTCCAATGCAATTTTAAACACTTTTCCTTGCACTGCTCATCTTGTGTTGTTGTTTGTTGGCATCGTCAGGTGGATCTGGTAAACATCGGTGGGACTGACATTGTTGATGGGAACCACAAGCTCACTTTGGGACTCATCTGGAGCATTATTCTTCACTGGCAGGTGAGCCCACACGTACTAAACCCGAACCAAGAAATAGAAACTTTTGCCTGATCCATCCTCATCATTTGTACAGGTGAAAGACATCATGAAGGACGTCATGTCCAGCCTGCAGCAGACCAACAGCGAGAAGATCTTGCTCAGCTGGGTGCGGCAGTCCACGCACGCTTACCCGGAGGTCAACGTGCTGAACTTCACCACCAGCTGGGCCGACGGTCTGGCTCTCAACGCCATCCTGCACCACTTCAGGTGAGGATTCTGCCCAAAGTGCCGTCATGGCAATTTCAAAATCCACCTCGTTGCCTCGTTGTGCTGTCTATACAGAACAAGATTGCTTGCTCATTCAGGGTTTCCTTGATATGTTTAAGTTGATTTCATATTCTGCAGCGTACTCAGCGGGTAGTTTAAAGGATACAGTGCTCATTACTCAGTAGTAAGCAAGTCACATTATGTTCAGAAATCTCTGATTGTATATTATTGCCATCAGATGCAAAAATGCCTGCTGTAGGCGGTGAAAAGCATGCACGTGTGCATCTACACTAGGTGGGGTTTGGGTCTCCTGTTTGTCTGCGTGTGTGTTGACTTACCCTGTTTACACCTGCCCTGTTGATGTTTGCACATGCTCGCCGTGTTGTGTGTGTAAGCAAAAACGAGTGAGCCGAGCATCAGGGCTATTCGTGAGCACACCCCTCCCCGTTCTGTAACCCTTGTCCTTAACTGTTGCACACACGCTCTTGGGACTTTTGAGTTGTGAGAAAGGCCAGTGTTGGTTTAGACTTGGGCCAGGGTTTACGTGGATCACTGATGCCGTACATTCCACACTCAACTCGCCCCAACAAGCTGTTTCCCTTAGTGCAGTATTCGCAACATACTGTACTCCCGATCCATATTGATGTGTTGTGAATATGTTAGAAAGAGTTTGATCCGAAGTGTGATGGATTTGTCATTTCATTTGCAGGCCAAATGCATTCAGTTGGGATAATGTGGTTCCAATGAGGCCTGTTGAGCGTCTGGAGCACGCCTTCACTGTAGCCAAAGACCAGCTGGCTATCGAGAGGCTACTAGATCCTGAAGGTGAGGCGCCCCCCTGACTAGTTTGAAATGCTGCCATGTTAACCTACACAAGCCAGTCATCCTACTTGCAATGCCAGCAAAAGGGTACTGAAAATTGGGATGCTCAGATATTTGGGGACCCTTGGAAAAGAGTGGAAAAGCAAAAAATACCTCTTGTTCCAGCTGACCCATTATGCTTGTTGGGATTTAGATTTGAAATGTGAATGAAAGAGACAGATTCATTTTAAAATCGCTATATTGCTACAACATCGATATAGCTTTTATGTCACAGTCAATTTGACAAATTTCGACACTTTCTTCACATTGTCTCGACCTTTCTTTTCCAGATGTGGCTGTGCAGTTACCAGATAAGAAGTCCATCCTCCTGTATGTGACGTCGTTGTTTGCGGCGCTGCCCAAAGACGTTAGCATGGCGTCCATCCGAGAAGTAGAGACGCTGCCGCGCAGATTCAGAGTGGAGGCCGAGGATTCGGGTGCGGGACTTGGTGCACAGGTAATTCTTGACCACATACCGTGTTGACTTTTACACATTACAGTGTCCCCCCTGTGTTTTGTGCCCAGGCTATATCGCAAATTTTTCATCCATAGTTTTTCTTTTTTTTTTTTTAATGAGTCCTAATGGGCTGCGACATGCCAGGCAACACTGAGGCCTACTAGAAGAGATGCAGCATAATTTAAGGTTGAAATGTGTTAAAAGCATGTGGCAGAGGTAAAATGATAAGAAAAAGTTTGGAGCGGGTCTGCAATGTATGTTCACCGCACTGCTTTCAACCATATCATCACATCTGTGGTGTTGTCAGAAATTCCCCAAATCACCTCTTAAGTTTTATTTATTGCATCTGGCCTCACACTTCACACACTGGAAGGAGCGCTGGAAAACTTTATTGCATCTGATTGGTCCTGTGTGTGTGTGTGTCGGGGGGGGGGCGTGTTTGAGGGGTGCTAACTTTCCTGGCACGCTTCCTCCCGCCACAGGAAGTGATGCGTAATGCCGCTGCTTTTGTGACCATGTGGGGGGGCAGAATAGAGGTTCTTTGTTTGGACTGGTCACAAATTCCCCACCCCCCCACCCGCGCCCATTTCATTCTTGCCTTGCGATTCCATGCAAAAGATTTTTCCAGATTTGTGACATTATGGAAGTGAATTTTTTTCTTCATGTCCGAAATGTCAAATTTGCACTTTGACAACCATAATAATTCCTGCCATGGATTTTATTGTTGAGTGACCGATACTTTTTGCTTCTGGAGTGTTGTATACCATTGCGACTGAGACGGCCCGATTGTGGCTTGACCTGCTCTGCAAGTCGGCAGCCACCTCCCAGCATCCCATAATAGGCCCGCATACTTCTTACTCCTAACTGCAGGGCAGGTCGCTCTGCATGCCTCAGAGCAGTCACTTCCAGCCTCTCCCTCCTTCAACCGATGCTTCTATTTTAAAACACTGCAGCAGCTGATTGGACATCGTCGCTACACGAGAAACACAAGTCAAACAAAAAGTGAGCTATTTTTTGGGACATTATAGGGAGATTTTTTTTGTGCACGAGCAGGGTCGAGAAACTGCGCCAGCTAAACACAAATGTAGTTTTCATTCATTAAAAAAAAAAAATGTCAAATTCGATTTGAATGAAGCCGGTGCTTCATAAAGTTTTTTTGTTTTCCAGCATCCGTAAGATGCACTTTGATCCGCAGTCCATAAGGGCGGATGTCACCACCCCATCCTTTGTAACAAAAAAAGAAAAAAATGCAGCTTAAAAAAAGTCATCCCCTCACTCCCACCAGCCCACCTGGTCCTCTCTGCAATTGAACCAAAAAAAAAACCCAAACAAAAACAGTGACTTCTATATGAAGAAATCACAATCAGTTCAAAGGTAATTCTGCTGAATGGGTTCTGATGTTTCTCAGAATATGCAGCTGAGGGACTCGGGCAACAGCCCCCGGCCAGAGACTCCCGACGCCCTGATGGAGCCAGAAGGGGAGATGGAGGGCAACATGATGGAAGCTGACTTGGACACCTACCAGACCACCCTGGAGGAGGTACTGACTTGGCTACTGTCGGCCGAGGATGCCCTGCAGATCCAGGACGAGGTGTTGGACGACGTTGAGGGCGTCAAAGAGCAGTTTCACACGCATGAGGTGAGAGGAGCCGCGAAAGGGGCATCAGTCAGTTGGGGTCCGTCTTACATCAAGTGAAACTGGGCTCGGTTAAGTTCTGTTTTGCATTCACATTGCGACTTCGTTTGAAAGAGGTCCCATGGGTCTCTCACGGCATTTCGGGAAGGATTAAGCAACATGCTTTTCTCTTACTGATTTCGCAACCGCCAGTGTCTGTGACTAATTTGTGGAATCCAGGACAAAGCATGAATCTGAATACTGAGAAAAGAAGATGACCGAGATAAGTAGGAAGCTTGAGGGTCTAGTTAGCTTTATCCTGTTAAATTCAGCACAAATAAATACCTTGCCCCTAATCAATGTAAACAGTGGATGACATCAAGGACCCTTCTGTTTTTTTTTCCTCAACAGAATGGTACCAAGTAATGCTGCACCAGGTGTCTGTAATTTTAGTACCTGTAAGCAAATTGCTACTTGTTCTGCACCGTACTCTAACTCTGAAAAAGTCATTTTCATGGTTCTTTTACTATTCAAACTTGTCATTAAACACATGAAGTCTAACACCGCTCTCAGGCCTGTCGGCAGCGAGTTCATTTCCCTGGCAAATTGTGACCGCTCGGCTCTTGTCGACTTTGGCAGGCCTTCATGATGGAGTTGACGGCTCACCAGAGCAGCGTGGGCAACGTGCTGCAAGCCGGCAATCAACTGATCGCCCAGGGCAGCCTGTCAGAAGAGGTGGAGGATGAAATACGGGAGCAGATGAGTCTGCTGAATTCCCGCTGGGAGAGCCTACGCGTGGCCAGCATGGACCGCCAAGCCAGGTAACGAATTACCATTTGAAGCTGTTTTAAGCATTAGCGTACATGCGCGCGGGGTAGAGGTCATCGGTCTTAGCGCTGACCTCAGATGTTTATGGCTTTCATCTGTGAGGAATGTGCAAGGCTGCAAGCAATGTGAAGGTGACAACTGATAAGCGGTGAGCTTCCCCCCCAGGCTTGCAGCAGTCAGTCAGTCTGTTATCGTGTCCAATGCTTCAAAGACAAACCTATTTCTTGCTTTCTTTGTTGTTTCTAGGCTCCACGAAGTCCTGATGGAGCTCCAGCAGCAGCAGCTCCAGCAGCTTTCCGATTGGCTGACCCTGACAGAAGACCGCATCAGAAAGATCGAGACAGAGTCGCCGGCAAAAGATATCGACGCCTATAAGGAACGCGTCGAACAGCATAAAGTAAAGACACTTTACTCTACTGTGATCAACTGTCTCACTAGTGAGGACAAAAAAAACGTACTAGCACATGGACCTTAATCTGGATATCAAGCATATTGAAGAAATGCTACTTCCCATAAATAATCTCTACAGAAGCCGTGCTAATTTTGCACGGGTTGCTTTTGGCCCTCTCAGGAGCTTCAGAATGACCTGGAGGCAGAGCAGGTGAAGGTAAACTCCCTAACGCACATGGTGGTTGTGGTGGACGAGAACAGTGGTGAGAGCGCTACCGCCGCCCTGGAGGAGCAGCTCCAAGTAAGTCAACCTGAGACTTTGGCTATCAGGTGTCAAAGCAAGAATTTTTGACAGAAAGTACAGAAAAGATTTTTGTCAAAGTAGACAAAACGTTTTGGTTCTCCTAGCTCATTTACTTGGAGGGGACGTGTTGCAGTTTAAAAAAGTGTCGGCAAGATTTGAACACAGCCTCACTTCATTAATGTTCATGTTGGAAAACCATCTTTCTTTCAGTCTTTGGGTGAACGCTGGGCAGCTGTTTGTCGCTGGACGGAGGAGAGGTGGCACAAGCTACAGGAAGTCTTCCTGGTGTGGGAGCAGCTCGTGACGGATCAGGTACAATCTCGATTTAACATTGTTTCCCAACATTTATTGCGGCATGTCACACATTTCATGAAAAAAAAAAAAAAGAGAGAGGATGGGAAACACCGCTGTAATAAATGTGCAATTTACACACACTTGTTGACTCAAGCACTATTTCTGCTCTCACATCTGCAGAGTTTATTCAGAGCATGGTTGGAAGAAAGAGAAGAGGCCTTGAGTAAAGTGCAGACCAGCAGTTTTAAGGATCCAAGTGAAATCAACACTAAAGTGCGGCAATTAGCTGTAAGTAAAGAGGAAGCTCTTGGTGGGGGGCACCTGCAGATTAGCCAGCTTTTGATTGCCCCGTTATAAAAATGTGTAGATTCTCAAGGAGGATATGGAGAAGAAGAGGAGGACCCTCGACCAACTTTCCGACGCAGGCCGGGATGTGATGTCATTAATACGGAGCGGCGAGGCCGGAGCTGCCATCGAGGCGGACACTGAAGATTTGGCCCATCGATGGGACAACCTGGTGCAGAGGCTGGAGGACTGCTCCTTCCAGGTGGGCATGGTGACTAGGCACAAAAATGTTCAATCTTTGTGCACCAAAAAAAAAATCATACATTGGTTACATATTGATCGATGTCCATTTATCTGGCATACGCGGAATGGGCTCTTTACTCACGAATGGCCTCACTCTCTACCAAGGTGATGGAAGCCGTGACCGACGCTGGGATGACTCAAGTGGATGAACACGTCGTCATGACGACAGTCACAGCGCCTGCCACCGCCGGTTCTTCGGCCGCCGACCAGGAGCTGGCCCCTCCCGCCCCTCCCAAGAAACGACTGCTGGAGACGGACATAGAAGTCAGGAGGGTGTAAGTACTGCTAGAAAAGCTTGTTGTTGCACAAACACACAAACACAAAACGAGAACATTGGCAAGAAGCCGATTTCGGCAGCAACACGGATCCAAACGCTCACACGCAAACTCACCCGCTAATCCGACTCCAGCTCACGACGTTCACTCACTAGGCCACGCCCCCTTACTCGTTCACTTACGTGGATGTTCTGACACATATCGAGGAGGAAAATGCTAACACGTTGGAAGTCGGATACGTTTAGGCACCTCATACTCGGAATGGATTATGTGTGAGGTAAAATGAGTATGTTTCGTGGTAGTGGTAGCGTAAAATGTGTGTTTTGAATGTGGCAAAAGGTGGAGTGAATGAGGAATGTAAAAAAAAAAAAAAATCCACTGCCGTTCAATTTCGGTGTCCCTCCCAGCATGTTTTCTTAGTTGTATATCTTGAAATAAAATACTATTTTGACATCAAAAAACAGATGATGACGTGTCTTTTGGGAGTTCCGTTTTTGAACAGTAAACAGTACTAATAACTGCATAAACATGTCACCAATCTGTTCACTTTGTGCACCTCAGGTTTGAAAATAAACTTTCTGACCATCTGAGCTGGATCAAAAAGTGGAAGGCGTCCGCTCAAGCTCTAGCCTCCACGCAAGTGGACGCGGCAGCCGATCCCCAGGAGCTGCAGGAAAAGCTCAAGGTTGGAGGAGGCAGATGGCAGATGGCAAGATTAGAAAATGACCCGTTGGAACGTGGCAGTTAAACATGTACTTTGGGCTTTTTAGGCTCACGAGGTGGAACTCAAAGCAAAGGAGCTCGCCGTCGGTCACGTGATCCAGGAAGGTCGAGGCTTGATGGCGCAATTGGAGAGAGGTCTGTGATGAAGCTGTCACTTTCAACATATCAACGCTTGAGTTTGTACCCGTCAACATCTTTACGTGACACCTTCAAGGAGAGCAGCGAGTCCAGAGCGGAATCTATTGAAAAATCAATTGAATTGATTGAGTGCACGTGATTTTTCTCAATCTCTGCCACACTTCTTGTGCAGTGATTCTGCTGGCGTTTGATCTCCAGTTTAGGATCATTTTGTGGCCATTTTCTAAAGAACATGATGACGTATAAACATAATAGACCATCCAAAACAATTTGATTTCATTTTATTTTGATATTTTCAATTGTATCTTATAAACTACGTGTATATTTGTAGTGTTTTATACATACTTTGTAGTGAACAGACTTTTGTTTTCAACTTAGCTTGCACAATTTGCCAAGAGTGCCGTAGATGGCTTTCTTCCTGCTGCTGATTGGCTAATTGGACCTTACAGTTACAGTTAGCACATTGGTGTGTTTTTTTTGCTAACATAGAAATTACAAATTTTCATTTAACACAGAGATGCTTAAAAGTATGTTAATTGAGTCATTTGACTGTTTTTCCTGTGCGCCTTCAGAGGGCGTGCATATGGACTCCGTGCGGGCGGACGTAGATCTGATCCAGACCGAATTGGGTGCGTGCACAAGGGAGCTGCAGGCGGCCCGCGACCGAGCGGACGCCCAGATTCAATCGACGGCGCTGTCGGCCGAGCTCGCAGGACTGGATCGCGTCTTGGATGAACTGGATGGATGGTTGGACTCCACTTGCGCGGTAGAAGAGTCTGACAGCGGCCAACTCAGGAACCTGAGTGAAGAATGTCAGGTACAGCAAACCTCTGTTTGTCATGGGGGACATGTTCCAGAGCCACCTGCCATAGGTGAAAAACAATAACCTCGAATGCCAGTTTCATGACCCCCTTGTGTGTGCGTGTGTGTGTGTGGGGGTGTGTGCGTGTGTGTGTGTGTGTCTTTAGTCCCGACTGGTCCCTCTCAGTGCATTGAGTACACAGTTAGAACAGATTTGTGCAGATGTGGAGTCGCTGCCTACTTTAAAAGACAAGAATGTGGTGGTGTCGGCACATCACGCCTCCACTTTACAGCGATTTCAGAGCAAACAGCTGGAGGCCAGCCAAGGTAACAAGTCACACGTGAACTGCCACGAGTACAACATGAAATGAACCACTAATGTAATTGAAGACATTCAAATGTAACACAAGCTCACCAGAGGCGCTAACATAGCGGGCTGCATCTTCACTAAGTGCTGCTTTACAGGATAAATGAGTCCCATCCAAATCAGAGCTAAGAGGGACTTAGCAAAATAAAACCAGTCAAAATGAATTAAAATTCAGGAAGGAACTACGGGCTCTAGGCTAATCCTTGATTGATTCATTCATCGATTAAATCTTTTTAAACATCTTAGCAGGGATTTCATTCACAAACAATATGGTTCTTGTTCCGACGTACGGTACAGCATCGAATCCTGTAATTCATTGTCAAACCCCAATGTAGAAAGAATGAAATCCTCCAAATGTGAGCATGTGTCTCAGTGTGACATCTAGTAAATGATGGGCTCCGCTACAATGACTTTTGTAAGGTGAGACTTGGAGACCTCAGGCGCAGGTGTGTTCTTGCATTCTTTGCCTGCTGGACTCGAGCAAAGAGAGTTGGACAAGAGCCACAGAAAATCCATTTTATTTCTGCTCTGGCTTTTCTCTTGTCTTTTATGTCCCCTCCTTGGCTTCATCATAGCACTGTATAGGGTGCTTCTGAAAAATATTCACATTGCTTCCCTTTGTTTATAACGTTGGAATGTTACAACCTTGCTCCAAAATAGATTAAATCCCCCAGTATATAACAATTTGTGCACCTTTGTTCGCATCATTGCTTATCCGGCGCCATTTCGACCTGAATACTTTCTGGATGCACTGTATGTAAACACTCTCACTACAATGCAAGTATGAAATCATCAGCTAATGACTAGGTAGGAATGAAGATGAGTTATGAAGAACAAGAGGGTAAAAGGAATGTCCTTATATCAAGTAGTGGTTGTGTTTTATGTTGTCTCCTTAGCAGCGTAATGATGGGCTGTGTTAAATATACAAGCTGTCAAACATAAAATAGGATTGCAAAACGACAAGCATGCACACTACTCAAAACGTCTCGCTGCCCCCGTGTGGTGGAAAAGCAGAAATGTGATCTGCATGCCTTGGTCCAATTTCCAGCTCTGGAGGCCATCAAGGCTCGCTCTCTTCTGGTGGAGGGGCTGGAGGCCAGACTGGCCGCACTGAGACGAGGCATCAGCGACGTTGGCACCACTGAGGCGGCGGTGCAGCGGGCACAGGTGGGTGGAGTGCTACGTCCATGCACAGATGACTTCCTTGGAACCATTGAGCAATTTGAGCATGTGCTCTTCATTGCCAAACAAAAATACTGCAGTTCTTTTCGTCATTTATTACAATGATGTTTATTCACTGGCTACGCAGATTAGATAATAGCAGACTACATTTTCACATTATGTTGAAGGTGACAGTGTTCCACACAATGGGTGTCAGCGAGTATGTACGGCAAGAATTTTTCAGTCCCACCATATGCTGAATTTGGAGGGTCGCTGTCTTAAATTGGCCCAAATTTGAATGAACTATTTGAATTAACGCTTCGATTTGCACTAACCTACGAAAACTAAGCTAACTTAAACAAGTGTTTCATTCAGCCGATATTTCTTTGTTTTGTTCAGTGGTCTTTCTTTGTGTACAGTATGTTTATGCATCCATGACGTCATCATTTCCAACCCTCGCTTCTTTCTGCACTGTATCGGACCCTTGGATCAAGCGCCGCATGTTTGTACATGTGTATTGTGTTCTGTGTGTGTGTTGTCAGTGGTGGCAAGTAACCAAGTACACGTGCTTCGTTACCGTAATTAACTTTCAGGTATCTGTACTTGAGTATTTATTTTTTGGATTACTTTTTGCTTTTACTCACTCCCTTTCAAAACCTATCTTTACGTGTCAAAATAGGCTTGTTACCTCTTTCGTACATACAGACTACTGAGTACTTTTTGCTACCTTTGTTAGTAAGCTCGTATGTCCCTCCCTTTTTTTAACCCCCCCTTTCTCCTTCTTTTTATCCGGCTTTGGAATGCGGCTCAGTCTGAGCTCTTGTTGTGGCGGCGAGGTGGGGGCCGGTGGCACATTCTGGGCACCGTGCCCTGACATGCAACGCGCATTTCAGTGTCAAGGAAACATGACAATATCAAGTCACATGACACAACACATAGCGTGGATCAAGGCCAAGTGAAAAGCTTCAGAGGTTTACAATACCAGCTAAAATGATTGCCTTGTGTATAACGGGCTACTTGCAGCAAGTCAGTGTGCTGTGAAGGTAGTCATTGAAACTTTTGTTTCCTCTCTAGGGTTTATGTCTGGATATTGAACAAACACAGCAAGCCTCCCATCCTACAGAACAGCAAAGATGGACTCAGCTCTCCACCAAGGCCCGTGAGGAGTTGGCGACACTCAAGTGCGTCCTCGGAAGCATGAAGAACAATCAGGTAGAAGAGCACACTTTTTTTTTCATTACGTTTATTGCATTTGTTCCAGACCCACCTGCGATACAGAACCCACGTAAAATAACAATGTTTTGTCCCTACCACAAGCAACACATTTGGACACAATTCTCACTCTTACTTGCACTGTTCTCCATATAAGAGGGACAGTGTGCTTGTTTCAAGGTGTCTATTTACCGTTTACTTCCAGTTTAAGTTTACTTTAATTACACACAGGAATATATTCTTTATCCTCTGTGAAGAATAACCAATATTACTTGGATTACGCTGCTCTTTCAGTAGAGCTCAGTGTTGCCTGGCCCAACGTGGTACTTCACTGAAGTCACGTTACTTTTAATTCAAATTTGTCCGTGTACCGTAAAAGGCAGTTAAAAAAAAAAAAAGGTCGCTTCATAAAACAGGGGTTTACTCTAGCGGTAATATTGTGTAATCATATAATGATGTTGCCTTCAGGTGCTGATGGCAGAGGTGGAACGCTGGTTGGAGGCAGTTCAGGAGCTTCTGTCCCGAGATGCGACGAGGTCGAGCGACGCACACAGCTTACAGGAAGAATTGAATCACTGCAAGGTCAGAAGAATGCATTTGTTACTCTCACCGGACACAATAATCGTAACACAGATCCAATTCATACCACTATACCACACCACTAATAAACATACTGTTAACTAATACATATGTGACAGTGTCAATAAAAAGTAAACTCTGATGCAGGAGTATGTGAACGAGATGGAGTCCGTGCAGGGTGCGTTGAAGCAGATGGACGACAACGTCAGCGCCGTGCATGCGGCTGCGGTACCGGGGCTGGCCAAGTGGGGGCAGCATATGGTGGGAGATTTCCAAAGTCGGTCGGAATCGCTTTTGAAACAGGTAGAAAGCTTTGATTCGTACCTGGGCCATAAATTGGATGAGATGCTGAACTTCAGATTTTTGGGGGAATTTCCATTTATGTCCGTCTTGCAGTTGCTGTGCCAGCAGGATCGTTTATTAGAGAGTCAGGAGAAGCAGGTGAACCTGAAGAAAGACTTGGCGGAGATGCAGGAGTGGATGTCTCAAGTGGACGAGGAGTTCCTTATGCGGGACTTTGAGTATAAGAGTCCGGAGGAGCTCGAGACGGCGCTGGATGAAATGAAGGTGACAGGGTGGCGACACAGAACCGCGAACGCACCATTTTCAACATGCGGTGACACCCTGCTTATCACGGTGGATACATTCCAGACCCTTCCGCGATAGCCGACATTATGTGATATAGAGAAAAAGAAAGATTAGATATTCAAAAACTTAAATGTTCCGCTAAACCATATCATTGCGTTTTATGAAAATCACATAGCTCAATGCTAACATACAATGTGAAATGCCATAGACAGGCTGAATAAATTAGCATGTTAGGGTAGGTATCCAGCTTTAAACAAATGTTCCTTGAATGCACACGGAGTAGCAAAAACAAAACAACTCCCCCCGAAAAAAACAAGCTTTGACTCTCAATTGATTTGTTAACAGAGGGCTAATGAGGAAGTGCTGCAGAAGGAGGTGAAAGTGAAGATCCTGAAGGACAGCATCAACGTCTTGGTGTCCAGGACGGTACCCCTTGGTGGAGGTGGAGTCGGAGGAAGCGGTGGGCAGGGGCTGACAGCACAACTGGAGGGCGTTCTGGGGAACTACCACAAGCTCTGCGACCGCCTGAAGAGCAAGTGCCACACCCTGGAGGTAAAGCTGCCTGCCACTCCGGTTGGGAACTGCTGAAATAGAGCATATACTGTAACGTTGCTTGTAATGCAGGAGGTGTGGTCGTGTTGGATGGAGCTGCTGCAGTTCCTGGACAATGAGCAAAGCTGGCTTAACACCTTGGAGGAGAAGGTGCAAGCCACGGAAAGTCTACCGGAGAGCACAGAGGTGGTTCATGAAGCACTCGAGGTACAAACATCCCGCGGACACCCTTGCATTGTCACCTATTTTCCTCATTTGGGTCTTATGACTCAAATGGAGATCCGGTGGTCATATCACACGTTTGGAGTGTATTAGATGTCCCCCCCGAAAATAACAGTTTGTTCAAAACCACCACGACATCTCTCCACAACCCCTGTGCATATAGTAATTGTTTTGACACAGGATAAAGAATACATATGCCAGTGAGTAACTTGATATTGTCTGTCTACGTTTTGCTGCACTTTTTGCGTTCAAATCGCCGTTGCTTGATGAAGTTCTTCCACGGCGCGCCATCCACACATTCCTTAATGATTAGAATAGCAGAAATTGTCCAAAATGCCCTGGTAAATGTGTATTTTGTCTTCCTGGAGTATACTTTGCAGAGAGTCTTGCTCCCAGCCTGTGTCTGGCTGGTTGCTATATCTGTAGCCTGCCCGCAGCATCTCCGTCAAAGTCACTTAGCGTCACACTGCGCTTCACCCTATGCTGCTGCATTGTTCAAAACGATAATGAAGACTTCCCCCCAAAAAAGTCCACTCAAATAAAATGATGACCGTTGATTCTCTCTCACTTCTTTTCTAATCTCTTATTCACTTCTCACCATTTTCCTCAACGTCGCTTGATGTAATTGCTGGCCCTCTCACTCTCTCGCCTTGCTCGTCCAATCACCTGCCAGGGCTTGGAGAGCGTGCTCCGTCATCCGGCAGATAACCGCACACAAATCCGAGAGCTTGGTCAGACGTTGATCGACGGCGGCATTCTGGATGAGCTCATTGGCGAGAAACTCGAGGCCTTCAATTCCCGCTATGAGCAACTGAACCACCAGGTGAGAATTTTTTGAGCTCTACTTTCTTCGGCCTGGATTTATTGTTATTGTATAGCTTACACTATAGTTATAGAACACCACATTTTAATTTTTTTTTTTAAATGCTGTATATTTTTAACTGAGAAACAATGCACTGTATTGTATAAAAACTTAATAAAAGATGATAAAAACAAATAAACTACATTCGAAAGTGTCAATACTGTACATAAAATAGTTTTCGTGCGTCTGAAGCTCGCTTGTATCGCAAATTTTGTCTCGTAACACAAAGCAAAAAGTCGGCACATAAACACAAGAAGGAGCAGTCCAATGGCGCTTGAATTGAAGCAAAATGTGGCAAAATTTGTTTAATTTGATTTAAAAATTATGTATTCAAATGGTAAACCAAACCATATAATTTTGTGTAATGAAAAAAAGTCGTTAATGCTAACATACAACTTAATGTCTACTAGCTTAATGCTAACATAGAAACAAATTATGCCAAGCTTATTTAATAGAAAGTGCATGGACGGATGTTGTTTCTACCATAATGAAGCATGTTTAAAAGAAATATCGCCCTCTCGTTCGCAGGCTGTCAACAGGCGGATGGGCCTGGAGCAGCAGCTCGCCGTGCTGAAGGAGAACGAAGAGGCACTCCAAACCCTCCAGGAGTCTCTTTCTCAACTGGACCACACGCTTACGTCCTACCTGACCGACCGCATCGACGCCTTCCAACTTCCGCAGGAGGCACAGGTACGCAGAGAATGCAATATTTGAAGAAGTTGCGTGTGAATTCTGAAATGCGGCGGAATCAATCGATTGTTGCAACGTAGAATATGTGAGACTTGAAGTTGGAATGATTTGAATTAGGCATCATTTTTTTTTCTAGAATATCGGGGCTGAGATTGCGACCCATGAAGCGACGGTGGAGGAGATGCGGAGGAGGAACGTTGCCAACTTGCCACCGCCGGTCGCCGATGGCAAAGCTGCTAAAGGTGGCACCATGCTTGATCAGCTTCAGGTAACACTGACCCCTCCTTGTGTCTACTTGGCACTGCTGGTCTCTGTCACAACATCCTTTCTTTTATCCTTTCAAGTGAGGCTCAAACAGTAGCTGCTCATCACCCCCAAAATGTCTTACCTTTATTTTCTTTGAATGCAGAGAAAACTACGAGAGATTTCCACAAAATACCAGCTATTCCAGAAGCCTGCCAACTTTGAGCAGCGCATGTTGGACTGCAAGAGGGTTCTCGACGGCGCCAAGGCTGAGCTGCACGTTTTGGATATCAGGGATTTGGAGCCGGAGAAGATCCAGTCCCACCTCAACGGCTGCATGGTGAGACAAGAATTCACATTATTTGTACAGTGAGACCCTGACGAATTCAACTTGTGAGTCAGGCTACCACTTTATATTGTACAGCTTGTCTGCCCCGTGCTGACTTCCCTTTCTCGTGACTGTGCAGAAACTGTACAAGCTGCTGAGTGAGGTGAAACTGGAGGTGGAGACGGTGATAAAAACCGGTCGGCAGATTGTGCAGAAACAGCAGACGGAGAACCCCAAGGCCATGGATGAGCAGCTGACTTCTCTCAAACTGCTTTACAACGACCTGGGGGCACAGGTAGAGTGAACCCTGGCGTTCCACACCCACCCCGATAGGTGAAAAGCCACGATATAGAGAGACCACGTACAAAGAAAAATTTTTTTTTAAAAAGCCTAATGCTAACATATAATGCAAAATGCCATAGACAGGCTAAGAAACTAGCGTAGATGTAATGGTTATCCTAAACATTCAAACAACTGCCACTACACAGAAGGTCGGTAACTCTAGATATCGCAATTGCCTGCAAATTTCAAAATCCTTTGGTCTAATGTGTGTTCTTTTTTCCTTGTAGGTAACAGAGGGAAAGCAGGACTTGGAAAAAGCCTTGTCCCTATCGCAGAAGTTCCACAAGGAGAGCGCCGCCCTGCAGGAGTGGCTGACCACCAGCGAGGCTGCACTCCAGGAGAAGAACAACAGCGGAGACATGCCGGCAGACATTGATGCTGAGATTGGCTGGGCGAATGTGAGGACATACTAAGACAAATTATTACAATTGCCTTTATTATTATTGTTGTTATTATTTTTGTTGTTGTTGTTGTGGATACTGTTAGTACTACAACAGATACTACTAATACTACTTGTAATACTTATCCTTTTTTTAGTATTTTTAGACAGAAAAATCACATTAGTTTGATCATGATATTAAAGTTATTTTCAAGTAAAATGGTCATACTTTTTCCATGGTGGAAAGGTTATATTTTTAGGATTACACTTGTAATATTGAAAAATAACAGTAATGTTTTTCAGAGGAGAATAGTTGTAACCTTATCAGAAGACAGACTATTAAATTTGGAGGTGAGAAAAAGTCTCTTACTAATTGAATAGAATTGAATTGCGTTCAGCAACCTGTTATTTCTACTTTTGGCCAGTAGGGTGCACCATAAGCCAGTTGGACTCTTAGGGGAGCTTCTTCCATTCTTTCTGACCATTGTTATCTATGTAAATACGGGTACAGCTTTTATAATGGGAATAAAACACCAAACTACTGTTTGTGGCATCACCAGGGCCTTTTGAAGGAGTCTGAACGCCGTCAGCTGGAGCTGTCCAGTCTGATGGAGACCAGCGGCGCGCTGCAGACGGTGGTGGAGGGAAGCGAGACGCAGCTGGAGGACAAACTCTGTGGCCTCAACGAGTCCTGGGGCCAAGTCCGCACGTGGATCGAGGACTGGCTCAGTGCTGTGCTGGTGGGTGCAACAATACATCAAAAAGCAAAGGGGCAAGCGGGGGTTGAGATGCCACAGTATGTGGCCAAATTGAACCACCTTGTGATCCCAAATTTGCAATTGTTGACAGTTACTTGAGACAAATATCAAAATATTAGATCATGAGCCCCATGCTGCTTCACCAAGCTCATCTGTTGCTGCAGAGCCACCAGAATGAGGTGGAAATCTTTGATGAGAACCTGGCCCACATCAGCACGTGGCTCTACCAGACTCAGATCCACCTGGACGAGGCGGAGCGGCTGGAGCCGGCCGAGCGGGAGAAGGTGGTCAAGGTAAGAAAATGCTACCTCCCTAATATGATGTTCATTTTTGAAAATCTCAAAGGGCTATAAATTGCTAGATTACGATAAGCAATCAAACACTATTTGGCTGAAGTTTGCGAAGCCACTATTTCTCTATTTAGTTGAATCTGGTTGCCAGCACTAGTGCTAAATGTGGGCTCACTATTTGGCAAGCAGGAGCTCACTAGCTATTCTCATCAAATGACTTGTAACAGTTCCGTATGTTTTTTTTATTGTTATTATAGACTGACTAATAAATATTATATTGGCAGTTTATAAAATGTGTCTCTAAATAGGGGTTCCCACAATCATTTTTGAAATTTGTTTATATTTTATTTGTGTTATATAATGAATTATAAACAAATCAGACTTAATGAAGTAGTTCTATGATAAAACCAAATGTGTCAACTAACTGAATAATAACTACTAATAATTATATAATTTTTTTTCTAATAAAGAAAAACTCTACCGCCACCTAGAGTACATTGTGGTGGAGGTCTGGGCTCCACTGTGTGCCCTCATCTCCAAAAATTAACTGAAAATATCTGTCGTTAACCAAAGCTCCTGCACGCATCTGTTACTATGTTAGCAATTAATGTGAGATAAGAAGACAGTATGGCAGTTAGACTGCTATGTTTGGTCACCCTGCTGGCTTTAGCTGACAACGTGGCTGACAGGTTGTTTTGAATCAGGAGACAAACTAACCTTGTAGATAAATGTTATGGTGATAATAATATCACAATTAATTTATTGCATCGGATGCATTCTGTACCCAACTGCAATAGGGGAATATCAGCGATACAGAGAGACCATATTAAAAAATGTTGTTGTTTTTTTTAAACTTATATGATGCAGTCAATTAAAAATCTGTGATATAGCGGGGGCGCAAATGATGAACCGCAAAATATTAATGTATAACCATTGTGTGCTTTTGTCATCAGAACATGCTGGAGGAGTTGGAGGACGTTGGGATGCGCGTGGACAACGTTCGGGACCAGGCCGTCATCCTGATGACCAGCCGGGGCACCGCCTGCCGAGACGTGGTGGAGCCCAAACTGGCTGAGCTCAACTGCAACTTCGACAAAGTCTCGCAGCACATCAAAACCGCCCAGGTAAAACAAAAAAAAAAGAGAGAAAACTCGCAATATCATGTACACCCCATACCTTGGCCAAGTATTTTGATTTCGATTGTATAGCTTCCACTGCATTCTTTATTGTCATGACAGTAAATAGAATTCTCGAGCTTACATTTACTGGAAGCTTTCAGGAAATTCACTGGAGATTTCCACCCCTTTGCAACACTGTCACGATAGTTTTAGAATACGAGAAATGTATGTTTTCACGCAGATGATGACCAGTTTGGAGTCGGGAGGTGTGGACATAAACCAGGAAACACCTCAGCAGGTTCAACGACTACACACACTACACTACACTACATAAATAAACTGAATGACTAGACATAATGCTCAAAGTGGTTAAAGATACATTCTCATTGCTATTATAGTTGAAGTTACGTCGGCCAACTCAACTGACTCTAAAGGCCTTTGGCAAATTACATTAACATGGGAACACACAGAGGCTATAATCAGACAAATTCAACATCCACATATACACATACAATCAGACAAACGGTTAGAAATAAATGAATAGAGTTTTATGGAACATACATCAGAATTCATGTTGTAGATCTCACAAAGATTTAAAATGACACTTCACATTGTAATTTGCATCGAAAAACAGAACCCATCCCCAGATTTGTCTTTTTCTTTAGCATGTTCTTCGTAACCTGGAGACCTCAGTGGAGACTCAGACTGAAGATCTGCTCCCCAGCGAGATGCAGGAATTCCAGACCGAGCTCCAGGACACGCTCAGGACTCTGCAGCAGGACCCTGCAAACTTCCCCGACGATGACAAGGTAGAGTTGCGCTGGATTGGGGGGGGGGGGGGGGGGGGGACTCTTTTGAAGGCCGAAGCCGAAACAAAGTGTTCCTTATCAAGGTTTATGGCGCCAGTCGCGCTAGTGGCGTAAAGCCGACCAATCGGAAGCGAGGTCAATGTCCCTGTCAGGAAGCCTGTTGGTGCCTTGGAAAGGAAAGTCTCTTCACTTTAGTCCCTCAAGCTGCTCAACTTGTTTCCCCTCTCTTGGCTTGTCTGGTGTCCAGCTGGATGAGGAGAAAGCCAGCATAGAAAACCTGCTGAGACGAGGAGAAGATCTGCTTCAGCAAACATCTGACGAGCTCCAGAGGGAGGAACTGAGGATCCTGCTGCTCCGACTTCAGAACCAGTACTCTTCACACAGGGTAAGATGCGCACTCTTTTTTTCCAGACGTCACGCTTTGTGTACTGCTGTTAATTTCTGTGTTTGTGCTCGTAGGAGTTGAGGGTGCTGAGAAGCAGGCAGCTCGACGTCGATTCGTCTGCCCACATGCTCACGCAGCAGATAAGAGACTTGCCGCCCCAGGTGAGCTCAGTTTGATCGCTTTTGTTCGAGATCAGTGTAACCCACGTGATGTTGCGGTGTGTCTTTAATGAAACATTAACAGGCGCTAGTGGTGGGACATGGACAACATGATGCAATTAAATAGAATGAAAAATCATGAAATAGGTTTTGTCACAGTGCATCAATTGCGTGGCTGCTCTCTGTGGTTTGCTTGCCATGGCCACCTGATGCAGTACAAGACTGTTGAATGGATATTGTTCATTGAGGCATCTAAACTCCTCTTGGCTCAGTACGGCACTAGTTTGAGTCGGTCTTTGCAGAGGACAAAGAATTCATGACTGATTACTAGAACATTCTTAAGTCACGACATAGTGACTAGAGATTGATTCTAACACAGTCCCTGCAAAGTCAAGCCGAGTTAAATTTATTTGTATAGTCCTCACAAAAGGACACCCACAGAGTCTTTTCTGCTTTAAACGAGTCCACTTATTTCACGGCAGCTTCCTGTGGTCTTTTTCTTTGTAGTTTTTACAGGAAAAGACAATTTGGCAGTAATTGTGTCATTCGTTTGTGTGCGTGTGTGTGCGCAGGACGTGCAGCCGGTGGCGGACCGCGGCCGCGTTTCCTCGCAGAGCCCGTCAGGCTACTTGCTGGATGTCAACAAAGTGCTGCTGGCCATGGCCGACAATGAGCTGCTGCTCAACTCGTCCGAGCTCAGCGGGGGGCTCTACGAAGATTTCTCCAGCCAGGAGGACACGCTCAGGGTCCGTCCGGCTGATTCTGAATTGAAATTGAATTTTATTTACGTGATGTGTTATGAGTTGGGTCTGTCACATCAAAGGAACCTCCAGTGCTCATGTCATTTGTTCTTCTTGCCTTCAGACCATCAGCGAAAACATGGAGCGGGTGGGCGAGCAGGTGACCGAAATCCACGAGCGCCACCCGCACGTCATCCAGCACGCATCGCCCGCCGAGGTCTCCCAGACCGAGGACGCGCTCACCCAACTCAACGCCGAGTGGGACCGCCTCAACCGCATGTACAACCAGCGCAAAGGGTGAGCGCACCGCCTCCACCGCAACTCCCAAATATGCCATTTGGCTTGCCTTTTCACTTGTTGTTTGCAGATCTGTGTGAATGTTGCATGTGAAAAATGTGACAGATTTTTTTCATCTTTTTATTTGCTACCTCGCTAACATAAATCGAATTGCCTCACAGTCGCAACTGGATGCAAACTGTTCTCGGGAATACTGTTAGCTGAGCCAATAAGGTGATCTCCCAGTAATCACACCAACTTTGGGGCATTGTTAAAAGCTAAACAAATGGAGTTCATTGTAGAAGGTTACCCATCCAAAAGTCATTTCCTCAGTGCTCCCTTGAACAGATTGCATTTGCTCCGATACAGGAAATAAAATTCATGTGGTCCGTCAGTGCCATAGCAAGTTGTATTTGAAGCCTCCCATTGTGTATCATATGCACAGTATTTTCTCTACATTTTATTCTTGCATTTTTTTTGATCCTATGCATTTACAATGTGTAAATCTAAATGTGTATTTTCCTTGCGCAGGAGCTTTGACCGCGCCATCGAGGAGTGGAGGCACTTCCACTGCGACCTGAATGACCTGAGCCAGTGGCTGACCGACACCGAGAGGCTGCTGTCAGACGGCCTTGGGCCCGAGGGACACTTGGACCTGGAATCAGCACGGCGCCACCAAGAGGTCGGTAGAAGATGCCGGTGCTTGTTTGCTATTAACACACACACACACACATCTATACACAGTAACATGACGAAAGCTGTTACGCACTGGTGCATTAATGAAGTCAAATTAAAATGTTTTAACATATTGTAAAATAAATGAATTTCAATGATGAAACAGAATTGTGTTTACTTTTAAATGCATTGAAACAAATTACAAAGAATTCTGTTCCAAGTCAGCGTTACAGACACTCGTATTTATAAGTAAATTGGTGTTCACATTTGACCACAAGGAGTCTGTCATTTTCTTGATGTTTTATTTGCTTGGCTATTTCTCAAAGCACAGCCCCAAAGGTCTGAGCACATGGTCATCGAATGGCCATGAGAGATGCAAAGTTATACACAGTATATCTGTTGTGATGAATCCTCATTCAAGACGAGTTCAAAGCGAGATTGTTATCTCCGAGTTATGCTATTACTGTTTGAATTATTAGACGCTTGTTAGCGGCTCTTTGATAATTCAACTCCGTTCCCTGTGGAGGCTTGTTGTGTCTATATTGCATCTATTAAACAAACAACTACAATCGATGCAAATTCATTATGCACGAGAGAAGACGAGACGGCATCGTTGTGTGCTTACTAAAGCTTGATGCCGTCTTCACAAGTTGTTTTTTTTTTTTCACAGGTTTTAAGAGCGAGTGAAGGGATTAAGCGACACCAATTAGCAGAGGCGGGGGTGCCAGAGCTCAGTTTTAGGTCTTGGGACTTGTTTGGCTCAAATTCATACATGACTTTTCCTTAACTTGGTGTTTGTGGGACTTAACTTCGATTTGAGCTGATAGGAGTTTACGTTTGAAAATCTGCATATTCATTGTAGTGTGATGTTTGTTTTGTTTTCTGAGTAGAAAATTGAATTTATTTATTTATTTTTCCCCAGGAGTTAGAGGAAGGCCTCGCCAGCCATCAGGCCGTCCTGGCTGGTCTCACCTGCACAGGAGAGCGCATCACCGGCCAGCTGTCCTCCCCCGACGGCCCTCTGCTGGACGAGAAGCTCCACGTCCTGCATCAGCGATGGAGGGCTGTGAACCGCCAGGTGGCGGACCGACAGCGCAGGTATTTATGGAAACATGGATATTATGTAAATGAGGGGAGATGATATAGATATATACTTGTAACGCCGTCATTTGCGTAACGGGATTACGATTAGAAGTTTTGAATTTCTAGTGTAGTACAGGATTGAGGTCAGCACTTCCTGCCTATCTTCGTTTCCTTATCGGGGCGGTCATTTAATCGCCAATGGTAATTTAAATGTAAATTCCCCGATTAAGTGCGCAGCCTGGAGGGAAATGGAGATCCCAATCTGGGTAAATAATGTGTCTATGCATGTGTACGTGCAGGCTGGCTGCAGGCGATCCTGCCCTGGCGGACCTGATGAGGCGAAGCCAGGATTTGGCTTCATGGCTGCAGCAGGCGGAAAACGCCTTCGTCACACTTCCCGTCTCCTCCACTGACCAGAACCTCAAAGAACTTAAGGTAGGCGCAAGAGTGCACCATGAGAGTGCACCTTGTTGTCAAGTTTTTCACGTCAAATTTTGGCTTTGTGTTGCGAGCCAAATCTTAGAGTGCGAGCAGGCTTCAAATATGTCACATCTTGAGTGAAGTGAAAGAAAGAGAGTAAAATATTGATGGTATTGTAATGCACAACCTGTTTTTTTAATCCCAAAGGAGCCAATAAGTAGGCTAAAGCTTGAGGTGAGGGGCTCGACTAATTGAGGCAGGGTGTCTACTGCAGCAAATGCCGCTATACTTTATTGTTTTTCTAACTGACAAGCGTTTCAGCCCAGGTTTTTCCTTCGCCATTTGTTCCACTGAGGCCAACGTGATTACTTTTCCTTCGATCGATAGCGCTTGATGAGATAAACGACTCAAGTGTCTTCCCTCGCAGGCCTTGGCCATGGAGATGGACACGCAGAATGAACACCTGGGCTGGCTCAACAAACACGCGCCGCAGATCCTGGCCAGTCCCGCCGTGAGCCCGCAGACCAGAGACCACCACGTGGGCAAACTCAGAGCCATCAACCTCGACTGGAGCAAGGTGCGATGAGCCGTAGGCATTGGCTACAAGTGCACCACATCATATATGTTAGAGGAACTCATTGGCATCTGTTTTTTTCTACAAGCGAAGGAGGAAATGTGTTGTAGATGTTCTTTGAAGTAACAAGTAATTATAGTTAGGTTTGATACATTTTGAATAAGCGTTTCAAAATGGATCACTCGAATGCTTTCGTGCAGAAGGAAACGGTCAGCCACGAGGATAAGTGCTTGCCGATGCGTGTGCGCTTACTAAACTGCTTAGTCAGCTCATTGTTTTCATTTATTGGCTCTACAGGACTTTTAAGAACGACTTTGGGAAGATGATGATACCACAGTCGTTTTGCTTTTTGATTGGTCAGGGGTCGCCGCGAGCGCAGACTTAGTCGTGGACGGCCGGAGATTTTGAGCGTGTTCAATTAGCGATTGAACAGGATTTGGGGTGGTGTGGACGTTGGTTGGTAGCATCTTAAACGATGCAGCGTTTGTGACGCCAGTTCTTTGATAACCTCGAAAAGTAGTCGTTTTGAAAATGTGAGGATTTCATGTGACAGTGACAAAATGTTAAATGTATTCTTCTTCCCTCAACCGCTCCTCTCTTGAATGCCAACCTGCAGGTAACCCACGAGTTGTTAGATAAGGTGGGGCAGGTGGAGGCCGACCTGCAGAGTCACGCCCACTTCCGCGACAAAATGAACCGGCTCACCGACTGGGTAGTCATCACGCACCAGACCATCACAAATCGAGGCCTGAGTCCCGGCCAAGCGCAGGTACCGCTTGGTTTATGGTGAAAGATGTCTTTGGTGGAAATCTAGTTCCAGTTGTCTAACAATGTCTTAAAAAGCATCCGGTGTATTCTCGATGCTCTGTGGGAAGGGCAACAATTTTTGCTTGAGATCAGTAAGTGACGACACATGAGCGCGCTCTGACTCTTTCCAGGCCTTGGAGGTCTCCATGAAAGAACGAAAGAAGGACTTAGAGGATCTTCTGGCCCACTCCATTGAGCTTCAGAGACGCCAGCAGCTTTCTCCTCATGAAAAGGTTCCCTCAGCCTTAGTAGTGTGATTTATTCAATAAGCCCTCCTAAATTCACAGTACTGTGTAATTACACCATATTGCAGCAGGTCATTTTCCCTCCTGGAACTGATTGCGGCTTAATTGGCTGTTTTATTAAAGCGCTGTTCCTCATCTCACCCTCTGAATGTTTCACGGCGCGCACGCAGAGCAAGGTGGAGCAGCTGGCGGCCGATTGGAAAGTTCTGGATGGTCGACTGAGGGAGTCTCTGCAGGCGCACGTCTCCCCGTGGACGCTGCACCACGCTCGAGTTGTGGAGCACCAGCAACTCGGTAAACAGCATTCACATTTGAACATGTCTTACAGTGGAAATTGGTCCTTTGGCCACTATGAAGTCTTTAATTTTAATTTAAAATTTTAACAATTACCATGGTCACGAGTGCTCTAATGATTTTTTTTTTTTTTTTAGGCTTCGCTTAATACTTTTCCTTTTTTTTTTGTTGCTTTATTTGTGAGCCAAAAATACAAAACATTCGTAACCTGCTGTTGGCCACAGCTCACGACCAGACACTCATACACACGAACCGGCCTCCTGATGTTGCCTACTAGGCCATGCCCCTTGAAAGCACGCATCCAGTCAACGAATACTACATTACATACAAATTGTTCTTTATTAAAAAAAGTTCCATTTTTTACATTCCCTTTTATTAGTATGGGAATAATTGTGAACATTGAAAAATGTTCAATGTTAACATTATTTATTCTTTTTTAGTTGCATTTATTTATTACTTTGTGCATTATTTTATATATTGATTTTTTTTTTTTACACTTTATTGAACTTTTTGCTTTTTTTTTTTTTGTTTTGTTTTATTTCCAGACATGTTCGACTTCAAGCCAGCCACTTTAAAGGTTCCACATTTTCATTAGTATTGCACTCCCTGCATTCTACAACACATTTGCGCTCCTTTCCCATGAATCATCAGCAGCATATGAGAAACACAACCATTTAGTGGTAACAAGTACTGGGGAGGAAGACTAATGCTTTCATTTCCAGCATGAAAAATGCATGCTGAAATTACAAATCAGCTGGTGAGCTGCCGTCGCCGCAGAGGATCATTCATCACCATTTGGCGCTTACGTTCAAGAACACCTTTAATATTCATGCTCTCATTTTTCCTTAAACATGTGTACAGTCAACCACTGTAAATCTTGTTGGATATATTCCAGTTTGACCCGTGGAAGGTGAAATTCTCTTTTTGAATCGTTTTACCACTCCCACTCACTTTAAGCAAGTTTAAACTTATTAAAACACCTAAAAAACCTAAAAAAAAAAAAAAAAAGCAAATTCACCTTTTCATGCTAACATATGAGAAACTTAATTGGCGAGCGTACAGAAATGTGCAAAGCTGTTACAGTAAATATAAACCTTCTAACAGCTTTTACTTTACTACTTGACTCCATTGCAGTCACAGTGTCTTCAGTGCCCTCAGCTGTCCAGATGGCCAGCCTGGCGAGCGAGGACCCCCGTCACCAAACCCCGCACACTCCCGACTCGGTGGCGCCCACCGATCTCAACGAGACGGCCACAGAGCTGGCGGACTGGCTGGTCCTCATCACGCAAATGCTCAAGTCCAACATCGTCACGGTGGGCGACACAGAAGAGATCAGGACCACCATGGCGCGCCTTCAGGTGACTGACTGCAGCGCTTGATTCTAAGATCCCCTATTCGCTCACAGTACTATAGGACTTAAATATATATAGAGATATTTTTTTGTTTTGTTTTTGCACATTTTTTATGAATGATTTTTTTCTGACTTGTGGCAATGTTGTAAATGCTTTTTTTTTTCCCTTTTTGCCCAATTTTTGTTCTTTTTCTCTTTTATTTTCATTTTTTAACAATTTATTCATTCATTTATTTGATGGTTTACTTATTTGTTTTCACCCATTTCATTTTTATTCATTTCCCTTGGAGCTTTTATATATAATAAATACATATAATTCAATATAATAACAAATAATATAAATGTTTGCTTATTTTTATACTTTTAGGTGTTTTTTTTTCCCTTTATTTCAGTTTTTGATACCCCACACCCCTTCTACCCCTCCCTAGTTATTTATTTATTTTTGAGAGTTTTTATTTATAAATGTTTGTTTGTCAGCTTTGGTAACTTAGGGTTTTAGGGTAACTTTTTTTTGTGTGTGTTTATTTCATCCTCCCAGGTGACCAAAAGTGACCTAGAGCAACGTCATCCTCAGCTGGAGGACATTTTCACCCTTGCACAGAACATCAAAAACAAGACGTCCAACCTCGATGTGCGCACGTCCATCACGGAGAAACGTACGTGCAACTGAACTAGCACAAACTGCACTGTCTATATATCTTTAAAACCTTTTAAACCCCTTCAAATCTCCAGTCGAGAGAGTGCGCAACCAGTGGGACAACACGCAGCACGGCGTGGTGGCGCGACTCCAGCAGCTGGACATCATGATCGGCCACAGCGACCAGTGGGAGGCTCAGCGGCGGGAGGTGCAGGCCCTGATCGGACACAAGGAAGGATGGTTCCACAACATGCTGCAGCAGTCCAGAGAGTCCAGAGACCCCCTGACCATTCAGCTGGCTGACAGCAAGGTGACGGCGAACAGTAGAATTTCTTACCAACATGAAGTTTGGCACTCATCTCTCATGAGGAGACCCACAAAAAAGTGTCAAGAACTCCTGCCCGAAAAGACACAGAAGTCTGCCATTGTTCCTTAAAGCAGCCATTTTAAGCTTGTTGATTTGAGCTTGGAATGGCTTCTAGGGCCCACTAGATGTTGGGTAAAATTCAGCCTCTAAAGGTTCAGTAATATGAGATTTGGCTGGCACGTTTATCTTGAATAGACCAATAAAAAGGCCCGGAAAACCCAAACTGTAAAAGACACAGGAAGTCTGCCATGTGGTTAAAAGCGGCCATTTCAAGCTCATATTAGCCTCATTTGAATCCAAATTGAATTAACATGCTGCCCGTGGAGCCAGTCTCCCTGAGCAACATGACATTTTTGTAGGCCTGTCTATGAGTAGCACCACAAAAAAATCCCACGACACAGCAGGTCCAGCAAATTGGCTCTGAGCTGCTATGTTAGGGTAATGATGTCCATTTCCAAGGATACTTCAATTTGAACCACACATACTAGACGGATAGATGACGGCAAGTTGTGAAACATTTGAGTTTGCAGACAGGCGTGGGGGTGCGAGGGCCCGCTCATTTGCCGCTCGCAGCTTTAATTACCAGCGCATTTCAAAGCGTGATTAAAAGTGCAAGATGGGGAATGAATCACCTCTCTGCAGTATCCTTTGGCGGCTTAATAGCATCAGTGAACCCACATCAAGCATCATCTTCATGTGAGACGATGACAAATTGTGCCCCGTGAGAGCCTCTGACGCACTGCGTGGGACGAACACTAGAGGGCAACTGAGAGCAGCGGAGCCAAAGTGTGGCTTTGCGTTTGGTCACGTAATGGTGACTAATACAGTCAAGACAACTCAAATGTTATTTAAACCAACAGACTATTATTACTTTTAGCAAAGGTTGCACAAGCGCGCCGCCTCTCTCGGTGCTGTACCATATTTCCTGATGTCTGTGTCGACGCAGGCTTTTTTGCAAGAGCTGAGTCGAGGCCAACCTGCGGTGGCCGCCTTCAACGAGCTGTCCGGTCATCTTCTGCGCGAGTACTCCACCGACGACACCCGCCGGGTGAAAGAAGTCACCGATGCGCATAACGCCGCCTGGAACAACCTCAACAACAGGTGCCCGGCACTTTTTTTTTCTTTTTTTTTTTAAAGCCTTTTCAGGCATGAATACTGACAACCATGTGGTCGTATTACTCTTCAGGCCTCACATATTTCAACAAGCTGTTAAATGCATTGCAGGACATCTCTATAGTGGGCCGCTATTCAAATGCTTTTTTATTCGACTAATGATGTTGCACGTCAGTCAAGACAGTGAACACGAGTGTGTCAACCCTTCCAAGGCCACACACTAGCCACTATGGCGGACAGATATTCATAAGCATCTACTATCTTCTTGTCAAGTTAATTAAATTTGTTTTGAAATATATTATATAATATCGGTGGAGACATCAAGTCTAAGGAGTCATTTAACTGTTGACATGTCCAAGTATTGATTTTGTGATGGGAGGTTTGTGATTAATCACGACTAAATTGGACGTCATGCATCACAGTTTTTTTTTACCTACAATCTATACTGTGATTGCAATTTATTCATCGGCAGTGACGTTTTAGCTCTAAATCTGTTCACGAGATTATAATAAAAACAATAGTGAAACATTCGATAGGAGTGACTCGATGTCATGTTTTTTGTAAAAGCTGTTTAGTTCTTGATGTTCCATTGAATTATTTCATTACCGTATGTATTTTAGAGATTAGAATGTTATAGATTGCTATTTTTTATGTAATAAAACACATTTGTAAAAACGTTTACTGTGTTTTTGGGGTGGCTAGAACAGATAAATTACATTTGCATTTCAGTGGGAAAAGATTATTTCAAATTATTTTCAGTACAGTAAGGAAAGGAAAAGAAGAAGAAGAAGAAGATAGTATTTTGCGTTACGAGCGTGGTCACTGAACAAATCAAACTTGTATCTCAAGGCACCGCTGTCGTAAGAATGGACAATTTATCCCCTTTGGTCCGTGCAGGGCCAACGAGCGCCACGGGCAGCTGGACGGTGAGCTGAAGGGCCTGCAGGTGTCCCTCAGGGAGCTGGAAGCCTTCCTCAAGTGGCTCCAGGAGGCCGAGACCACCGTCAACGTGCTGGCCGACGCGTCCCAGAGGGAGGACTTGTCTCAGGACTCCGTCCGCGTCAAGGAGCTCAGACGACAGCTGGAGGTAGGATCTGTGTAGAGACGCTGTGCGTGCGTGCGTGCGTGCGTGTGTGGGAGCACACAGGTGGGAGCTATTATCTGAGTGCCGTCCTCCATTAGTGCCAAGGTGAATCTACGTGTCAATGAGCGGGCATGTTAAGGACTGTCTGAACACGTGTGCACATGGAGTGCAGCTCATTGATTCACGGATGTGTTTAATGTGCACCTGTTGCTGAAAAAAACAAGGCTGGTCACTTTGCATGGCTGTACAACGGCATGTACAGTGTCACCGTCATATATTCGTTATCCTCTGCAAAGAACAATTAATACCAGTGAGGAGCTGTGACGTGACACAACTGTTGATTAAGCCAAAAATGAAAACAAATTCGTGCTCTCAATCATTCCACCCAGGAAAAAGAAGAGTTCTTCTAAATCATTCAACGTCGCCAAAATTAGTATGACATCCACGCCTACGAGGCGCGCGTAAACGCCTCGGCACGATTGTTTCGAGCAAAAGTAGGACTTGCTCTGCCGCCCTGGGGCCCCCTGACATATCGCCTTAATTAAAGCCACGTCGTCTCTGTTTCTATCTCTGCCTCGCTTGAGATTGATGGATGGCGTTCAAGTGTGAAAAGTCATTTGGGGAAATCGGAAAGTACTCCGAGCAGAGGAAAACGTTTTTTTTTCTATTTTTTACGAACACACATTTACGACCCATCTTTTTCCTTTTTGACCGCAGGCTTTGTCGAGACACACAAAAACATACAGACGCACGCGGTCACCTGATAGCATCGACGATTTTAACAATAAGCGAGGCAACAAAACAGTCTGTTGTAATTCCCTGGAAGTCAATGCTGTGCTTTGACTGAAATGGCTTCTGTGGCACGTTAAAGCTTCTCTAAGCACTCTTCTTCCACAAAGCTTAGCATAATCCCCCGCCCACTGTCTCTGCGCGTGTAATAATGACTAAAGCAGCTTGTGTTGGTGTCAAAAATTTCCTTGACCTCACTGAATGTGGATGGAAATTGGAGCATGTATTCGATATCTTTGACATCCAGTGTACTAGTATGCTGTTTGTCCTCACGGGGACAACTTTGGCCTACTAGAGCGGATTTATTGCACCTTACTACATTGCGATGCCGGTTTGAATTCGATTAATTGTTCAGCCCTATTAGTAGGACAACTACATGTTATTAGCATGGCAAAATTGCGTACCAGTTGACAACTGTGCACTACTAGTCCCACTATTCTACTAGCTAGGTTATGCTGAAATGACTGCATTGCTGTTTTCTCTGTTTCTCTCAAATTCAGCCTCATTTCAAATACGTTTGAGTTATTTCTTTATATTTTTCCATTTTCTCTCACGGTGGCAATTTCAGCTGCACTTGAAAGTGGCAAGCCGCTCTTACGCAACAACTCTCAGGGTCAGGAGCGTCACGGCGTCTCGCGGTGCCGCCTGAGCCGCTCGCTGAACGGAATGTTAGGGCAATTATCCCGCTGCGGAGGTGGTATCGACGCAGGCGCGTGCAAAATAGGACAGCGGTAGCAAGCTCGCTCAGCTGCTTAGCTGTTCATTTGCGAGCCGCCGTTGATCAGATGTATGGAAATGGCCTCACTCGAAGCTCACCTGGCACGTCGCCGTGTCGCTGATGAAGCCACTTTGCCACTTTTTTCATAGCGTTAACTATTTTTCTTAGAAGTATGACGACTTTTGGTCATTCGCGACATTGTGAATATTTTTGTAGTCCATGACTTTTTTCCTCTTACTTAAAATCTGTGTCCTACTTTCTCATCGGAAATTACAGTTATGTTTTTGTGACATTGCAGCGTATTTTTTCCAGCTTCATTCTTGTAACCTACAACTTTATCGTTTTAAAACGGCAAGATTTGTTGTAAACGTTATGACGTAATTCTTGAACATTTCAACTTTTTGTCTCTGAATTTACAACCTCATTCTTCGAACAGTGCAACTTTTCTTTGTAATACTGCGCTGTCGTTCTCGTAACATTGAGACTTTAATTTTCATAAGGTTGCAATTTTTGCTGATAAATTACGACTGCACTTTTATAATTTTACGAGTGTAACTTTCATAACATTTGTCACATAATGACTTCATTCTTGGAACAATTCCTTATAACTTCATGATTGTAACATCTTATCTTGACCTTTATCATAATTTTAGGACTTTTATCAACATTACCACTTCGATCTTTGTAAGCGTTGCAATTTTAGCTTTGTAACTTCACGGTTGAGCTACTTTTCCGAATCATCCGACATGAGGCGTAGGGCCCGACTAATGTTTTTTTGGTGCTGGTTCTGATATTTGTCAGATTAAAATTCCAATAACCGATTAATCGGCTGATTATTAAGAGTTTTTCCTCAAAATATTTGACTATATTCTCATATCACACTTTTTCGTGTAATTAGCGACTTTAGCAATTGAATTTTGTTGTTGTAATTTGACTTTTCCCCCCATAGCATAAGAAATCTATTTTCGAAATATCTTTACAGTTTATTATCTACTAACTACGATGTAACATGTCAACATATTTTTTGGAATGTTTGACTTATTCTATTTATATTCTTATTTTATTTATTTATTGTAATGTTATGAAATTTGCTAGCAATATGCGACTTAATTCTAGTAACTTCCTGCAACACTATGACTTTGTACTTATCCATAACTGTCACATTTCCTTGTAATTCACAACATTGTTCGCCATTCTTCCTTGCCGTGACTTTTTTTTTTTTTTTTCCTCAAAGGAGACTTTTGTGTTTCACGTGGGAGCGTTCTGACCACGGCAGGCAGAAATCCCAACGGGGACTTTGGCTTCCCTCTAACTCCTCCTCCTCCTCCTTCTTTGCGCGCGTGTTGACAATCATGCGTGTTATTACTCTGCCGCTCTCTCCATTGATGTAGCCAGTGCACAAAAGAGGCGCTACCTGCCGCCCCTCCTCGCTCCATCTCACAGCTGTCCTCTTCTCTCTAACGGGATCGCATGACAAACGGAGCGGAGCGGCTCGCCGTCTTGTCCTACTCGGCACTTTTCAAAAATGTCTCTTCTCTTCTTCTTCTTAGTCACAGCCAATTTGCGAATGTCGTCGTGGAGGAGAAAGTGAGTCTCTGGTTCGTGCGTGATGAAAAAGAAGAGCCACGCTGAGCTCAGTGCGAGTGAGTAAGCGAGCGAGCGAGCGAGCGAGTGAGTGAGCAGGCGCGCGCGTGCGTGCGTGCGCATCGCGTCGGCTCGGCTCGGCTCGGCTCAGGTCCGGCCGGCGGGCTTCCAAGGGAGACGACGGACGCGACGGCATGCGCGGGCTAGGGCAGTGATAGCATGCGGACCGGCGCCAGGCTGCTGCAGACTTGTAGCAGTCCTAAAATGATGGCCATGGTCCGGACCTCCCTCCAGAAAGTGGTGGTCTTCCTACACAGGCTCCAGAGGATGGCAATCTCCTCGCCGCGCTACCAGAAACTCTGCAAGGTACGTGTGAGAGTGGCGGCGTAGCGTGAGGAGAGCGCAGAGAGGGTATTATTTTTGTTATTATTATTTATTTTTTTGGTGGATGCCTTTGTAGGGAAAGTCATTTTAACTTTGCATCTTTGTGGTGTGTTTATAATTACAACTTTCTTCTTTTTCCTTGTAATTGAAGGCTTGGTTTTCATAGTATTCCACTATTTCATTTTCTCCAAATATTATGAGCTTTTCTCTTAATTACAACTTTCGTTTCATAATATTGTGTCTTTTTCTTATCATTTTTTACTTTATTCTGGTAATATTCCACATTTTTCTTGGAATGTTACCAGTTTTTCTTTGTACTATATGATGGTATTCCCATGATATTTCATCTGTTCTTTATAACTCTATTCTTATAATATTCCACTTTTCTAATATGAGTTTTTCCTCTTATTATATGACTGCAGTATTCTTATAATATTGCAACTTTGGTAATTTACGCCTTTATTCTCATAAGATACCACTTCTTGAGTTTTTATGCAAAATATATGACTTGAATTATTCTTGTCATATTCCGCATTCTTTCCTCGACATATTTGTTGTTTTCCTGTAATATGTGCCAGTATTCTCAGGTTACTTTTATGTTATAACTTTGTTCTCATAATATTTCATTTTTTTGTAATATAAGTTTTTCTGTGTACAGTATACATAATTGTGACTTTATCCTCTTATGACTTTGTTCTCGTATTCCATATTTTTTCTGAATCTAATCAGTTCTTAAGAATATATGACATATTTTCATAATCTTGTGACTTTTTTCTGGTAATTTACGACTTTATTCTCAAAGTATTCCACATTTAAAAATATATAAATTGTGAGGGATTTTCAAGTGTATTTTTTTGTCATTATTAATTTATTTTTGTCTTTTTGCTGGTTATAAAAACGAATATTGTGTATAACTGACAGTCAAATCTTTACATTTTTTTAATTTTATTTTTTTTACTTTGGTACTTTTCAGTGCATCACTCAGTTCTTCTACTTTTACCAGAACCTTTTCTTTACACAAGTATCTTGACTGTATTACTTTAGTACAGGGTGCGAGTACTTTTGCACAGAGCTGGGCAGACGGCTAGACGGATCAAAATTTTGCGGTAATTGGTCGTAATTTGTCGTCGGAAACGCTGACGGGAGCCCGTTTAAAACCATAGGCGGACCGGTCCGTAAGCGGGTTACTATTTTTTTTCCCAGCCAGACGAAATGGCGGATAAACGGACGGCGGAAGGGTACCCCGGCTGTAGGCCGAAGGCGATAAACGGACGGCGAATTTTGAGTAAAATGCAGAGCTCCGCTTTTGCATGCCCGCTGTAAAGCGAGTGGACAAAAATGGCACATTAGGAGCCTCCCTGTGAGCAAAAGGCTAGCGTACGGTGACGTAACGCACCACAGCTGGTTGTCAGCTGGGTCCTTTTCATCACAGAGGATTTGGCCAATGTGGACGGGGGAAACAAATGCATCTCAATGGTTTGCGATGGCTTGCCAGCTTCAATCAAAGCAACATGTGACAGTCCAGCCTAAGCCAGTCTTAATCCATAAATCCATCACTCCTCAGCACGCCAACATGGACCGTTTGCTTTCAGGTTGACCTTTTTGGTGCACGTGGGCTGTTGTGTGTTTACATTTGCTGTTTTGGTTTTGTTTACTTACTTTAACCGATTCATGTTCCGCCGGGCAACTAATCAGAATGTATTTGTGATTTCGATTTTGACTTCTCATGATCATGAAAACATTCCCATCAAAGAAAAACGTGGACATTTTGTGTCGTAGAGTTTTGGCAGTTGAATAGATACCATGTTTTGAAATCAATGAATATTAGTTTTTAGTAACGGTGATTTCGATATCATTCAAAACAATTGAGTATTTTTTTTCCACAATCGCCCCAGCCCTAGCAAAGGCACAACATTGTCTTTAAGCAGTTACCAAAAGAGACCACGTTTCCTGACCATGAAGGGCCATCAATCATTGGGCACTCAATGAGCGGCCCGTGGTTCGCATGAGGTGCTATGGCTTCCCCTCGACGAATGGAGTCAGTCATGCCAGACGTGTCGCTGTCCACCCGGGGGGCTCTCACTCGCTAGCCTCCGGGTTGGACCGTTGCCTTCCGCTTGATGGATTTGATCGCGGCTGAGCCCCTCGGGCCGGCCGGGTGAACGTTTCTGTCGATGTCTCAGTTGAAGCAGTCACGATGCTGTTTTATCAGCGCCTGTAATTTGTAATGTGGCTGGTTCCTTTGCTTAGCAAAAGAGTTGTATATCACAGGTACCCCAGATATATTCATCGTTCGCTGTTTTTAATGTTCGTTGTTCCTGCAGAGCGGAGACTATCTGCCTGTGAGTATTGTTGTTTGCTCTGTTCGTATGTGTTGTTGCTCCATAGCAGTTTTTTGAAGGTTTATAATTGTACCGAAAGGTCCGTGCTGATGTCCGTTCAATCCACGTTGAAAAGGTCTTATTTTGATATGTACAGCAGACTGCTTAGGCAGAAAATTTGGTAGGCCTGTCTTATTTGTGCACTCTCAAACAAAAAAGAAGAAAAAAAAACATGAATGGTCTAAGAATAACCAAACACTGATACTTCATGTCGGAAATGTCCCGTTTTGGTCTCATTCCTTTAGCCCGTTTAGGCAGCTCACATCCTCTGTGATTTACATTGGATGTAGATTGGGAGCAGAAATGCATCTTAGTGATCGTTTATTGCCTCCCAATACCACCTCGACACTTTGGTATGAAGTGCATTCATGAACCCACCAAGCAAACATATCCGAGTCATCGCTCAGCTTGTATTGTTAACAACACGGTGGTCCATTCGCGCATCCGGGGGCGAGTGTTTTGGCGCTGAAGCGAGGATAGAAATGCGTGGTGGCTAGTGGGACGAGAAGGCGGATTTGTCTCATTTGAACAGGATCCCAGGGAGCCTGTCTGACTGCACCTGAGCTCTATTAGACGCTAATAACCCAGAGGACCTCTTTTGGAGCTCAAGGTCAGATGGTTCCCGACTCACCGGCCTTGCGGCGTCTGTCGCATGGAACTTGATAGAGCTCGATTTAGGGTGGCAAACTTGATTTCGTCACGGGCCACGTAGTAGTTATGGTTGCCTATAATGGTGAAACCTCACGCTGCTATATTACGGTCCATCGTTTGCGACCGTGCTATGCCAAAGAGTCTTAAGTGTTTTTTTAAAGGGGTTTTCAGTATACAGAAGTATCTTGAGACATGAGTGGGATTTGTTCTGTAAAAGAGGGTCTGAAAATGTCTGGCAGTGAATGAGTTCATCTGCTCCAGCCTCCCTCACTAAAATAAAACAATGTTTGAAATGTGCAAAACATTTTTCACTCCATAATAATGTACTTTATAGAAAACATACTGTAATGGCATAATTCATTTATGTCATTATGAAGGAAAATTGTAACATTTTTGGCACATTTTTGCTTCAAGTCTATGGACATTGTTTTGTGTCCCTTCCGGTGTGTGCGCCTCGGTCACCTGGGGGCAGTATAATACAGACGGGATATACATAGAGCTAGTCAAAACTCCTCAATAAGCCAGACTATTTTTTTCTCTGCGGTGGATAAAGAATATATGCCGTGGCCGTTCTGTAAATGATATGATCTTTTCCGTCATTTGTGTTCTAATATCCGTTGCTTAAAAGGTTACAACACTGCGGCACTCGTGCAAATGTTTAGCTCGTAATGGTGTTTGCATTGTTTGTTAACCAAAATGGGCTTGGAACAGCTTGAAGCAAGCACAATTGGCTTCTTATTTGGAGAACTGCGCGAGCAAAGTGTGAGCACGTGCCGAGGACGTTTACATTTGTTCAAAACTTGTAGAAAGGGTAAAACCTTTTTTGGAACTGTGTGGTGCCCAAAGGCTGTTGGATTAGCGGCACAAACAGCCCAATAGGCAAACGTGGCTTTAGATCGCCCTTCTAAAGTTGTGCTTCGACAGGGGGAATGAGAGCACAAGCAGTTGGCGCTGGCAGAGTAATGAGAGTAGCGGGGCACTCCTCATGGGGACAGTGGGGGAGGAGAGGAGAGTGACGGAGGTGGACCCTCCAGACAATTTTCAGCAACATGGCGGTGATCAAACACTCGAGGAGATAAAACAAGCTAGCGGGGCCTCGCCATGGACAAACCAGGCGTGCCACGCTTCAAGTCTTGACCATTAAACTCCTGCTCACACCAACACGGGGACAAGGCAGGTGAAAAAACACCATGACTCTGTGCGATGAAGTTGGCCTCACATTTAAGATTAGACAGGTAGGCAGGATCAGTCAATCCATGTTTGTTAGCCATCTTTCAAAGTTGACGGATCCCGCGTTCACATCAATGCGCTGTGATTGTGCAGTGTTGAAGCGATGGAGAAATGTGTGGATTTGACTCCTTGGAAGCAATTCAGGCCCGACCCGTCTGCTGCTTAGATGGCTGGCTGTTCCTTGAAGCAGTGACGAGCTATTGTCGTATCTAGCCAAGTGGGAAAATAAATGGAGTGAGCAGTATTCCTCGGGCTGCATAAGCGTCAATATGTCTTAAGCGGGCTGCCTTCTAAATCAAAACAGTAAGTCGAACTATGCCTTGTAGCTATTCCAAAACATGTAAGCAAGTGCAAGTAAGCAAGGTTTTCTCGCCGAAATGGGCTGCTGCAGAAATCAACATCAGACATGCCCAATTGCGGTGAACTAGTGGTTTCTTATTCTTTGTCTTTCTTGGTTATTTATTTGATTCGAATCGGCAGAAGGTGCGAGTTAGGTTATGCCTGTCCAGTTCGCAACCTAAACGGGCTGCAGTAGAAATCAAAAGAGGATGTTTTCACCCAAAGCAACTTGGGACTTCCTT
This sequence comes from Filicampus tigris, assembly GCF_054856515.1. Classification (NCBI taxonomy): domain Eukaryota; kingdom Metazoa; phylum Chordata; class Actinopteri; order Syngnathiformes; family Syngnathidae; genus Filicampus; species Filicampus tigris. The sequence continues at coordinate 14,194,633 of NC_141236.1, read as the reverse complement.
CAAACTGGAAGGTTACGCCTTGAGAGATGTGACTTATTTTCACCTCTGCAAAGTAGCTTCACATTCCACTGCCTTTCCCTTACTTTTTCCTTGAATTAAACACATTCATTATCAACGATGCTTCCCCAGTGTTAGTCGTTCCATTTGAACTTCCACGCAATGGCACTATTGGCCTTCCAACCCATGACTACTGCTGCAGTTGTCGGATAAACCGATAAGTCATACATTAAGCTTAATGTCGTTAGACGCAAGAAGCATCAAGACCATAAAGCTTGGCGTGTTTCTGTGTGTTTTTCTTCTCCCACACTTATTGAGCCACTAATGGCTCTCAGTGTGCTTTAACATGGATTTGTGTTGCACACTCGCCGTTCCATTAGGCGCTCTTCAGGCCGGATGCAACGGCAAGCCAGACCCGCTAATGCCCGTGCGCTTTATCGTGCCGCGCGCTTTATGATGCCGCAAAGCAAGCGAGCACGCGGGCTAGGCTCTGGCCAGAATGAGGCAGCACTTTGTTGCTCGGAACAACACTTGTCACGGAATAACTCGCTGAGGAACAACTTGATGGCAACTTCAATTTTGACAGTAGAGGGCTTATTTGAAGGCTTTTTGGCCCGTATTGTAAATGGGAATGCGGCGGCAAATAATACGTCATATTTTTCTGAATGAATCTAAAAAAATAATGAGACATTTACCATATGTTTATATATATAGTATATAGTGTGTGTATACATGTGTGTATGTATGCGTGTGTGTACGTATACGTGTATATATGTACTGTATATAAATGTGTATGAATACAAAAAATATATAAATAAATATGGATGCAATTAGAATAAGAAAAAAGTACATAAATACAACTTTTTAAAAATGTTTTATTTTGCTCTGCATTTTAGACACAACGACTATTACTGTAGCTTAGTTGGAGAGCTGCTCTGCTTCTTCTTGCTTTAAATCCCGCAGAACTGTATCGCTTTCAGTAGAGCTCCGTGCTGCCCAGCGTAGTGTGGCGCACCTTGGTACTACGCCTTAGGTGCGCCGCTCTGTCTACTGTCATGACCAATCTGCCATACGAGTGTTATGAGTTGGTCAGTTCTGTCTGCGTGCACTTTCTGCTAAACTAGAAAGACAACAACCTGTTTCATAGTGTTCATTGCATTATCATAGAAAATATTGCCACAAACTAAAACATTAGTCATTCCTGCTGGCACCAAATCACAGAAACCTTCCATCCAAACGTTTTTCGCATGTCACACTCTCAGGGTGCAGAGAGAAAGTCACACTGACCTGGAGTGAGGCGCTCCAGTGTCTAATTTACCTTGTCAGCGTGAAGCCTTTTTGACCTTCAGCCAATTCCTGTGCACGCTCCCTTCTCTGTGGTCACCTTGCTTGTTTGCCAACAGATGTCATGTCGCGTGTGACAGGAATGTGCCACATACAACGATTCCTTTTCCCCCCGTGCGTTGCTTTCTATTCAAGTCTATTGATAAGGACACCCTGCCGATGGATGTGTCAAGCAAGTGCACAATGCGCATACATAATGCTGAGTCACATTCATATGATTGCTTTTGTGCGTGGAAAAATAGCAACAGCATGTGAAATCCTTTGCTTTTTGAATGTTGCAAAAGTGCTCACATTTTGGTGAGTCACTTTTAAGAGCTTCAAAGTACTGCAGAAATCTTTGAAAACGCAGAGAAGTGTGACTCCGCTTTTGAGGTTGTAGATCGTCATCAATTTGCACATCGTGACATGGTTTGTGAAAAGAATAATCGTATGTACAAAATGATATATTTGAATTCCTTCTCTGACAGACTCAATGTCCAGCAAAAAAGACGCATACATTATACAGACAAACACACAACAAGTAACCCTACCAAATCCAGAGTTAGCAATCGCGTATAGGTCACTGAAGTGAAAAACGAATGAGCATTGTATTTTCTGCATCCAACGGAAACGGCTGTATTCTCATGCAATGCTTTCATCACATAACATCTCTTTTGCTTGTGAAACAAAAGCCCAGCCCAGTCCAGTCCAGTCCAGTTGTGTGCTCATCGGGAGTGATGTGCGCCTGCTTGACTTGAGGCTGTCGGTAGCGCAAATGAAGACAAAGTGGCTTTAAAGGGGGAGAAACACCTCATGAAAGAAGACATTCTGCTGTGTTGGGGGAAGTGTAAATACAGCAAGCAGCACCTTGACTCCTGAGTAGCCCGACTTGCTTAGTTTAAGTTATGAACCGTCTCGTCGGAAGAGGATCTCGCCTAACTAACTTGGCTGTGAGATTCGGATTCGTAGTGACTAACACATTTCTGTAGATTGCTGCTTTGCATCGTTTGGAATTTGAAATCAGCACAGCTTTTCAGTAGAAGATAACGATTAGGGGATGAAGCTCGACTTTTCACATTCTCAAAAAGGGAGAGAAAAGCCCAAATGTAGGTACGCCACACTCAAATACACTATGTGTATATTTGGCATAAACAGATTATGTGTTGCCGTAGGCGATAGAAAGTGTCATGATCAGGAAAAACGATGAAACGGTTCATGGAGTGACTGACGAAGCCCATGTAAAAAAGGCCAATGACGCTCAACTCCAGCCGTGAGGTGAGTCAGCCTTGCTCGTGTCATATTTCAAAGTTGTGCTGAACCTGTATGTGGCATTAGATTATTTTGTTATCAAAGCAAAGATGTCATTCGTTATGAAGCCTCCTGCGATGTTCATTCCTCAGGAACACCCTGGGCATATTTAATTACCTCTCAGTTTCAGAAATGCAAATCCCATTATTCACGCCACTACTAAGTAATTTCATTGCCATATGTGAAATGAACCATTTTCATGGTAGATGTTTGTACTTTTAACTCTGAAATATGACCCGCAACCACGGTAATTTATAACGAAATTAAAATGAACTATAATGAAACATCCCAAACTATTACATCTACTATCCATTAAAAAAAAACAAAAAAAAAACATGCGTAATCTGAGTTACACGGGTGGTCGTGGAAGGAAATGAAACGTACGCCAAGTCGTCAGCGTACCAGCCTCGGTGTGCCTTTAGAGGTAATTCCGGTGGCGATTGTGCAAATGTTTTCCGCCGCTCGATGACAGCAGATTAAAGATAAAGCGGGTTATATATAGCCTGTAATCCCCGGCGGCGAACAGCTGGCCAGTGGGGGCCTCACAGCAGCAGCGGGGGGTAAAAGGACGCATTGGAGATGTGAGATTTGCAATAACATGTTTAAAGATTAGAAGTGAGACATGAAGGCGAGCCATGTTTAAGTGAGGATTAAAAGATGCGCTCGAGTGCACGCGTTCAAAGTGCGGCCGACCGCTTGATGCCACCGTCAGTCGTGGAGCCTTGCGTCATGTGACCGCAGGGAAACGTGGTGAGCTGGAGTATGATGGAATGCCCTCTTGCACGTTGGCACTGATGGGGAATTTGGAATACACATACGGTGACGCCCGCTTAGATTTTTCCTCAGTGACGTGAATGGAAATGCCATTACTTCATTCCGGACAACCAAACTGTAATTAAAAAAAAAACACAAAAAAAACTAGCACTCTATAATAGTGGAATTTATTCAAACTTACTGTCTCAACATAAATTAATTTGAATTATTTTATTAAATTAAATCGTGTGCCACCATCTAGTGGCCGACAGTGAAATGACACTGTCATAAATGACACTGTTTTTATCCATTTTTACTTAGACCGTGTGCCCCCTGATACATTTTTTTTTCCAGTCCAACTGCGCTAAAACAACTGACAGTGTGGAGACTGTGCTTTGAAAACGGCCGAGGATGTGTTAATCATTGCTGTGTTTTAATTTTAATATGCTTAGGTGGACACACTCATCCCCCTCCCTAAAATTGCAGGGATTTTTTTTTTGTCCTGTTGTTTTTTTTGTTTTGTTTTTTTCCCTTTCATGCTGGCATTCCTAAAATAGGTTAGCACTGCTTGTGTTCATTTGAATGCTCTAATTTGATGTCGCTAATGGCGCTAATTAGACGCGTCTCCCCAACTGGCCGCAAATTGCACTTGGCCGGTCAAAATGTCTAAACGGCGACGTGTAAGTCACGTTGTCACATCAGAGGTTATTCTGGGCGTTGACATCATCGATGTCAAACGGGACCCTGGATGAGTTTGCGTGTGCGCATGCTTTCTGTTTGCCCTGAGGTTAGTCGATTTTTGTGGTAGTTCATCAAGCTCTAATTTTGGATTGATGTTTTCCCGTTCCGAGAGAGAGGCCATTAATTACTGCTAATCACTCTGGGGAAACACGCATGCACGCTGGCCAACACACACACGCGCGCGCGCCCACACTTCCACACACACTCTATATACCCTATTTCATCTTAATGGTCATAATAAACTCTGTTGCAAACAAAAACAGCAGCACCTACAAGACTCTGTCGTATCGAGCTCCATCTTTTGTCGAGACTGCGTCCTTAACGACAATGTTGTGTACGCTCCCGGCCATGACTAGCAGAAATCCAGATGTACACTTTTGGCTGACATATCATGTGTCCTCTTTTCCGTTCTGTCTTGCTCTATTTATAGCTGGTGTCGAGCCCCGCCCCCTGCCAGACAGTAGCACGGCGACTAAATGATTGACAGGTCAATGCAAGCGTCCGTCCTTCTTCCTCTTAACCTTCTCCCTCTGGCATCACCTCTGTCTGACTGCTTGTTTCCAATGAGACGGGCGCACAACACACTTCTTTGTTGCCGAAGCTGCTTCTGCGTTCAAGCTTTTGACATGTCATATGTGGAACGCTGTTACCAAGCACCGGTCCTGCGTGTTTGTGCGCGCATGTGTGCACAAATGAGTCAAGTGTGACTGTGTGTGAATTAATGCATGTGTGTTTGTGACAGTCCATTTGTGTGTATGAGTGTGTGGATGAATTAGGGCGAATGAATGAATGAGTGTGTGTGTGTGTGCATACAGTATGTGCCTGTGGTGTGTGTGCCTGCGTATGGCTGCTATCGGGCTAACAAACACGTGTCGCTGATGCCGGTTGCCATGACGGTGTCACTGGCAGCCCGCTGGCAAGAGGAAATGAAAAGGAAAAGAATGATGATAGAATAAGGAACACGCACACGCGCACACACACAGATATGCCCTGGTAATTCGGTCGCGGATAAAGAGCTGCCACGGCTACTTTTCCTTGCTGCCCTCAGTCTCCTCTTGGATGTGCGAAACCCATGTTTCATGAATGAATTTTTTTTTTTCAGTGTTTGAACGCCATTATCTTTGTCTTATGTTATCATGTGTCAAAGTGTTAAAATAAAATAAACCAGCAAAAAATTGCCCTATTTTTGCAGATTTTTAAAAGACCAAATATCTGATTAAATCAGACAGCCGATTAATCGGCCAGGCCCTAGTCCACAGATACTCTTTGTATTCCACAGTCTGCAGTGCTCCTTTTTCTTTCCTGCAATGTCCCCTTGGACAAAATCTTGCCCTGTTGGTCTCATTTCAACTGCTGCACTCAAGACAGCCAATCTGTCAGAAAACTATGATGATGATGATGCTCTTCGTAACATTCTCGATAAGGAATAACCTAAACTCGAAAGTAAGTGTAAAGGTCTTCCAAGGCCAATTAAGCGGACAATAATCAGGATTTTATTTTTTATTTCCCTGAGGGAGCCATCCCGAGGGATCAATAAAGTGAAGTCGAAGTCTTTGTCCTTCTTTATGACAAATGTCAGTCAAGCTTTAAAAAGACGACGGCTGCCAAAAGTGAAATGGACGGAAAGCTTCTTCCTGAGCCTTTAGCTGCGTCTTTTGAAATGGCCGCTCAGTCATTTGATGACACGCCAATGGTTTCAATTATGACGAAGCTGGCGCACGTGCAACTCGGTTGCATTAGCGTAATTGTATCTGGCTTCGGGAGTTGCGAAAAAAAAAAAAAAAAAAAAAGGACGAAATTGACTTAGTTGAAATAGTCTCCTCAGACCAAATTCCCAGTTTGGTGCCCAGAATGTGCCCACTTCCACCTTTTTGATTGGAACGAATGGCACAGAACTGCTGAATTGGTCGAAAAAGAGCGCATAGAATGAGATGTATGCGCTCCATATAAGTCACCTCCTGTCTCAGCAAAGCTCCACGAAGGCTCCGCCACACTTCCCTTTCCCTCCGTATGAAAACGTGCCGGAGTGCATCTGGGAAGCGGCTCGTTCGAGGACGCCAATCGGAAGGGACAAATAGCGGCCGCGATAGAAGATGAGCCGTGCTATAACTCACTTGCTCGTGGGCTATTTAGGCATTGACTCACTTTTCAGGACTGCGTGCGATTGGGCGTACATGCTGATACTTCTGAACTGGAAAAGAAATGACTTTATTAAGGCAAAATTGACTGATTCGAATTGCTTGTATACAAATAGTCGGGTCTCTGGGGTGCCTGCCCCACCATCAAGTGAGACATTCAACGAGGAAATCGTTTGTGTGCGTGTGTGAGCGTGTCAATTTGAATCCCGAAACACGTCGCTGGCTTTTAATTTACCGGTGCCGGCTGTCACACGTGATTGAATAACAGCTGGTGAAGCAGCATGTGGCTCAGGCTTTGTTTCATCCATTCTTTTCCTAGTAGAAAGTTGTACTTGTGATCAAGAGGCAGCTCGATTGGAAGCTAGTTGTGACATTCCACGCATGTCCGGACAATCTGGAAAGATGGACCCGAATCCTAATGCCTCGTTGTCCAATTCTGTACTGGACCAAATTTTGCTCGGCGGAGGGAGGTGTGCGCGTTTTCGGTTGTTGCGCGCTCCATTTGGCTTTGATTTCAGCCTTGCTTGCCGAGCGTGATGAATGATCTTGGAGTGCGGAGGTGCTGACTGGTCTCAGGAAGTCCAACAGCTGATTGGCCGCCAAGTTGAGACATCACTCTCTTTGCTCCAAGTCCTCTCGGCGTGAGGAACAATTACTTCCGACATTTATCAGCGGACGCTTTCTTCCTAACGATTAGGGCGACCACGCGGCGGACATTAATCACTAAAATGGCTTGTTGCGGTTTTACTCGTTAGACTTTATTCTCTGTCATAGTTTTACTGTAGAGTATCAACGTTGTCTTTTTCGACTCTAAGCACATGTTGTTTTAAAGGGAGGCCAATAGCTGCTTTTATGGGGTTTGATTACCCACTGTGATAGATGTTTGGCAAAAGTATTCATTTGATTCTTCGGACGTTAAAGCTTCCTGCAGCAGCCATCAAATGTTGACCAATTTCAAGTGTTGCAAATGGCTTGCGCTCTTCAAGGAGGTAACGTCAATAGATGAACAAACTGAAAAATGATCATTTTGGAGGTACTTTTGGAAGTATTCTTCCGCCCGACGGCAGTGATAGATTTGTGAAAAAAAGATTACATTTACCAGATTGTGACATCGGAGGTTTTGGACCAACTCCAGTGATATATAATATATCAGTAAGTAAGTAATTATATTCTGTATCCACAGGAGCGCATTTCTGGTCTCTGTACTGTATTTCGCAGTCTTTCACAGACGCAGAAAAAGGCTCCGTCCATTTTGTAACTCCAAGTTGGCGAGTGCGGCCGTTGTATTTGTTTTAAGAATCCCGTTTTACTATCATTTTTGCCGGCGAGGTACCGCGGTACTTTTGTAGTACCGGAACACTGTTCAACCCTTTGCAGGAGTACAATGGCACCTTGACTTACCGGTTGAATGCAGTCTGTGACCAAGATCGTAACTCGATCAAATCGGTTGTCCCCGTCTAATAGAAGCAAAATGAGACTAATCTGTTCCAGCCCATAAAACACATTTTTTGTCACATATTTTCAGAGATGGCGCTGTATTGTTTAAAAAGTGTAATTGCTGTTGTATTCGTGTGCTCGATGTGTGCCTAGTGATTTTGTGAGCGTGAATACGCAATTTATCTGCTGCTTTTTCAGATCTGAGTAAATCTATCCCTGGGTGTTTCTCAGTGTTTATTATACTAATACAGAAATAACTGCCACGCCACTTTATAAAAGAGGAGCATCGCATCCGTCATTGTTATGGCAAAAGCCGCATCGCCTACTTTAGGAGTCTATAATATTGACATGTTGACTTATCTTACTCAGCTACCACAGTCTTGCACAGAAATTAGGAAGGCTCTGGATGGTAAACATCTCCTACCTGCAGCATGTCCTAAATTCTTCAAAGCAGGTTAGTATATTTCATTATTTTTGTAGCCTCATTCTGGGTTGAATTACAGAGACTGCTGTTGCCACCAGGGAGGATGGCTCAGTCGATCAGGCTTCATTAAAGAGCAAAAAAATGATACGCCGCGACGCGCTATTAATAAAAAGCACACAGAGCGACGCTTTCGAGCGACAACGCGGCGGATTGATCGTCGGCCCGTGCAGAGATATTGTGGCAATCTCCACTCGTAATGAATTAAATCCGTCACAATGTGGTAGAAGTTCTATCAGTCGTCATGTGAAAGAATAAAAGCGCTCTGTTTTTCTCGGCGAATCCTCAAGATGGTCGCTAAACGCGGCCCGCCAACATTAGCTTCCATAGCCAAAGATATTTTAGTTTTGTCTACATGTGTTGCCCCACGTGTGTGCTCATTGTCTGTTGCCTAAAGGCTTTCACACCACAACATGGAAACGCGCCCTTGGATGAAAAGAAATGTTTAAGGGTGTTTTTTTTCTTCCCCGAGTACTCATTGATTTGGTGTGCACCATCAGGAAGACGGTCAAGCCAGCCACGGCTGCATTGCTCCTGCTATGCATGATGATAACGCGTAGTGAGAAGGTCGACTTCAACAACAATCATTAATTGTCGGACAAACGGACTTCCAAATAAATAAATGGAGCATACGGCATATAAGTTGTTCCGGTAAGATGATGGGTCTGATTCCATCCCTCTATTACTCACCTTTTGTTTCTTATCATGAAGCGACTCGGCCGGTTGATTTCCAAGCACTCGTCTGGTTTGAATCCGCCGTCTTAGCCTGGCTTTGTAAGGCGTCGGCAGGTTAAAGGCGGGTTAATTGGCTCCCAACTTCTGACACCTTTGATGCCCCTGAGCACTAAGCAGATGCAAATCACGGCCAAGGAAATGGATCTCGCCCATCATCTCCCACTTATCCAGGAGGGATGTGAGGGCCCACTTAAAAGGATTTAAAGCAATGAAACATTCTGATGCATCTCTTGCTTTGCGCGCTACGTACGCCCAAGTGCCTCTCCGGAGTTGATGAACGATATGAAAGCCCATGATGATGACGATGGCCAGACATAAAAAAAGGTTTATTTCGTCTCTTTGGCAGAGGAGACAGACGGCTTTATTTTGTGTAAAACAAGCAGCTTTTTGCCACTTGACATGGTGTTGCAATGTTTTTATGCACTTGACGCACTGAAATTGGATGAATGAATGTACTCCTGCTGATCACATTTTGTCTATTGAAAGGAGCTCTATTATGGAAAATTAACTCTTTTTGCATGATGCTTCAGGTCATTGTCCGTCTGCACTGTGAAGCACAACACACCCTTTTCAAATTCAGAGCAAATAAATTGGAACATGATGCAACTCGTGGACTCCGGCCCATTTTGGAGCAACCTAGGTCGTTACTAACAGCTAACCAGCAGCCTCCCGATTGCGTTCCTCTCTCGAAACAGGAAAGAGTTGGTGGTGCTTCACAGTCCAAATGGCTCCTCCACTTTTGCTTCAATTATCGTCTTTAAGTGTCGTGTATAACGTCTGCCGTGCATTTCTAGAGGGACGTGTCTGCTTCGCGACCCCAGTTCTCCAAGTACAGGGCTTTCCAATTATCAGCCTTTCTCCAAATAATTGTTGCGTTAAAGGGACTTTTAAGTTAACTCGTTATAAACGTGCCAATTTTTGCACACCTGGCTACGGAACAGCTGAGTAGCCAATTGTCCTATTACTTTTTTGTTAATGCCAAAATACGTTGTAGCGATCTACAGACATTAATACATAAAAAAAAAATTAGTCTCTGGTGAGATTGACGCATATGTCTACTTGAAATAGTGGCTAAGATCAGTCAAATGTCTAAAGTGTCAGCAAACGCGTCTTCTCGCTTCATGAAAACCGAACAGATATTATGTATTGGTGATGATATCAAGCTCTCTTTTAAAGGAAATGCATCAGCTTGAGGACTTTTTATCTTTTTTTTGCAGTTAATGTGTACGATTATTTATGAACGAATATGTATTTCAGCTGTAGTAGGCTCGTAATTGGACAGGCCTTTCATCTACTAACGTGTGCTACTTTTCAATATGGCTTTCCTCAGCGAGGCGATCAAAGCAGACGCTGATTTAAAATGACACGGGAATATGCGTGTGTGTGTGCACAGCTATGATTACTCATCACAAAAATATCAGAGAGAACATTAGTACCAACCCCAAATGTGTGTCTTTATCATGTTTCCCCCTCAATGTTTAACCACATTTATATCATTATGTACCTTTTTTTTTTTTTTTTTGCCATCAAGTTTGTCAAGACCACTTTCCGTCGACCTAGTTTATCCCAGGTTGCACTTTTTTAGGAAAATGTCCAAAAATGAAAATATCTGTTTTACATATCCGAGTATGACATTTTTTTGGAAACATGAGAATTACACAAGTGTGTGTGTGTGCTAAGCTGAGCAATCTTTGAACTAAAAAAATTGAAACAACTTTAAAGCACTGAGCAATATTTTTTCGAATAATAGCACATATAAGTAACGACAGGGATTATAAATGAAATAAAAAAATAAAGGGAATGGAATTTTATTAAACATGTAAATCGTTCGGGTTGTATAAAAATGGCCAAGTGAAAAAAAGAAATCTTTATTGTGAATTAATATGATTATAATCATTATTTGGATTTTTTAAAAACTGTTTTTGTTTCATACATACAGTATGTCTGATAGCAGCGAATATGATTTTTACACTTTTGGAATGCGTTTTTAGTTTTCAGAGGTATTGACATTTCTGACATTGACGGTGAGAAATGTGGGTCTGATCCCGGGTGAGAAACTGGATGAAATCCCACGCCTGTGACCTCATCACATGTTCAATGTGTGTGATTGTCGAATTGAACACGGGAAGAAAATTGAGTGCTAAACATTCTGTGTCATGCACACACGGATAAACCTTGGGACGTCTCACTGATTATCAATCCTGTCCAAAAACACAATATAACAGCGCACATCACCTGGAGCAGGTAAGACTCATGATGTAATAACACGACCCAAATTTTACAATTCAGCCTGTAAATGCAGTTGACTGCTCCTGACAGTTTTTAGCTATAACCGCTATAGGTCCAAATCCACCACGACTGAAAATGTAAAGAAGTCGATAAAGGAAAACATTAGTATGTCGTGATATAACATCTCACCTTCCTTCCTAAGCCGGTGGTCGGAGCTAAACGCAGGAGATGAGGAGGCAGTGGAGGATGTGCTGTCTATGACGAAGAGATATACATTATGCCCCACAAGTCCAATATGCTCCGCGCCCACTGTGTCAGCATCATCTCCATCGCCTGTGCTGGTCTTATTAGTATCGACACCCTCAGCGTGGACGCTATAAAGAAACCAAGCGGTGATGCGCGCACTCCTGGGCTTGTTTGTTGTGGGCGAAAAGGAGTGCACCAGCTCTCGGTCAGAATGTTGATTCCCACTTGGAACTAGGGCTGAGCCTATGGAATATTCCAGAAATTGGCTATAAATAGATTTTGCATTACTAAACAACAATTACAATGTAAAACGCGCATGCGTCCACAACACTGTAGTGTCTGTGACTTTGACTGTGTGTGGCTTTAAAGGGCGCGGCCTGGCCTGGTGAGTGACGTGGGAGTCGCTTGTGTCAGTTGTGGCTGTGCAGCTATCATACAAAGTATGAATGTGCTTATTAGGCTTAGCTTACTAGTTTGTTTTGAACAGACATTCAAGACCTGATGGTGGTTGCTTGTAGATTTTTTTCTTTCTTTTAGTTTAGGCTATGTGCGGAGGAGAAGTATTTCAGGATTTTGAAGGAGGTGCATGCTTTAAAAAGTTTGGAAAAGAGCGCATTGTGTGCCTGACAGATTTATAGTGCGTTTGACTGTACTTGCTGTTTGACTTGATCTACAGCAGAGGACATTCTTTATTTAGCAGCAAAGCTTTATGGTTCTGCCGCTTGTTTTTCTTCCTCCTCCTCTGCTCGTTGCATCATTAGCAAAGGATGTCTCTTCTGGTGTTGCGGCAATTAATCTTGACGTGATGTATGTAAAATCCAATCTGTAATCTTGTTACTCCATCTGAACAATGAATTGGATTTAATGAATTTAATTGACATCCCAGTGGAGTATGATGCAGTTTTCAAATTTCCAAAAATGCAGCAATTTTGGAAAAACTTTTTCTGTCTTCTTTATTTATAGTGTCTAGATGTGTTTTTTTTCTTTACACTTGTAAAATAGTAAAATAGTGCATTGCTTATGAAATCCATGCAGTCCATCCATGTTTCAGGAAATTCAACTTGATTTATTAAATGCACACATTTTGAACTCTTCCCCCGAAAAAGCTGCCTGTTGAGCTCAAAGGAAGCGTCCTCATATTGTACTACAAACAGAATGGCTGATAAAAGTGGAAGGAGGGCGGGGGTCTTATCATTCCCCCCGCGGTCCTCCACCAAAATTGCAGGTCCCGCCCAGAGGCGACTCCCTCGAGGGTCCGCGCAGGATGTGTTGTTGGCGCGACACGCCCTGCTCGAAACTTTTTGACTTCACAATCTCTGCCGCTTCCCCCATTTGCTTCGTGCAGCGATTTTTGGACGTTGATCTGCGTGCTGTCCCGTCAACACGAAGCACATTATCTATTGATTTGTGTCTAAATTTAAGATCTACATCTCCCTCATGTGTCAGCTCCCCATTCCCAGCAAGGCTCTCTCTAAGATCTATGGATTTTTTTTTTTTTTTTTTTTAAATCACTAGCGCCCTTGCAAGGCCTGTTAGTACCTCTTCTTTTCTATACTGAAGGCAAAGATGTTTGAATTAAAAGGGCAAACGCTGGGTATACTGAATATTTATGAAGCAAAAAAAATAATATAAGAAGGAATATAAGATATATGAAGCGGATGCGTGTGTGGAGGCGGTGGCATAAAGTGATGTTTATGAATGTGCGAATTGGAAAATGGGTGATTTAAAGGCGGGCTTGTTATCATAGAGCCCGATGGAATGTTTTGCTTTGGTGGGGGCGAGCGTTTTGGAATTGGGACCTTTCTCACGCTACCTGCCACTAAAGCTCGCGTCTTATCCGGCTTCTATCGTTCTCCCACCCCAAACAAACCATCGCAAATAACATAAATATTGGAAAACTGGACATCATAGTGCTAAGCTGCGTGTTTGTGTTGTTCTCTGAATTTTCTCCGTTTGTTTTTCATTATTATTCTTGAGATATTTAATTCGCTATTTCAGGGCTTTCCCATTGTCGGAAAAAATTCGAAATAAAAGAAACCATCAAATTCGACATTTTTGAAAATTCAGCCCCTGGCAAATTTGCTTAAGCAACATGAAATTTGCAAGGAATGCCCCATCATGAGTAGACCCACAAAAAAGTCTCAAGAACCCATGCCCAAATTTTTGGTTCCTATGAGCCATTTTTGGGGCCCCACAGATTTCTTTTTGTTTTTTTAAACCGCAGCCCCAGAAGGCAGCGGATGAATTTTGGTTGTCCTGTCCCTCATAAGTAGACCCACAAAAAAGTCTCATTAACCCATGCCCAAAAAGACACACGAAGCCAGCCATTGTGGTTTAAAGCAACCATTTAAAGATTTTTAGCCATTTCCAGGCCACCGCGGATTTTGGGGAAAAACCCACGTCCCCCTCCAAAAACAAAGCTCAGGGAATCTGCCATTTGAGTTGTCAAGTGTCCCTTTACGGGTCAGTTTGGCCATTTTCAGAGGTCCGTCACTAAATATTAACCACGTACGCTAGACAGATGGGCATCATTAACTTGTGAAACATTCGAGTTTTCGTCCTTGCTTGTGTGGATGGCGCACGACGGCAGCAAAGATGGACCGACCCTTTCAATGCTACTTGCAGCTTTGATTCTGCTTCTTTCTCTTCAGCCTTTTTTGCAAGTGAGTCATCTCCCACCATCTGTCAGCCCTGTGCATCTTAAAGCCTCTTTCTTTGAAAGTCTCTTTTCATTCACATTAAAGACGCTTGGGTATCTTTAAACATCACGCCAACATGATTCGGATTGGTATTTGACTCGTCTTTTCCAACTCCTGGCTTGAAATGATATCAGGCCCCTGTGTGTGGCTGTATTCATAATCTTACTGATGCCTGGAGTACTTGGAGGACATCATTAATATTAAGATTACTCCCGTGAGGTCTCCTGTCACAATGTGTATCTGTCGGTTTGTATTCTACTGACAAAAATAGTGAAATTCTCTACATTTGATTAAATTGTCATAACTGTATGTTTTTATAAAGTACAATATTCGAGAGTGCAATTTTTCCTTATTAAAATACACATTGCAAAACTGTATTTTTGGGGGAAGGCAGTAACCGTCATTGCGCTTCGTTGTTACTCGACACAGAATAAGGCTCACGTTTTCGTTTTCCACCTCGATCTTTATCTCTCGAGTGTCTTGTTAGTGCTCCGGCAAAAGCGCTATGTGAATCGATAGCTGATTATCAGCGCCTACAGCAGCACGTTGGGTCAATTTTCCTTCTTGTTTCCAATCCGTTCTTGCGATGAATTGTAGCATCTTGAGTGCCATCTGACGGCTATGACCTGCGTCTCCGTTATTGGATCGCTGTTGGAAGATAGCTACGACCCTCACTTGTCTTTTCCGATGGCAGCTGTGTCGCGTCATGAGTAAATTTATGGTTAAACTGAGGTTTGCTACGATTTGCTTTGACTGTTCTCTTCATGCTGCGCTCATCTACTCGCACCGGAGATAACCTGGAGCATCCTAAGGGAGGAGTACAACAAGCCATTTGTTTTAAAGGCAGGATCATGTGAGGTCGCAAGCTTTTCGACTTCATCACGCGAGGTCGCCCGTTTAGTGGAAGCGAGCCCCGGGTGTGTTTGTGTGCCGGTGCCGCGTTTGTGATCCTGTTACATGCTTATTTAACTCTGCGTGGGCGGCATCGCTACTGCTCCCTCTCGACATCACATGGCAAACTGCTCTTTTGTCACTCCTGTTTCTGGATTTCTTTTCTATCTAGAAGCACCGCTATCATGTTGCAGTTATACACCGGTCAACAAATTTGTAATGTTTTTTTTTTTAATGAATTTGTAGGTGGTTTTTTTTTTTTTTTTTTTTTTTTTTGCGCTGATCCCGAATCTGCCCTCTTCCTTCCTCTTGCAAATTAGGTTTTCAATATATTTAATAATATTTGATTTAAAGATTAGCTTCAGCAACAGGTGGATTTTTTTTTCTGAAACGTCATAGTTATGAAAATACAACACATAATCTGTATTGCTCAAGCTTCTAATCTCAAAAACCTGATGAATACATTTTTAAAATCAGCGACATAAAGCCATCTCTGATTACAAATTATTTGATTGAGCAGTGGTATTAATTGTATTTGTGTGCAAATCACTATTTTACTTCTCAAATTTGGCTGTATCAAGCTTTTGTCTGACCAACCAATCGGTGGACGGGAAATTCTGACCGAAGAGAATGGATGTGTTGGCAGTAAATGAATACGGGGGGTGGGGGGAATATTGCTTGAAAAATACATTAAGTGGCATGAACAACAAACAGAAATTTAGCGTGTGACCACTTCAAGCATTTCAAAACACCCTCTATAATTTGTCTATTAAACATGTAATCATGTATTTTTCCATTAAATTAAAATCTCTGCATAAAAAAAGCACCCCAAAAACACATGTCGCCGTAATCCATTTTACATGGTTAAGTAGAAATTCCTCAAGCAGCGTAGTTGTCTGCATGAATCAAAAATGCTGTTTAAAGGGCCCGGAGTATGTAGATCTTTTTAATGAGCTAAGCGCACTTCAAAGTCTTCTCCTTATGAATATTCAACCTTGTATTTGTCTTTCTCGCGTTCTCACTCCAGCTCCCTTGGCCTGACAGCCATCTGTCTGCTTGTCTTTGATGTGCGCCACATGTCTCCACTTCTTCGGCTCCCAATGCCAACATACATTGTCGCATTGAGCGCATCTTTAATTTACGCGCCGCCAGAGTCCCGACGACCACGACCCGAGGGCCGGCAAGCATACGATAACTTTCGGTTTATACAGCGCAGGATAAGCGGTTCGGAAAACGTCCAGTCAGATTTCAATTGGTGTAACTCGCCGATCGGTGATCAACAAAGCCGACTAGAAATAAACGCAGCGAGTAGAAATAATCCATAATGTACAAAGTCTGGCACGGTTCAAATGTTCAAGTGTGAGTACGCCCTGCATTTCCTTTTTTTGCTCCCCTTGGACATTTGGCCTAGTGGCCCACTCATCGCTTCATCTCTCAGCCGTTTATTTGGCCCCGCAAACTTTGCGTCTCGGCCTCGAAAGCACGGGCGGGCGGGCAGCACGGGTCGGCCTCAGGAAGCCTGCGTGTCCAAGTTAGTTTAGGGGACAGACGGGGTGGGAGAGAGAGAGAGAGAGAGAGAGAGCGGGAGAGCGAGCGAGTGAGGAAGAGGAGGGGAAGGGGAAATTACAATAATAAACAGCTGTGAAAACCAGAGAGGGGGCTCGTAGTGGGCCGAAGAGCCGCCGAGGCAGCCAGCGGCGCGGCGAGACCCCCCCCCCCCCTCCCCAAGAACCCCTCGAGGAGCAAACATCTAAACGGGGATCTTTTGGTGAAAATTACGACGGCGATGAGCGAGGCGTCTTCTCCGAGGAGATAATATCTGGCGAGGCTCGGACTCAGAAGATGGAGACGCCGGGCCGCCAGATGAACGCGTGGCCTTGGGCGCCAAGACCAGAAGAAAGCATTCTTTGACTAAGTGGTGGACGTGATTAGGAGGCACACACTGAGGTGACTCTTGGCACCTGATAGCTTCCATGTGCCTTTGGAGTTGTAATCCAGTTCAAGGCCGGACGTCCCTGGAAGGCTTCATGCCCACAAAAAAACAAGCGGAGGCAAGGAGGCGAAGCTTAGACATCCCTCAAGATACCCAGCGTCTTATCTACAATTTGCAGACTTCCATTCCAAGATTTGTTGAATTTACAACATCGCGTTCTTGGCTCTCCGACGGCACCGGTCGTCCACCTTAATCCCGATTCCGGATCATCCGCCCCCCCTCCACCCATGGAACATGCTGGGAACACGTTCACTGCATTGGAAGATCCATGAGGGATCTGACCTTCGCTGACCTGCGACCCGACCTGTAGGAAAGAAGAATGTAGAAGGGTTTGGCGGGAGTGGGAGGAGCCAAAGCACAGTTGCCAATATGATTGGTTTGAACTTCAGTTTGCACGAGCTACTTAGGAGGTTTGAACAGGTATTTATATCCCCAACTTCCTCGGCCTTAAGGCACCGCAAGTAAAAACTGTTTTTTTTTTTTTTTTTTTTACTTCGCCTACCCGCCGGGCGTGCACTTCCAATCGTAATTGCAGCCATTAAAGTAAGGAATCGCGTGAAGAGAGACATTTGCATGGAATTCGCCATACTTTTGCAGCATAGATGACGTATAACTAAAGACAAATCTTTGTTCCCATTTGAAAAATGACCTACGCAGCTAGAATGAATGCCACCGACGTGTCGTTATATATCCAGTCGGCTCCAAAAGAATTCTGAACTTTTGTCTCATGTTCATCTTTTGATCTGAAAACCACGTTTCTTCCTGTGACCGTGCCGTTCCAATACTTTTGGAGGAGACTGTATTCAGTTGATTTTTTTTTTTTTTCATTTCCACCACCTCACACTCAGACAGTGTATTTACATTGTCGCTGCATGCTATGAATGGTGAAACAGTTGCACCTGGTGGAGAAATATAAAAAATCTGTATCGCAAACCCGAAATCCAAATTTAAAGAACGTAAAGATTAAATTAGCCGCAGGCTAAAGTAAAGGTGGGTTCAAAAGTGTTGACTGCAAGTAGCCCACATCTAAACATGGCTCATTATCGCCTCCATGTGATGCACAAACCATTAACCTTTGGCTCTTTAACCACCCACGCATGCCTACACTAGTGTGGTGTTACTTTTTATTCATGTCTTTTTTTTTGCTTTTTTTTTTTTATTCAATCCAAGCATGCATTGCATGTCATCAATATTTTTCCATAGTTATTCATGGTGCCCCCAAACCGCCAAATATAATTAATTAGCATCCATTGCCCACGAATAGAACGTGAAATACGAGCAGACAGACAGCCTTTTGTTGCAAACTGAGTTATGGGCCTCATAGCGCACTAATATTTTGTTTGGACTATGCACACTGACTCGTCGTTCAATTGCTAAAAGGAGCTTTTGTAAATGAATGTATGCTCAAGCAATGCCCGCACGGTTTCTGTTTTCTCTCCTGGAGTGTGTGCGTGTGTGCTTATAGTAAGTGTACGTTAGTAGTGGGAGCCCAAGTTCAAAAAGGGAAGGGGAAGCACTCGGGTAATGACTTGAGTTGCGTCCAGCTGGCTCAGCAGCAGCGCATGAATCTTGCCTTTGCGCGCCGACGTGTTGACATTGGGTGGACGTGCCAAATATTTAGCGCGTGTCATAAACGCAGTGTTTATCTGCCTTTAACACCAAGCTTTTGTTATCTTCTAAGTGTTTTGATGTTGGAGGCGATCAAATGGATGACAGGAAAAAAAATAGGCGCCAGACTTACCTCACATCTGGCAACGAGAGCTGCGTCTGTTTGAATAAAATATGCGTACGCCGCTCACAAAAAGTTAGGGTATTGGGATTTTGGATGCGCCTTTGTTGACACATTGCTTGTCAAATCCAACACGTTGTCAAACAACGTGAAGTACACATTGTATTTCAATAAAAAGTTAGCTTCATGCTAACACGAAATGGGAAACACCAGAGATGAGCTAATGAATAGCATCTGTGCCGTGGCGTTATCGCCCTACAAGCAACAGATATTCTGTTATTTTTCTCTCACCAAGTCTGCCAGTTGCATCTTTGTGCTCGCTGCTGCAGGCGGTAATATGCACACAAGCCATCCATATGCTACTGGGGCTTCTTTATTTAGTGTTCAAATGGCTCCAACGGAAGGGAGAGTCCCAGCAGAGAGCGGGCGGCAGGAAAAGTGGAGCGATTTTACACATCCCAAAATAAAACGTTTGACAGGAGCCTCGGTGCCCCGGTGGTGCGCTTATGTAAGACAGTAAACTCACGCTCATGTGATTCATTGTTCGCACCCCCACTATATTGCAGATTAAGTGTTCATCTGTAATGTTTTTTTTTTTTTTTTTTGTAACAGTAAATAGGCAAGCCAGAATTTATGGTTACACCCCTTCACTGTAATACAGCATCGCATTTTGTGGCTTGAACATTTGTTGTTGTCAAAGAATAGAGCTATATGCATATGAATTTGTTTGTAACATCCATGCTAATTTCCCTTTGCTCGTCTATTGCATTTTGCATTACATGTTAGCATGAAGCCAGTGGGCGAAATTGTATGGTTTGGTTGAACGTTTTGGTGTTTAAATATACAATGTTTAATTGTCTTGTTTTTTGTGTCAGTTTAACCTTGATTGGGTTTGTCACTAGTTAACGGATTAAAGAGGCTTCTTTTCATTTCCTTTAAGTGATTTTTTTTCCATTTCTTGTCCGCAGGAGAGAATACAGGCCTCAAGGAATCCTTAAATCAGCATGTTTGAATACATTTAAGTTTAAACGTGCTCACAACGTGGGAGGAGCATAACTATAAAATGATAAGCTGTCTGGTCGCTCGAGCACCGATTTTCTTCTGTCGCGGGTGGTTCTGGAACATATCCCCCGCGATAAATGGGGGTCTACTGTGGATGTGTTTTAGATGGACAAATTGTCGAGCTGTTCTCGACAAACACACACGCTAGCACAGTGGGATATTTTCCGCAGCAGTGATAAGAGCAAAGGCAGTGCGGAGGCAGACATTGCTCAGGGAGTTGCTCCCGGGTTGACATTCCGTGTCAAAGGAGATAAATTAAGGTCTTTACAGTCAACGAGGATCTCCAAGGCTTTCTGTAAAAATAAAAATTCGCCTCCTTCCTGCGCAACACCCTCGGCATGAATCCACCATTAGCTTTGTCGCGTTCCTGATGTATTCCGTTCAAGGGACTGACTTGTCTGACTTTGTCCGTGCAGGACATCCAGGCTGAGATCGACGCCCACAATGACATCTACAAGAGCGTGGACGGCAACAAGTCCAAAATGGTCAAGGCTCTGGGAAGCTCCGAGGAGGCCGTGTTCCTTCAACACAGACTGGATGACATGAACCAACGCTGGAGCGACCTCAAGGCCAAATCGGCCAACATTCGGTCAGTCAAAACGAACATTCATCCATCATCAATAGGGTCATTAGCTCATTATGCTCATTGGGGTCACGGGTGATATCCGAGCCGACTTTGGGCAAGAGACTTTGGGTACGCCCTGATAAGGTCTCCAGCCATCAAAGTCAATGAAATTACTGTTAAAAATAGTTTAGACCATGAAGCCCAGGGCCGCCTTACAACCTTAAGCGGGCTCGGGTAACAACCGCGCAACCATCGAGCCAGGATGAGTGCGCCCCACCTTGGTCCTCTAGCGAAGAGCTACTGCATATGTCAAACTTAGCCCCAAACGTACCAAAAACAAAAAAAAAGATGCAAATCCATGGCTGCCGAACCAAGAGTCTGCAGGGGTCCACTGTATTTCCAAAGACATAATCGTAATTTATAAGATGTAATGTAAAGATGTAAACCCTCAATTGCCCTCAAGGTTATTGTTTGCTCTTTCTAAAAATATGAAATGATGAATTTGAATGTAAATCTATGGCAATATACGTCAGCTTATCCAGGTCTCCCTGATGTTATATAAGAAATTTGAACCCACACATTAGGCCTAGTCAAAGACCACGATACTCCATTACCCCACCACTTAGCATGTTATTCATAATATATGACCCCAAAGACATCTCACCATTCACTGAGCTCAGGCCATAAAAGACGACACAGATGGCCTTTTTCTTTATCGAGCGTGACTCACATGCCCGTGAAATATTTATGCGTTCTGGGGGCGTTGTCCATCAGATACTGCACACCCTGTGTCTCAGGATGTCTGTTGCGTTGCCCCGGGGGCGAAATACATACACCACCACAGGCAGCCGAGAGACACATAAACTTCCGATGACACTGATAGACCCCGGTCAGTTGCGACCTCGCTAAAGGAAGGAGAATTTTTTTCATTTTTTTTTTTTTTTCCAAAGCACCATATTTCTTGGTGAGGGCCTGTGAAGAAAGTGTAAGTCGAATTAAAGGTGACAAGAGGCAGATGGAGATGCTCTGAGACCAGGATGGAGTGGAGAGAGAAGCAGCGGAACAAAGACAGGAAGGAATACTGAAGAGAACACTTGCACCAGGTTCACCTGAAACCCAAAAATGCAATCATCCTACTTTTGACACCTTTTTTCAACGTCAGTACAAAATCCCTGTTGCGGGTTTGCCAGCTCTTGAACTGTTGACGATTCTTTCAGCTGCGTATAGCCTCAAGACTAAATGTTCCACTTACATATTTAATCATATTAAAGCACACATAAACTTACTGAAGCACACGTTTAAAAGCATTCCTTAGCACCAGTCACCCTCCGCTCATACTGTCAAATATCAACAAATGATAAAAGCTGTACACCGAGCGCAACACCAAAGAGTCCGATTCTTTTGCGTTGTATTGTAAGTCAGGCTAAATCTGACAATGAAACTGTGTACAGCAACGGAGGTTGCATAACGTGGATGCCGCAAATTTCTAAACGGACGCTTCACCCTGGCAGAGCCCACCTGGAAGCCAGTGCTGAGCGCTGGTCCCGCCTGCTGGGCCTCCTGGAGGAGCTGTGGAGGTGGATCTGCATGCAGGACGAGGAGCTGGCCAAGCAGATGCCTGTCGGCGGAGACGTGCCCACCCTGCTGCAGCAGCAGAACCACTGCGCGGTACGTTCAAAATCTTTGCCTTCTCTTTCTTCTGTTAAGTCTTCTTCCAAGTCATTGCCAGATCGTTTGCGCTTGGCCCTTCCATTCTTTTGTTTATCCCGCATGTAACAAACACTGGCTGGTGTTGCTTCGTTAGCACGAGGGCTTTTTACACCAACGTCAATGTTTTTGGCCTGGTGAGTGACGCGGGACTGAGCGAATGACAGTTTCGAGTCGACGGGCCGCTCACTGCCTAATGCGTGTTGAGTTGCTCCGTGTGAGTTGTGGCCACAGGCAGCTTGTAAGCGAACGTGCTTGTGTTTGTTACCGTACAGTTTGTTTATTGAAGTAATTGAAAGTGCATGGCGGGTGTTTATTCTTGACCACCTGTGGAAGGATTATGAGTCCTTCTAACTAGCGGTGGTGGGCATATTAAACCGTTACAAGCAGCTTTTGATTGATCAAAGTGTTTTCCACGTTAAATATATGACAAAGAGCGTCACGAAAGAGAGAAAAGAAGACTGAGTATTTATTTGCATTTAGAAGTAGAAGCGATGACGTAATGTACGTACATGCACACGAATGCATGGCATGCATGCATGCGCACACTCTACTAAAATACTACTACTACTTTTAAATGGTGTGCCAATAGTTTTTAAAGATTGTCAAATGTAAAATTGTTACACTGGTATCGTAAATCCATTATTTTGCCATCAAAAGCGCATTTTTATTTTTGTTGGAGCTATTTTAAAGAAGAAAAGGACTGCGCAGATGTTTGATGCGTCACTCAAGCGAAATTAGCATCAAAGTCACCATTGAGCAGGAAATGTCTTTTCACAAAAGGCTTGTTTCCTGTGTTTTTTTGGTTTTACTGCTGAATTCTAAAAAATGCAATAAGGTTGTCAAAAAGATCTGCGATATAAAATGAAATAGACTTATGCATGATTAAGAAACCCGGCATACAGGGAAACCGCAAAAAGTGAACCGCGATATGGCGAAGCACAACTTTACAAAATATTAAAACCCCCCCCAAAAAAAATCCCAAATCACGTCACAGCGGAGGCTCACTGTGAATAATCCATTTTGTCGTTTTCATCAATCAAAAGCAGGCAGCCTAGCGGTTTGCTGAAACCGCAGGAACATCCCGTGCTTGTAAATCACTGCGCGGTAATCGCCAGTCTTATTATTCATCATCAAGCCGGTCGTCAGGCACGTCCCGTTAAGATGAATTGCAGTTTGCGGCAGTCCCCTACCAAAATAAACAATGTTTTGTGCGTCCTTGGTTATTAATCGGCAGTTTTATTGCAGGCAATCAGCAGCCGGCGGGTATATAAAACTTATTTCAATGCAGTTGAATAATCAACCGCGCCGGTTTATCTTCCGCATCATTGTTTAGTTCAACCCCTTGTCCCACACGGTATCATTCCTTGTGTCTTAAGTAATCAAAGTTGACCCGTTTATAAGTTTGTCTTCATTGGCGTCTGTCAGCCGTTGCAATTATTTATTACAAGCGCTGGATATTGTTGACATGTAATTGCATTCAGATGGATGAGGCAGCCTGTGGAGACCACAGGTGGAGACCACGCCGGCCGCTACTTTCGCTGAGCTCGCGCTCGTCTCAACATTGTTAGACGCTCGCCAACGTCGACGCGCGTCACGCCCATTGCGCGCCCATAACTCACAACTTCCTGTAATATTCTTTATGGAATTCCCGATGCCTAAAATGTAGAGATTATAAAATAATAAATAATCATGGTCGAAAATAGAATAAGGAAAACTTGACATGTCATTTGCACTGATTAGGAAAGCCGGTCATTTTCACTTCGGGGTGTACTCGCTTTTGTTGCTGGCGTTATAGACACTGAGATTTGTTTTTTTTTGGGTGGCGGTAAATTTACACTGTCACTGTTTCACTCGCTACTTTACAGCAAAGTGTCATATCTTCAGTGTTTTGGCATGAAAAGGCTTAACAAAACATTTACAAAGATGTGTGGGGTGTACTTAATTTTCCGCAATGCTGTATTAAGGCAAACAAAGGATGTCCTATGGTGCAGGCCAGTTTCCAACAGAGAACAATAAATGTCTTGGCTCTCTTAACCTTAACATCATGAGAGAATCATCAGTCACATTCAAGAGCACATTAAGAGAAACAATAGATGACCCCCACAATGTTCCTTCAGAAATATTGCTGACCTGTGCCAAATAAATTGGGTTCAGTATTGCCTCTCTTTTATATTGTTATCTTTAATAATGGCAGACAGAACCTGAAGGTTTATATAATGGGCTATAATTATGATCTAAAAATATGTTGGCGCGGGGACCGCTTAGCAAGGTTAGCCCTGAGCGCTAGCCACTGACCACTATATGCGATGCCGTTTGTTAAGTCTTAAAAGGTGAATTTGAAGATTGAAGTTGACTTTGAAGATAACCCACTTTTTATGGGATAATGACTACAATTAAAATGTGAGTTTTAATGGGCAAAAATCCAGACTTTGGGAGTTTCATTGACTTTTACACAGCTCTCAGTGTGATGTGGCACAGTTTTACACCACTGACAACCACTAATAATAAACACGACAGTGTCAGATCTAAAGTCAGATCCAAACATTGTTTTGTAAGGCCGCCTTTTCATGCAGCACTTGAATTGATTCACAGCGCTGACAAGAAAACACCACGTTCACCCCCATTTTATGTCCTTTTTGCACGCTCCTCACTATCAATATTGACTCTGTTTTATATAGCTGTATTCTTAATAGAGTGCAAGCAGTTTGAAGGGCCCCTCGGAATCTCTTGTTACTTTTTCTTCTCACCGATGAATCGCCGGGCCCATAAAAACATAAACACCACAATGAAATAGAATGTAAATAATTAAACAGTTCGTGCATCATGATTTTATGCTTGCATGCCCATTGACATTAGGTACATTCCCTTGTATGTGCCTGGGCCACTAGGGGGCAGGAAAATACAATTATCATAATAAATAAAGGGGAGAGCTTCACAAGTAAGTGACTCAGGAAGCTGCAGTATTAGCAGTTTTCACTGATGATAAATAATGTACATGCCTGTGATGTGAGTATTGTTATTGTTATTATATGTCTCTTGTGTGTTGCTGCACCGTTTGTATTCAAATATCCTTAGCTCAAAGGGTTATGTTAGAACGTAATTTGGGAGTGTCATCAACATCGATTGCACAATTTTCACACGTGCACGCACACAAAAGTACATTTTCATTGTTGTTAGTTGGTGTTTTATGGAAGAAAAAGACTATACGGATGTTTGAGGCATCACGAAAGCAAAAATTGTTAGCATCAACGTCACTGTTGTGCAGATGTGTTACAGGTCGGGTGGGGGAAAAAAAAAAAATCTTATTCTCAAATGACATTTTTCTGAGGTCCTGTGAGATAAAAGAGCTAAGCCGCTTAACCCGGTGGTAAGAATTGAATATGGCGGTTATTAAAAGAACAAAAAGTCAGATTCCGAGCGAGCGCTGGTCCGAGAATGACGTAGAGAAGGCAGCAAAGACGAAGGAATAAGTTGTGCTCATTAATAAATGTGAGAGTTGAGAAAAAGAGGGAAAGTTTTCAAGTGTTTCTCCTGTTCAAATCGTCCATAACGGCTATTATTCATCATCACGCTTTCAATTAGCCACTAAAAGGCTGTCGTCATTATCAGGCTCATTAAAAGCGGCGCTTTGTGCTGTGCTTTTTTTTTTTTTTTTAAATGCCTCTTATCTCTCGCCAACAGTTGGCTATTCACTGGCCATTTGGAAACCTCTTGACCGCTGCTTTCACGCCCAAACATCACGAAAAGTCATAATTACGTTCGTTGAAAGTTGCTCTGTGAGTGCGCCTTTGGAAAAGTTTGATAATTAGCCACTAGAATTCCTTGTAATCATGATGCCAGACTGATTAATTACAGCCATTTGCATTCTTAATAGATGGAAAAGTATCACACCAATACACACAGCACAACTAGAACCCTAAAACTGAATTCAGTAAAAGTATTTACATTTGATTATTTGTTTAGTGTGTAAAAAAAAAAACTAAAGTCACAATACTACAAACAATATTTGTAAAAATTTACACCAAGAGAAAGGAAATTCTAAATGAAACAACAATAAAATCACAATACGTATTACATTACATGGCGCACACTTCTGTAACATACAGGTACAATTGACTTGCTTTTCACGAAAATTGCGGTCAATTTCACATCTTTCGGGCCACTGGCGGCGTTCTCCTAAATTCCCATGAATAATGAATCGTGTGCAAAGTTGCCCTTCATTCAATGCAGGTCATCTACAGGTATTCCCCCCTCCGCTATTTTGATGCTCTCTAGCAGTCTACAGAAGGAAAATGTGGCCTTCAGCTGTGCTTATTGTGTTGTAGCAGGGATGCGATAGAAGTGGCCGTCAGCGTTTGGTGATAAGACTTTGCTGTGCACCTTTGGCCACACAAGCAAAAAGCAAACATCACCCAGCCTCAATCATTTAGTGGCCACAATGCACACCAAGGTCATCATCACTAAAAGTCTTGACTTTTTGTACTAAAAGCACACATGCTGAGTCCAATTGTGATAAGTGCTCAAAAGAAGAGCAGCCTTTTATTTTAAACGTAGCCAGCCGTGTCTTATCTGTTACTGGCCAGATGGGATTTGTCAGCCAAATGGAAAGCGCGTTGGCTTCGAATGTAGTTGATGTATTTTTTTTTAACATTAGTGAAATTTAAATTTGTCTTATTGAAAAGACTTCCAGAGAGACCACATACGCCTCCTCACTTTGTAAACACACTTACAATGTTTTTGAACGCGCACAAAAAATATATAGTTTAGTGAAATCTAGCTCTGTGAGGGTTAGAATAGTTTTTAGATCCTTCATTATAATTTGCTTTTGGACTTTTTTTTTTTTTTTTTATCCTTTTAGTTTTAATTGGCTTTTAGAGCAAGTTTGTTCGTTTTTCTGAGCTTGCATTTTTCAAAAATGAATTGGCCTAATTGAGTTTTTCTTAGTTTTAGTATTTTATTTATTTTTTTGGAATATGGAGTCTTTGTCGAGTGCGAGATCAGTGCAGCCAAGAGCATGGCTCCGAAATGAAGCGAACAGTCCAATGAATCTTTGAGTGAGCCATCCTTAACACCTTATCTCCCCCTCATTTCTTTTCCTATCCTCTCAAAAACCTCTTTGGCCTCTTCACGCTACTCCTGTCCGTCGAGGAAGTTGCCCTCTATTCATCTCTCTTGCTATCTGCCCACTACGCTTCCTGCACAGGAGCCAGAGGACCAGGGCGACGGAGCAAAAATCATTTCTTAGCAGTCCTGGCGGTTTCATTTGTTGGGCCTCGTTTCAGCGCAAGGCCTGCATTGGTTCACTTGTTGGCAGTCTCCGTGAACTTGGGTTGCCTTGTGTGAACACGTTGCGCAGGAAACGGGAACAAAAGACGACACGTTTCAACACCGGTGGAGGGGATTTAAATTCCCACACTCCTGCTGAGCTATTCTTTGCTTTTGTCTCCACATCTCATTTTGACAGATGAAGACATTTGTTGCATGAAGACGTATACACGGAAGAGTTGCAGTGATGTGTACCTTGTTTCACCTCAGAAATAATCCATTAGTTGTTTTATAAACAAATAGCAACAATGTTTACAACTTGGCAGATTTAAGAAATGAGCTTTTTTTCACTTTTTGTGTTTATTTTTTTATGTATAAAAAAATATTGCTTTGTCATCAGTTGCTTATTTGGAAAAAATGAGTCGCTCTGTTTGGTTTTTTTTCAGCTACGAAAGAAAAAAAGTTTAATTTTTCACTTTTTTGTGTTTTAATTTCTACCTGATATAGGTGACAGTGTTACAGTAAAAAAATATTAAACATTTTGGGGGGGCTCATGAGTGTTGGATGTTTCGTGCATTTTAATCTTGAACTTGAATTTTACAGTTAAAAAGAACCCACCTCATTTTTTTGGAGTGTCGATTTTTTAAAACTCTGAAAGTGGCGTTAGCAAGTAAACTCATCTACCAAATTTAATCAAACTGCCTGGCAGCGTCTCACACTTACACAACCCCCTCGT
This sequence comes from Filicampus tigris, assembly GCF_054856515.1. Taxonomy (NCBI): domain Eukaryota; kingdom Metazoa; phylum Chordata; class Actinopteri; order Syngnathiformes; family Syngnathidae; genus Filicampus; species Filicampus tigris. Next base: position 14,166,595 of record NC_141236.1, on the reverse strand, counting down.
AAAGCAATCACACACTCCGATAGGCAATGAAGTTCCCCTGGGTGGTGCGTGTATTAAAACGAGCATAATTATACTGTTATATGGCCCCCCCCCTCCTTTTTTCCCTCCGCTTCTCTGTGGCTGTGAGAATCACAAGTCAGCAAAGGTTAAGCGAGTGTCCCTCATTGGGTCCAATCATTGTTATCGTGAAGGCCATATGCTAGTGTGCTCAAAGCCCGGGTGGCCAAACGTTTGTGATTAATGTTGGGCTGGGTGATCAAATAAATGTTGTCGCTGTCAGGCGGAAATCTGTCCAAATATGGTCAGTTTCCTATTTTTATTCATCGGTTTTATTGGGCTGTCCCATGTCATCGGCTAATCACTGGTCGTGAACCAAGTTAAAGGTTGGAAATTAGTCTCCGAAAAAGGTTGGGTTGGCTACATTTGACTAAGCCCATTTTTGTTTGTTGTTGTTTATGTTAAAAATGGATCGCTGTCTTGCTTCAGTGCTGAAGGAACTAGTCAGCCATAAAGGTATGTTTGCGTACATATTTATTTCCGCCTATTAAACTGCTTAGGCAGCTCAATGTTTTATTTTGCACAGCAGTCATGGCTCTAAGACCTTAGAAAAAGTTTTTGGATAGATGCTATAGCTAAACTCATTTGCTCTTGTAAAGTTATTCGAGGCTTATTTCACTGGTTGATTGCAGACTCATGGAGGTGGAAGATGTTGTGCAAACCGTATAGTAACTTGCACGTTTTTTTTCTCAGTTTTTGTTGCATTGTCACATTTTTATTGTTTATTAAAATCGGCAAATAATTGCTCCTCAGTATTCGGAAGTTGCTCCTCAAATAAGTCATTCATTAGCAAAACGGCTCCCCAAAGAAAGCAAATTATTTTGAACGTTTGTACTGTACTGTGTATGATTTAAAAATATATATTTTACTTTACTTACCGTAATATTTTGTGAAAAAAACCCTATAAATACATATTAATTCACCAATTTAAAGGAAAAAAAAAAGGCTGATTGAATGGAACAAAAATGACAGCACTCTTGATAATATAAATTCTTGGTCGGCTAAATTAAAGAACAGAGCAGGCTGCGGTCTCGGGGATGAGTTTGATACGTGGTCTGTTGGCCCAATTTCTAATGATCTCTCCGTCAGGGCTTCTACTGCCCGGCCAGCCAGCGATTCACTTTCTTCTCCAGATCATTTGGCTAATTTAACACCACCACCCCCTGTGGAAATATCCGCTTGGACCGCCGTACCTTTTAACAAGCAAAGGCTAGGCAGAGGGAATGCGATTGCAGCGCGGCAGGAGCTTAATTAGCCGTCCAAAGCGCTTGTTGGTCATCACCATAAAGCGCAACAAAAAGTCAACATCTGCGAGCCGCCGTGAGTTCATTCCGAGCACCTCTTTCGTGATGGGATGAAATCTGGCCGCGGTTCACGCTGAGTTCATGTGCTGCGGCCAGATCGGCAGACAGGAGTCACATATGCAGCGGGAAGGCATTAAGCAGCTCATTAATCGGCCGTCCTGCTCACGAATGCAGCCTCTTCCTCGTTTCCACCGATAAGTTGGGAAGTTTCAACTGCCAAGTCTTGGCAAACTTTCTCCTCTGTATTCATCTTGTGCAGTTGTATTGTTTACGTCTTTCTTCTATGTTTGCAGACACTGCCAAATTAAAAATACAATATTTTTAAAAAGCCTCGATGGACAGCGCCACTTGTGGTCCAAACTTTTGCAACATTCTTATTCCCTGGATGAAGGGGGAAAGTGGGCGATTTGGGCTGATAACTATTGCAGGGATTAAAGATTTGCTAATATCTGCGGCCATCAAATATTTTTAGAATGGCTTATTCCAGTGATTATTGGAATAATTGTATAAACATCGCAGCTGTTGCTGTTCATTTCGTCCACTTGAGGTTGCTATCTTCTCCTTCTACACTGCAGTATCTGTGACTTTGCATGTGTGTGGCTTTAAAAGGCAGGTCCTAGCCTGGTGAGTGACGTGGGAGTCAGCCAACGAGAGTGTAGATTTGGCTGTTTACTGGCTAAGCCTTAGCCAGTCTGCATGTTGGGGACCTTTTGTTTGTTCTTGCTGCTAATGACACTTCTTTTTTTTCCCCCAGTAGACCTCTGTACTGCCCGGCATGTAGCGTCAGAACGTGGAACTACACTGAAGGCACTCTCAATTCGGACTTGCATGTATACTGCAAATCCCCATACAAAATGAGCGAATAAAATAGCTTGAAAGTGATATAGCAGCGGCGTGAACGATTAACCACGATATCGCGGGGGAACATTTCTCGCACCTCATTAAACCCCTCCACTCACCTCCTTTCATCAGACTCATCAAAACAAGGGTGATTAGTTGTTTTTGATCGAAATTCTGAAAACGTGTTCCTCTTTTTTTAGATGCTGCAGTCGGAACTGAAAGAACGCGAGCAGCTGGTGATCAGCACCTTGGAGCAAGCTCGCATGTTTCTGGCTGAGCAGCCCATTGAAGGTCCGGGAGAACCGCGCAAGAACCTGCAGCCCAAGACAGGTTGGTACGAGGGCAGGGGTGTAAAACCCGCTTTAGTTGCTGGCCATGTTGTAGTTCTTCTTCACTGTGCAAGCAACCAAGAAAATGTAGTCACCTTATCATATTATATGCATAATAAGTGCTGCCACACTTACCTTGAAAAGGTCATTTAGTTATTTGCCCGATCATTTGATCGTGTTACTTTAATAGTTAGATCCAGCAGTTAAGCACTTCAGTTCTTTTGAAAGACGATCCACTGATGGTAACGCGTCGGCATTACCGGCGATCCTGACCCCAACCGACAAATTGAAAATACATCAACTTGTTAATTATCCAGATTTTGTCAAGTCACCACATTTGCCTTCAAACGATCCCAATTTTTTGCGTTAATAATTCAAGTGAGCCAAGAGGGTGCCATGGGGGTGTGGCACGACTTCAGAGCGTCGGCAGACATCGCTGTGATCTCGGACGCGGCTATCAAAGGATCGCCTGCTTTTATAAATAGATAAAAAGATGAGCTCGGATCAGAACATAGGCATGGTGTTTAATCAAAGTAGTTGGGCTGTGGCAGAGTGACACATTCAACCGCTAATTGTGTACGTTCCCTTTACTCTTATTAGGCTTTGTCTGTGACATTGATTAACTTTTGATTGTTGCCTGCATGACTGAAGACGTTTGTACAAAAGATGCTAATTCAATCAGCCCCCCGCAGAGCAAATTCAGGCTCGGGAAAACGCTTGTAAACGACCACAATGTTCATCCACCGGGCATCCTTCCTCCGTTTGTTGGTGAAGCTGTATATGAAGAGAACAAAACAAAACAATCAAGCCTTTTGAATGACATTGAGTCGACGAGGAAATTAAATGGTAGAATTTTGTCCCAAGGGAAGACAGGCAAAGAAAAATTGGCCCCACGTTGACATCTCAAATACTGTTCTTTCAGATCACAAAAAAACCCAAACATCTGCACTACCCATTTTCTTAGTTGAACACAATGAGTTCATCGGGTCCTTAAAGAACGGCCCTGTCATCTATTTCATCCTTTTGCCATATCTAGCACTCACATATTCTCTCGCATTTCCTGCCCACAAAGATGACTTAACTGCAAAGGAGATGCCGACGTTTTTAAACCGCGTCGTATAAAGGAATTAGTATGCTCAGTTATCTAACTTTCCTGGAACAGATATCTATCTTTAATGCAAAGGAATTACAAGGAGGTTTGCCGCTCTGAAGATGGTGTGATGGTTTTCTGTTGTTGCTCTCCAGACAGAATTGTGAATTATTCTGTTCTGTATGTGGTTCAGTGGAGCGAGCATGAGTGCTTTATTTTTGGATGAATGGAGGGAAGGATGGATCGATGGATGGACGCATCAATCAGTGAGCGGCTGCGCAGTTTGGTTTTGTAGTTTTGCGGACGGACGGAAGGCCAGATCGGTGGATCACGAGTAGGTTGGCCATCATTGGATTCTTAGACAGATGGATGGATCACGGTTAGTATCGAAAATGAAAACTAACAAAATAACTCGAATGGAAGTTGAGCTTTTTACTTTTATTTCGCTACTGAAAATGTTTTTTCAACTTTAGTTTTAGGACGTTGTCATGAACCTTGATCTTGGCGGTTGTGTTGTGTCTTTTTGATGCACAAATGGATGCGTGAAAGATGGATGGATGAGTTACTGAATGGCAATTTGCCAATTGCATTTTTTTAAATGGCTCTGCAGACAGATTGATGCCATCTTTTGGGGGGGTTGGACGGATGAATGGATCCTTGGATGGATAGATGAATGCATAGATGGACAGATGGATGGAGGATTGGAAGGAAAGATGGATCGATGGACAAACAGATCAATGGTTGGGTTGGCGATTGTGTTGTGTGGTTTTTGGATTGATGAATGGCGTTGTGATGATTTATTTGTGGAGCTGTCAGATGTTCTGTCAACACTCTTGTGATGGAAATTGAAGAAAATACAAAAATCCACGCTAGCCAAAGCCCATATTTACCAGAACTACTTCATGTAGTTCCAGGGGTACAGGAGCTTAAAGTTGCACAAACTCACTCTGTCTTGCCTTACTTTTCCCTGATTTCTTCCAGACCTCAGCCCCGAGCAGAAGGCCCGCGGGCTGGCTCGGGCCATCCGCAAGCAGACGGGCGAGGTGAGGGAGCGCTGGGAACGTCTAAGGGGCCACGCGGGAGGCTGGCAGAATCAGGTGGAGCAAGCCCTTGAGCGATTGCAGGAGCTGCAGAGCTCCATGGACCAGCTGGATCTGCGGCTGACTCGGGCCGAGGACGCCAAGTCGGGCTGGCAGCCCGTGGGCGACCTGCTGATCGACTCTCTGCAGGACCACATCGACAAGACCGTGGTAAGCAGGACCTCGGAATTTGATGACTCGAGCGTTCTTGAGCACGTGGGCTAAGTGTCGCAGCAAGCTACATAAGGTTTGAAAAGAAGAAGAAAAAAAAAAAAAACGCATTTAATTGTACCGGTCCGCGGTTACAGCGTTTCCAACCTTGTTTTTTAGGCGTTCCGAGAGGAGATCAGCCCGCTGCGTCAAGATGTCCAGATAGTGAATGAGCTTTCTGCAGAGCTAACTCCACTGGACATCCAGCTGTCCTCCACTGCCTCCAGGCAGCTGGACCAACTCAACATGAGGTGGAAGCTACTACAGGTACAGCGCAGCCTCAATTGATGCAGCCATATTCTGTTACGCTTTGTTCCTTTTTACACTATTTCCTCCTGACTTGTCTGGTCTTTTTTTTTTTTTTTCTCAATTCCTTGCCCCTGTTTCACCTTTGTTCCAAGCACACGCTCCCGCCTGTGTATAATCGCAAGGCTATTTTCACATCATACCAGTCACGTGCATTGACAAAAAAAAAATATGCTGAAAACTGAATCATACAATAAATAGTGCATACAAAAACCCGAGGTTCCACTGTAGTATAAAATCAGTTGAGCACGTACATATTTGAAGCTAAATGCATCAGGGTGATTGCAAATAGTGTTGTGGTTTATTTTTCAGTATTTTAACCTATTTTAAAAATCTGTTTAGACTTCTTTGTTTTGTTTTTTCCGACATTTTTTTCTTCCGTGTCGTTCATTAGGTACGATGAATGTTTATCAGCATTTTTTAGTATATTTTTGCTCGTTTCAGGTGGCAGTGGAGGACAGACTGAAGCTCCTCCAGGAAGCCCACCGAGACTTTGGCCCCTCCTCTCAACATTTCTTGTCCAGTAAGTAGCAAGCGTTCGCTTTGTGTTTAAGTCAAAGCAAGATTACAAGCTTTCCAAATTCACCTGTCATGCATCCTGTCACCTGCTCCTGTTTGCGTCTTTATATTTCCTGTAAGTTTCCTCTTAGGCCTTTTGGGAGCATATCCAATCCACGATACAAAAAAAAAATCATTGTTCTTGTGTTTTGGGGTAAAATGAATTTTGATTTTTACAATATCAGTTGTTATTATTTTATGACCCAAATAGAGAAAAATCCTCTCTTCTGTTTCAGAAAAAAAACAAAATTAAGTAGTCAAGGCAAATGTTTTTTTTTCCAGAATATGTTCGCCCACCCTGTTTCAACTAGTGGGCTTGCATAGAACATATTCTGAAAAAAAATGTTTGCGTTGACTTCCACTTTAAGTATCTGTCATTAGACAAAATGACAAAATGATCGCATACAAATTTCTTTTCTGTTTTAAATGTGGTATTGGCCGACAGTTGTTTCATTATTTCAAGGACGTTCCAAAATGAGAACTAGAAGAATAAATACAGCAAATAAATTCCATTTTCTAATGCAGATTTTTATTTCCTTGAGTTTTTGTCCTGCATCTCCTTGGCGCGGCGACACTATCGCGTCTGTCATCTCACATTGGCACTCATTACACTGGTAGCAAAATTTCCCCTCAGGGATCAATAAAGCCCTGCTCTTATCTCCCAATCTCTTTTTTATGTCTTTTCATCCTTCCGTGCACTCGTCGACGCCTTTGACAGAGGAGCGTTGGTGGGAATCAACCAAGCGCACGTTTCACCGCTAATAGTCTTAATGCAGCTTCGGATATTTCCGACGTTTCCGGGTGCATTAGTCGCCTCGGTCATACTGATCAGCTACCCATATTTCATCCACTCCTTTATTTTCCCATTTCCTCCGTCTGCCTGGAAGACGTCCTCCCCGCTTCCTCTCTATTTCATGCATGGCAGCGTTGTTCCTTGCACAAGTTATTTCAGGTCAAACTTACACTTTTTATCCTGCTGCGTAATGGTGCCTGTTAAGACAGCGTTTGTATTTTTTGACTAGAGTCTCTCAGTGTGATCTTTCTTTCTCTTCGTAGCTTCTGTGCAGCTCCCCTGGCAGCGGGCGGTTTCGCAAAATAAAGTTCCATATTACATCAAGTAAGTGTCCAGAAAAATGTGTGACGCCGTTGCTAAAATATTTGCTCTCCCCCAATGGTTGGCGGTCACATCCAGCATAGGCCCATCAGAAGAACTGACCTACATTTACAACCTACATTCACATATTTGTGTCTGGAAATTGTACTCATGTACAGTTAGGGGGGCAAGATGAGCCACCCCTAGTTCCTTAGAAACCATTAAAAACAATGCTATATATTATTTTTTATATATATAATATATTTCTACCAAATATATCTTTTGGAATTATGACCAAAACGTTCAAGCTTGCTTTCAGCAGACCAAACCAAAGGGTCCTAAATACATGTGGGAAAATGTGTTGCGCTCAACCACTTCTTGACCAATAGACAGTTGCGATAGGCTCAGCTTTTTCTTTTCAGATTTTATTTTCGTTTCGTTCATGCTCATATTGTCGTAGATGGCAATATCTATTATACTGCGTGTGTCAAGTGGTATACAATGTTTGTTTTTTTTTTCCTACATCTTCATTTAATTCCCTTTAAATTCCCAAATGAACATGCTTATTTGAACGTGCTATTTTCAAGCCGCAGATTATTCTTGAGTGTACATCATTTGCATTGCAAAAGGGCAGCAAAAAAGTGACTTCGAAAATAGCTCATTATCATTGAAATGTTTCTTGGGCGCAGTCATTATAACAGAGACCTCCAGCGACCTGTCGTATTCAGCTCCCGTCGTCAGTTCGGTTCAGTTCCCCAAAACAATTGCCTTTCTGCTGATTTGACGCCACGCGCGCATTCAAATGCCGACGTGTGTACCTGGCGAATTGCGTAACACCTGGTTTACAGGGACAAGCGCATCTCTTGCCGCTCTAATAGCCGCAATTTGAGCTTGCCGTTTTGCTTCACATTCCCTTTGTTTTTTGTCGAATCAGGTGAAACGGGAGCAGCTACTTTTTTAGGTCCCTTCGTTGAGGAAGGGCCTCGTTAGCCACAAATCGTCCAACCACGCAAACTGCTGACTACTAAGTCAGACTGATTTATTGGTTTCCCTCGAGAGTTGGCTCACATTCCAAATGTCACACTCCTGATAAAATTGTCTATTGCTGGATGGAATGATTATCACACAAGTGTACCTGGAGAAAATAGTGATCTGCAAAGACCATCAAGTCTTTTAATTGAATTGAATTGAATTTAAAGACCACGACCACCTGGCAATTATTGTTTTCAAGGTTCCACTGTGCCATTGACAGTTTGGTGTCATTTCTTTGTTTTGTCGCCTGTAGTGTTACAAAAGGTTAATTCTTATTCTATACATCACTGACTTTTATAGCTTGAATTTTATGAGGTTCAAAATGGAAAGATCAATAAACGTTTCAACCGGAGTCACCTGCACTGTGTTTGGACCCACAGGGGTGGACGGGGTGGTGGGTTTGTTATTATTGGAATGTGGTTTGCTGTTGGGAGATGAAAGCCAACAGCATTTGATCACAGATGTGTCCGACCGCTGAACCGGCAGCCGCCCGCTCTCATAAACAAATCAATGGAACACGGGTACAAAGCGCACATACACGTCACACGTGAACTCAACTGGAATGTAAATTCTACTTAAGCGGGGTGCGCTCATGGCTACTGTTAACATATTCAAGGTTTTCTAATGCGAGGGATACCCCGCGCATCCGTCCGTTTGTTTGAGCGAATTCATCCCGAGTGTGTGACAATTGGACGTACGTTACGCACTGCGTGTTAAAGTTCGGACAGTGTGCTGCAAAGCTGTCAAAAATTGTCCCGGTGCTGAAATGACCCAGTGGCAAGGAATTGCAGAATTGAACCTTTTGTCATAGGTGATATAACATGACTTGTTGTTGTGACTGGATCCGAATCATTCTCTCAATATCAGGATGCCCCGGTCCCGTGCGTTGTTGTTTTTTTGCATCCCAGTCACAAAAAAGTCCGATTGATAAATCTCCTCGCACAGGTTCCTTTTGAATTGCGGTGATATCTTGCGTCCCCTTTCCCTCGTCTGCTTTCCTATTTTGCCGCTTTTTTCTGAGCGCTGCCGAAAGGGCGGCTGATTCAAGAAAGGCCTCTTGTCTACCTCCTGCCGCAAGGCCGATCCAAGCACCGTAATGGACATGGGCAGGGGGTGTTGAAAGTCATCCGTCCAAATTTTGGTGCCTCCTGTTGAGGGCTGGCAGCCTCGCGCCGTGTCACATTTAAAGCAGTTTGGTCACCAAGGTGTCACGTCAGTGGGCGTGCGTCCTGTCTTAGGAAGGATGCGAGGGCGAAGCAACTTTATTTATAGAGCGCATTTCATACACTCAATGTGCTTCACACACCGATAGTCTAAAAGCGTAAACAAACATATCAACTGAAGACATTCACAAAGCTATTTCATTTGACTGCAGCATAACAGCTAAATGCCGCTTCACCGTGTTTGCTTTGAAAACTAGGCTCCACTCATTGACCCGAGTCTGCAGACCTCACAGCCTTGTTGAGTTTATATTCAATGATCATTTCCTTAATGTGTTCAGGACCCAAACCAGTCAGTGATTTATAGACCAGTTGCAGAATTTTTTACAATCAATTCTAGTCAATCAAAACTAGTTGACTAGTGGAGCTCTCAACTATTCGCGGTTTGCTCTTCACAAATTCTAACAACTTCTGTCATTGCAATCAGCAAATCGGCATACCAAGTAATTAAAGTGTAAAGTTGACCCTTTATCTGCAAATGGATGTGCGTTTCACAAAATGTCAACTTTTATCATATTCCCGGTGCTTAAAATGTTTTTTTTTTTAAATCCCATGACACGTGCATTTTTATCTACCTGCTGCAGTCTGCGCTTTCCCCTCCAGTGACCTCATTTGATTTGTTGATGCTTACTGCGAGATGGCATTTAATAACGGCTCCGGAGACAAAATGTCAGCATCCCGAGTGGCTCCCTCTGTCTCCTCACGTGGCCTCGCTGATCCTGATGCAGCCACAAAGGCCTTTTAGGGACCACTTGCCGGCAGTACTTTTTCATATCAACTTGGTGGAGATATAAGGAAACAACACTCAACATCTTATTGTGTTCATTTTGCTGGTTTGGGGACTTGTTAAGATTATAGACTGGATTCATTTTTGATGTGATAGATGCAATAGGTGAGTTCCACACTTAAAATTCAAAATAGTCGCTTCATTTAGGATGTCCTGGGAACTATTTTCCCCCAAATTCCCAGACAAAATAAAATCCCATTAAAAAGAATGCAGGCATGTATTTTAACGTGTATGTTTCACAACCAATTCAACATGTTTCAAATTCAAACAGACCCCCTTGTGAGTTATATTTCACGTCGCCAAAATATCACATTTTAATTTAAAGTAATGACATCATTAAATAGATTTAAAAAGAATTTAAAAAATGGTGTACTTTGCATCAATTCAGTGGGCATTGTGCTGCTCTTTCTGCCGTGCCTGCCTTGACCACCTGGGGGCGGTATAAGACAAGATATCCTCAATGAGGATAAAGAATTAAGACTGTTCGAATTGAAGCATTTCAGTTCAGTAGTAGTCAACTCTTCATCATTCATACACAGTTTCTACGGAAATTGCATTCTCCAGTTCCTCATGTTATGTCGCGTTAAAAAAAAAAAAAAGAGTTTCATTTAAAAATACAACCTCGTTTGACTCCAACTTTTTCTACAGCTCTCCCAACTGAACTGCTCACCTTCGAAGCAATCGGTACCCCTCCCGCCCACCGCCACTTCCTGCCGTTTTATCCAAACTCCACCATCTTAGTAGCATGTGGCAAAGTTTGTGAGCGCACGCTGACAGCGCCGCTGTTCTCATTACGGCATTCATGAGCTGCTGATTTACACACAAGCGCTGCAACCTCAGCGCTGATAGAAATCCCGGCCTGCTCTGTTGTGTAGCGGGGCGACCGCGCGCCTCCGTCATTATGAGCGGCAATAGAAGCGGCTTGCGCGCCGCAGTCTCCTTATTTATTAGGCTCTATTTTATTCGTAATGGGGTAATAAACAAGCATGAAATGGAGCAGTGCGGTGGGTTTCTGTTGGTGTTAACTTATTTCCACAACGCCACCTTTTCTTGCTTACTTGGGATATGCATTTGGTTTGCATTTGTTTGCTTTTTGCCGCGTCAGCTGTGACTTTGCTTCGCAGGACGTTAAAGACCTCGTGAAGTGAATTCAGCAATTGCGACGGGCAGTGAGCTGGCTAACACCTTCCCGTCAGATAGTGCCGCGCCTCATTGTTGGCAGTGGGTGTGCGCGCATGCCATGCAGAGGCAGACGGAAGTGCAAGGAGGATGCAATTTCTTTTTTGGAAATCTGGCATAACGGCCAACGTGGGGCTTTGGGCTGGCATGGCCCTTTTAGAGCGCCTCGTTGTCACAGCACGGGATGCATTTTAGCGGATATTTTATCGCTTCTCATGTCAGCAAGAGAAAGATGCTGCTGCAGAAGGTTGTAGAAGTGATATTTGATTGACAGTTGACATTTTAGCAAGACGTGTTTTAGCACTTTTAGTGGACACACCCGCAGCATTTGAGAACTGAAACGATGGCTGCATTTTTGGCAGTGTTGAAACCTCATTTTATACACTTGCTGGTATTTTTAAGTATTCAAATTGGGAAGAATTGTTAACAATGCTCTTTGCTGCGGTGCGTCTTTCTTCTTGTGTTGTTTTCAGCCACCAGACACAAACGACCTGCTGGGACCATCCCAAGATGACGGAGCTCTACCAGTCGCTAGGTAGGGAACACAAATGCTTATTTGATTCTTTTTTTGAATTCGGATTGGTAGCAAGTTTGACCGTGGCTCTCCTTGCCCACACGCAAGGCCATTATAATGTTTCATGCTAACATCCATACACATCCCCATGCTACTAACCAGCGGTACTGTTAATTTGCAACCACTTTTAACCCAAAAAAACACAATGATGTACACAGTGAAATTCCACTTTTGCCAGACAACGCTACTTGAATTGATTTTTGTTTGGCAATTTTTCCGTAGCGGACTTGAACAACGTTAGATTCTCTGCGTACCGCACCGCCATGAAGATCCGCCGGCTGCAGAAAGCTCTGTGCTGTAAGTCACGCACACACACGCCATTTTTTTTTCTCAGCTAAATTCTTACAAGCTACAGCCAAAGTATAATGCATGTCTGTTAAATAGAGCCTCTTTCCAGAAATATTGATCTCAGAAAGACCAAGACCTTCAAAATGAAAGACCGGTCTCAAGTGTAAGAACACTAGGAAGGCAACTAGGTTGGTCGGTAGGTCGGTGCGTTAGGTAAGGTGGGAGGGAAGAAAGGAAGGGTTGGAAGATAAGGTACAAGAAGTAAGTTAGCTCGCCTCCCAAATAGTCAATTTGTGAGTCCATTTTGCTGTGTAATTGTCTCGAGCTGTCATGATTTTCAATTTGTTGTTACAGCCCTAGCATATATCGATAACAATGTAGCAAAGTAAGGAAGCACAGTACGGTCTCACAGTGGGCAAAACAATCAGTCACCCGAGAGACGACGCCGTAATAGCCGCCCACCCTTTGAGCCAATCCAGCTGTCTCCCTGCAAAAAGATAAAACAACTCCTCAGTGCAGGTGCGCTTTCAAGCTTGCCCGCCTGAGTATTTGTGCTCGACCGCTAATGAGCCGCAATAATTCAAACCCATCATTTTTTCACTGTTGTTTTTTCAATGCGCGGAGCTATTTGTTGCCGGGGTGCATTAGCCTGATTGTTTCCTAACGCAGGCAATCCAATTCCAACAGTGATGTTATACTCGCATCCACAGGTCTCGATTGTGTTTCATCTTTTTTTTTTTTTTTTTTTCTGGGAACGTCTGCTCATGTAATGTGTGTGTGTGTGTGTGAATGACACATTTTACACATACACGCGTATGACAGGCATACTATAAAATGTCTAATTGGGTTAAGTCTGTGCCGGGGGGCCTCGGGTGGCACAAACGAGCTTGCGTGGCAGCCGGCTAACGTGTGCGTGTGTGTGGCCTGGAACTACCAGACAGCAATGTGAAGTGTGTCCCGTAATTAGTACGGCCTGGTGAACGGGAGGTAACATAAGGCACGGAACTTGATGTAGATGGCAGTGGTAAACAAATGTTGACTGACAGCTTAATATAATTCCGTTTTTTTTTTGTTTTTTTTTCCTCACTGCTAATGCTCTCGACCGAAGCGTATTCATTAAGCACCTGTTGCAGACAACTCAGGCAGGCATTTGTTTTAGTCCCAGCTGCTTTTCTCTGCGAAATTTAGCAGGCTTTGTGCAAAATGCAATGCAGTGAAATTAGAAGACAACAGATGTGTGACTTTTTCACAAATACTACCTCCCAAAATACTTGTCCATCCAAATGCAACCACAATAACCAGCATTCAAATGCAGTCGCATAAATACAAGTGACCTGTACAACTGCACGCACTCATGGCTGGCAACGAGGCACTCTAAACCGGCCATGCCAGTGGACTGTCCAAAGGGAAGATGCATTTCAAGGCATAGCTTGCAAGCTAACTGCTAGCCGGATAATTGTTGACGCGGGTTCGACATAGTTTTTAGTCCGTGCACATTTTCAACAATGTCCTTCAAACATGTATCATAAGCAAATCTTCCAATTCACTTTCCAGGGCCTCGTGTTCTTTATAACCACGGTACAACGTCCATGTTGAAAAGAGCCGTGCATGACCACCATCCAAAATATTGTGGAAGGCTTTTCATTTTCTTCTCTTTCTAACTCACTTATATTTGATTGATTCCCGTATTAGCGCATTGCATTCGGAAGCCAAGCACGGCTGGCTAAAACGGGAAGCTCGACCTTATCGCAGTTGATGAGCAGAGGTGAAATCGTAAAGCCTAAAAGTGAGCGTGTAAACTTTTATGAGAAGTCCCAAAAAATTCTTCCCAACTGTGCCTTTTCATCAACTTTTTTTTTTCCCAGTGCTTAATAAAAATGTGCATAAAAGATGAAGATGTCACCAGCACATTAGATTTGTGGAAACCGACTGTCTTATTTCCATCATATCAATAATTAATCACAATGATCCATCTCTTCTCTCGCTATTCACTCTCGGATACGCTTCTGTGAACACGGCGTGCCAGTTTTTAGCCGCTTGTCCTGTTTCTCAAACGTCATTCAGCACCACGGCTGGAAAGTTCATCATGGATTTATCCGATTGTCATTTCATGTCCTCCTTCTGTAGTGGACCTTCTGGACCTGAGCGTGGCCCAGAACACTTTTGCGCAGCACAAGCTGACCAACAACAACCAGCTGATGTCCGTCCCGGACGTCATCAACTGCCTGACGACCATCTACGATGGCCTGGAGCAGGAGCACAAAGACCTGGTCAACGTGCCGCTCTGCGTCGACATGTGTCTCAACTGGCTGCTCAATGTCTACGACACGTATGTTAGCATGCGAAAGACACAAATCAACCCGAGGAACTCTTAGAAAAACCTTAATCGGCAGGCTAGGAAAATGTGAGATGTAGAAGGAAGATCAGTCTTCGCCAAGCCGTTTTGCAAGAACAGATGAAGCCTTCTTAGGTGAGAGGTGCAACGACTTCCTCCACAAACGGAGCAATCCAGTTGTGAGATTGATTCAGTGCCCTAAGAAAGCCACGTGAGAGAGTAGGTAGAGTCGAAAGGGAGGATAGGAAGGATGGTAGGTCCGTAGGGTAGAAAGTAGCTTAGGTTGGTAGCTACAGTAGGAAAGGAAATGAAATAGGTAGGCGCCGTGGGGAATTTAATTTGGCAGCTAGGCTAGGGAAGTCATACCAACCAATCCTTGAACCCAAGCTACCGACCTTTTCAATTGTTGGTGGGTCTAGTTGGTAGGTAAGAAAGCAGGTTGGGACGATTGATTGGTTGGAAGTAATTAAGTAAGGTAGGGTAGAGCGTAGACCTCCAAGACTACACTGTCCTCATTTGGATCAGCATTTGTCTGCCAGCTGCATAATGAATAAATCATATTTCTCTATGAACATGTATTATTGATAGGATTTTCAACGTATCATTGATTGTTGTGTTCTTTATGAAAGCGGCCGCAGCGGCAAGATCCGCGTCATGTCAATGAAGATCGGCTTGCTGTCTCTCTGCAAGGGCCACCTAGAGGAGAAATACAAATGTAAGTTATGTTGTAAGACGCGCACGCATACACGCAAACACACGGACAGAGAAAGTCAGTACACTAGTGAGGACAAAGAGCGTACTAGCACAGTCTATTCAATAAATGCTGTTGTAATTGGATGAGCGACCTCTTACGCTTCCATAATTGCCCATGCGTCTTTTTGGGAGGATTAGTCCGCGTGAATGTTATTTCTCTCTCTCCTTGTCCCAGTTGTCCACCAGTGTCACTCTGTCATTGCTTACTTATTGTCCCTTGCCTCCTTCCCTCCCCCTTTCTCGTGCCTTTGCCTCCCTGAGCTTGGCCATTCCCTCGGCACATTCTATTCGACTGCGAAGATCCACGCCTGATCGCGCCCTTCCTCCTTTGCTCCCGCACGCCCACACACAGGCCGCCGTGTCAAACGATATCTGCGAGCAGTGTGTATTGATAGGTTGGATGTCATAAAGAGGTGTGTGGAGAAAGGAGGTCACGCACACATGCCTGACAGGACTGAGGAAATCAAGTCCGCTTTAATCAGAGCACAAAGAGCCGTCATGCCTTTTGTTTCGGCTCTTTATGGGTGTTTGAGAGATGGTGAAATGTTCCGCTAAAATGCATCTCCTCGAGAGAAAAGGCTGTTGTGACAAGTAGAATTCAGTACTGTTCTGTAATTTGTAGCGTAAGAAATGTTAGGAAACCAAAATGGCCGTTTATTGTTACAAACATCCTGCTATGTTGTCAATTTATGTTAATATGGAGCAGAGGGGTTTCTGTTCAAATCAAGCTCTATGAACTCAGCCTAGCCACACGTGGGCCAGGGTGGCATCAGGCTTTTTTTTTTTTTATTGGCTTGTTGTTCACTCATCCTTGCGCCACATGAAATCTGCCTGGCAACAAGTCACCATGGCTGCTCAGAACCATTCCCTCCCATTTGTCTTTGGGGCAGGTAGAATTCGTTGTTCGAAAGTTGAGCATTGCGGATAAATTCCATTTTTCCATTGACCTGCGAATTCTGCCTAGCAACAATTGCCCACGGATGCTAATGACAGTTTTTTTCCTTGGCCTTGGTGGCAGTAAGAATACAAAAAAATGGGCATGCCAACTATTATTTCTATTGGGCTTTGGGACATTTATGCTTGACCCCTGTGAGTCCTGTCCAATAACATCCATATGTTGTCTAATGACTTCCCGCGTGCATGTCTGGGCAGATCTCTTCAGTCAGGCGGCGTCAGCGGGAGACACATGTGACCAGCGGCAGCTCGGCCTCCTGCTTCACGAGGCCATCCAGATCCCCAAGCAGCTCGGAGAGGTGGCCGCCTTCGGAGGCTCCAACATTGAGCCCAGCGTGCGGAGCTGCTTCCAGCATGTAAGCACTTTTTTTTTTTTTTTTTTTAATAGACCTACTGGCGTCACTGGCAGGCCACGCATTGTTTTTACTAGACTTATTTAATGAAGGCCTTTAGATTCTTATATCGAGCAACACCGATGCTGCGTATACAGTTTCGCAGACGACTGGAGGATGCCGAGTGGCATGCAAAGCTGGGACTCATTTGACTTCACCCAAAGTCAAGTGGAAGTGGCAGACAGTAGTATAACATCTTCATCACAGCTCCTTTCTATTCCGCCACGTATACCTCGAAGCCAAAGGCGGACTCGAATATTTAAGCTGCGCTGACCGACCGCAACGCCTCCCGTGGCCTGCGGTCAGCTTCCGTCTGTCCTCCCCGCTGCTTTACGGCGGCCAGCGAATCAATTTTGCAGCTTTATCACTGGATGTTCCTGGCATTTAACGATGTCTTTATCCCCTCGGGGATCACCCGTTCATTCCTCACGCTCGCTCTCTTTCTTCCGCCACCGCTTCGTTTCCGGGAAGTGAGCATTTAGATTGGGGTGAGGCTATAAATTTCATCTTTTTTCCTGTGGATTCACACGCACAAATCGCACGCTGGCTCCATCCCGAATTTGGCAGATGACTATGCCAGATGTGCTGCCGTTGTGCATAAGTCATTCAATCATCAAACTAAGTTGGTTCCTTGAAACTTCTTCCGCACGCACACAGGCAGTCCTATGTGACACCTGTGTCCGTCCTATCAATGACGTCCGGCCCATTTGCTTTAACGAGCTCATGATGAATGAATGGCATAGCTATAAATTTGGCCTCCTTGACTGTACTTTTGTCACTGGCTTCCATTTAAGCGTCCATCTGTCTTATCGGGGTCACCCCCTTCACGCTGCGGTAGCTCATCTGTAAACATCGTAATTCTACACTTATGACTTTAGCAAGCAAAGACGTTGAGGTAATTCAAAAGATATTGATTGTAGGATTTTTTTGTCCTTTCTCTTTTTTCCATTGGTCTGTGTGGAGGTTATCTGTGATTGAATGATGTGAACTCTGCTTAGCAACAAGTGGGAGTGGCTGGTGTATGCCGTTTTTCGTTGGCATTTGGGGCACTTATTGAGAGCCCAAAAAGACTGCTTCAAAGACTTCTCCATCTCTATACAGATAATGCAATGCAATTTTTCTTATAAATCATTCACTTAACAATGGTCAAATATATTCAGCAATGATGAAGACCACGCTGAAAGTTGAAAACGTTACTATTTTTCTTTGCCATGTTTACTGAGCAGTATTGCGAGTAATTAGAAGAGTCAAGTCAGTCAGTTCAAAAGTACTGCAACCTTTTGTTGCCCTTTTGATGTTTGTTGGTGTTGGAAAGGTTGCGTTTGATTTTTTTTTTTTTTTTGGGTCAGCAAAGCTTCCTGACATTGTTCTGACGGCCTTCTCAGATTGGCTCATTTTCATCTGCAATCGTTGGACAATCGCAATTCTTTACAACCCCATTTCGTGTTAGTATTAAGCTAGCTGCGCCAAAGGAAAAGATATTGGGCTGTTTAAAATACATAGGGTG
Organism: Filicampus tigris; assembly: GCF_054856515.1. Taxonomy (NCBI): domain Eukaryota; kingdom Metazoa; phylum Chordata; class Actinopteri; order Syngnathiformes; family Syngnathidae; genus Filicampus; species Filicampus tigris. The sequence goes on along the minus strand of NC_141236.1, from coordinate 14,148,708 downwards.
TAATTCTCTTTGTTTTGAGTTTAGTTTGATAGTAAACTTCAATTGGCAGTGGCAATGAAAAGATTGAACTAATTGGACTACAAGTAGTGGTTAGAATTGTTAAAATAGCAATCGGAAGCCATTGCTTTGTCACTAGAATGTGGTCTTTAACATTATAGATAATTGAATGTTATGTTGAATAAATGCTATTTATTAAGTGTGTGGAATAGATTAATGGCATTTACTTTTATTTTAATGGGGGAACATTGATTTGATAAATAAGTTCTAACCATGGTCACGGAACTATTAAATCCCGCAAAGTACGCCTGCCAGTTTCACTCAGTTTTGAATGAAGCGCCCGTTTGAGTTGGCAAATATTGACTTTCCCCTCGTAGGCAACCGATAAAGTGGAGCTGGAGCCCAGGCAGTTTGTGGACTGGATGCGTCTGGAGCCTCAGTCCATGGTGTGGCTCCCCGTCCTGCACCGAGTGGCCGCCGCGGAGACGGCCAAGCATCAGGCCAAGTGCAACATCTGCAAAGAGTGTCCCATTGTGGGCTTCAGGTATGTGTCTCGCACTGACCCAGCACTTTTTGTTCAATGGAGCTTGTAACTAAGTGCGGGGGTGTGCGCGTGCGTGCGTGCGCGCGCGCGTGCGTGGGTGTGCATGTGCAGTTCAATGGCAGACATGCACACACGCTGGTGTTTGCTGTTAATCATAAAGGGCAGCTCTGCTCTGGTGGGCATTTATCTAAATGTCAGCCGAGGCCAGACCACTCACTAAATAGCATTTAAACCTCCACAGTTTTGAACCTTCACAAAGGATGTTGGCAAACAAATCAAAACACACGCGCACCTTTTGTTCGGATTCGATTTTGACATTTTTTTTAATTTTGTGGAAATGTAACGTCGCGCCAAGTGATGCCGTGTGGCGACACTGTCGTCCCTCAACCGAAAACAAGACAAAGCGTTTGATAAATCAAGTGTCTCCGAAGTCGTGTCACTGATCGATGACAGGAGGAAGGAGAAGAGTGCAGAGTCAGCGTTTTGTTGGGTCTTTCAATGTGAGCAAATCACAGTCTCAGTCTCGGAGCTTTCTCAACCTAGATTTTGTTGAAGATGTCTCATTCCGAAATCTTGCGCAATAATGACATGCGCTGTTGGTGGTTGTAAACGAACCAATTGAGTAGCCGAGGCCCGCGTAAGAAACCAAAAATACAGTAAACCTGCATTCTAGGCCTCCGGCTATCGATTATTTATAAGAATCGAGTGTTCACCGATAATCCCATCGTGAAGTTGGATACAAATTAATTTTGCATATTTAAATAACATGCAGGTATTCTTTCTGTCCACTTAGGGTCACCATTGTCACGTTCAGCCGTAGTATCTGTGACTTTGTTGGCACCTGTGTCGACTGCGCGGTCAGTCGGCTTTATAAAGTCGGCTCGCATAAGTAACCAGGCGTTTGCGACTGTCGACATGCGTTTGCCGGTGAGCTTGAGACCTGAGGTGGCGCGTGGGCCCGTCCCGCTCTGAAGGTGACTGAACGCCTCCCCCCTCATGACTATACGCAGCGCATAATGGCGTCTTTGACTCGCGCAAGCACTTGAGCTCCGTGATATACGACTTGTGAGGGCTCATCCGTCAGCCAAGCCCCCGCAGAGGATAGAGATAAAGGACTCCAGCTATTATGTCTGTCTTTTTCCTTCGTCTTTTTTCCAGCCGCTAAATGGCTCTCTGGCTGCGGCTGACCAGGATGGACTTGTTGTCCTATCGGGGAGTGTTTTGAGATGAACTGCAATTGTCTGTCACTCTGTCAGCACTTTGTAAGAGGCTGTTCTGCGGGGCGCGTGGATGCGCGTGGTACAACTTTATTGCCGTAAATTGCGACCTTTGTGTTGTAAATGACGTTTTTTCCCCGTCATTTTCCTTTGTCCAATAGATGCTCAAAGCGGGGGTTTTTCAAATTAATGTAGTCGCTCAAAGGTCATCTGAAAAAAGGTGCACGACGTCCATGTGACAAACTGAAAGTGTGTGCAATTTGTGTATCACTGACTTTTGTCCTGGCGCTCTCCTTTTTGTGTGCAGGTATCGCAGTCTGAAGCATTTCAACTACGACGTGTGTCAGAGCTGCTTCTTCTCCGGGCGCACTGCCAAGGGCCACAAACTCAACTATCCCATGGTGGAGTACTGCACGCCGGTGAGACGCATACACGCGCGCGTTTTTTGCAAGTGCACGTACTGCATTTGCACATTATCCATTCCAACGGGATTAACATGAACTACTCTGGCCGAAATTAGGAATACGACGACTACAATTCATACGATAGAGCTGTCGTGGAGCTTTCAATTGTATTTTGCTTAGCGCTCCATCAATAGTCGTGACAGCCTCTGATCAAATTCAAACTTCCCTGAAGAAATAATGAAATAATATTCATTTTCCTTCCATTACTCGGCAAAAGCAATTTCTGTGCAGCGAGACCAATGTAATCAGAGGTACATCTGTGAAAATGAGCCATGGCCTCTTTGTAATTTCATTCTATATTAGGCAAACTCATTCCAAAAGCATTTTTTGTTGTTGTTGTTTTTTTTGTCTTTTAATCTGCTTTTCCAATTTTGCAAATGGGATGAATATTGATTGCGCTCGCGTGTGTCATTCTGCGCCGAGTGACTTGAAAGCACGTTTTCTTCATCTTCGCTCCTGCCGCGCCGAAGAGCTTCTCTGTTGCCAGCGCACGTGAAGGGTAGCGATCAGTGCGCCGGCGTTTGGAGAGTATTTGGCTGCTGACAGCAGTCTGGCAAGCCTGACGAAGGAGTGAGAGACAAAAGACGGTTTCGGCCGATGGAATAGGGCGGAAAAAAACGTGACCTTATCAGCCGAGGCGTGGAGCTCCGCGAGAGTCCCTGAGCGGTCGCGACTCGTCACCGTCACGGAGGGAAAAGTGTGCCATGAGATTAATGGAGGAGGAAGACTTGTTTTACAGAGTGGGCCGGCTCGGCGTTGACCTCAAGTGCAGCTAAGATCGATACTTGGACCATTTGCACGGAGAGACCGAACCAAACATATTGTATGTGTTAGCATTGCCATCAAAGCGGCACCGGGCAAGAATTCCACATTAATAAAAAAAAAAAAAAAAATTCCAAAAGACTAAACTATGTGGTTGTTTTAAATGCACAATGTGTAATTCTCTTTTTTGATGTTTAGTTTGACAGCGCTAAAAAGCTGGAAGCGTTTTTTTGAATACCGCACTTGTTTACGATCTGCCAAACTACTTGACGTGGCTTGAGTTGAGCTCACTGCCACCATACAGCGCTCGCAGGTGAAGGCAAAAGGTAGCTGATGTACAACGTCAAAAAGGCGCTTCTAACTTTCAGGGATGTCAAAACAAGGATGCTACTGGTTTCGGATGATTTCTGACACAAGCCGATAGAGGTTGCACAGGGAGGTTGTTCTCCCACGCAAGGTTGCCAAGGCAGCTCAAGACTTCCATTCTGTCAACAAAACATAATAGGAATTTTGGACACACTTGCAATGATATTAAGAATGCAGGCCCACACCTTGAAATTGAATGTCCTTTTGTCTCCGCCAGACGACGTCGGGCGAGGACATGAGAGATTTCACCAAAGTGCTGAAGAACAAATTCCGCTCCAAGAAGTACTTCGCCAAGCACCCCCGACTGGGCTACTTACCTGTCCAGACCGTCCTCGAGGGCGACAATATGGAAACGTAAGAGTCAGCGAAGGGTTCGTCTTATGACAAATGACAAATCCGACCAAAGGCAGAAGTGGTGCGGTGGATACATTCCATCCGTTTTGTAGCTTCCGCTGTGGCCTGTGCTTGATGGAACTGTTTTAAAAAACAAACATCTGGCGTTTTCAAAACAAATCTCCTCACACACCTGTGCACCAGCCGATGAGGAGTGTTCCTTCCCCCACTTGTCTCCTCTCCTGTGTTTTTGCTTAATTATGCTTTGGCACAATATTTGTTGCAGCTGCACCGTAGTTCTCCTGAATATAGAAGCGGCGCCAAGGCTGATGAACATCCTCACACAGCAATGTGTGACAAAACAACAACAACCCATTGAGAGCCCTTTAACGGGCATGGGAATAGGAATTATTTAAAAAAAAAAAAAAATCTGAAAATAATGATACAATACATTATTAGGATGATATGAACAAAAGACTCCACCGGGTGATTTCCTTCACTGTTACTTTTCCGGCTACACGTCGTCCTTCCTCTCCCTCTTTCCTTCACCTGCTGTGTTTTGTGAGCCACACGGAGTGGATTTGACCCGGACATGTTTTGTGGTACCCCCTCAATTCAACCCTTCCCCCCCTTTCCTCCCCTACTCTTACAGTCCCGTCACCCTCATCAGCATGTGTCCGGAGCAGTACGAGTGAGTATCTACGACCGAGCGCCGGAATGACCCTTTTAGTTATTTTGACTACTTACTGATTTTATAACCAACCACACATTGTCCGGCCTTTTTTCCCGCCTCACCCCAACTGAATCCATGCCTGAATTGCATGTTGCCTGCCTGCCTGCCTGCCTGCCTGCCTGCCTCATCCACACTGGCCGTGCACGTGACCCCGACATGTCTGCTCACTTCCTCTCCTTAAAGCATTCCAAGCAGAGGCTGTCGAAAGCCCTCCCTCCGGTCTGCTCGTAGATCATCCCGTTCACTCATTCCTCTTTGCAGGATGACGCTGTGGATGCTCCGCTGGGTTGTGGATGCGTGCGTGCGTGCGTGCGTGTGTATGCGTGTGCGCCTGTGAATGCTTTTAATGAGGTTTTGGTCGCTGGCCCAAACTCATTCATCTCCATTACACCATTCGTCTCCAGGCTGTCCCAGTCACCTCACTTGTCCCATGATGACACCCATTCCAGGATAGAGCAGTACGCCAGCAGGTACCCCCCCGCCCCCACCCGCCAACATTTCAGCATTTCATATTATCTCCTATTAAATCAAGCAATACTCAAGGGGTCCTTGGTTTACAATGGAGTTCTCTCCCTATGTAGTGGACTATATAGTGCATCATGTAAAATCAGTTTACTTGGTAAAGAACCTTGTGGAACACCGGCAGTATTTATTATAAAGGAGTCTTCAGTTTATGCCGGAGTTCTGTTACTATGTAGCGTTCGTAGTGTACCGAGTAGAGTAGAATGCAAAAGTATGTGGACCTGGTAAAGAGCCTTGTGGAACACAGGTAGTATCTATCTACATGTCGTCTCCGGTTTACACCAGAGTTTGGTTCCTATGGTAGCGACGTCACTTGTATTTGTACGCACTACAGTCTTACACGAATTTATGCTAACACAGTAGTAAAGTCATAATTACAGTAAATATTTGCATGATAAATGCTAAGTACGGCGGTTAACCAAGCGTGCCTTCTTGTTTCCTCGTGACCATGTGTTTTTACACCGCTGTGCAAATAAATTCTTGGCATGCCCTTGCAATCTCTAAATGTCAGGACAGTCATAAACCCATGACAACCCGTATCTATTTTTTCTGGTATCCCCACCGGATCACCAGTTTTGACATTTATATAGAGTGAATATAGTATCAAGATTTGTGAAGCATCTTTACTTTTTGACTGGAATGCCAGGCAATTGAGGCATTCATTGTAGGTACACTGAAAACAATCACTGGACTGAGTTGCGAGGCCTGTGGAACGCCACCAGCATCTATCTGCAGGGGGTCCTCAGTTTAGTAAACTTGCTGTTAAATCACAGGTCAAATTGACGAAAATGTCTTTTTCTGCCATCATCTTGGTTCTTCTTCTAATTAGGATGTATTGTATTATTAATGATTGTAAAGGCAGCGTCACACTGACTTTGGGTGTACCAAACAAATGTAATAGGAGGGAGGCTTGTTCCTTTTGTGTCTAAAGAGATTTTTAGACCTAAAGTGTCAGGACAGGATAGATTTAGTTGATAAAATAAATAATTATTCAGTAGGGAACGATGCATTTATTTCCCCCCCCCCCCCCCCCCCCCCCCCCCCTCACTAGAAGAGAGAAAATCCTTTGTAAAGCCTGTCAAATGAATGAAATGGAAATCATTGCCAGGGAGACGTTCCCTACAAATGGACCACAGAGAGTCACTAAATTCGATCAAATAAACGTTTTTTTTTTCTTTCCTTTTTTACACGTTACTGATTATGGCAAGAGAATGAGGCATGATAACATAATTTGTGTAATTTTCAACTCTGTGACAAAGAGAAGATTCAATTACGGCCACTTTGAGTGCATTAGGAAGAGTCTGAAGTGTTTGCCTGGTGGCTGGATGACATTGATGACCTCCATAGCTGGCTTTTGGCTAATTCTGGAAAGCCGCCGCCGCTGCTGCGCGCTGCATCGAACCACCGGCCAACTACGCAGCGGGTGAAGGCTTTCGCTTAATCATCAGCCAGCACATGTTCTTCCATGCTGGGATTTGTCAGGTTCCATTCCAAGATGGAGCCGTCACATTTGGACAAATGACACTTTGAGCCTCAAAATAGTGCTCAGTGGGCGTTGATTTACTCAACCGCACAAAGACACAAAACAATATTACTGCTATTTTACATTTTATGGAGTTTAACACAGCAAACCAAGCACTATTATGACGTATTGAAACACGTTGTGGTACTTCGCTTTTAACACCAAGTACCACTTCACCATCTTGATTGACATTAGATTACAGTAGCTTAGTGCACTTATGTAATTTTTCATTTAAAAGGTCTTGCGCATAAGTAAGAAAAAGATCAACCTAAACAAATGTTTGAAAACAGTTTTTAAGGAATAAAAATGTAAATACAACTCAACTGTACTTCACAAGTGTACTTCCGCTAGAGGGCGCCCATGTCCCAGTTTAATTCTAAAAATGAATTTCCAATTTCTGTTATATAGAATACCAATAATAATTGTTGTTTGGATTAGTTTCTCAACTAATCAATTTTTTTAGATGATTATCACCTGATACTGCGCAGGAAACTCATTTGCAATTTGCTTTAATACTTTAGTTCGTCTGAGCGACTTTGTACTTGCCGGAGCTGCCGTTTTGGTCGACAACAGAGTTGAAGCGAGTTCTGCAGTTAACAGACATGTTTCATCGCCAAAAATGCTACATTGCGAAACATGGAAATTCTACCCTTAAATCTCTGTAATGTTAATTTACCAGAACAGTCTACTACATAAGATCTCATGATAATGTTTTTTTGTCTTTAAAGCAACTTTACGTTTAGTATAAATAGGACACCAGCTGCCGCTACAATCAAGTAGGCAATTCTTAGTGTTTGCCAGCGTTTATGAGTAATATAGGAAATAAAGGCGCAGCGCTCTCGTTGTGCTCATTTTCTGCCAAATGTTACATTTCATCATGTAGAAGAAGAGATTGTGTCTGTGACTGAGTTTCAGTAATTACACGCTTAGATCGGGAAAAACAGGCTCATTAGTGCTTCCCCTCCGGAGCCACATGCTCCTATTAGATTGCGCTCGCAGATATTTGTAAGAAAACATCGCTCACAATTGGAACGGGTTCTGCATCAAGCGGCCTCGGAATTCAAGCCCACAGTTGGAAATACCGTATCATGAACAGATGAAGGATGGCCTTCGTCCCGAAAATGCACATTTTTTTTCGGATAGTCCACCGGCGTGGCCGCTTTAGTGCGCCTCATTGTTGGCTGCGAGTTGGCGGAAATCACGGTGACAAAGGCGGACGCGTCTTCTATTGAGGTTGGAAAAAAAATAGCAAGCCTTGGATAAAAGAATGGAAATTCCAGATATGTTTTCAAATGTTCATTGGAAACATTAATGCTGGACTAATGTCGAGATAGCTGAAAAATGGACTTGAGCGACACGCATTTGTGGTTCCATTATTTCCTATGACATTTCGGAGCGCCGATGTTGAGTGATGATGATGCTTGTTCTCAGGTTGGCTCAGATGGAGAGGTCCAACGGTTCGCTGCCCACAGACAGCAGCTCGGCCACGGGAAGCATGTAAGTCCCCATTTTTGATGGATATTAATGGACTCACGTACAACCGGTTTGCATTCAACTTGTGGTTTTTAATTCATCGGTCGGGGCCAACTACAGTTCAAACAATAATTACACTGCGTAAAACCAGTTTATTTCCTTACATTTTCTTGTTGTGTTTAATGATCTCGCGTCTCAGATCTATTTTTCTTGATTGAAAACATGTAAATAAAAAAGGAACGGTGCTATTTTTGGGAGGTTTAGGATGGCCGGATTCATGTCCTTTCAAGTGATTTCAATGGAGAAAAAATATTTTAAATCATTTAAATTCCGATCTTAGCGGCGGAGTAAATTAAGCTTAGAAGTCAAGCGAGCGCTGTAGCTGAAAAGCTATCAAAGAATGATCCTTTCTCTAGGAATTGTCGGAGATTTGCAACAGCTGGGAGAGATTGGGGTGGCAAGCAAGTGATTGGTTTCAGCGTCCCTGATAACAACATTTTATCTTGATCAGAGGCAGTGAGAGAGAGGCGGAGAGAGATGTCAAACTGTACCGAAAAGTGCTGAACTCCACTTTGTGTGTGTGTGTCTTGTGTGCGCCGCCCTCAGCCACCTGAGTGTGTGTATTCGCTATTTTAGCAAACTAGAGGAAAGCAGATATGAAGTGAACCCAGGGACAATTGGGGCATGCACATGATTTAATTCATTTCATTTAATAGTTTTTAGTCTGAGGTTTTATTAGTTTCACATTTAGTTGTTTATAGTTCATTTCATTTGTAGGCAGTTGTATTTCTTATTCTAGGAATGATGTTTACATTGTTATTGTTAGCTTTTATTTCAAGTCAGTTTTATTTTATTTGCTACATCTTTTGGATTCTGCACAAGTTTACAAATATATATATTTTGTTATTCGTATTGTTTGAATATGTTTCAAACTGCGAAAAAAATGCCTCTCGTGCAAATGGTTTGAAAAGGAATTGCACTTTGCAAAAAAATAAAAATACAAAAATAGCAAATGATGAGGCAGTAGAAGAGTTGCGCCGCGTGTGCTAAGTCAGCCGAGTGCTCTGGAGGAGCTGAGCTAAACGTCATCTTCATCATGGTCTTCATCGCTTCCCTGCTGGGGCGAGCGCACCCTGACGTCACTTCACCTTCATGCGACCTTGAATGTTTTGATGGGCACGAGCGTTCGAGTCCCCCGCCCCCGACAGCTGAAAAACAAAATAATAGGGGGGGGGGGGGAACAAAAACAAAAGCTTTGCTGAGGATGATGGATTAAAATGTGTGACAAACACATTATGCCTACTCCCACTCGCTCCTTTTTGTCTTCTTCATACAAACCTGACGCCCGGACACAAATGTGCGGGAAGGGGGTGAGGATGATGATGACGAAGGCTGAACAAAAACACCCTGCAATTGTAGCTGTGTTGGTAATCACTCCCTATCCACAATCTAAGGACCTGCAGAGTGAGTATAGTAGATGTTGTCCCTTATATACAAAACAGCCTTCAATTTATCACACAACCGATTTAAAAAAAAGTAGTCAACAACACATGTTAAGCAATTGGTTTAGCAGTTTTATTTCTCACTCTGTCATTTTTAAATGGCACTTCCGAGCACACCTCACAAAACATAAAACTGCAAGCCAATAACATTCGGTGTTGAAGTCGCGTGTCAAGTCATAAGGATTGGTTTAACAAATATGATTTTCTTTTTAATTGCAGACTGCCTTTTCGGTCATCACGATAGAGCAGAGCGAGCGCTACGCTAGAGCGCGAAACTGAAGCATCGCTAAAAGAACTGCCAGGCAGGCTAAAACACAGCATGGCAGCATCATATTTGATGAATTGCATCTGGAAAGTGCAACTAATTACCAACTTGAACAAAACCTTTTAATTCGTCCTCCCTCTTTGATTTAGCTTGCTCCTTGCTAGTGATTTTTATGGGAGGATAATTGGCTTTTATGTCTGTGTGTGTGTTTGCGTGTGCGCATCACAACACGTTTTGTTGTTTAACGATGTTACTGTTAATTGTTCGCTTAAAAAGTTCAAGTGCAAAGTTACTCTGTAGAAGGTTTTTTTGACCTTCTGTGTGTGTGCGCTTACAGTCCCTGAAAAGTGAAAGTCAATGGCTTCTAAATTTGACACAGAATGTCCAGTTCTTTGCAATAATGCTTCACAATCGTAAAACAGCAAACCGTTCTCTCCGCTCTGGAATGCTGTCAGCATGGGTTGAAACGCCGGATGCTACTTCGCATAGCGCACAGCTCTTCCGTCTTTCGATGTGTGACCTACACACGCTCACAGCCAACAAACAACGAGGCACTCTAAAACGGCCATGATTTATTTTTCGGAAGTAGTCATAGCTAGCTGACCGTTGCATGTCGCAAATGCCTCAGGAGTGAATGAAGGGATGAATGAAGTTCAACTCAGACTGAACTCCAAAGTCCATCACGATTAACTGTATTAGCCATGCCCCTTAAAAAAATGAGGAAAACTGAAATGGTGAAAAACAGTTTAGTGTCCGACATAGTTTTCATGTTTTGCATGTTTTCGGTAATTATCTTCAAACATGTCTAATTCATTTCGAAGCTAATCTCCGAATTCACTTTTGCGAGTGTTTACGATAGTGATGGTGGTGCTTTGCTCATCGTCAGAACATGAAGGAACAGAGCGCACGCCTTAATGACGCAATGGCATGTTGGCTCGCGGCTGCCGGCTTGCTCGCATCCTGCTCACGCTCGTCCCGACTTGCTGCCAGCCGTGCACTCACATGCCGAATATTGCGTGTGTGTTTGTGTGTCACTGGTGTCCAAAAGGGAATCCTTAATTAGCAAGTCGGCTGTTTTTGTTGCCGTCCAAGTCACCGAGGGCCACGACTCCCCGCCGCTGTTTTTCACCCCTGCTTTTTAATATCCGTCACTTTGAATTTTTTTATTTTTATTTATTTATTTTTTTGCTTTTTCATATCATCCACACATCCATCCGACTTTGAATTCCCCTCCATGCTTTTTGTGGAAAAGGGAAGTATTACCTTTTAAATGGTGTGTTTAAGTGTTGGGCTAAGCAAAGGGAAAGTCGATAATGGAAGTAAATCTAATGTGAGATTGACTTTTTCCTAATTAAAAACAACTGTAAAGAAAATCTGACATTTAAAAATGTAAAAAAACAACAACATGTCTTGTGGTGGATAACTCATTGTTTTAATATAGTTGTGGCGTGTATTTCAGCAATTCTTCTTCAATACCCGCTACATGTCCCAATTTCATGACAAGAGTTGTCTACTTTTATTACACGTTAATTCTCTTTTAAATGAGTATTCGGTGCTTGTAGGCTGAAGGGCTCAAGGTGTCCCACTTAATACTCCTGAATGGATGTGACAGCAAAAACTCTGACAGCAACGCTGCACCAACATATTATGATTTCAAGGCTACTTTGAAATTGTAACCTTCAAAGGCTCTGCCATAGAATTTTGTTGAATTTCCCTTTTTACAGTAGAGCTCCGGCATTTTGTTTTTCCTCCGCTTTTCATGTTTCCTCCCTCTCCCTGTTTCTTCCTCAGCTGCTTGCTTTGGTGTCATTTAAGCCCGCCTTCATGCCTCGAATGCTACCTAAAAGTCCCAGCGGCCATGTCCTAAGCTCACGCGCACCCACAATGACTCCTTTTACCCAAGCCATTTTGCCACTTAGAGCAGCGACACATACAAACAGAGCATACAAGAAATACTCACGGGCGTATATATTCTCTCGGCACAAATTCTATTAAAGCAGCAAAGTGTGTACTTGATGACACTGGGCGATGAACCGCACGAGAGCGGAAGTTGACTGCGTTTGGTTGTTAGCGTTCTGTTAGCTGGCTAGCTATTGAATTGTGCTTTAGCACGGTTGTAGCACATCTTCCCACAACTGAGGTGTAATTCTCCTCTTTTTCAGACAGCAAACTCGTTGACGTTTGTCATTGCTTTTCTTCGGAATGGCATGATAGGGTTGTCACAAATCTCTTCCTTTCACAACGGAAACGGTGCTTTAAATACGTCCCTTAATGCAAAGAGTTGTTTGGGGAAAAGAAAAAAGGAGAGGAAGAAGAAAGGTATTGTTCTTTTTATGTCGTTATATCCCCGTGGAGTTGTGAGCAGATGCATCAGCCAACAAAAGTGAACGGATGCACATTTGAACTGCGATGACGACGGGAGTTATCTGAATGCGGGTGGAGGACACACTAAACGTGCCAAAACAACAAACGTCCTATCCGAGAGCCTTAATAGATGTGCTTATATCATAACAAAATGGTGCAATTCGGCAATGACCTAGACAGTATGTTGTCTTTCATTGCTTTCGAGCACATGTGATGATCTCACATGAGCTTTTTGCATCCTGCATCATCCTGATAAGCTTCAACGCCACATTTACAGTCAACACTTAAGTACCTGCTGGAGATCACAGATGAAGATGGTGCCACGACAGCATTTTTTTTCGGCAAGGATACAATATCTCTCTGCTCTATTGCACACTTAATGCAAATGCAGTTTAATGCTGAAATGAGAGAAAGCAAGGTTGGTAGACTGTGTACATTTGTTTGATGTCTCTCTGAGTGAGCACTTAGAATGTATGCGCCACGTCTGAACTGAAATCTCCATCTCCTAACTTTTGATGGTAAACCCAAACCTTTTCAGTCTATTGCAACACATACGGAGAGGAGTGTATCCACAGTATGCCAGCCATGTTTGTGGCAGGATGAGCTCGGATGCTTTGGATGAACGTTTCGTGCGAAGCGTCTTTGAAAAGTCCTCCCTTTAAACGTGATATATTTGAATGTTTTTCATTGACAATCTGGGAAAAAAAAACAAAAAAAACATGGCGACACTCTGGTCAGGTCAGATACAGCGTGTAAACAGATGGAGCAAAAGCACATATACACCAAAACACCGCATTAATTTCTCTCCAGCTCCCACCTAATCCTCCCATCTGCCCCGGTGCACCTGCATTAAATCCCCCTTCATTCCACTTTTATCAGCTAGATAAATGCGCTGCTGTATATGCGAGCTTTGCGGAGCTTAAAGCAAAGCTGTGCCAAAATAGCTTCATGTAACATTGTGAAGCTACAATATATTTTATTAATCCATTTGTTGGCTTACACGCTTGGATGGAATTCTCCCCCAGCCACCCACCCACCCCCGTTAAAAAAATCACGTTATATTTATCGTCTAAATATGCTCAGTGGAATTTCATTCAAGACTTGAAAAGCAAATTCAGATTTGAGATGAATTACAATTTTAAAATGCACTAAAAATTGTATATACTTCCTGTTGCAGCTGACCTCTGCTCACTGTGCAGTCAAACCTAGAGGAGAGTCACTGTCACAAAGACAGACTTTTACGTTTTACCGTAAAAAGTTGCTCAATGGAGAAATCCAAAATATTTTGCACACTTTGCAAAGCCAAATTCAAATGGCATATTAGTTGTACATTTTTGGTCGTTCAACCGTTGTATTTAACAGGAAAGGAATCGTATTTGAGGATGAGAGAAAGCTATTAGAACAGTCTTTGAATCAAAATATACTTTTGTTTTTCTCCACATTAATTCCAAGTTTTTACTCAAATATCGGTTCCCACAAGCTTTTTAAAAAAAATTGTAGTTGAAAAATGCGATTAATCGCGATCAATTGTGGAAAATGTTGCGATTAATTAGTTGAAAATGTATATATATCTTTTTTTTTTTTCTTTTTACTCAGGGACGACGAGCACACGCTGATCCTTCAGTACTGTCAGACGCTGGGAGGCGAGGCCTCGCCCCGCAGTCAGCCTCAGAGCCCCGCGCAGATCCTTCAGGCCGTGGAGAGGGAGGAGCGTGGCGAGCTGGAGCGGGTCATCAATCGCCTGGAGGAAGAGCAAAGGTAGCGTCGATGGTCGCCCTGCGCCTTGAGAGGCTCCAGCGCTCGCAGCCGTGACACGGGAAGGTTTGGATTCCAGGAGCCTCCAGAGGGAGTACGAGCAGCTGAAGCAGCAGCAGCGGCGGCAGCAGCAGCAGCAGCAGCAGCGGGGCGCCCCCGCCGCAAGCCCGTGGGAGTCGGAGGACCCGCCCTCGTCGGCCGCTCACCCCGATGAGGCCGACCTCCTGGCCGAGGCCAAGCTGCTGCGGCGGCACAAGGGTCGCCTGGAGGCCCGCATGCACATCCTGGAGGACCACAACAAGCAGCTGGAGTCGCAGCTCCATCGCCTGAGGCAACTCCTGCACCAGGTGAGCTCCGACTCCCGTTTAGCACCAGGGAAATGTTCCAGCCCGTTGCGCATTTTAGTTTGTCAAGAAGTCACAATGACAAGATGAGAATAAAGTCGGGTTTTTTTTTTTTTAAGAAATTGTAATCTTGTATAAATAGTCATCATTTTTAAAATCAAAAATTCTTAACCTTACTACAATAAATTTGATAAGTGTATTCCAAATCTGTAAACCCCCGCTTATGGTGCGGGAAACGTTCTCGAGTAGACCCATCCGCATTAGATGAGAGAGACCATATCAAAACCATTTTTAGTAGTTTTACCCCTTCCTTTCAACTTAAAGTAGACTTTTGAAACACGCAATACAGCTTCGGTGCGGGCGACGAACTGCGATGTCATTGAGGAACGCTGTATGCTAATTTCCCCGATTAGCCCTCCAGCCTCGTTCGCAATCCTTCTCCTTTTAATAACTTCCACATTTGTTTTCCCCCCGGAATGAATGTCCTCCCAGATGTCATTGTTTGTAGCGAATAGCAATGCCAGCAAAGCAGAGAAGCGAGACATGTGCTCTGGAAGCAGCTCCGTGGACACCTGCACACTCCTTTGAGAGCCAAGACTTGCAATCAAAATTCAGCCTTAGCAAATGTAACTTTGGAGAGTGACACTGTCTGAGATGTATTCACTTCACAGTATGTTCATTTGGCTTTGGGATTATTGGTATTATGGGGAAAATTAATTTCAAAATCCTGACAATTTCAAGGCTGAGCAGCCTGCTGGAACACTGCGAGTGTCAATCCAAAGTGAGCCTTATTCTTCAACTCCGGTTCAGGTGTACCTAACGATGCGGCCAGTTTCTCCCGGACTCGCGCAAGAGTAGCCGAACTGGCGGCTAGCTTAATATCAGCTTCACAGTGCTGCGCTCTAATCCGAGGGAGCTTTGACCGTAGCTAATGTGAGAGGAGAACGCAGTTGTTGGACTTTTTCAACGCGTTAGCACGGCGGCCAACGGCGGATGAGAAAGAAGAGGAAGAGGGGATATTGGCAACATTGATTTGGCTTTGAGCGCTAAAGGGAGGGAGTGCGGGACGGTGCTCGAAATGTCAGCGGCTATAAATTGCCTGTTTGCGCCATCTGGAAAGCTGTCCGCAGTCATTCCGATGACACGCTTTGCTCTTATCGTTGTGCGCTGCGAGCCAGAAAAAGTGAATATTAGCATTGCTTCGGCACCGTCCGTGCCTGTTCCAGCGGTGCCATTTTTATTACAAGGACAGTTTTTTGGAGGAAACGAATTTCAGGAGTCCTCTCTATCATGAAAAAGCAGGAAAGCACATTTTACGGTCAATTTGACCATTTCTATGGGTTGCTTAGCCGTGGACTTGTCCGACAGATTTGTACTGCTTGGCAATAAATTTAAACTACAATTTGCCTTGAGATAGTCATAATAGTTTTGTTTTGTTTTGTTTTTTTTGCTTTGACTCCACTCAACACACTTCATGATAAGCAGCAGTTTGGCAAATAAATGTACAGTTCATCCAAAGAGGCGTTAAGCTGTTTAATGTCACTCCCATTTCACGTTTACCGTCAAACTAAACATAAAAATGAAGAGAATGATGCCAACTAACAAAGCTGCTCTTAAAATGAGTTAAAAGCAACTGAATTTAACAAACAAAAGTCAATTAAAAAATAACTATAATGAAAAACCCTAAACTATTATAACCATGTGCCGCACTGATGAGCTCAGAGGGGAGTTGAGACATTTTTACCAATGTAAGTCTGCCATTTAAGGATCGATTTGTCCCTTTACAGTGAACTTGCCCTCAAAATGTGATGCCAGGGCCCGTTTGATTGCCTCCTCACGACTTCTATTTGTCTTTTTTGTGTTGCTTTCCTCTTGCAGCCAGCGGTGGACTTGAGGGTAAATGGACTTTCGTCTTCTCCCGCCGCCCAAGATGGAGAACCACTTACAGAGAACTCAGGTGAAGCACTCAGCAGCAAACACCTTGAAGAGCGCTCAAGGCGCAGCGTTTCTTCTCTCGAGCTGAAATGGAATCCAACTCTGTGCATGTGTGTGCGCGTGTGTGTTCAGATGAGCTGCTGGACCCTCACAACAGCAGCTCTGATCTGGCTGATGTCATGGAGCAGATTAACAACTCCTTCCCTGCATGCAGTCGTAAGTTGCCCCCCCCCCCCCCCCCCCCCCAAAAAAAATCCTCCTCCCCCTCGCCCTTACCGCATGATAGCGGCGTCAATCCATCATGCTCAGCAAGACTGCTGGTCAGCACCTGTCGTCCGTGTTTAACAGCTCACACCCCGGGCGGGGGTCCGCGCGGACGAGACAAACGACTAGGCGGGCGTGTCCAAAATAAGCCTGTAATACGTCTTCAATTACATTAAACTGCTGCAACTTTATGATCAGACTCTAAACTCTCTTAATGGGTGGTTGCAAGCGGTAAAAACATTGCGCGCATTGAAAAAAAAACACACAAAAAAACAAATGAAAATTCGACTCTGAGTTACAGCGACTAAAGTGGCATCGCGCAGAATTTCTCAAGTTGTTTTTTGTGGTTTTAAATGATGTTGTTTTGGAAACAGGACGAGATTGTGTCTGTTTTGTCTCCCACAGCCTCAAGCCACTCGTCCAGACCGCAGGTAAGATGACACGGTTTGGGAGTGAACTTCACGCACACGCAGGCTGCGGTCTTTTCCCCTGCGATTCTTAGTCTTATTATAATACAATCCACACCGCTTACAGACCAAGCTGCAAATCCACAATACTCAAAGTGCATATAGAAGAGTTTTTGGAATAGTTGTAAAAACACTAAAAACACATTTGCACTTATAAAAAAAACCACACACACACACACCCAAATGAATGTTTTTTGTTTTTTATTCCAGCCTTTACAATTTGAAAATTGCCTTCTACTACATCGCACAGTGTCCTTTTGAATTTGAAGTGTAATACTCGATGTCATTTGTGTTGCGTTGCAGGTGATGTGACCACATAACACGACCTATGACCCCAAAGACGCCCCCCTCCCATCCTCCCCGGGACCCGACAGCTCATCCACTTCATCCAACCTTGTCGCCCTCGTCTACTATGCAAAGTGCACAACGTCAACAACTGTACATCCTAGCCGCTTTTAGCCCTCGATATGGACACACAAGCTTTGTATTATATACCCCCCCCTTTTTTTTTTTTTTAATTTAAATTCATGTTTTTTATTCCTTCAGAGGTTCACCGGGAAGCAATCTGCTACTTTTCCTTTGTCATTCCTCTCCTTCCATCTTCTCAAACTCACTTGTGGGAGCGTACACACTTGCTCATTCAAAAGCTCAAGTGTGAGGACCTTCAAAATTGATTTGTTTTGCAGAGTTACCTTTAAAATACAAATGAGTACTAGGGCCATACTGAAATTGAAAAAAAAAAAAAAACAGGGTAACAATATGACCAGAAATAAGTTTAAAAAATCACAAAAATATAGTCGGAATCTTGTGAAGATAAAAAAAAAATGTTATGAAAGTACGTTTAATGCAACTATTCCAACTTTTTTTTTTTTTTTACAACATTTTGACTATAGGATTTCTTTCTTGCAGTATTTTTTTCTGACCAAAATACCAATACGGTGGTGCCTTGAGATACAAGTTTAATTTGTCCTGTGATCACTCTCGTAACTCAAAACACTCTTATTGCAAATCATCTTTTCCCCATTGAAATGAATGGCAGTTACATTCATTCATTCTAGCGTCCCTCCAAAAAACAACAAAAACATTTGTAATGTGTTTTTTGATCAAGAAAATAGCACTCCATCGAATAGAACTTTATGAAAATATCTAGTCATAACATAATCAGTTTGTGCATAATACTTCATTTGAACTCCTTCTGGTTTGCATGACTTGGCCACCGAGTGGCAGTATTTTACAGTCATGCAGACAAACGAAGAGTTTTACGGCTTACTGGGTGTGACTCGGTAACCTTATGTCATTCTTTGCAGAGGATAAAAAATATATGCCTGGGAGTATTGCGATGTCTTTCTGTTTGTGTTCAAATAACCATTCCTGAAAGCAATTTCAAAGCGCCCCATAGATGCTATTTGTTAGCCCGCCTGACATTTTTCATTGTGTGTTAGCATTAACCTAACGGAAGTAGTCTGTTTTTTTTAAAATGGACAAAGTGTAATTCTCTTAGTTTGACAGCCGAGCTGAATTGCGTTCGCTGTCGCTGAACGGCTGCTCGTATCTAAAAAGTTGTACGTCGGGCCGCTCGTATCTCAAGGCGCCAGCGCGTTCCCAAGTGAGTCGTCACTTTCCGACTTTTACTTTTGTATTGTCGCTAATGTTCTCGTCTTTTTTTCCAGCGTCTTTTCAGTGTGTCCCTAACACTCTAAGCCGTCATCAATGCGCCGAGAGACTTCATTGCAACTGTGTTTGCGCCTAAACAGTTTGCCATTCCACGCGCGGGCGGCAAGTAAGTGTGTACAAGGAGACATTTTGGACAATTACATTCATTGTAAGACAATGTGTGTGTGTGTGTGTTGGGGGGGTGGTTTCGGGTTAAAAAAAAAAAAAAAGATCAATCAAGAGGAAAGCCATTTATTGCCTTGCTACCTCAGCCCCATTCGGACACGTTTGTTTGGACTCACTGTATCCGCATACACTGCATTGAGGAGATAGCACGTTCTTATTTTTGTTTGGAGACATTCGAGTCACTGTTACTGTACCACAATTTGGTCCTGCTGAAGCGTGCGAGTTCTTCCTTTGGTTTTGTGGCGCTATTAAAATGCTATGGTGTGTCATGTACGACTTGTGAGACTTAACAACACTACTATAATCTCTCTCCCTCCCCCTCTCAGACTGTAGCTCCATATGGGTGATTATTTTACCGGATACGTTACAATGGCAGAACTGTGGTTTACCTCCCCCCTGCCCCCCCCCCTTTTTCCCGGTATGTAAAATAGATGGACCACATTATGTGTAAAATGGCAACATTGTTTTATTTCCAAATAAAAATTTTATAACAATCCGCTTGCGCTTTTATGATGGAATTCTTTTGTAAAATGATGATTGTCGTTGTCAAGTAACGCATGCCGTTGTTGTTACTGTTTGCAGTGACTGAATCTTTTGTTTCCCGTACTCGTCCTGGTTGCCCACTTGTGGTCATCAATGAATAACTAGTTGGAAATTTAAGGGAATAAAGTTGTAATGTGACACATTCCTTGGGGGAAAAAAATCAAGAGGAGTGAAAAAAAGTTTGATTGGCATATGTGGCCTCTGCTGGTCCCCTAAAGGGCCTTGACTGGCTATTTGTCGGGTCAAACCTGAAGGTCTTGGCTGGAGACGCTGGAGGTAAAATCATTTATTTGCCGCCATTCATGCGGCAGCAGTGGCTTGGCTGGCGCTGTCCATCCGACAGCTGTCCCTTTCGAGCCCAAGGTTTTTTTTTGGGGGGGGGGGGGGGGTGAAGGCTAGCCTGGCACAGGGGGAAGGATGCGGTTGTTGAGGAAGAGAGGCAGCCACACAGAATGGCTCATTATGCTATTATGTTAGCCATGAGTTGGCAAATGTACTCTATACTTCCAATACAGCAGTGCATCTCTATCATGTACATAAAGAAGTACACCTCAGCACAACATTGTATGAGCTGTGCACACTCTGACAATCCACTGCCACCTACTTTAGTGGATGCACAATTACTTTTTTTCTAGTGCAGCAAGAAAGGGAAAAAAAACAAGTTCCCTGACTGATTTTTCAAGGCTCACAGAATATTGTGTTTTATGACTATGTACAAAAAATACCAAATGAAAGATGAGTCTCTTCTTTCATTACACACACACACACACACACAGGCAAAAACAAGTTTGTACCTTATTCCATTGTTTTAAAATAATGAGCAATTAGCGTATGGGTTCGTTTCACCCACATCGCTTATTTTGTACCAAGTGTTGTCAACAAACTACAAAAATGGCTGAAGAACTACAAGAGACCGGAAGGACACACACGGCACACCTGCTTCCCGACCTCACGCAGCAGGTGCAACCAATTTAAACCAAGTAACTGACAGCGGCACGCAGAAGGAAGATGAGCGTCTTGTTTGAAACCCCGAACGCAAAAATAAACTACAAACTACTGAAAACACCGGAGAGGCACCGGTAAGACGTTGTGATAGGAGACATGCAGTTGAAATAATTTTTGTGTGCGTGTTATAGCGCTACTTTAGCCACGGGCGGGTTGCCTAGTTACGTGTAGTTTAACTACACCGGGAACACAATTTTTGATGAGTTGGCTCTGAGAGCGAATTTTAACTATTTTTTGGGCTGCAGAATCCAAAACTGATCTAAATTTTACACTTCAAGTTTGTGAACTATAGGACCCCTGTTTCCTGATAAAAAATTTCAATAAATATTTGTCTGTAAATAAAACTAAGACGGAATGGTTACAATGTTCAAACAAAAACAGGCATAAAACAAAATTGAACACTATGCTAATGTTTACAATGTTCAATTGTATACAAAATGAGGCTTAAAACCCCACATTCGCAATGCAAGCCTGAGACTCTGAGCTTTGATGTCATTTTTAGTTGACAGCAGAGGGCAGCAGAGGACAAAATGGCTGCACCCTGACATCGATGAAAATGGATTGACGAAGCTGCTTAATTCTTATTCCACAAACACAATATTAACTGCCACGTTTAACGAGTGGGGCCACACAGAACATGTCATTGCAAACTCCTCTGCACTTTTACACTCCATTTTCATGAGCTTACTATTATCCATCATTACCACAGCCTGTGGCACCATAAAATGTGTTCATAAACGGCATGTCTCATTTTTATTGTTAAAGCAAACAGGGATAGTGTGCATCAGTCCTCTTGGTGAGTGATGCCGGGTTAGGGCCGAGCGCTAATGAAAGCAGACACAGTCAAATTGCTGTGCGCGTAAGCTGGGAGCAAGTGGAAGTGCTCGGGGAATCATTCTGCATCCAGCACTTTCATTAGCGGGCGGGCCGCCCGGCCGGCGTTCGGTCAGGCGGGCAGACCGGAGCTTATCGGACTCGCGCCCGGACCCTGCGCTTCGAGGCTCAGCATCCAAAGCGCTTGTAAACACAGAAAGAGCGGGCTTTAATTAAACACGTCAATTTCACGTTGACCTGAGGGCGGCTCGCCGAAATATTTGCGGGGAAATATGAAGTACACCTTTGTTGTGCTGCGGCCCTGGATGAAATTGATATTGACCGCGCAGCGGCGGGCTGAGAGTGATTGAGAATCCATTTACTTGCTGATGTATGCAAGCCCTTCGTCCGCATGTGTTACTCCATAACAATAGATGTTTGCTATTCATGAGAAACCTTCAGCCTGAGGCAAAACAATGTTGCTCGTACGTCTCGCTTGTGCTCGTTGATGTTCCAAAACAATGCATCCATCCATCCATCTCTTCATTTTCTATACCATGTTCCCCCGCTGCATCGCCATTCATCATTCGTGCCCCGACTATGTTGGGCATTTTTAGTGAGTTTTCCATGGGTTATGCAAGCAAGTTTCAATTTAGAGTTGCGCGCCTTCGATGTAGTACCGCGTGTTGCCACAACAAGCCTGGCAGCACTGAGCTCTACTGGAAGAGAGGCCGTGTAATTAACTCATTCACTGCCGTTGTCCTTTATATTTGTAAACTGGAGTCAAGCTGTTGACGGTTTACTGCCAGTGGCGAATATGTTTATTAAGCACAGTGTAGGGGCAGGATAGGGACCAAATCAGCCTGCAAATAGAGAAGATTCCCAAGTAATTGATTGTCATAACAACTGCAATGAAAAAAAAACATGTTTTGGTTTTTTTTTACCCAGGGACTTTCTGCTGTTGCTGAACCACGTGAGGGTCCACTGTCCATTTTTGAACAGGTAGGTCTCGCTCAGCGTGTCTGTGAAATACAGGTTTGTCAACCACTGTAATGACAATTAGACGCCGCTATGACAGCGTCACATCGCTTTGGATTGGAGAGCAGCACAGCTTTTGAGTAGAAGATAATATTAGGGGGTGAATCTCGACTTGTTGTCAGGTCCATTATGAGGCAGAGAAACGCAAAGACATTGGAAGTCGGAAAACTTCGAGGCACCTCACACTTGAGCAGAGTATGTCAAACACGTGAATGACGAAGTCGCGATACCCTATTTTTCAGTTGTTGTTGAGATGAAAATAAAGTGAAACTTGTCGTCAATGATATGCAAGTCCAATTCGCCGGAGCAGGCGGCAACATGTGATTAGAGAATGTATATTTCTTTCCATGTGATGAAGCAGCATGTGGCTCTCGCCAATAACTCACAAGCCTCTCAATGCTATTATTCGTTGAAATAACTTCCCAAACATGTATTGTGCTTCGGATGAAGTTTGTGAAAAAAAATGAATTCCCTCTCTCGGCAGGCACCGCAATTATCCATTCTAACGTAATTGCCAATCTAGACTAATGAACTAGTATGCAGATGATGTACTGCTATTTAAATTGGCTTCAACACTTGTCACGCCGAAACAACAGACTATTTTTTTGTTGTCGTTCGCCCCCCAGTGACAAATGCTGGCGGCAGAAGAAACGAGCCTTGGAATGCCACAATGTCAACACGTTCGCGTGAACTTATAAAGGCGCAGCCGAGATACGTTGTGACATTTATTGACACTAAAAGCGTCCATTCCAAGGCCTCGGCACAGACGCGCGCTCTGGGAAATGTCCCGAAAGAGCGAGGCGTCACAGAGCCGAGCTGGCGCTTTGTGGCTGCCTCTTGTTCATGCCGCAACGCGCACGCTTGGTTTGCGGAAGCTTCCAAGCTAATACACACTCGCGCATCCTTGGTTAGGGGAACGCGTTTTGTGCACAAAGGCAATGGTTTCTCACAGTTGAAGTTGATTGTAAAATTGACACCAAACAAAACCCGCTTAAAAAGTGTGCCAATGAAAGCGTCAGAAGATGTTTGGCCTTACGGAGGTCTTGCAATATACTGTGGACTTCTACTTTAGACTGCCCGTTTTATTCCTACCACAAAGATTGTTTGCTGGTATTGTTGTTATTTCACTTGAACATAAGTGCGTGCTCTAATGCGGGATTTTCAAATCCGGTGGCAGGCTTCAAGGAAGCGCATCAATGGAAATTACACAGAGAAGTCTTGGGAAAAGGTTTTCAACGCTGTAATTGAATCGGGGATGACGGAGGCTAATCATCTGTCCAATAGCTGCAAGGCCAGCCTTTGTGTACTTTGAATGCCACAAACCAATGGACATTGGCATTGTTGATTGGAGCTTAATTGCTCGTAGCCGAGGCGGGGGTGCGCACCTCCAGTTTAGAGTTCGACACTTGCTTTTCTCTTTGCCGAACCCTCTTCCGAACATGCGTTTATCCTCTTAATTCACACACTCTCAGCCTCTCCTTTTCCTCATTTCACTCGCATATAAATAAACATGCTTTGTGAATGTATGTGTGAAAAGGTTTTTTTTGGGGGGGGGGGGTCAACTCCTCCAGTTTCTTTGATTTGATCCCAGTTTGTCTTATTAGACAGGCACCACAGTCATTGCTACCCTATTAGCGCGTTGCTGTCGGTTTCAGGAGAGTGCGGGTGATTCAAGGCGTATTTCCTTTGAAATAATGGCCACTTTCTGATGCTTGAAATTGGCGCTTCCACTTGAGTATCAGAGCAGACACAACTACTTTACGTCAGTAAAAGTACTGACTCTGAAATGTACTTGCGTATTAAAAGTGCAACGACACAAGACTCTGTTATATACTGTGTAGTTGTTGCTTTGATAAATTGTCCCAATGGAACCCCCCGAAACTTATCCAATGCTACGTACTGAGGAAAATAAGATAGCTAGCGTAAAGCTGGCTAACGGGCGTAAAGCAGGCCCTCCGTTCCTTCCCACCGCCGGTTCCACTTTAGACTGCCTGTTTTATTCCTTACCACAAAGATTGTTTGCTCGCTTTATCCATCATACCCCCGACGTTGAAAAACCCAACGTAAACACAAGCACTTAGCTTGTGCGGGAGACGGTATAGCACGCTCGCACGCTCGTGTTTTGTTCTTATTGATTCAGGCTAATTCCTCAGTAGGTGAGGGATAAGCTGTCTGACGGCGCATAAGCCACCGTTTACCAAAGACAACAAAATGCATCGGTTCGCGTCCCGGCAGGCTCACATTGATCCTTACTAATTGGCACAATGAGAATCTCAGACCAGGTAGCCACGGTCCTGAGTTGAAAGGGACGACTGGATTCGAAAGGAATACAGAGCAGAAAAGGACGCAGGAACCAGGTGCGGGTATCAACACCGGCTTTATGAATAGAGTATCAACTCAATATCTCCTTAAAGTCAATACGAGTAAATCCGCCGGGCGCCCGGAAACAAATAAATGTGGCAAATATCAGGGCGGCTTCCTCAGCCGGGCCCGCAGTGTGACTGATAACTAAAACACACAGAGGTGACACAAAGTACAGATTTTCAATCTCTGTAGGAGCTCTCCAATTTATCTCACGCTTGGCATCAGCGTCTGTTGTTGTATTGTTGTTGTTATTCCGGTCTGTTCCTCTCTCAGGGAAGTGCGCCGTCCGTGTCCAGGTGTTTGCGCGCGCACCGCATCGGCAGGGACGGCAAAACGAAAAACGCCGTCGAGCTCCTTTTTGATTTCGATGCGCTTAAATCAGGAGAAAACAAACTTTTGGAATGACTTGAAGACCCTGTCAAGTGAATTTGTGCATTTGTTTCTAAATCCTGCGCACATGTTAGATGGTGATTGCTGAAAGCGACGCAGTGCTCAATTGAGGAGCAATAGCATTTAACTACTTCTCACCATTACATTCATTTTTTTGGTGTGTATCAAATGTAATTCTACTATAGCTTTCTGTCACATAGCTATCTCATTTCCATGCTTTGTGTGGTGAATTTCAGTTCAGTTCAGACGGGCTTTGGCCCTTTCTATTTCTCACCTAAGTACAAAGTCTCACAAGGCCTCAACAGAGCCGAATTGGATGCCCTTTACTTCGACTCTCCCGAGATTACCTGTCCGGCTTGTCATTCGTGGCTAGTGAGGATGAATCCTTTCCATCAGCGGAATTGTGAACGAGATCTACAGACATGTGAGACGTCTTGAACTTTGGCTTACACGCCTTGAATAAATCCCAAGGCTAAGTCAGAGGCCGTTACCGTCAGACGGCAAACCGAGATACACGCCCTCTGTTCGCCACCGAACACCTTTTCAAATCGAGAGGGAGTAAATCGGAACACTTGGCGCTGGGCAAATGCCAACGTCAATAGAGGGTCAACGTACTATGGGACAAAACATGCAATTCTCTGCTGTGTCTGAGGATGAAGTCTGTTTCACTCCAGGATAACGGACAACGATGTTTTTGGCCCAAGCTGCTGAAATAAAACAAAAAGAAAAAATACAAAAATCCGTTTTCAGAGCAAGCGCAGATTTTAGGTCCCGCATAGAGAAAGCCTCAGGCGCTGGTCGCCTTCGCAGTCCAACTTACTTGCGTGGAAGACGGCCAAACTCCATCATTACTTACTCCCGTCGGCTGCTTTGCCCAGTGAACAATCTGCTGGCTTTTGGAGAATTCTTCATAAAAATGTTTGAGGATTTTCAACAATGCTATCATGCCGACACAGATGCGGGACAGTGGAATTGCTTAGGATGCTTTGACCATCTACAAGTCGAGAGAATCTCTATTTCGGTTGGCTCGGATATAACGGACAATCGGGATTTTAGCTCGTTTAATTACCTGACAAGTTCAGAGAATGCGCAAGAAATCCTTTCGTCAGTCATTTTATACCAAGAACAACAGAGAATTTGACTCGAATGTCCTCACGGTCACTGCAGTGCTTTGTAATTATTTGGTATAATTAATTTGATGGCTTCTTTTGCTCTTGCGAAAAGTTTATCTCGTGATTATTATTTTTTTTTCTCCTTACGAAGCGCCCACTGAATCATGCTGCAAAAGGAATAAATTAACAACGGTTTTATTCAAGCGCACGGCTCAATTTGGACTGTGCACATTTTAATTCCGGTCTAGACATTTTTATCTCTAAAAAGTTTCAAAAACTCAAACAAGGATTGTAAAGTAGTCCAAAAAGCATAGCAACGACTTCAAAGTTAATATCAATCAAGTGCCTCAAAGAGATAATTGGATGGTGCGAAATGAAATTGGGAGCGGCACGCGCAGTCAGTGCTACTTTTTAATGATCAATTATGTGTCGTTTGCCGTCAGTGTCGCAGAGGCCGTGACGGGTCGGCGGATAATGTGACGCGATTGGGCGCTTTGCTCGATTCGACGTCAGACATCATTATTGCGACTATGCACGAGCGTTCCTCAAAACGCTCCCAGCCATTAGCCAA
The DNA here is from genome assembly GCF_054856515.1 of Filicampus tigris. Taxonomy (NCBI): domain Eukaryota; kingdom Metazoa; phylum Chordata; class Actinopteri; order Syngnathiformes; family Syngnathidae; genus Filicampus; species Filicampus tigris. Next base: position 14,122,204 of record NC_141236.1, on the reverse strand, counting down.
ACTCAACCGGCTCAACAATTTGATGACATTTTCAGGAGAAGACCTTTAAATACAACCCAGCGTGACGTCTCAATTAGTTGCTGACGCAAACTCAACTCCAGTGAGAGATTTTTCCCGACTGTTTGTCTCTAAGTGAATTCGGAACAAAATCACTTCAGTATGGTGGCTCTCTTTTTTTTTTTTTCCCCTTCCTGACCTTCCTTTATTCCCTCAGAATTGCTTTTCATAACCTCATATCATCTTTTGTTTTAGTGCGAGGATGAAAAAATACTTTGTCTGTCTTTCTCTCTGATAATGCGTTGTCACTTTTCTGTGAGACAAAGCAAGATGCCGGCGGTTAACTCATTTGCTGCCAGACTTTTTCAGAACCTCTTTTACCCTAACGTTTGAACAAATATTTAAAAAAAACCTCCTGCGATTGAATGGCCGGATTGTGAAAAGACAAATAAATCCATCAATGGCAGTGAATGAGTTAAGGGGGTGGGACAAGGGTTCTTGGCAGAAGATAAAGACCATACGTCTGCGATGCGAGTACTGTTATATTATGTCTACATACGTGCTTGTGTGCAAGTATCTGTTGCTTAATTCAATTCCATTTTCTTTATATAACAACGCCAAATCACTGTACACATATATGAGAGGTTGACAAAAGTAAAACGAATCGTTTCGGGGGGAAAAAAATAAACACTAATAAACAGCCAACAAATCTGCTCTCAAAAACGAATTCCAACTAAGGGAATTTTGAAAAACAAAAGCCAAAATGGGAACTAACTCAAATGTTCCAACCCTGATCCCAAGGCCCCGCTTCATGGAGGCTAGCGGCCGTCTCTATCTTCAATCTGCTCGGGCCAGCGGCGTAGAAAGCGTACAAAGGCACAACAGCTCTCACTGCCGAGGTGCAGAGACTCTTGGCGCTGTGAATGAGCGCGGTTCATTCAGGTTGCTGAGGGTGGGAGTTGGATAACCGCCTGAAGGAGCAGTCTCCTGAAGCACACAGCCTGGCGGCTTTCAAAAAGAACTCAAAGATAAGGAAAAGCTGAGAGTGGCCCGCATCGACACCTTTTCCCTGCTGCCGGCGCGGAAAGTCAAAAGAATCCCGAGTGTTGTGGGGCATGAAAATAGTTGGAGGCGCATGCGGTGAAGGACATCTTCAAAAGGGTTCGGGAGTAGGGGAAGGGGAGCTGGATGGACTTGAGCGTAATGACTCACTGGTTTTGAACAGCTTCTTTCCGAATGGTGCTATTGGAAGGGAAATCTAGTGTAAAATGTCTTTTCTCCTCGACAGCTGGCCCTCAACACGGAGCAGGATGACGGTGAATGAAGCGCGTCATCACTTTGCTTTTTACCAGTCAGGAAGAAGGCGTCGCAGTGTAGTCCAATGTAGTTTTCAAATCGTAAACGACTGTAATTTGGGGGGGGGGGGGGGGGGGAAATCACCCAACCGTCGGTAGGCTGCATTTTATGCACTTATGTCCAATTTTGGAATGATTTTTTTTTATTTTCACATTAATGCGACGTCCGTAACGCGGGAACGCCATTCACGTCAAGGTAAGAACATTGAAAAAAATAGACACAGGTGTTTTGCACAGGACAGCGACGATATACTATGTGTATGCGTATATAGACGAAAGATGATTCAATATGTGTCTCGATAATGATACGATTCAAGGACGGATCATTTTAAAGCACTGTTTGTTTTGATTTAGTGGCATTGCGATTCGACATAGTACGGCTCAGTTTGAGAGGCTATGATGCGATGAGTTTCTTGTCGTCAGAACCGTAAATGTGTCATTTGCTTCAAAGATATCACTCCAATGAAAGGACAATCGATACATATCTCGATATATTTTCAAGTGGAACCATTGGATTCGTTGTACTCACATCTTTTACTTAGGGATGTAACGATTCACTCAAGCTTCGATTCGGTTTTCAGTACCCGATTTTCGATTCGATTTTCCCAAATTGCTACCATGCTTGTCTCTGTGCACTAGTGTGCTTCTGCAGCCATCCACAAACGCAATACGCAATGATTTTTGGTGTAAGCGCATCATTTGATCTATGCATCTGGAATGAAAAAAAACGTTTCAAGACGTCATTTTCTAGATGAATTTAATATCACGGAATCCATTCATCGAATTCTTGAATCGATTAATGGAGTCGTCCTGAAGTTGGATCGATTTTTGACTAGCCGTTACGTCCCTACTTTTAAATCCAACCACATTTCCCAAGTTGTCGTCGTGAGCGCGTGAAGAGAGTGCAAGTCGGTGCTGAGTAGGTTAACGACAAAATCACAGTTGGATTATTTTTCCAAATGCTTCAGCCCTCCTTTTCCATACTTCTTAAGTTATCACCGCTGCATTTTTATGAGGTGCCCGGTCAATGATTCCCTGTCATAACATTCCTACTGCAATAATAATTATTAGTCCATAATGCACAAGCCGGTGGCCTCGTTTTCCATCAAGGGGTGGTTGTGCCACGAAGGCTTATTCTTAATATTCAACAGCACACCACAACAGTTCTTGGAAAATAATCACAATCGGGACTAATTTCCTCCCCGGCAGGCATATAATGTGATTTCCCTTATCGACGTTTTCTCTCTCCCACCAGGCTCGTGTGAACATGATTGGCTATTACTGGCGTATGCTGGAAACGACATGACGTGACGAATGTGCTGATGGAATTCACAACCTTCTGTTTTTGTTGCTGCCAAAAGTTTTGGTGAGTAAATGAAAAAACCTCATTAGGCCATCTATCAATTACACGTATGAGGTATTCCTTCTGTTACCGGAGGCCAATTCCACTTGTGACTGCATTATCTTCCCTGAAAAAAGTTTTTGTTGAAGCCAAATGGAATCAGCATCATCAGAAAATATGTTTCGAATGACAACAATTCGTTTGGGACGCATAACGGTCAGGACGTTTTGACATGAAAAGTTTGGAAAATATGACTTTATAATTTTGGGGAAATAATGATCACCTGTTGTATGATATCTGCTAATCTTCAAATATTAGCTCAATTCATTCCGGATCCTAGTCAGGAGTCTGCTCCCGTCATTCACTTCTAAAGGACGTTCTTGGTAGTCGATCTGGACGCTCATTTCAAAAACCTGCCCTTATAAAACTGGTTGGTTAGCATCGCCGCGGTTAAGCTTATGAAAGAGCAACTGCTCGTAAAATGATCTTACAAGGTCTTGGATTTGTGATATTGAATGTGCAAGCCCAACCTTCGCTCTCCGTGTCAGCACAAGCCAGACAAATAATAAAAGCTCATAAAATGAGCGAGACGCTCCGGCCATCACGCCCTCAAGGGTCTTAAATCCCAATGCCACAAAGGGGCGGGGGCGGGGGCTGGGGCTGGGGGAGTCATTTGCCTTCTCCTCCACTGTCAATTTGCCAGCTCTGTCAACTGAAACCATGTAAGTCACTACAAATGAGATGTTTTAATGTTGAGGGGAAAACACAACAAACGGGCAAAACGGCCATGCCAAGGTTGGCGAAAAAAGGAATATGCAGTGAAATCCTGCCGTTTTGTTCATCTTTTGCGGGCTGGCCAATACAGTCACTTCCATTAGCCCGTCTCTGGCATTTGTCATGATACGTTAGCGGACGTTCATGAGGCCAGTAGACAGCGTTCAATTCAATGATTCATTGTTACTACGTTTTAAAGCATAAATATTGAGTGCTATTTTGCTTATTTACCGTAATTAAACACGTCGCCATTTTTTTTTTTTTTGTTGAGGCCGGAACGGATTTGAATGCCATTTGCAACAGAGAGCAGAACGGACACGCAAAGCAATCACATCTCCCATGTTATTTGCGTCTTGCTCATCAGTATCTTCACCGTTGGATGACAAACGCCGCAATGGGCCGTACCAAATCAAAGCTCTCGCCTTTTCATTTCCTCCCTGCAATCAAAAAGCCAACATTGTCTCTGCCCCTCAAAATGAAATTCAATCAGCGGCACTTTTTACGGCCACCGCGCCGCTTGATCTCTCGTCGCGAGCGCCGCTAATGGATCGAACCGATCGGACCGGCGTCAACGCGACACGTTGTTTGGGCTCCTTCTCGGTAATCGTTTGCTGTTCACGGCGACGAAATCCACCTGCTCTGTTGTATCGTTTCAGCATCTAATATAAGCAATATCCAAAGCTGTAATGTAATAACGATTCATTGTTTCAGAGTCGATCGCGTCGGCGTATTTCTAATTTCCTCCGCGGGCTCCTTCCATTTCATCTTGTTATCCTATCATCGAGAATTATGGATTCGGATCAAAGTGATTACTCGCCGCGCCACTTAAATGAGGTGCCATTTATTCATCTGTAGATTAAATGTAACATTGGAACCCAGAGGACGCTCCAAATTGCCACGAGACGATTGTCATTCTTCAAATATGAATGGAATGCTTTTGCGTGGCACGGCTCGAATACTTTTGGGGAGAAAGAAGTTCAACCTTCTTAAAGAGGGAAGTCAAGCCAAACGTGGTTTTTTTTTCAAGTTCTATGCAGGCCCACTAGGTTTTGATTCCGCTGGCACCTCACACTTATCTTCTAATTAATAAGCAGAGTCACTACCCAAAGCGGCTCCCTATTATTCTTTTCGGTACAAGAGCCTTTTAAGTACACCGGGAATTACATTCAACTCACGACGTTGCCCGCGGGGTCATTCCACAAGACGCTTTATCAAATGAAACAGCGGGGCCTCGTCGTTATTATGCATTACAACTTTTAATGCCCATTGCTCCCGTTGTTGTTGTTGTTGTTGTTGTTGTTCCGGTGGCTGTTATGAGAAACACCACGGCAACATTCCAATTCGAATTTTGCATGCCACTTGACGTATGAGAGGGTTGGGTAAACCGTTACAGGTGTTAGAGAGCAGCATCCGGCCAGTGACGGCAAGGAGGTGATCATGTCTCCGTCGTGTATGAACCGAGACGTTGACGAAAAGGAGCGGAGCAAAAGATTTCCTCAGACGTCTTCACTTTGTGTGGTGAGCGCATCTTGAGGGAAAATATGACACCTTTGCCACGGAGAGATTGATTGTGAAAATAAACCTTGATATTTTCATTGCGCAAAGTCAAGGCTGAGCAGATTGTCGCAAGTTTGGCTGGCCTTTACGCGTCTTCGCTTTCCGGTCCTAAACCTTGGCGGGCTTTCGTTTACTTGACAAGCCCTTTTCAAAAGTGATCGGGGCTTCCGGATCCCGGGGAGAACGTGGCACTTTTGCTGGAGAATTTAGCTGGAAATCAGATGAAAAGGGTTAGGCAAGGCTCATTCGCAGATGCGATTGCGATCGTGCTAAGCTAAGCTTGAGTTGGCTTCAAATTCAGAGGACGGAGTTAAAGGTAACTAACTTTTCCTGAATGGGGAAAAAAAAAAAAAAAAAGCTCATTTTTCTCCCTTTTCGCTCTTGTAAAGTTAAACAAATGCTAAAGGAGAACGCGTTTGAGCGTTTTGCGGTGGCAGGAGTGCAGGATGTACTCCCGAAAAGTATTGACGTTCTAAGATCAAAAGGCAAACGAGGCACGTGGAAAGAAAAAAAAATACGGAATCGTCCCCAAAAAGATGATAGAAAGTAACAAATCCAAACCGGGAACGGACAAGGCAAGTTTAAATGAGGCGACGGACGCTCATGTTTGACTGCCGCTGCTTCTGTGGAAAAGGCACAATTTAGTGTGACCGGCCAAGCGCGCCTCCGCCGCCGCGCATTTTCCAATTCTCTAGCCGTGAAGACGCCAAATTGAATCGACGGCGGACCCGAAATAATGAGGCGTTGGCTCGATGGAGCACTGAGCCGTCCATCGGCCGCTGCGCGACCGACGCGGCGAGATAACTCGCTCGTGCCAAAGTGAGAGAGGAAGTGGGAAGCCCGACTGAGAAGGGATAAGACCGTTGCCTTGGCGCGGCAGAATCGGGGCCGGCGTCGGGCAGCCGAGGACCGAAATGAGCTGCGCCGCTTGGAAAAATAAGAGTCAGCCAAAGACGCGCGCAGTGGAAAGTATCGCCTCCAAATAACCATTTTTACATGTTCGCGTCAACAGTTTGCAAGAATCGATACATCCGCAGTGTATCGGGCCGGATCAAAAAGAGATTGGAACCATGTCGTATTAAAGAAGTACGCTTATATGACTTTAGCCTGGGCAAAACAAAACAAACAAACAAACAAAAAAAAAAGAAACAATGAACCAGTGATTATTTCTGCAAATGACAGATGATAACATTGCCCTTGACTATTTTTTGCTTTGCGCAAAAAAAAAAAAAATGGCATCCTGGATGACAGCGTTGAAGATGAGCTGCTCTCTCATTTTCGCGCTCGGGGGGGGGCTGTTATTTGCCGCCATGTTGCCGGTTCAAAATGTGACATGAAATTACTGGCAATTCCCTTCTGACCTCTCATCGACTCAGCCGCAGAAGTGGCACAGGTGTGTGCGCGCGCGTGTTCGCCAAGGACGGAAAAGGAGAGAAGTCATCTTCTCGGGTGGAAAAGGATTGACTTTAAAGGGAACGGATGGTTCTTTGGCGAGAGAAATGGAACTCCGCTAGCTTAGCCCGTCGCCCGTTAATGCTTCATTTGCAAAGTCATTATGGACAAGCCTCCCATCGAGCGCTTTTTGACAACGTGGATCGAATGTTGAGGCGTCGCCCCTCTTAACATGGCGGCTTACTTAAGTGAATATGACAGTTGCTGATTTGCTTCCCATTTGTTGCCTCAAGGTGCTCTGCAATCACGCCAAGAGTCAACTAAGGTGCATTAAAACAGGTCAGGGCGAGCAAGGCTTTCCCTGCTAGCTCAAACAATATCACAAGCACTGACATGCATTAACAAATGAAATTCTGGCATTTGCTACAGGAAATGACGTCATCTTTTTTTCTTTCGGACTGGCATGCTTCTGCCCACCTCATTTCCTCTTTAGCATGTCGCGTGCTACACGCGGCAGTTTGTGTGATGGATGAGGATTTTCTTTTCGTGGTTTCTGCCTTATAGTGACCGATATGTCTGTCAACTCTTAGGCGCCTCTGCCGTAGATGTCGCCATATGCGGGTGAAAGCAAGAAAAAAGCGCTGAGCCCGATGAATTGTTTGTTTTCGCATGCTAGTACTAGCGGCAGCTTGCAGTCGCCAAGTGCTGATGCGGCCGTGACTATGATTATGTTGCCTGTCAACACGTGTTGCTTCACCGTTTGTGTTCAAGTATCCGTTGCTTAAAACCGCTGTCGATGCTCTTTCTTAGCCCGTTCTGTGGCATTTGCCGGTCAAACTTTTAGTCCTAATTTATTCACACACATTGCGATGAGCCTCGCAAGTGGCAGAGTTGTTAAAAAGAAAAAAAAAAAAAAAAACCCAACTTGGCAAGCCAGTCCTCTGCGATTCATTACGTGACGTCACTGGTGATTTATGAGAGTGCCGCCGCCGCCGCCGCCGCCGCCGCCGCCGCCGCCGCCGCCGCCTCGTCCAGGCTAATGGCAGCCACGTGTCTGCTCATCCCTGCACATACGCAACCGTCTTATCAGCGGATTCAGCATGAGGACACAGCGCAAAGAAAGAAAGAAAGAAAGAAAGAAAGGATGGAAGAAGGAAAGCAAGCTCCTTAATGGCATCGAGAGCCCAGAACGCTTCACTCTTTGACACGCTTCGCTCCGGTGAGCAGGCGACTTTAAATTGAGAGAGAAAATCTGCTGAAAGTGCCTCTGTTCCAATTAGGTGTGTGAGGTTTACCCCCCCCCCCCCCCCCCCAAAAAAAAGAAAGAAAGAAATAGATTTTCAAGCGTTATTGCTGACTTGGATTGAAGGACAAACCAAGTTGTTGTCATTCTTTTGTTATTGGACACGCCCACAAATATTGCTTGTATGCCCAAAACGCTCATATCTTTGCATTTTCCACTTGTTTTGCTTTGACTGTTGTGTTTACGTAATCGCGAGAGGCCCAAAACCAAATCACAATGAAATTTGGAATGATTGCCCAGCCCTAGTTTGCGCCTGTTTTATTTTGTCGGTTGTCAGTCTTCCAGTAGCGGAGCGGCGTCTCTTTTGGATCACTTGGCATCCATTGATCCGATCGTTAGCACGTTAAGTGCGCCGTCGGTGTTGGCATCTGGCATGATTGATGAGTTAGGCGAGCGCGGCAGCGGGTAGGTACTTTGCATGCGCGGCCTTCATTCTCAATTCTGCGGAGCCTCGTCAACTTGATTACACGCTAAAACAAATACACAAATGAGCTCTTTTGGGTCAAATTCAACTCTCCTGCCTTGTTTCTTGTCTCTACGCCAGTGCTTCACAAACTGTGGTATTAGTTGTTTTTTGCAGGGGATAAACAAGATATGCGTGTGAGTATTGTCAGTCAACATGTGTTGCTCCGCTGTTTGTGTTCAAATATTCATTGTTTGACGCCGCCACATAGATGCTTCAGGCCCAAAATAATCATTTAGCTCACATATACCAAAAACCCAAAACGTCTCTCACACGTGAAAAAACATCTCGCACACATTTAACATGCCTCTAAAACCCAACATCCAAACTCACACTCTTTATGTGACGATATTTGTCACATTCACAAAAAATCCCAAGCACCTCAGCGACATTTTTTTTTTTTTTTTTTTTTAATCCAGACGAGCAACCACCCAATCCCTGAAACGTGAATTTTAAGTACAAATGTTCTTGTCATCCGGCAAGAGTTTTTAGATCTATTTCTGGCCATAAGCACAATCTGCAAAATGTTTTATTCATGTCGGCTAAGCTACGTATATGTGAGCTGGGATGAGTGCAAATGAAACCAGGAAGGTGTTGAAGCATTGCAACAGGGAGCACAATCGCTTTTGAAATGAAACGGTCAAGATGGATGACAATGTTGAGTCTGAGCTTCAATCGAAAAGCGTTCACAAATATGCACGCGCTACTCATGTCATCCTTGGGGCTAACTAGTACCCGCCGGCGCCATTTATCATTTTTTTAGGACGATGCGCAAAAAAGCATCCATGTTTGCAGACTCGAGTCTTGCTCCTTCCCGCCTCCTCTTCCTTGCGTAACTGCTCACCCTTCCCCTCACTGCTTGCCAAGCGTTACCAGGTTAGTGTTGCTTTTAACCACAGCTATAATAATCATCTTATTACCAACATTTTCTCAGAAATAGAAGCCGCTTTCCCCTGCCAGGGCTCACCACAACCCGATTGTATGTTAGGTACAGTCTAAAACCCTGAGCGCGTTTTCTAAGAACGTTACCTTCAATTTACTTCAACTTCAGGACACTCCAAAATGGCGACCGGCTTCAGCTCTCCGGCCCACCCAAATCCAATCTTCCGCTCCATCTGCTCGGTCAAAATCACGAACCCAACCTTGGGTAAAAGTAACCCGATCTGCTGAAAATCCACAGCTACCCAGTGAATGTGTCGCATTGTTGTGCCAGCCTGCCTCGAAAGACTGCACTTTCAAATTGAAAATGATATAAATTGGTCTGTGAAAATGAAATGCATCATGGCAAAGCGAGCGTGATTTTTAAGAATGCATAAAAAGGACCATGCAGTCAGAGTAAAGTCAAAAGCCAATGATAAGGGAATTATTCGGATGCGTTTATGCGCAGCAGGGAAGGCTTTTCATATTTTGCGCAGTCTGCAGTCGACAGACAGCGGCTGCATATATTAGCGCGGCCATTATTGCAGTGCCCTGAGACAAAGGCTGCATGTAATTGAATATCATCGAGGCACCGCCTCAAATTGCCGTCACAATTACTGCGAACGATGCACTCGGGTTCAACTGGCCGGCGGTTAACAGATGTCTGCGACTGGACCATGTCTTCTCTTCGCCACTTTGTTTGTTTTCAAGGTTGAGTATCCTTTCACTTGAAAAAAAGCATTGCGATTTTAAAAAGGGGGGGGAAAGTGGTTATCTATCAATGCGAGTCGTTAGCCCATCAATGGAATTTTCCTTTGCGTGTTAGCATTCCGTCTAAATTAAGCGGCAAAATGCACTCGCTTTCAGCCATCTGTGGGGGCGGCCATTTGTGATGTCATTTTCAGTCGACAGAAGACAAAATGGCCGCCGTATAGAAGTTTATTGTTAGCAAAAAAAAAAAAGTGCTTGGGTTGACTTCCCCGTTAAGGCAAAGCTGTTTGGTTGTTTTAGAAACACAACGTGCGACTGCGTTTGTTTTGTGTTAAATTTGATCGGAAAAGTCTCATATCTTCAAAACGCGTAATAGAGGTGTAACATTAATACATTCTCGGAAAGACCTTTTCTCATCCACCTCGCCGAACCTCAAGAATGCCGCCATGTTGTTTGTATCCAATTCCTCTTCATGTTGCCGAATAATGCCTCGGATGGTGTGAAATCGCTGGGGAAAATCCTACCTCTTAGGTGGGTTCACGTGAGGGTGTCTGTCTGGCTTCCTGCCCGGGAGCAAGATTCTTTCTTAAGCGCGCCGACAGATTGCTCCAACCAAGCAAATGCTATGACTTGGCACCGAGAGAGACTCGAGAAAGCGCGGCCGTGATGAATACAAGTCTGCGCCCGAGCGTGCGCGTTGTGTGACTTGACGGACAACCGAGCTGCTTTAAAAAAAAAAGAACAACAAAAAAAAAAAATCGACTTCACGGTGACGAATGAGTGCGCGGGGACGTAGGCTTGAATGCAAGAAAGATGTATGGCCGCCTAAAGTTCATGTCGGAGGAACCTAGTCAACAAAACTGCTAAAATGTGGATGTAAAACACAAGGAAAACAAATATAATTCAATACATTTTCCCAATATTTCTGATTCTGTGAACCTGAAGTGAACTTTTATTTGATTCAAATTCTAGTGGGGGGAAAACACACAGCTCCGGTGAAAGTGCATTTGTGAAGTCTTCAATTATTTTCGATATGACTTCTCGCCAGGATCGGACCCATCGTTTCGTTTTGATGAATAACTACTAAATAACTATACTATAATAACTATAAAGACAAATTATGTCTTTGGAAGACTCGTCGACTCCAATCAATCACTTATGTCTTTAAATGTCCAAAGGTAGGTCGCTCGATTCTTTCCAATTCTTCCATTTTCTAGCAATCGTTAGCTCCACTAAGCCTATGCTCCCATTCCTCAAGCTAATGTGTTCAAAATGAAGCCTCCAAAGCCCAAAGACACCTCTTGGAAATGTGGGGCTTCCATTTAAACGCACATCATCCCCCTTGAAGCAGCCACACACGTTTGTGACTCATCTTCACACGCCAACGGCATTCACTCATTGTACACGCAATGCGTGTATGTCGCTATTTTTAGCCCGTTCCGTCCATATGGATTTCTGGCATGAAAAAGTCATGAGAAGCATCTTGGAGAAATGCTCGCTACGAGTCCTCTTTGCGAGAAGTTCCCAATGAGACACAAAGAGTATTCCAAGAAGGACTTTGTGCATTCAAATTCTTTGGCAGAGATGTTGCTCTTGGGGGAGAGCGGAACAATGAAATGTGATCAAGCTCAGTGTGCAATCGGGGCCCAAACTCTTTTCCCCGATCTCTTAGGGAGGTACTTTTTAGATGCGCTGCTGTGCTTGGCAAGGATTGATTGATTGATTGATTTTTCCAACAGGGATAATTGAAAATTGTGCATTTGCAACAGTGCGGCTTTTCCCCGCCACGCCCGTCTAATGATGTGGACGGAGCACTGGCTTTCTCAAAATGTCAAGTCAAATGGTTCCTGCGGGGAATCCCTTAATGGGGTTGTGCTGCGCTAGTTTTAAGAGGCGCGGATGTGGAAACCTTCACGCTTCCGAGATGGACGATCGCAGCCGGCCAAACTTGCGGCGAAAGTCTTCCCGGGCCCGCAGCAAAGCCTCCTCGTCGATGTAGACGACGGGCCTCCTGGCGGTCAGCACGTACTGCACCTTCCGCGGGCTCCAGCCCAGCACGTACATGAGCAGGCCGCACACGGCAGCCGTGGAGCGGCCCACGCCGGCGTTGCAGTGGACGTATACGGTGTGACCGTTCTCAAGGAGACCGTGAAGCAGGAACACGGCCTGGGGAAGCATTCGGGCGCGACCTGCCACAGAAAACGCCAAGTTTGCTGATGTCGCGGGACGCACTTTTGAATCGCTTGCAGACGCCGTTTGTCATGCGGCGTGTCCACCTTTTTGTGAATTCCGAGACCTGGATCACATTCTCTCTGGCGCCCCAGCGTCTTCCGCAAACAGTTGTACGCTTAACTCATTCCGTACCAGACTTTCTCAGACCCTCTGAGAAATGACATATAAATATGTCATCGGAATAGAAAGAGTTACTAACTCTATTGGAGTCGAACTCCAGTTTATATCAGGTGTAATGAAACTCTCCACCACACTTATTTGGAATTTGAAAGAACGTAACAGGAAGTACTGAGTTTCAGCACTGCCTAGTTTTTGTTGGAAATCATTGAATGGTTTTAATCCTGCTTTTTACGCCTACAGACGGCCACAGGCTACTTTTATAATGTACATCTTTGGGCACGATTATTCATGTATATTGTGAGATGTTCGTTGGTTTGGAAAACGTGCGATTTCAGGGATCGGTACACTGTAATAATATTTCTTATTTTCGGATCAGTCTTGCGCTCTCTCGTTATTATTTCAAAAGTGTGTTTGAAGCTCTGGTCGACCCAAACATCTTTTTTTTCAAGAGTATGTCCCCAGCAGGCCCACTAGTTGAAAGACTGCATTCTGATTAATTTTGCGTTTGTGGAATAAGTGTTAATCCACTCGTTTTTTAGCCATCTTCCGTCGACTGAAAATGACATCGCAACTGCTCACAACGACCAATCGCGGCTGACCTGTTTTCCGAATCGGGGCCGCGATTGGTCGCTGCGAGCAGTTGTGATGTCACTTCCGTCGACTGAAAATGACAAAATGGCCGCCCCCGGGGATGGCTAAAAACCGGCGGATTAACGCTTATCCCACAAACGCAATGTTTATCAGAATGTCCTGTTTCAGCTAGTGGGCTTGCGTAGAACATATTCTTGAAAAAAAAATGTGCTCGGGTTGACTTCCTCTTCAAAAGAACGAAGTGCCGTAAATGGCGTAAGCCGGCAATGGAGCGTGAGGAGTATTGTCTGCCTTACCCTCAGTGCTCATGTCGGGCGTGGGGATCCACACGTACACGAGGCCACAGTGGTTGTACAAACGCATCAGGGCGTCTGGCGTCATGGCCTCGCCAAGGTTCTGTCTGCAGCCGTGGGAGTTGTTCATCACGTCGCCCTCAGTCTGGAAGTTCATTACTGCGCTGATGCCGAGGTCGTGCTTCATCTTGATGCTCACGTGTTCCAGCAGTCGAGGGCAGCTGCCCAGCCAAAGCCGTGGTAGCACCCTGCGGGGATTCGATGACTGACGCTGACTTTCCAAGAAGACAGCAAAGCCCGCTATGTCCACGTTCATCCATTGCGGATTTTCAAGCCATCGTTTTTTTTTTTTTTTTATGGCGAAGAACTAACTAGCCCCGCCGCAAACCCAGCAGCGCCGCAGAGTGAACCGCCCCCCAAAAACGTACGACTGGCAACTCTCTGCCGCACGCCAAGCAACCGAGCGGCGCACAGCATCTAGCGACAGGCTTCAAACGGGGACTCTGTTCCAGGTTTTGAGGCCCCACATCAAATATATTGCATCGTATTATTTGTTGTTGAACCGCAAAAACATGGCGTGGTTGTCAAGAAGCTAAATGCCGCAAAGAGAGGAATTGAGCAATAAATAATGGAGCGAGTGAGGATATTTTAAGTTGGTAATGACCAATCGCCCCATTCACTGGCTGCACCTGGGCATTTTGGTGACAGAGACTCTCCACTCTTTGCTTTCTAGCCATATGAAATGACAAATATAGTTAAGTCCTGTAAAACCCAATGTGTTGCGCATATACTGTATTGTGTACGGCCTATTTAATACCCTAAAAAGTGTGTTAATATGTTTAAATGTGTTGAAAGTGCGTGGGACTATGTATTATTTTTTTATATGGTCTCTCGAAATTGTATGGACGTATTCACCAATCGCATGTGGGTCTGGGATGTATCCCCAATGGTTCACTGTATAATGTCAAATAATATGTAAATATACATGTATTATCCGGTAATCCAAACAAAATTTCGATAAAAGTAGACATGACAGTCAGAGTGCCTTTCATTCTTGCAAACGGTAATAAGTCCTAATTAAAATATTAATAATGACTGCACAACCCCCCGGCCACCTGTTCCCTGAATATTAGCATGAAGGATGAAATTCCCGCTGGCAGGCAAATTGTTGAGCTGCTGCTGCAGAGGTGAGCGTGTATGATCCATGGGGCTACTCCAACGCGAGGTACGCGCAAGTCATTTAAAAAGCTATTACTGGGCCGCGGAGCTTCCTTCTCGGCCGGGAACACACGGGTCCTTGACATGAGCCTTGCAAGGTCTTCGGACGCAAATGAAAAGCCGATGGCATCGGCCCGGCCTGCGTTCGAAGACGCCGGAGGCTCGCGGGCTGAACCAGCAACGTGTCCCTGTCAATTGAATTAACCAAACATGTGCAACGGATGTCTTGACTTTTTGTCTTGATAGTTTTGTTACATTCTGGTGACCATTACCGAAGCTCTTTTTTTTTTTTTTTTTTTTTTTTTTTTTGTCCAATCAGATTTCAGCCTCTGCTGTCATGTCAGGCGAACCTGCCCTGCGCCTTCAGAATCGATAATGCTGGCCCATGTAACTCAATTAGCAATTGGACTGTTCTTGAACCAATCCGATTTCAAATTCGTTCTCACAAGGCTGGAGCATTGACAAATGATCACATCGGTATTTTCCCGCCCTCTGGTCGGTCGGAGCAAAACTAGTTACAGCCGTACACCAAACTTTATTCCTGCCGACTTTCTTCGTGACCCGTAAGAGAAGAGAGCGAGGTTTGTTGTGACGTGTTTTGGGACTTTTTTTTGGTTGTGGGGGATTTCTTTTACAAGGACAAAGAGGTTAGAAACACCACAGGAAAATCTTGTTACATTTCTGACAGCAGACTATTACGAGAAAAGAGCAAAGGTTCAAATTCAAGGGACATAAGAGGCTAAAGAGGGCAACTGGGGCACTTTTGTTGGGAGTTGAAAATTCACTCGCTGTAATAAAAGGACTACAGAAGAGATTTTTCCCATGAAAAAAAATGGTCCAATTCAATCAGCCGTTTCAAAAAAATGGATTAAATGTCCAATATGACTACTTTCTCAGTTGAGTTGATTGCAACTGATCTCACATTACTACGCTGCAGATAAAGCCAGCAGCAATTAGCATCGCATTAAAACATTAAAAAAACAAACAAACAGAGTTACTACTTGCCTGGCGTCATTCAAGAGCCATTAAATCCTCCTTTATGTTATATTCATCCATACAGGAAAATATTTTGTGGCTTTACTGGGGATACATTCGCCAGATAAATTATTCGATGGGCGCTCTGGTTGCCTAGTAACCAAGAGTGATCCTTCCGCCGAAAACGGTTTCAATGGACTCGCGAGGATTTCTCTTGTGAGCGGCTAAGAGGAGTAAAATTGTATAACTTGCTCCGTCGGCTGGGCTGTTTTGTTTGTTAATGTGCTGGAAGTCTCCAAACAATAACGGAAGAATTTGCATTTCAAATTTCATTTTCATTTCACTTCACTTCAATCAGAATTTGGCACTTGGCCCTGCTGCGTCTGTCTGTCCGTCTCGCCGTAGAGTGAGGAGGAAAACGCTGTCAGGTTGAATTTGCTTGACGGAAGCGTTGCCGCTTCCCGGTGGCCTCGATTGTGTTACCTGGAGAAGTGCATGGCATTCTGACCGGCCACGCTCAAGTAGAAGTTGGTGGTGTGCTTCATCTCATCCGTGTGGCCCGTCTCTTCGATCCAGTGGCCGATCGGGTGGCAATAGACGCCGTCCACCACGTTCCGCTCGTCGTAGGCGCACATTCGGTCGTGGTGTGGCCCGTTGCCTGCGAACAATGAAATATTATTGTGGGGTGTCTTTTTTTGTTTTTGTTTTCCTATAGCAAAGTTGCGACACTTTTATAGAAGCTAAGAATAATACAGATTTATTTTGCTGTTTTATCTGTTTATTGTGTCGTAGTTTTGCGCCATCCTTGAATGGTCATTTTTATGCGAGAGCCCTTTGCACTGGAAAAAAAAGTACAGTAATGTTATTTTGTTGTTTGCTTCAAACCCCTTGCTATTGGGTTGGGATAGTGGCTCTTTTATACATGTTTTCAAAAATGAAATATTAAGAGCACGTATTTTGCACATGTGCACTCATTTTGTCCATATTTAAAATGGCATTTTCGTCATACATCTGGTTAGGAAGTGCGTGGTTCTATGTGGCCCCCCATTAGCACTGATTTAGAAAAAAAAACAAAAAAATGTGGCCCCTTCCAGCGTTTAAATTGCCCATCATAGAGTGTCACACAGTGACAGCAGGTTGGAATAGAGAGAGAGAGAGAGACTAGGTGGGTCACTGAAAGGCATAAAGGTGCCTTGGAAATGTAACACTTTTTGAGAGTAGTGTACATGCCTTAGATTACCAAGGTTGGGAAACACTCCACTCGGCCGCTGTGCTGTTCTATAGTGACAAAAATGTTCTGGTGACAATGACAGCAAGCGTCAATTCAGTCTCAGGACTTTGCTGCCATCGTGTGGCCGAAGACCGGGATTACATATCGAGCACACAAATGAACCGGTTGTTGTTGTTAATTTTTTTTGTTTAAAATATATATATCTCATATAAATTGTACGTGCAATAAAAGTGTGGTGTGCACCGAAGCTTATATGCACGTGGCGTACCTTCCCAAACATAGTGGCCGTCCGTTCTTCGGATGAACTTGAACCACAGCGTGTCCTTAAAGGGCTCCCGCAGCCGCACGTCGCCGAGCCACAGACTCGGCTCCCCGGTCGACACGGAGCTCCCACACGCTCTCATCCGAACCGCTTTGCTCGGATCCCACTGGCCCATTTCCTCGCGCGAGCCCAAAATAAACAGCTCGACGTGCGGCGAGTCCGCAGTGACAATGACGCCGAATCGGAATAACATGCTGGACATGGCCGTGTGGTCGTCGTTACGCCTGCAGCTCTTTCAATAAACAGTACAGTATATATTTAGTAGCGTGTTGACGGAAGTAAAGATGTGCTAAATAAAGCAAGGGGCACTGAATAGTAGCGCTGTCTACTGGTAGCGTTTGGAAAGACACCACCGCTATTTTGATTTTCAGCAGTGGTTCTCAAACTATTTACGCCACTTAAAATAATTACTTAGTTCTCCATCTACCACCATCGTGACAACATTAAAATGCAGCAAGGCGGAAGGCCCAAGTTTTGTTTTGAATATTCTAATGCGTTCTAACATTGTCTAGTGTGTACTCTAACATTATGCTTGCACATAGGACAATAAAAAACTGAACTTCAATAGTGATTCAATTAAAAGCAACTGCACTTGAACAAAAAATGTAAATGTTTGAATGCAAAATGTATTGTACGGTTTTGATCTAGTAATTCGTTCGCTTACCACTAAGGGGTACTCACGTATCATTAGTAAGACTCATACATACCCCACTTGTAAAACCTCAAGAAGACTCAAAGCCAAGAGGGTTCGACACAGCAATTCACCTTTATTTCTAACTTTTACACCCACCACAACCCATACTTTTAGATATGACAACTAATTGCAAGTGCGTAAAGGTCAAGAAGAAGTCACTATGCAGGGTTTTCCCGTGACCCTGTAGTGACTTCAGGCTAAAGCAGAGAAGCACAACCAATAATATGTCGCATGTAGGTTGCAAATATTTAATAGGTCACGATACCACCCGAATCACTCTCTATGAAAGCCGTTTCGGCATATCCATAGCTGTCCACATCCATGAACTCTTCCACATAATCTATGCACTAGTACAACTGCGCTGATGACATGAAAATTATGCTGACTCTCATTTGCGTGGACTATTTATGAAAATCAGACAAAACAAAAAATATTTGCATCATTTTGAACGCAGTGTTATAGGCAAAAATGGCGTGCGGTTGTTGGAACAACGTTACTGGTATGAGACGATAAATGGCTCGTATTTGCCTCAAGTAGACACGAAAGTCTGTACATGTTAGAAGTGCGGCAAAACTGTGCACTGGTTGACAACTGTCTGCTACTCGTACCAAGAGTGACATTGTGGATAACATTCGACTAGTTAACCGAGCACTTCGCGCGTACTAGTATAGTTGCGCACGGATTTCAACTAGTGCGCGGTTTGGCATCACTAGTAAAATACAGTTGTCCTACTAGGATGCAGAAATGGGATACAGTTGTGGGGGAAAAGAGATACTACTATTATTCTACTAATGTGCTGTATTCAAATGGTTAGCAAGAATATGGAATAAATGCTCAAACAACTTTTCCTAACTTCAACCTTGGTTCCAACACACATTGCGCTCCTTCTTATTTAATGATACTGCTGTCAATTTGACCCGGGTCCAAATATGTGTACGGCACAACGAGTTTAGCGTTTCTGGCCTTGATGACTGCACTGAGGCTGGACAACTCTGCTTGAAAGGACATCATCATCCGCTTGACTTCAGGCTCTTGGAATCGTTCCTCGGGATAGGAGCCCAGCAGCACCTGCCAGCGTCGTCAGACAGAGACACACCTGAACTTGTTGAGCGTATGTGGCCAGAATGAGTTGAAGTCCCTCGGCAAGTGAAAACAATTGCCTTGGAAAATTTGAATTTAATGACGCTCGACTTACGGTATCGGCGTAGTCCAGTGTGAGCACGTAGAGGATGCTTGCCGTCATGACCGTCTCGCCATTGTTTGGGAGCGTCTCCAAAATGGTCTTCGTGCTGGACTGGCCTTTGGCGGTTGGAGATGGCTTGCGCAACCGTAAGGAACTGTTGGGGATGAACATCTGGTAGTCAAACTAAAAAAAAAAAAAAAAAAAAAATACTTGAGCTCACGCTGCCAAGAGACGCTTGCCCTCGGGCCCTTCCCCCAACTTTGACTTTTCACCTGTCCGTTATTGATGGCAGCATGTTGAGCTGAAACCGTGAAGATCACCATGGTGACAAACTTGACCACTTCCTCAACATTTTGGAAGGCCTCCGGACATCCTGTCACAACGTCGTCGGAAAAAACAGCCTCACCTCTATTCACGTTGTCTCGGAAAATGAAATGCGCTTGGATACCTGAGGACTTATTCCCTAAAAAGCAGCGAGTGAATATCTCTTGGATCCATCCTTGCAGCTCAGCGTCTTGGACCACCTCGCTTTCTGAACGATAAAAGTGTCCCACTACTTCCTTCACGAATCTGGCAAGTAAGAGAAATTCACAGTCTGTTTCTTGGATCACCTTCTGTCAATGACATATGATGGTGAAAAACATCAACAACGAAAAAAAAAACAACCTTTGGACGATGTCCCATATTTTAAGGCCGTCGTCTCGGTAGTAGAAGTTGGGGATGGACTCGAGTCCTCGAGTACGAATGTCGTCCGGTATGCAGAGCGAGCTGTACGTGAGCTCACTTTGCGCCCGTCTCATTAGCTCGAGAGTGCCATCAAGTCCAACGGAACTCTAGTCACGCACAGTATGAGACACAAAACGAAACGAGCAAGTAAATAAGTGGGCTACAATGATTAGCCAGGCATGCAACAAATTCTTACCAATGAAAACGACCCGGAAGGTCCCAACAGAATCTCACGAGCTCCAGCATTGATGTGAAGGATCCATCGAAAGTGAGGGATGAGCAACTATGCGGAGAAGGAAGAATACAATATCCCAGGCGAAATTAAACTTCATTTCAGTGAGGCTCCAGAGAACCGCTCATGTTTACAGACAACATTTCTAGGTCCAGACATATCGAGACCTGCTAAAAACAACAACAACAAAACAAAACAGTTTGAACCAGGTTGGGTTTGTTGAGTTTTGGTGCCGGTCTCGTTGGTGACGCCGGCAAGACCAACAAAAAGGCGCCGGTCTGTGGAAGCCATTTCAATCAACGTCAGCTCTACCTTGTGAATGGGATGAATGACAGAGAAGTTGCGAAGAAGGCTCATAGCCCAAGTCTCCGAGACAAAGTGAGTGTTCCTCATATGGGAGATTGCCTGGTGAGTCATCATATCGGCATTCTTGACAAATATCTTGGCCAGAAGCCAGTCCGTCTCAGAGTCGCTAGGAAGGAAAACGGGGTTTTCCTCTGAAGCTCGTTGGTGCACCTGCCACGACATTAGCGCAAAATGTTGCAACAATGATTCGGAAACCAAGTCTCAGACTGCGAAATACCTGTATTGCAATGGGCATCAGCTTTTTCTCGGGGTTCACGTACAGCAAGCAGAGAGGAGCAGGTACTGGCAGTTCTGCCCCGTGATAAAGTTTCCCGGGTATCCCGCTCAAAATCTTCTGGTCAGAGACGAATATGTTCCCTTTCTGTGGGACGGTGAGGTGTTGCTTAGCAATTCATGTTTTGGGATGCAATGGACCCTTTGCCGGGTACGATGAACACGCAGTATTAGCGCTTTGCGGATACCTTCATTTCATTGTCCAGAGTGCTTCCGTCCTCCAGGAATGGCTTCACCATTTCCTCTGTGACTGGGAAATTTGAGGGGAGTTCTGAACAGCGTCGGATCAAACCGGGGTTGACGCCGTTCAGGAACTGGTAGCCATAAAAGTCGTCGTCCTTCCAGTGCTCGGCAAGGTACTCTGGAAGAATGGAAAATGAAGGGAATTGAAGAGCAAATCTTCCGATGGTGCTTAACCTACCTGATATGTTTGTCTTTCTGGTCCAGAAGATTCTTTTCATGTCTTCAATGCTTTGCCAACTGTCCTCCGATCGAAGCATCCCCTTCAGCAAGACCTCCAAGAGTCTGAAGGGCAACAGTATTCAAATGCTACCAGGGACCGTTCAGAATTCAATGCCACTAAGTTGGGACAAAATGTTCAATCCCTTACCCGGTATACAAGGCCTTCTTGGACTCAATGACTCGAGACAGTGACATGCGGTTGTCGTCCGGAACATTTGAAGTTGTGAAATTGCAGTGGTAAGGAAGTCTTTCGTCCATCAAGGTCCATCTAGAAAGAACGGCGTCAAATTTGAAACCACATGAAAATGTCTTCTCGCTTGCATCCTTTAGAAAAAGAAAAAAGAAAAAAAAACCTACAGGAAGGTTCCCTTTTTTGACGCCAGTTCATTTTTGCGGTGCTCAATCAACAATGGGTGCTCGTCCTCAAAAGGCTTCATGGCTGACGGGGGGAGGGAAAAAAAGCAACGTGTAACGAAAATGAAGGGAACTGATGAAACGTTTTTCAAGGGGAATATGATGCCAAACCTTTTCCTCCTCTCAGCTCCAACACGTCGTTATTGGAAAGCCATCGGTAACATGGGAAAAGAAGAGTCTCTCCCTCCGGGGTGCTCACCACTATTTTCGAGCAGAACCAATTGTTTTCGGGGAGGAGAAAATGTGGGCATTTCTCCACTTTGACCAGGAGAAGTGTCCCCAGAGATGAACTGGTTTTGATGGTGTACGTCCTTGTCTAGAATTAAAGACGGGGGCAAAAAAGAATACCGGTAAACGGCTAGTGTGCTCGAAATTACGCACATTTGAAGAAAGTGCTTTTAGGGTTTTTTTTCCGGTTCGCATGACGTATTAAACAAATGATGCAAACATCAGCCTTGATATATTTGCGTCTGTTTGTCGGCTAGAATACACAAGGCAAACTGTTCAAAATGGGACGATCCATTACCCTCCATTTAAGAACAATAAAAATCAGAATAAAAGCTCCCCACAAATAGACGCCACCCTTTTCGATGTGTACGAACTGTAATTCTCTCAGTTCGTCCACAATGTCATGTTCTAGCGCCACTTAAGAGTTCTTTGCTCTTCAAAAGCTGTTTTTTCTTTTTCTTTGAAAACCGCCGTTTCGCCAGATTATGAATCGCGTTGAGAAAATGGTCAATCGTCGATACATGAAATGTACGGCCGGTCGGCAACAATTGCCAGCCAAAGCGACGGTCCAAAATCCGATCCAATGAACAGTACGCACAAGTTTGCGGTTGCTCAACTCACCGCCCCGGTCATGAAGTTGACACCCCAGTTGCTCAGGTCTGTTTTCTCGCTCTCCCCTTTACTCCCGAGCAAGGTGACGAATATGCGGTCAAATGTTGCAGCAAAGGACCTTCCTGTCGTGGTTACTTTCAGCTCATACTCTGCCATGCTGGCTCAGTCGTCCGACTACTAGAATTCCCAAAACCCGACTTAATGCGTTGAGGTCGCTTGGGCCGTGCTTGCAGCTGTCTGCTCAACCCTGACGCCAATGTTCGCGCTTAAACCTTTCCCTCCCTCCCCCTGCAAAGGAGCGAGAAGAAGCGGTATGTAAAATCTACCGAAGATTTAAATATCAAATATAGGCGAGAGAAACAAAGAAACGTCCGTCTTCAATAGGCAAAGCGCATGTAGATGGTGTGTATGAAAAACGACAAGTCACAACTTGGCAACGTCCCCAATTAATATGGGAGAATGAATCAACCTTTATTGAAGCGAGGCACATGGTTGACATTGGAAACAAGAAGTTTACAGTCTGACACGATGATCTACTTGCTCAGTGTGTGCGTGTCCCGACCTTTTCTGTTGTATGAAGAGCAACTGGCTGCTGCACTGCTTAATTGTCTCACTTCTGCCATCTTTAATTGTTCTTCCTATCACTAGGTGTCCCTGGCATAGAGAGATTAACAAAGATACATAGTTTGGAGTCAAGTGAAATTGGCATCTTTTTTCCAAATTTAGGTTAGGAATCACTGGCATCGATTTCGCAAGAGATTTTGGTCCAAAAAGCAGCGTTCAGGTTATATTTACGAGATCAGGTGGAAAGCTAGGTCCGTATTTGTCGTCCATAAAGGAGCCCCAATTTACTTAATAATGCTGCTGTCCATTTGACTTGGGTCCAAATACGTGTACGGCACTACAAGCTTTGTGTTTCTGGCCTTGATGTGTTCACTAAGGCTGGACAACTCTGCTTGGAACGCCTTCATCATCTGCTTGATTTCAGGCTCTTGGAACCGTTCGTCAGGATATGAACCCAGGGGGATCTGCCAGTTTTGCAAAACAGAAAGAGGAATGCACTGGTTGAGAGTTTTGTCATAGCCTCGAGAAGCTTTCTTTGAGACGTGAACAACGCTCAACTCACGGAATCGGAGAAGTTCATTGTGAGCACGGAGAGAATGTTTGCCATCATGACCGTGTCGCCAATGTTTGGGAGCGTCTCCAAAATGGTCTTCATGCTGGACTGGCCTTTGGCGGTTGGAGATGGCTTGCGCAACAGTAAAGAACCGTTGGGGACGAACATCTGGTAGTCAAACTAAAGCATCAAAACAAATCACTTTAATGCTGCGTGTTCACCCTTGGTCCTTTTCAACCGCATGTTAAACAAACTGCAACTGTCGGTGCTTATGGACCAGCTGGTCCATGGAAAGAAATGACGACAACAGAAGCAACGCGTGAGCTATGTTAAGGTATACAAAGAAGAAGTTCTTCTGTATGTACAAAAAGACTTTTTGAGGCTAATATCAACAGGTTCACCTGTCCGTTATTGACAGCAGCATGCTGGGCTGAAACCGTGAAGATCACCATGGTGATAAACTTGACCACTTCCTCAACATTTTGGAAGGCCTCTGGACATCCTGTGACAAAAAAAAAAAAATGAATACAATTTTAAAAAAACGTGCCGTCGCCATGCACAGACATAGTGTCGAGAAAATCAATGGCCTTTTAATACCTGATGATTTACTCCCTAAAAAGCAACGAGTGAATATCTCACGGATCCATCCTTGCAGCTCGGAGTCTTTGACCACCTCGTTGTTTGAACGATAAAAGTGTCCCACTACTGCCTTCACGAATCTGGCAAGTATGAGAAATTCAGTCTACCTCTTCAATGGCTTCCATCCAACTTTTGTCAATTACTTCCGACGGTGAAGGAAAACAAAAAAGAACCTGAGGATGACATCCCAGAGTTTAAGGCCGTCGTCTCGGTAGTAGAAGTTGGGGATGGACTCGAGTCCTCGCTTGCGAATGTCATCCGGTATGCAGAGTGAGCTGTACGTGAGCTCACTTTGCGCCCGTCTCATTAGCTCGAGAGCGCCGTCAAGTCCAACGGAACTCTAGGCACGCACAGCGCAAGACAGACATGGCTGGAGTCAGATTTGAAAAACAGAGAAAGCAAATAGCTGATTAGTCAGACATCAAAGACAAAGACAGCAAAGTTGTACCGTTGAAAACGTCCCAGTAGGTCCCAGCAGGATTTCACGGGCCTGAGCATTGACGTGGAGAATCCAACGGAAGTGAGGGACCAGCAACTGTACAGAGAAAGCAAAGAATACCTCAGTTATTGTTGAAAATGCATTTGGGTGAAGTCTGCTTTTCGGCCAAAGTCGGCTGGCTAACGCTCCAGGTCACCACATGTCCATACAGGATAAGTGCTCTGGAAAATGGATTGATAGATGGATGAAATGACCTGGTCAAATCCTTAGGAGGAGTAACCTGTTCATCTCGGAGAGACAAACAAGCAGAGTCGCTGATTCGACCCGTCGGAGAGACTAAATAGTCGTTGATTCTAAGCCCTTGAGGGCAGCCAGCCAAGCTAGCTACTGGGGGCATTCTGGGTGACTTTTTACCACGTATATGCGCATACCTTAAGAAACCTTGTGCGTCGGGTCACAGACCAAATCACTTCTTGTTTTTGTCACCTATCTCCAATTTTCTATTGCTCATCCTGCTCAGGTTCATCAGGGAGATGAAGTCTATACGGGCTGGCTTAAGACAAAAGGGGCAGGCTAACACCTGGACTGATTGCTCGTCAATCAATCGCATGACATTTTGTAATTATTTTTGGCAAGGCAGTCAACGTCCATATTGGCATTACTCAAGAAATCCCCGCCCCGCGTACGCAAGCTCTACCTTGTAAATGGGATGAATTAGCGGGAAGTTGCGAAACAGGCTCATAGCCCAGGTCTCGGCGAGGAAATGAGTGTTCTTCAGGTGGGTAATTGCCTGGTGAGTCATCATATCAGCATTTTTGACGATTATCTTGGCTAGAAGCCAGTCCATCTCCAGGTCACGCGGCAGGAAAATGGGGTTTTCCTCTGAGGGTTGTTGATGCGCCTATGAAAATATTGGAGAACATGGTGAAAAGACGGTCAGTCGTCAACTGACCAGTGGTACTATTCCATCCATACCTGAATTGCGATCGGCCTCAGTTTTTTGTCAGGATTGAGGTACAAGAGACAGAGAGGAGCAGGCACTGCCAGATGCTCACCAAGGTACAGCCTTCCTGCTATTCCGCTCAAAATCTTCTGGTCATAGAGGAACATGTTGCCTCTCTGTGTGACAGTGAGGTGTTACGGAACGGAATGTCCGCCGGGCGTAATCCAAGTAAGCAGCGCTTGATAGATACCTTAAATTCATTGTGCAGAGGCATGCCTATTTCTAGGTATGGCTTCACCATTTCCTCGGTGACTGGGAAATTTCGAGGAAGTTCTGAGCAGCGTTTGATCGAACGGGGGTTAACGCCATTCAAGAATTGGTACCCGTAAAAGTCGTCTTCTTTCCAGTGCTTAGCGAGGTACTCTGAAACGACGATGAACCGAAATAATTGAACAAATAAATCACCACATCTTTATCCAAGTAAGCTACTTGGAATACATTTAATACGAGCTTTGCAGTTGTGCCTGCTCCTTGACCTGATATTTCTGTCTTTCTGTCATTGAAGATTGTTTTCAGGTCTTCGATTGTTTTCCAGCTCTCTTCAGATCCAAGCATCCCCTTATATTTGAGTTTTAAAGCCCTGAAGTGCCACAGGATCGATAAGTTCCTGTCACAAGGTCGCGACGCAATGCCAAATCTCCCGAAACGTACCTTGTAGAGAAGGCTGACTGAGATTCTTTCATTCTGGACTTTGACATGCGGATTTCAGCAGGGACATTTGATGTATTGAACTTGCTGTGGTGAGGAAGTCCTTCATCCATCAAAGCCCATCTGGCAAGGAGAGCGTCATGTTTGACTGAAATGTCTTCATGCTTGCATCCTTTGCAGGAACTTACTGAAAATTGCTCTTCTTAGATGCCAGCTCTTTTTTGCGGTGCTCGATCAACAATGGGTGGTCATCTTCAAAAGCCTTCGTGGCTTAAGAAAAGGCAAATGTTTTACTCTGGGAGTTTAGAAAAACAACCTGAAAATGTTTCAACTGAATTTCCATGGCATTATCAATCAAACCTTTTCCTCCTCGCAGCTCCACTACCTCGTTATTGGAAAGCCACTGGTAACACGGGAAGAGAAGAGTTTCTCCCTCTGGGGTGGTCACCGCTATTTTAGCGCAGAACCACTCATCGTCTTGGAGCCAAAAACGCGGGTTTTTCTCCATCTTCAGCAGCAGAAGTTTCCCCAGGGATGCGCCGGTTTTGATGGTGTATGTCTCAGTCTAGAATTCAAGACATGAGGACAAAAATGATACATACTGGTAGGTGCCCAACAAATTCACTTCAAAGTGATGTGTTGAAACATGGGAGGCAAAACTACAGTTCATCAAAATGTGCCATTGTTTTATTTTTGTGGTCCCAACACATAACTGCCAAATTTGGTGTAGTCCTCTGATTTCATTGTACCCCACATACTCAAGCTTTTGCTACAGGCAGCATATTTTTGGATCTGTAAAACTGATATGCCTTGCCGAAAGGCTGCACTTTTGTATCATCGGTCCAAAGGACGCCCTCCCACAGGTTTGCGGCTCAATAACCCATTTTGGCATTGCAGTACATGTGCAAAGCTTCTCCCATTTCACCTGGTCAGACTCACCGTGGCAGTCTTGAAGTCAATTCCCCAGTTATCCAAGTCGGTTTGCTCGCTCTGCCCTTCACTTCCGAGCAAGGTGACAAGTATGTGGTCAAATGTGCCAGCGTAATCCCTTTCGCCCGTCGCTACTTCCAGCTTGTACTCCGCCATGGTGATGATTCCGTAGCAAATGTTCAAGGAGGTCTTCAAACCAGACTTCTAAAATGTGTTCAGGTGGTTTTTCCAGAGTTTCCAGTTGCCAAAGCTGGCAGTGACTTCGTTTAGGGTCTGCCTCCCTCAGCTGCAAAGGACTCGGGTGACATAAGGCAATAAACTGACAACCTATTTATTTTTGTGTCTAAATAAGGTGTGTGAGAGAATATGTGCCCTCAACAAGCCAAAACAAGCATTGTTCACATTTCAGCAAATTCAAGTTGCCACATATCAAGAGCCTTCAAAACAGGCCAATCAGCCCTCAGGGACATACTGTAGTTATTTGTACAGACAGCACATAAATACTTGTGCTGGATCCAACCAGTTAAACATGTTGGACCCATCCAGCTGTGACCTGGAGCTGATTTTTGGTCAGGCGCAGACTGCACCCGAAACTAAATACCTGTCACAAGCAAACTCACTCATTTGAAGGATATTTTACATTCACGGTGTGTCAGTTACTCTATTTTGCAGATTCCTTTTTTTTTTTTAATGAAACAATTCTGAAGTGTGACATGTCTCTCTGCCCACAGTGCCGGTGAACAAAAGAGAGCAAAGTTGAAGATCAACCAACATTGAGACTTTATTGACCAGCAAAAAACGGTATTGTACACCTGAAAGGATCGCGCCAGGCCATCTGCATAAAGTCACAGTCTGATGTCAGCATCAAAAGGCAACTGTTAAATAGTGACACTGTTTTCAATGTCTTTGGGGTTCAAGTATGGATAAGGCAGTTGCAGCTCATCGTTCCTCTTGACGATGGCGCCGCCGATTGTGGACAACTCTGCTCGAAAATCCTCAATCATCCTCAAGACTGCTGGCTCACTAAAGCGTTGAGGATATTGACCCAGAGGGACCTGGCCAAGACAAACAAAGGCACCGTGAAGGCTCGATGAAAACCAACGTAGCAGTCTTGCGTCAAAAGCGGTGGCAGTAAACTTACAAAGTCATCATACTTCTCGCTGAGGAACCAATTAAGAGACATGGTGAGTGATCCAAATGATTTGTTGGGCAGAGTCATCAGTATGTCGTCCATGGTAGCATTGCCCTTTACAGTTGGTGGAGCCAGATGGAGAAACAATGGACCATTAGGGATCCAACTTAGATAATCCAGCTAAAGGGGACAAAAAAAAAAAAAAAAGTCTACTTTAGACAGAACAAGCCCAATGTTTTCTATCATCTTTGGTCTTCACCTGCCCCATGTTCACTGAAGTATGTCGCGCCGATGTGGTGAAGATCAACATTGTGACATACTTGATAAGCGCTTCCACGGTTTGAATGCTTGAAGGAAAACCTGCAAAGATGCACCAATATCTGCAAGTGGTCCACTTTCACTTCATTACAAACCAATGAAAAAGTGAGGCCGATACAGCACCTGAGGCGGCATTACCCAGAAACCCATAGTTGAAGATCTCATTGACCCACTGCTGAAGCTCAGAATCTGCAGACACTTCACCGTCCAGCGGATAATAGTATGCCACCACTGCCTTGACAAAGCTGAGCAGG
The DNA here is from genome assembly GCF_054856515.1 of Filicampus tigris. Lineage (NCBI taxonomy): Eukaryota > Metazoa > Chordata > Actinopteri > Syngnathiformes > Syngnathidae > Filicampus > Filicampus tigris. The sequence goes on along the minus strand of NC_141236.1, from coordinate 14,093,740 downwards.
ACAACATTTTTTTTAAAAAAAAGGGGTCCGTAGAGCATTTCAAAATGGTTGTAAATAGGCATCAGGATACTTTAAAGATTAGTAGCGTTTTGAATCATGTGCTGGCAGACTAAAAATGTATGTAGCATGATTAAAGCTACTTTTTTTTTTTTTTTTTTAAAGGCTCTGCCACATGAAGTGTCCTGGTGACCGGCAAACCGGCACTCACCTGTTGATGATATTCCACATCCTCAAAGCATCATCTCTGTAATAAAAGTTAGGGACGGACTCCAGACCTCTGGCAGCGATGTCTTCCGGCACACAGAGTGACGCGTAGGTCAACTGGGAGAGCGCCCTTCTCATGAGCGGCACTTGTCCTTCTGCAGAAATCGAAGACTTCAAAAACAAAACAAAAAAAAACAAGCAGGGATGAGTCGATTGATCGGTCCGAGGGGACGTTGCCGGTCAAACGCCAAAGATAAGGTTCGTACATTATCGAAGAATCTCCCTGGGCCGTAGAGAAGAGCGCGAGCTACCGTGTTGACAAAGAGGGTACTTCGATGATGCGGCATCAGGAGCTGGAAGACAACAGCGAGGCAGTGACGTCCAGCGGCCATCCCTGGAAAGAACGTTCTCCTGCTTCGTTTACCTTGTGCAGCGGGTGAATCGCCGGCAGGTTGCGAAGCGTCGCCATGGCAAAAACCTCCGCTACTAAATGAGTATTGTGCAAATGGCTGACGAGCAAGCAATGCAAGGTGTCGACGTGTCTCACGTGCAGTTTAGCTAGCAGCCAGTCCGCCTCGGAATCGCCGGGCAGAAAAATCGCATTGTCCCGAGAGGGCTGCTGGCCAAGCTGCGGGAGGGAGGAACACGATCGTTCAAATGCTTCAAAGTCGATTTGACATTTTATTTGCAGCCAAGTAAGAAAAATGAGGCAGACCTGAATGGCAAGGGGGAGTAATTTCTTCTCAGGAGTCATGTAAAGAAGGCAGAGGGCAGCAGTCAGAGGAGCCCGTTTACCATTCAGAACAGTTGTCGGCAGAGCCTCCATGATTTTGTAATCAACAATGAATATGTTGCCTTTCTGTAAAAGCCAGGAAGATAAACACTACTGAGAAAAACAAAAAACACTTCAGGGTGCGCATGAATTTTGCCATTCAAGCTTCTTAAAACAAATTGTGGCAAAAAAAAAAGTAGTACTGAATGTTAAGCTACATGGGATCTTAAAGTGGAAGTCAACGAAAACTTTTTTTTTTTTTTCCCCCCCATCACAATGACCAATCACGGCTCATATTCAGAAAACAGGTCAGCCGTGATTAGTCGATGTGAAGTAATTTTCAGTCGGCAGAGGACAAGATGGCCGCCCCCGGAGATGGCTAAAAACGAGGGCATTTTGCTGCTTAACTTCTATCCCACAAATGCAAAATGAATCAGAATGGCGCGTTTCAACCCGTGGGCCTGCTGGGAACATATTCTTGAAAAAAAGATGTTTGGGTTGACTTCCGCTTTCAGTCACATCATGACTGGCTGGCTGGCTACCTCCATCTCTTCAGTCAGAGTGGTGCCATTGTCCAAAAACGGTTTGACCATTTCATCTGTGAGCGGGAAGTTGTCCGGCAGCTTGGAGCAGCGTCGGATAACGTAAGGGTTGACGCCGTTGAGGAACTGGTACGCAAAAAAGTCGTCGTTCTTCCACAGCTGCGACACTCTTTCTGGACACAGTTCATGATTTTTTTTTTTTTTGTATTATTGGTAATTATTTTTCTTTGTAATTAAAAGACAGTACTTGCAAGGGTTGATTTTGTGAACCAGGAAACATTCTTCATGTCCTCAAAGTTCTCCCAGCGTGCCGTCGTATGCAGTATGTCCATCTCTGAGAGGTCATCCCTTATGGGCCAAGTGCGTGAAAAAAAACTCTTAGCATTCAGTTGGAGACACAGAAAAGGTCAAGAGTACACTCACGCAAACTTTCGCCTGTATGCAAACTGCCTGGCTTTTGACAATGAGAAGCGGACGTCTGCTGGGAGGGAATTTGGATCTTTGATGCTTAAGACGTAAGCCATTCCTTCAGCGTACTCATCCCATCTGATGACAGGAAAAAAAAAAAAAAAAAAAAGTCAACACAGTTTGACTCATTCACTGTCAAGGACATTTTTCTTTTCACAGTCCAGCCATACAGTCAGAGGATTATTTTTTTCTCCAAAAGTTGGGCTAAAAGTGGGTCTGAAAATGAACTGGCAGTGAATGAGTTAAATTAAAGTGGGTCTCGCTTACTTGTATGTTAACTTCTGTTGGACCAATTCCTTTTTCCGTTGGTCTTCAAGTCGTGGATAGAAGTCTTCAAACGCTTTTGTGGCTGCCAGAGATGAGACATTTTGCAAAAATCTTACAGCCCCCCCCTCACTCAATGTAACAGCGTGCTTGAAGCGCCATCTGCTGGCTGTAACAAGACTGCACACTTGGCAAAAAGAAAAAGAAGGGCGCACAAGAAATGTGCTCCACCAATTTGCTGTGAGAATTCCTCATACACGATGCGCCTTGCGTCAAAAGTCCATTTATTTTATACAGCAGAAAAAATGAAGGGATGCAAAAGACTAACCTGTGCCTCCTCTCAAAATCACAAGGTCACCACTGGACAACCACTTGTAGCAGGGAAAGAACACGTCATCCTCCTCAGGCGTCCTCACCGCGATGGTGGCGCAAAACCACGCCTTATCTTCAAATTCGTGGAAGGGGTCTTTCTCCACTTGGAGGAGGAGGAGGAATCCCAACGTGAACGCGGACGTCACCGAAAACGTTCCCACCTGCAGGTGAGCAACAGTGAACCCCTGCGCCTGCATATTTGCAGATTTTTTTTTTTTTTTTTGGAACCCATCCTCCGTCTTTTGGCGTTTTTATGCTCTTGCAAAACTTCACAATTTGCAGGTTAAGAAACTGTTTAAAAGTTTTATAGTCCTTTGCGGCCATCTATATATGGAATATAATAAACTTTTGAGTAACATTTTAAGAGGAGTCTAAAATGCAGTTTGTGCCCGTATAGGTTGACCCCTGCAGTACATTTTAGGTTCATTCTGAAAATGCCACCCTAAAGCCAACCGCGGCAAACTTTTTGAGTGGCCTAGAGTACGACACAACATACCTTTTCGCTTTCATTGGCCAGGCTGACGGCGGTCAGGTGTGTGCGGTTGGACTGGCCCTGCGCACCCAGCAGAGTGACGTAGACATTCTCAAAGGCGCCAGCGTCCGGCATGTTGCCCGTTGTCACCGTCAGTGTGTACTGCGCCATTTGACGACGACGACAGTGAGCAGTGCACCCTACAAGTCAAGCAACTTTTTTCGCTCCCCACTTCACGTGGGTACGATCGGTTGTGCGCGGACGAGGACAGAGTCGCTTTTAAGTGAAATGCCCAACCCCTATTTAGCAGGTGCAGGTGTGCGCCATTGACTACTTACTCAAATCTGAAGTCTGTCAAGGCCGAAAGTTACACACGCGTCAAGGGGAGAGAGTTAGTCGGAGTTGCGGTTACGTGAGTTTTGCATGCAAATAAATCGATATTTTATGAAAGAAAGGGGGGCAAAAAAAAAAAGGGATTGTGAATTAGCGGTTGTCTAATGCAGCGATGTCAAACTCAAGGCCCGGGGGTCAGATGCGGCCCTCTAAAGCAGACAGCGTGTCTGCTTTTTTTCTTCCGAAATGAATTCATTGTTTTCGTAGTCATTTTTCTTGACTTGGACCAGTTTTACAAGTAGTGGCTACTGCACTTTGCGTCATGCAAACTGACGTTGGCGGTGGGCGGGACTACTACTTGGTTATGGACTTTTGATTGGCTGAGCAGGGGCGGTAGGCTTGCGACGCGTTCTCACGCTCAAAACTGTAAAAATGGGAATTGCAGGTGCTCTTAAGCTTTTCCTGCACTTTTACATCAACATCCACCTTTTGAGATTTTTTTTTTTCAATGAAACAATAACAAATTGCGTTTACATATACATAAAAATACAGCACTGGTATATATTTTCGCTATTGAAAGTAACATTAATGTCCCTTGCCAAGTCCGAAGAGCAAAATAAAATAAAAAGTCCATGAGCAGGTACTAGACCCGCCCACGTCCAACATCTAAGTTTTTGTGTGCGTTCAAAGGAAAAACGTTCAATTCATGATTTTGTCAAACATGTTTAAACAATACCTTCCTAAAGTTTGACTTGTCATGACTTGTCAAATGTTACTTGGCTGTACAGCCAATAGAGGTTTGACATACGTAGCGATGGATGGACTGAGAAGGATTCACGAGAGAACAAATACATGGATGTTTATTTCACAAATAAGCCACAGTGGGGAAAAAAAAAAGTACATTTGTTTAACTCAACTGACCATGAATGTGAAACAAACGCAGCTGCTGCGATAATTATTAAAAGTAAATCCCAACACGGCCTAATGGGTTAACATTCAATCGATGAGACCGACATTCACAGTCGCACGCGCTGCTGTCAACATCTTTGACATAAAGGATGCTTGTGCCGATGCGTCACACGCTCATTTATTATTGTGCACATTTAGCAGTAATACAATTGGGTGAAATGTGACATTTCGTCACTCCAAATAAATGAGTCACTCGTGTTGGCAGTAAGGCGTTATTTCGTTAAGGCAATAAAGTGTGCTAACACTTCTCAACAAAACAATTTGGGATATTGGGCTTTCTGGTGACATTTCAGGATCATACATTGCTCCAAAAACCTTGACGGGTGAACTTACTTTGAAAGCCCAGTAAGCCAAACTTCTTGTGAGCAGTGTATTTTCTTTCAAGTGATTTTTTTTTTTTTTTTTTTTCCTCGACAGTTCTCCTGGGAGTTATGTAGGAGTACACCACGATCATTGTGTTTCAACCCATTGCTTCTGGCGTGCATTCGGGGTCAAGCGCTTCTACAACAAATCTTCTGGCCATGGATATTTCCGTAGCTTGGTCAAGCGCTCCTGGCCCAAGCCCATGGCGGGGAGGGGCACCGGCTCGGTCCGGTCCGCCACCGTGTTGTACTGGCACTTCTTCAGGTGGTTTGACATGCTGGGGCCGTCCGTGAAGCCCCACCTCAGCACCGGGCTGAAAGCAGTGCTGAAGCGCCACACCTGCAGTCAAACAAAAACTCGATCAGCTGCGATTCATACGCGAGAAACCTTCAATACGATACAAATATGCAATATAACAGCATGCAGCTGTTAAGTGCGTGCATCCGGAGCAGTTCACAATCAATATTTATCGGTCACGTGTGGGGATGTAACAAGTAATGGAAAATCGATTCGCCTAGATTAATCGATTGGATGAATTGCAAAATCGGGTTGATTAAGTTCATCTCGAAAATGATGTCTTGAAGAGTTTTTTTTTCCATTTTGAATGCGCTTGTGCCAAGCATCATTGCGGATTGCGTTTGTGGATGGCTGCAGAACCAGATAAGCACGGGAGCGACTTCTTAAAAAATGGGGAAGTGAAAATCGAAAGTCAAACCGAATCGGGGCTTGAGTGAATGGTTCCAACCCTAGTAACATGGCAAAATGTAGGAGGGTACTTAGGCACAGTGGGCCAAAGACCTCCACCAAGGCTACACAATCCGGTCCAACTTTAGCAGCCCGTGACACGATTGCGGCGATCCGCTCAGTGCTGAGGCTTTTGAGAAGCGCTTTCCATCGACGGCGTTTGCACTCACTTTGTGTTTAACCTGCCACGATAGCCTCCTGTGGCCACCGGAGCACGGCCTCCTCTCCCACTGCAGCTCCACGATACCCCTGGTGTGGAGGAGACCGGAGCAGACCTCCCTCATGGTCCGCGACGCCAAAGACAGTTGGCACAGGCTGAAGCCGTCCAGGAAGCCGGCCACGTGCCGCAGTACCTCGACGGGTAGTCGGCTGAACCGGTCCGACTGGCGATCGCCCGAGAGTTTGGCCCCGGGATGGGGCTGCGCTCCGAAGGACCTCAGGAGCCTGCTGTGGACCACCTTGGCCCCCGGCGACGTGGGGTAAAACCTCCGCTGGGAGAAGGTGCAGCCGTAAGAAGCCAGCGGGCAGCGGTGCTCCATCCAGCCGTCGAGCCCGGCTTGGATGTCGCCGTGGACGTTGGCGAAGTGCCAGGAAAACTCATCCCGGCGGAAGGACTGAGCGCACACGAAGGGGAACCTGCGCTGGCAGCGGGCCTCGTCGGGGATGTGGCAGTTGAGCGGGACCGCCTCCACCTCCGGGGCTTCCAGAAGCGGGCCCAGGCAGATCGGCGGGGAGGCGTGCTCGCGGGCCGACGCCACGTCGCCGGCCCCGGCGTTGGGGACCAGCGCGGCCGTCGGCAGCGGGAACGTCTGCGTGCCCGAGTGGACGCGGCCCCCGTCCTCGCGCAGCGTTTCCGAGATCCTTCTGTGCTCTCTGGACTCCTCCAAGCAGAAGATCGGGGCGGCTGTGATCAGGTCCATTTCTCCCAGTCCCGTGGCATGGTCGCCCCGCTCCAGGTCGGACGTGTCGGCCGCTCTGTCCCCCGTCTTGGCTTCCAATTGCCCCCGACCCGAAGGACTCCGGCCCCCGGGGCGCATCCGCTCCTCTGTCTCGTGGTTTCCATCTTGTGGCACCGCACCATCCTCTTGCGCAACTACCTCCGGGCAACCATTCATGAACAAACTCGTTTCTTCCGCCGTCCACCCGTTTGCGGTTCCCCTGCTGGCCCGCTGAGCGGCTTCCGCTCGCACACCTTCGGCGCGGCTATCGGCCCAGTTAGCGGCGCTAACCAGGTCCAACGCATTGGCTATGTTCGCCCGCGCCACCTCCTCACTCTTGTGCAAAGACGGCGTAGCCGCATCCCGCGAAGAAAGCCAGTCCTCCCTCGCCACCGTCTCCAGGCAGCCATTCATCAATGAACTCGTTGCGTCCGCGGCCTCGTCTGCGGGTCGTCCGTTTTGAAGCCGCGAAAGTCCGTCCGCCGCGCTCGCCCGCGTCGCGGCTTCCGCTCTCGCGCCCTGGGCGCGGCTATCGGATGGGTTTGCGCCGCTAACCAGCTCCAAAGCAGAGGCTAAGCTCCTCGCTGTCTCCAGCGTGGCCTCGTACAGTTTGCCGTAGTGCGGCTCGTTTAGTCCATTGATACCGTTGGCGATGAGCTCTTTCGCCCTCGCCGCGCGCAACTCAGACGAGCCAGGCTCCGCCGCCTTGGCGATCTCACTCGCAGGGTCGGGCGAGCCCCTGCGGACGGCGGGCGCGACGGCAATCGACCTGAGCGATTCCAGCGGAGCGCACTGGTCCTGGAGGGCGAGGGCCGCGTCAAGCCGCTCGGCCTCGCCCACGCCGCGACTCAAGCGCTCGTACGAAGGGTAGTTCGTGCAGCTGAGCGGCCGGCGGTTCCACCCCACGGTGCAGCGTACCGCGCCGGCCGGACACACCTCCAAGTGCGCCGAGGTTTGGTCGCGCGTCACGGCGGCGGGGCAGCCGTAGGCGCTGTTCGGGCACGGCACCCTCAGCAGCGGGCACAGGAGGTGGTGCTCGTCGGCTTTGCACGAGTGAAACGCTGCGCCGCACACTAGAGGGCAGCCGGCGAGTTCGCAGGAAAGCCCCGGCTGAGGTCTCACCGTGCATCTCAGGTTGACACAGGACATGCAGTGAGCGTGCTCCTCAGCCATTTTGAGGACCTGCCGAATAAGGGCACAAAGCAAACATTGCACCATTCGTTCAGACATTTTCGACAACTGGAGCCGAGATTGACGAACAACACTTTCCTAGTTCAGGGTAAGATTTCCGCACAGCTCAGATCAAGCAACATGCAATCTGACATTACATTAACTCAGAATTTGTTTCTAGGTCCAAATCCGGAGATGGGGAGTAACGAAGTACAAATCATTGCTGTCCGGCGGCGTCCTTGCACCTCCGAGATGACGCTTTTTTTCACGAAATCAAAAACACCATCTTGCTTGAGCTCTCAAGTTGGTATTATACCTTATGTCGCGATCGGATACTGTTGCATCAACAAAACACAACCCGAACCTCATCTCATGTTCTGTGGCTAATTTCATACACTTAAACATTGCTCATTTATGTCGCTGTCATTGATTAAAAGCACCAGCCGTCCACATTCAGAGGCTGCGCTCACGCCAAACGCCCGACAGTACAAAAAGCCTTTAATACTTCACCAAAGCACATGGCTGTGTAATATAATCTTCCCAAACTCTTTTTCAAAGGCCAGAAAAAGAGCCATTAGCGAGGTAATAAATATAACAACCTCATGCATTAGACAGAGCTTAATCTCCACGAAAACCTTTTGGATTGTGCCAAGCTGTCAAAATATGTATTGTATATAAATGCCTTTTAATATGTGCATATACTTGATACTTTTTCCCTTTGACTTTTTGTGCAGTAGTTGAATCGGTACTTCTACTTAACCTTTCTTCTTTTTACACAAGTACTTGTATTACATCAGTGCAAAGCCTGAGGACTTTAGTCACCGCTGTCCAAAGTGCAACAAGCAAGGTTGACAGCCACCCAACTTTTGCAACCTGCCTGTTAAATGAAGCAGTCAGTTTGTTTTCTAGTACCCGACGCAGCACCACCGCTGTCAGTCTCAACTCCGAACGTCTCCGCATTACTCCTTTTAACATGACCGGTGAAGCTAACCTTGGCTAACAACAATCGCAATGTCGGAAGTTTCGCTGGCCCCCTCTGCATGCTCGCGCAATATACGGACAGAAAAAAAAATCAGGCACGAGCAAAGCGGGGGGCTTCTCACCTTTTCTTTTACTAAGCTATGCGAGTAGACGAGAATAAATGCCGCGGTGCGGGTAGTTTATGAAGAATGAGTACACATTCGTGTCTCCACTTCCTCCTCTCAACCGAGGCGGGTCACGTGACCGGCACTTATACCCTTTAGCCTAGCAGCTGGTAGCCAGCAAAATCGCAAGGGCACGCGATACTATCGCGTTTTCTTGAAAACTTTTCGACCGCAAATGCAAGTCCGCGCGTTCGTGATAGCTGACAACCGCGACAAACCCACGTTGCAGTATATTTGCTTTGTACGATTGATGTGGTCGCCACATAGATTGCCTCGGCCCGCTATACGCACACGTCTACACAGGCGCCATATTTGTCAGGGCAAAACTGCCATTTGTTTACAACAAAGAACCATGTTATTAATCTGAGCATAATGACTGTTATCCTGTGGCTTTACTTTTTTCCATGTGTGCGTGAGTGGCTTTAACAAGTATAGTACAGTGTTACAGTAAAGTATTACACAAGTGATAAACTTGTCACTTTACATGAAATGCATTTGATTCCTTGGCCTCAGCTCTGAAAGTCTTATTTATTTAAATAGCAAAATAAAACTTAAAAAGAGTAGGTATTATTAGGACGATGCCATTTTTTGGAAGAGTAATACCACACCAAAACGTGTCAAAAAGATGACACAATATTACAAAAACATAGACTCGTTTTTATTTAGATTAGTTAACTCATATCAGTCATTTTTGTAGAGGTGCAGCTGAATTAAAGTAAACAAATAAATAAATAAATAAAGTAGGCACACGTAGACTGTCTCATTTACTTGAATACTTTCCGCTATTGACATCGATTGCGATGCGCCGCTTTTGTGAACCGCAATGCTCTGTAGAACACACGCGAGGTCAGTGTTGTGCCACATACGCAGGCGTAGAGCCCTAAAACAAAAACAAGCCATTTGGATGGATTTGGGAAAACTGATGCTACTATGGATGAACGCTGGGTGGCACAATGAGATTGACAATTGCTGTCCTTGGTGCTGAAACCCAGTTGACGCCCCTGTCAACATTCAAACCCCCCAATTCAAACTTTGGACGCTCCACGTCAATCACGCTGTTTGTTGTAGACCCCATTCATCTTGCTGAAAGTGTGTGTGTGTGTGTGTGTGTATGTGTGTGTAATTATAATGACGAAACTGTCATGTTTGGATTTTGTGGTCTTTTTTCTTGCATATATGCTAATGAGGCGGATGAGAGACCTCTGTGGAGAAAGGGATGAGTAAGAGAAGACACATATCGAGAGAGACAGAGAGATTGTGAGGGATATAGAGAGGGAGTTAGCAAGACAGAGAGAGAGAGAGAGAGCGAGGGAGGGTCGGAGAGAGAGAGAGTAAGGGGCAGAGTAAAACAGGGAGGGAGAGAAAGACACTAGCGAGAGCTATGGTGCATGAGAGAGAAAGATGTGTGAGAGAGAGACAGATGGGGTAAGAGAGAGTCAGATAGAGAGAGAGAGAGAGAGTGATGGGTTAAGAACGAATGCTTGATGGTTGAGAGAGAAGGGGGCTCCATGGTGCAAGAGAGAGAGAAAAAAAGCGCTATGGTGTAAAACTTTGGTGTGAATGAGAAATAGAGGCAGAAAGAGAATGAGAGAAGTAGCTGTGGTAATAGAGAGACAGAGTTAAGCTGTATAGGTGAGAAAAAGAGATCTCTGGCGGGGAGAGAGCGAGGGGGGAGAGAGACCGATGGCTAACAGTGTGAGAGCGAGAGATCTATGGCTAATAGTGAGAGAGCGAGCTATGACCAGAGACAGAGAGAGTGAGAGAGCAAGAGAGAAAGTGAACTATGGTCTAAGAGAGAGAGATGGTTGAAGAAGAGCGAGTGAGAGAGCGCGCTAGGGGGTGTGTGCGGGTGCATATATGTGTGAGAAGGAGAGAGAGATCTGCAAATGGTTAAAGGAGAGAGAGAGAGAGAGAGAGAGAGCGCTGTGGTGTGAGAGAGGGAGAGAGCGAGAAGACGAGCGCGAGAGCAACACGCGCTCAAGAAGACGAGCGAAGGAGGCACGCGGCATGTCTCGAGGATTCAGGTAAGTTTGGACGCTTCAAACGCCCTTTCGTCCCATTTCCACACGGGCTACGTGTACGCGCGCGAAAAGGCGCCAGGCAGGCACCGCTGGAGCGCCTTTCTCGTGTTCGGGGGTGGGGGCGGGTGGCGGTTCGGGGGCCGAGGGCGCCTCCGTCATGACGGGCTACCGACGAGATGCGGCGTGACAATTCCACGGACGCTCTTTTCCTGCTTGCGCTGTCTGTCCCCAGTGCTGGAATCCGGCTCGAGTCTCCGTGGAAGCGTCCACGCCTTCCTCTTCCCAAATCCACGGCGCCCGGTGCGCCTTCTTTCGTGCTTTATTCCAAACAAGCACAGGGCTGATATGGGTGGAAATCAGGTTCGAATCCGGACCTACAGGCGCCTTTATTTTTAAATGTGCCAATTAATTGAAGCTGAGCAACTTTTGGAGATGTATTGTATTGCTGCATATTTTCATCACAGTCATAAATATGTACATGAGACTCAAACCCTTTTCCTTTAGTATATTCAGTTTCTTTGTCCCAGTTCAGCCTATTTGAGACGCCTCACACATTGCAGTATTTTTGAGAGGGACTATTAGATTGACACCAAAAAACGGAGAAAAATTTGTCTGCAAAATAAAATGATCATATATGGGAAAAACGGTCAATTTCAAGGGGAAAACCCCATTTAAGACTAATCGTATGAAGAGAAATATAAACATAATGTTATTTGATACCACAAGAGAAAATAGTAGCACTACTAGAATAAAGTTGTAGAGTTGCATAAATAATTATTCGTTACATTACGCGAAAAGAGTTATATTTCGTGATTAATGAAATCAAGCTACAAAAAAGTCAGTGGAACATAAGTAGTAAGAAAACATGTTACACAAAAAATTGTTAAAGTAATGCGTTACGTGATACTAGTTACATTACGCAAAAAGAGTAGTACAGAATATGCAGAATAAAGTCATAAAACTTCCCCCAAAAATGTAAAGTCAATGTTACAATACTAACATTGCGATAGTAAAGTCTTAGTGCTCCATGAACTGTAAGAAAAATTGTACATAAGTAAAATTGTAACACAAGTTTTAAGTTTAAGCGGAGTCCATTTGTAATGTTACGTGAAAAAGTGGAAAACGTCAGAATCTAATGAGGGAAAACTCACGTATATGAATATAGTCGTAATATTACGATAAAAGTCCAAGCGTCACAATCAAAATTTAGGTTTAAATGCACAAGACGCGACAAGAATAGCTGTTAGTTGCGGGAAAGGAATGTGCATAAATTCTGAGAAATAAGTCATAACACTTTAGTCGTGAAGTTGAAATATAACATGGAAAGGGTACTTTTCCAACATTTTCCTTTTTCCCCAAAGTTCTTTCACTCCGTAAGTAGTTAGAAGTAAGGATCCGTTTTGTTTGTGTCGTCATGCTTGGAGCGGGTCTATAGGGGGTGCTTAGGCACCAATCCACCGCTCAGCTGAGTCAACTTGAATAAGACAAAAATGAAATATTAAAAGAACCAATCTTTGAAAATACTGTATAATATGCAGTTTGAGGTTGAATAGTATCTAGTTAACGACGACGAGAGCGTCTTGGTTCCTACAAGTTGTGTGATTTTGTGAGGCGCTTCCTGTTTGGGGTGCAAACATCTGCAGCCATTGACGGAAAGTGGAATGCTTGCCGCTGTTGTACTTGCGGTCTAGATGCGCGCAGACGCGGTGCGGGCGCGGCGTCCGCAGGTGGCTGGGATAGACGGCGACGTGACCGCAGCCGCTCAAGATGGCAGCCCTGGCGCTGCTCCTGCTCCCCGCCTTGCTCTGCCGCCTCCCCGCGCCCTGCCGCGCCGCCGGCATCCACGAGCGGGCCGCCGCGCCCCGCGCCGTCTCCCGCTCGGTGGCCCGCATGGACGGCGACGTCATCATCGGCGCCCTCTTCTCCGTGCACCACCAGCCGTCGGCGGAGAAGGTGGCCGAGCGCAAGTGCGGCGACGTCCGCGAGCAGTACGGCATCCAGCGGGTGGAGGCCATGTTCCACACCCTGGACCGCATCAACGCTGACCACCAGCTGCTGCCCAACATCAGCCTGGGCTGCGAGATCCGCGACTCGTGCTGGCACTCCTCCGTGGCTCTGGAGCAGAGCATCGAGTTCATCCGCGACTCGCTCATCTCCATCCGGGACGACAAGGACGGCTCCAAGTGGTGCGTGGACGGCCAGTCCCACTCCGCCCAGCCGCCGCCCACCAAGAAGCCCATCGCCGGCGTGATCGGACCGGGCTCCAGCTCGGTGGCCATCCAGGTGCAGAACCTGCTGCAGCTCTTCAACATCCCGCAAATCGCCTACTCGGCCACCAGCATCGACCTGAGCGACAAGACGCTGTTCAAGTACTTCCTGCGGGTGGTGCCGTCCGACACCCTGCAGGCCCGAGCCATGCTGGACATCGTGCAGCGCTACAACTGGACCTACGTGTCGGCCGTGCACACCGAAGGTAAGACCGTCCGCGCGCATTCCCCGGGACCGCTGTCGCCGACGATTCATTTCAAAGTCAATCCCGACTACAACTTTCCCCCTTGGAAGCAATCCGCGTTTGCCAACCGTCCCTTGAAGGATCCTCCGCAGCCCCGTCGTCAAGGTCTCGATGGGGTCCGCGCCTTCCAAATAGCTGTCCCTTCACGACCCTGCGGAGCAGGTTGTTCTCCATTGCCGGGAAGTGTCGGATGCTCAGGACTCAGGGCCTCGGTCGCAAACCGAAACATTCGCTTAGACAAAACAGTCACCGCCAGATATTGAATTCCAGAGATACACTCGCTCAAGGAACAACTTCAGATTTTTGGAAGATGACACTCACGGGACGATAGCGGAGTCCATTAATCCATGATGTCATCGGTTGTCAACTCCGTAGGCCCGCGGGTGAAATCGCCGCACCCGCATGACTCGCGAGTCGTCACACCCCCCCCGACTCACTCATCCAATGGTATTCAGGCAGCTCACCCAATCACATTCGGACACCTTCACTGCCTCGCGGACAGTCGGAAGTTGTCTCCGCTCCTTTTTTTTTTTTTTTTTCCCCAGTGTGGCCCTAAATACTACCACATCGTAATCCTTTGCACGTCATAGCACGCTGAGCTGGCTCGCTCTCCTTTGGGAAACTGCTCATTTGCTCAGCCGTACAGCCCACAATGTCATTGCTGTTAGGGGGTGAATTGTGTCCACGCACTGTCAGAGATACACACTTGGGGTTGATCGATTTTTTTTTTTTTTTTTCTTTTAGTTAACACTCACTTGATGATACTGGAGTCGATCAATTAGATGACATCATTTTATATTGTTGCCACACCCCACGTACGCTCTCATCCAATCACATTCAGACACCTTCACTACCTCGAAGACGGTCGGAAATTGTAGTAGTCTAATACCGGTTCAAGAAACACAACAACTGCAGCGTCGCTACTCGCTTTGGGAGTATTGTATTGAGCTAAATGTTGGTTGTTGCTTGAGTTCTCTAAGTTCCCACTGTATGTGAGGCATTGAAGGTGTGACTTGTGATTCGATGAGTGTGGGATGAAGGTATGGGCAAACATTTTTTTAGGGCTTTGTTACCGTTCATTTTTACGATAAAAAAGTTGTTGATTGAGCGCTGGCCACTTGTCGTTGTTACATCGTTAGTCACTGACGGCGAGCGTACGGAATTGTATTCTCTTGGTCAGCGAGTGCCAAAACACGTTCATGCCGATTAATTGACCTCAAGCGACAATAGTCATTGCCCAGTGGTAGTCGACACATCGACTAGTCGCTTCAACCGCTAACACGCACGTATACACATTTGGATTGACAGCCCACTTGACACACACACACACAAAAGTGACTTCTGTCCCGATATATTTAAGTGGTACACATACTGGTGAAAGAGTATGGTGTCATTTAAAGAAACGAGCCGAATAATCATAAAAACTGCGTTCATGAGAAATAATCACAGTTCAGGTTTATGACCGTCGACAATAATGAAGGTTTTCTCTGGGAAATTATAAATGCAGCCTGGTTGCCGTGGCAACAGTCGGGGCCGGCTGTGAAAAATGCAAGCGGAGTACCTGCGCGGATGCCGATGTACTCGACCGGGCTGTCCGCTAATGTGCCCGCCAGCCAACGTCGGACTCAAATAATTGCATGTAAATACTTGCACGCGGGCGGCCGTGGGAGAGTGACACGAGGCCATTGAAAACATTTTTCAAAGCAAAATCTACACATTACTCCATTGTTTTTTCACCAGCAGGATTTGTCCTGATAATTTCTTCATGCGACGACATGCACGGTTGATTGGATACGTGTGCGCGTTGTAATCCAGCATTCCGGCTTTGTGCTCAATCCAGACCGTGACACGGCGGTCCACGTGGATGGAGAAGATTTAAGCGAGGAGGGGGGAGGGAAAAAAAGAAAAAAAAAAACCAGCTTTGCCGGGTTTCTTGATTGGGATGTTGTGCCACAGAGCAGGCACGGCCCGCCTTGCCTTTGATTGCAGCGGCTAAAATCCCCGACACTCATTATCACAGGATCAAGTCGGGGCTAACAACACTGAGCCAGCGGCCTTTTTATATGGGGGGGGGGGGGGGGGGGGGGGCTTGTATTCATACATTATAATTAGGGAGGGGCATTTCATTAAATTTCCTCCATCAACTATCAGGAAGATGAACAAGGAATGGAAAATGAGGTGGAAAAAAACAACAATGTAACAGTGACTTATTTCTTATTTAATTACAACATGTTCTCATGAACTCCTTTTATTTCCCTCTCATGAGACGACTGACTCAAAATGATGACTTACTATAATTTGATTGATTTTTTAAATTGTATTTATTAGTATATACTTTTCACTTGTAAAATTAGGGTTTGACTTCATTATTGTCAAATTGTTTTTTTTCTTGATAAACTATCTAATTTGATCATGCCATCAGCATGCAAAATGACGTCCACTTAATGACTTCATGCTATTAAAATTACAACCGTTTTCTGCTTTGAATTTTTTCCCCCATTAAATTCCAACTGCTTGTCTCAAATAAAAGTACAGCCTTATCCTTTTAAATGATTACTTTTCTCATTATTGATTTAGAATTTATTAGATTGGATCATAAAAAAAAAAAAGTCAAAGTCTAATTTCGATGTTTGATTTTACAATCCTGCCAAATCATCCACATGAAATGACGGCAAAAGCACATTTTTCCTTGGAATATTTCAACTTCTCGTAAAATGAGGAATTATTGTAATCAAACTATTATTTCCTTCTCATGATGCAACTTTCGTCGTGGTCAATGACAACTTTCTTCTTGTAAAATGAACACTCTTTCAACTTGCTTGCATCCTTACTCTCTTAAAATTCTGATTGTTTGATCAGTGTGAACTGACTCACCAAGTTGCCGGTGCGCCTGGAATGTATCCCCCCCCCCCGCATTAAACGTGGGTTCACGGTACAGCCAGTCCTTCGCAAAGTCAACACACGTCTGACGTTTTTCTCGGGTTCCACAGGCAACTACGGCGAGAGCGGCATGGAGGCCTTCAAGGAGCTGGCCTCCCAGGAGGGCTTGTGCATCGCCCACTCGGACAAGATCTACAGCAACGCTGGCGAGAAGCAGTTTGACCGCCTCCTGAGGAAGCTGCGCGAGCGGCTGCCCAAAGCGCGCGTGGTGGTCTGCTTCTGCGAGGGCATGACCGTCCGCGGACTCCTCATGGCCATGCGGCGCTTGGGCGTGTACGACGAGTTCCTCCTGATCGGCAGGTAAGTAGATATCAGTCAAGGTCGATGGCGAACGCCGTGTTCCTGATGCGCGCGTCGCCACGGCAACAAACAAGTGTAGAAATAGCATTGGAAAGACAGAATTAGTGCTCGCATCCAAAGCGAAACAATGCCAAGAGTCCATATTTGCCTTGCTTGTGCCACCTCTCCTCTTAGTTTTACCACCGAATTATGAGATGGTCCGTGCCGTTTTTTTCCCATTGGAGTGTTTCGTCTTGATGGCCTAGGGGTGTTTCTCTGAGGATTTCCCGTAGTTAGGACTTCACCACTGCGTTAGTGAACTCTGCCATGAGCCCATGACTCCCTGTCGATGAATACTGGCTGTGTTCCTCAAGGCTCTGTACTAGGTCCTTGGATTTAAAGAACTAGAGTTTTCCCACAAGGCTTGCTACTATTATTTTTATAATAATTGTATTTATTGTATTTATAGTGTGTACTCGACATGTCAAAATGACCTCGTGTGACTGTAGTATATTAGTGGTGTTCCACAAGGCTCAATGCTTGGTCCGCTTTAGGTAAATGTGAAAATGACTGGGTGGTTTGACAAGAAAGCTTACTGTTTTCATTTGACTGGTCTGTATTCATGGCCTAGAAGTGTTTTTCGATGAAGATTTATGACCAGAGCGACTGCACTGGTGTAGGTTAATGAACAGAACTCCATCGTAACTGAGGAACCCCCGTAGACAGATACTGACCTCCCCCGTCTGCAGTTGAGTATGCACATTTTAGGGGGCTGATGGATATGAACTTTTAGATAGTGTATGTTTGGGGCAAATATTGCAGCGGTTGTGATAAATGGCTTATCCGCCTTTGATCCAGAAGAGTCTCTTATCTAGAACATATCCAGAAGGGGGAGGATAAAAAAAGAGGAAGATGAGTGCTGCTATTCTGTCTCTCCGTTTACGTTGTACGACTTATATTTAATTCATTCCCGCATGTTTAAGTTGCCGGCATGGAGAAGGCACTCATTCTTTTCCAATGCGGCTTTTAAATTATCCATAGTGACAATGCTCTCGGGTTATGAGTTCCTTTTGCCGGATTCCTCTTTTTTTTCCTGTGTCCATCGGAGATGGGGCGGGAGCGGATGGGCCGGGGGAGCGGGCGGGTGGGTGGGAAGTAGGTCTTCGGTTTGGCTTTTTGTGGATGGTCTCCACGGATGGGCGACATGCTCGCTTCTGGGTCACAGAAAGAGAGAGACTGACTAACAGAGGAGGTCTGAGCCAATTCACATGGTGAGCTGTGCGCGCATGTCAACGGGTGGAGCAGCACGTTTGTGTTTTGAACGTCACCGATTCCATCGCTTCGGTTAAGACGGAAGATGGACGGGTTCAGAAGCGACCCTGGACGAACACTGACTCGGACGGGCTGTATCTCAAGGCAAAATTGGGAACAAAGTTAAAGGCACATACCAGAGCGACGGGTTTGTGTGTGGTGGCGGCCTTGGCTGAGGTTTTTGCTCTAATGAGCGCTCTTGCCGTTTTACAGTTTCCCTCCTGCCCATAAACAAAATGGAAGCCATACCCGCCGAGCTGACTGCTGGCTGCTGTGATCGTATCTCAGGAGCTAGCGGTGACAAAACAGTTACGGCCCTCGTGGATGAGGAAAAAAATGACCTTGTCCTCTTGCTTTTATTGCCGGTGGGAGACATTCAAATTTTGGCTGAGCAGCCCCCCCAAAAGAAAAAAAAAAAAAAAGATGCAGGCTGCCGAATAAGCTGCGTGAAAAGCGTTTTTGGAGAGCTTTTGTTTCGGCCGCTCTTCAGACGAGAGCCAGGTGTGCCAGGTACTCGACCCACACGCGTTCGAGCGGCCGACCCACAGAGCACGCTTTGCATCCACTCTGCTCCCAAGTGTCTCTTGTCTTTTCCCTCCGTGGGATGTCACTCAACGGTTTGGCTCTCCGATCGCATGTCTTGTGTTTCTGTGGTTTGACGGAGCGGTCGGCAAACCAGCGGTCATCACTTGTTCCTTATAGTTGAGCAGTTGAAGGTTTGAATCCCGGCTTATTGTGTGTTGAGTCTGAATGTTTTGTCCGGCTTCCTTTGACATTCGATGTTCTGGATCACAACAATAACGTGACACCTGTGCTACGTCGAAGGACGCGTTTGCGGCAGATGTGCTAAGTGATGCCGAATGAACACCTGGTTGGCTCATTCTAGTTAGCATAGTCGCTATTTTCCACAGCAGATTAAAAGCTTTTGGGCCATTGAATTTCTGTCGTCGGGGTGATAACATGCTTTCCATATCCCGCCACTCTAATTGGCGGAGCACACATGGCCATTGACCTTCATTACATAACCTGACAACAACACCACGCCGGCAAAAAATAAAAAATAAAAAGAACCTTTTACCACACCGCTCACAGCCAGCTGGTGTTTTTCGTGTTCTTTGTTTGCTTTCTTAATTTTTTTTTTTTTTAAAGTGAGTTTGTAACTCTCCTTATAGCATTGCAAATGACCTCATCCTGGTAAATATTACTTTTGTTTTGTCACATTTTTAACACGTTCTTTGTTTTACTTTCCGTCCGTTTTCATGTTCGTCAATGTTCCTGTTGAGTTTGGATTGTGTTTCCTAGAGCTAGGACTCGCAACCAAAATCAGCGTTCGCTAGTCGCTCACCGTTGAAGCATCAGGTCGTGAATCAACTGGAACGGATGACTAAAATTTGTCGAAAAAAGGCAACATTGTCCAAAAAAATGCAATCATCATGGTAAATGTTGTACACCCACTTTATTGACACCGTATGTTCTTCCCTTTATTTCTTTTCTCTTTCTCTTGCATCTTTTTGTCCTTTTTCCCTTTTTGTGTTCCTTTCTTTTCTACCCGCACGATTAACACCAAATGATCCCACGTAGTGTGCCGTTTGCTAATGTGCGATGACTCCTTCCTCCCCGCGTACTATTCTTAAATATTCATTTGCCACCTACTCAATTATCTCAGCACGTTGGCAAGCGATACCAGAGTTTCTTCTCTTCTTCTCCCCGCTCGGCCTCAGTCGACGCACCTCCGGACGAGTCGATCGGCATCCGCCGCCTTTGGTGATCGTGCTCCCGAGTGGCGGCGTGGTGTCGAACCGCTCTCCCTCCTAATGCCCCCTCTGAGGCGCTTATTACCAAACATCATTTGCATAAGCCGCTTTTCCACATGTAACACTAATTTCAGCACACGTGGGATCTCCTTGCCAGCCATTCTTCTTCCGCCCCTGACAAAGGAACGTTCTTGCCGTACCTCTTTGTGGAGCGCTGACACTGCAGACCACTGGAAGTGGCGTTACATCGGTGCGATGAACACGTGTGTATTGCGTGTTTGTCAGGGCACGGCCGGGTTTTTGCTCTGAGCTTGAATACATGAAATATTCCAAAGCCAGAGAGCGAGCGAGAGCTAGCATGACACATTTAGCCGCTTCGTTCCCCGCCATCTCCCAGGCTTTCATCTCCTCGCCATCGCAGGGAGGAGCAAGCGGAGGATGTGGAATTGCGCCGAGTGGTTTGGCGAAAGGAGACTTTTATGTCCTGCAATCATGCCGGAATAGGAGAAAGTCTTTTGGATAACAAAATAAAATCATTGGAGCCTTAGGACTCTGTTTCCTTGCCCAGCGTCTAACTGTGTGCACGGGTGGAGTTTTGTTTCTTTTGGGAGGGCGTTTGCGCCGTTGTGGGAGGGAACGCAACTTACTTGTTGGCCATCCAGTGCAAGCCGCTTCCCTCATTACCTTTAAATCTAGCACGGTCTGCGTGGCACGTACAGTAAATGCAAGAGATCGGCACACGGAGAGTACATTTAATAGGAACTGCAAGACCTCCCTTTGCGGATGATGTCAAGTTGACCGCTGCGGAGTGAGCGCTTCTTTTCTCATGATTGTGACTCACCGTTTATACCATACATATACATGCTCTGTTTGACTGTCAGCTGCCATTAACTTTTCAACGTGTTGGCATTTTTTCACCCTCACAATCGATATGACAGGCAAGAGAGATTCACTGGCTAATCTTTATCTTCTATTATCGATTTAGTTTTCCTGTTCCATAAACATTATTTCATTCAAGTTTAATTTCTTGGAATAAAAACGGCTTTTGGAGCTGTGTTTGGCCCTCCATCGCCATGGAGATGTTGTTTAGGCTCATGACAGAGGGTTGGTGGGTTTGTGTGGCAGCGGATCTGTCACTCAGTCTGTCAGCAGCCCCGCAAGAATATGGCTGATGTGTGGGAAACAAAAACAACACAGACTGTAATTACATATAAGGACACAATGGCAGCCGCTCGGAAGTACGCTATTTACAGGATCCCCACTACGAATACAAGATCTGAATATTTATGATACGCTTCTAATGTTAATTACAACAATAGCGAGAATATTAGCCGCATCATCTCATGTGATTGACGCCTCCTTTCACAATAGCACAGTTGCTCGGCGGCGCCGCGCTATCCTGTGGCATCCCGCATCCAAAAATAAATGCCTCGCTCAAATGTAAATGTTCCACTCCTTTGCTAATAAAAACAGCAGCACCTGCTCAGGCCTACAAGCAGTCTTTCAGAAAAATTGCAAGCGCAAGTTGACTTACCGCAGCTCGTATATTGTTAGCATTTATAAAATTAAAGGCCTTGCCCCGAATAAATTCTCGCCCCCCCCCCCCCTCCCCCGGCCACTCTTTCTGGAGAGGTAAAGCGCTTCCTTTTGCTAGGTCGAAAGTGAAGTTTTCTTCCCATGGTAATGCTATCCTCAGTTGACACAAAAAAAAAGAAAAGTTTTTCCATTATCTACCTGAACTTTTATCTTAACTCTCACGCACGGCAATTAGGAGAGCCACCCTCCACCACCAAATCCTTTCCCTTTCCTCTTTTTAAACTAACTCTTCCCGTTGGTCCTCCAGGGGGAAAGAGTGCATGTGATTAAATCCCTGCCCTGCCAATTAATTCATGGCTTCATAAATATACAAATGTGCAAGCCAACTGAAAGTAGACCATTGGGGGAAAGCTGTGTCACGAATGGAATGATCAGAAAACCCGCCTCTTTAAGTGGCGACTATTGTCGGCTGATCATCTCGATAAGTACGAGTCAATTTGACGCATATTCCTGCCTTCAGTAGCAAATTTACTTGCAGAGATAGAAACCGACTTTAATAATTCACATAAAGCCTTTGGAAAGAGGAAAAATAACCGGGATTTAGATCGTACTGCCAAGATTAGTCAGAGCCCTGGGCTTGTTATTTATCTCATCCTACTGTCAAGCAAACACTTTTGCTGCATTTTTTTTCTTGCACTTGGGCTTACAATCTTAATAAGTTAAGCAAAAGTAAGGAAAGACCGATATTTCTCTTATGTATATGTCCGTTTTTGATCGAACCAATGTAGACAAGAGTATTGTCAGATCTTTTTTATTTTCGAATGCATATAGAAGACGTGGAAAAATAAACACATGCTGGGATTACTACTGTGAAAATGACTGTTTTTTTGTGTACTTTTGACATCGGTATTATAGAGGCCATGCGTTGGGGCAGGTTAGTGACCAAAACGCAGGATTCCCTGTAGATGGGTACTGGCAACGTTCCTCAAGACTCTGTACTAGGTCCTCGGAGAAGTAGAGTTGTTCCACAAGGCTTGCTGCTTAGTGCACATTTTTTTAGTGTGCACTCAAAATGATCTCGCATTACTGTAGAAAATTAGTGGACATTTTACGGATGACATTTTAATTTTCAAATACATATAGAAAAGATTTACTGCTCAACCACACAAAAAAAAAAAGTAACCACATACTCGTCTTACTGTGTGCACGGTGAAAATCATTGTTGTTTGTGTACTTTTGAGATCGGCGTTATCTAGGCCATGAGATGCTCCTCTTCACAGTTAATTCACATCGAACTATTAGATGCGATGAGTGTGGCAATTCTCGACACTCGTGTTGCTCTGCTGTGTCCAGTTCGGCATGACCCCCAAATCCAAGGGCCGTTGATGCTGAGCTAACGCCAATCGTGCCCCGCACATGGGATGGTTCGCCGCAGCCCGCTGAGCTCTGCCTACTCCAATGCCTCTGCGGAAAGAGTGATAGGGGCCATTACGGTGTCATTGTAAATGTCTCCAAGCACACTTAATCGGTTCACAATATGTGCTGGCCAAGCCTCGGCGGAGACCACGCTTATTTATCACGGTAGTCCAGCCCATCGATCGGACTGATAAGTGAGGACAGTCAATGTACTGGATCATGCTTACTCTCAGAGTTGGCAAAAGTGTTGACATTCTGAACTGAAGTAGAAGTACAGATACTTGTAAAAGTAGATGTTTGATGTTTGTTGAAAACCTGCCAAGACTGAGAACTGTGTAGAACTCAACTGTGTTTTTCACTAGGACTTGAAGTACAATAAGATATTCCTTTTTGGTTACTCTTCACGAAAGGTTCGTTTTCATGTCCTCAAAACAGGGTTATTATAGTTTGGGATTTTTCATCATATTTAGGTTTTATTTCATTTTTTTCCTCATGTTTTTTTTATATTCCGTTCGTTTTAATTAGGTTTTAGAGCATGTTTGTTCGTTTTCATGCTTTGTTTTTGTCAAGTTTTTATTAGTTTTAGATTGAGGTTTAGTTTTTTAAATATATGGGCTATTTGTCTAGTGCAGAACAATCAAAAAAGGGCACTTAGTATTGTGTAATAAAGTAAAGTGCAATTCTCAAAGAAGTGACCTTCCTTATTATGTGGCAACAGAGGTACCGCAATACCAAAATAATGCATTTCAAATGAAGCCTCGTCGTGAGCAAAATATATTCCAAACTGGCTCCGTTAGGACTGCGGCGTGCACGTTTGTGGTTGATACAAGTCTCAAAACCAATCAGTTTTGCCTCAATCGAGTTATAAAGTCGCTCCTCAGGTATTTTTGACGCATATTATACCGTAATGGGCCCTTTGATAATGCGGTGTGACGCCGCAGCGCTCTAGAAGTGTGCTGAAATTAGATTTTGTCCCACAATAGATGTCCCCCCGGTGGTCCGAAAAGAAGTGATGAGTTTCTGGCCCCGCCACGTTGAGTTCAGCACCATCCTGAGAGAGCAAAGTGAGAAGATGTCATTTTTGCCCGGGAACACATTCATGTCTCCAGTGCCTCCTGAATTATTTGTGCAGTTTTCCTCCCCGCTGTTTCTCCTGCGCGCCTCAAAAAAGCAAATCTGTCTCCAATTTTTTCACTGAATAGGCCCAATAGGAATTTGTGCAAACTATCCAAATAACTAACCAAATACTTTTGATTGTTGTGTTTTTTTTAGTACCGTTTGTAGAAAATGCAAATCAATCTTTATGGACCAATGTTAATCACAGGAATATTTGCTGTGTGAATTCACGAAAACATTTTTTCAGTTGCCTTAAAAATACACATCTTGCCGATTATAATGCACCATAAAATCTGCACAAAAACATACGAAATATGTTAAATGACCAATATTACGGTGTAGTACAGTATTGTTGGCGCTGTTTCAAAGTTGATGAGTGACAGTGCCGGTGCTCTGGCCCTGTGAGGACGAATTTGATTGGTTCAAGAAACCATCACGCCGCATATACAGGTTTTTTGCCAGGAGAGTCAAATGCAAGCGGTGTAGCAACACACGTAGACAGTCACCGGCATATGTTCCCGCATAGATGAGTTTGGCGTTGCAACACGTGAGGCTGAAATCTGATTGGACAAAAAATAAATAAATATCTGACATCCGCACATATGTACGGCAAGCAGTGCAGCCAAGGAAAACACTTTGAAATGAACAGAAGAGACTCTTGGGAATAAATTAGAGAAGGCCTTGTTGGCGCTGTCCACCCACCCACTGCCTTTTAAGGAGCTAAGAAGACAGGAAGACGATCAGCCAGAAGCACCTGTAAGTGCCTCCCGCCACCAGATACGTACGTGCTCCATTCCAGCTCTAAAAGGCCTCCATCACTCTGCTTGTATTGTCTCACGTATGATTGTGTCTCCTCTCCTTTGATGGACACTAATTATGGCCAGAAAGGGCTGACCTATACAGACACGCACACACAAAGACGTGTCCTTATATGTCACCCTGAGCATCCCGCGCGCGCGTGTGTGAGATAATTGCTTCCATGGTGAGTCATACCTAATTGGCGTGTAGATGTCAGCGGCGCGAGTATTAAGGCTTTCGTCCCATCACGGCTCAGGAGAACCAGCAGAGCCCAGAGCGCTTGTTTGTCTTTTATTCGCCCGCGTCCTGTCGGCTGCTGATTCCCTTCGTGCTCGCCGGCAGACGGCATGTCCAAATGAGCTTGTTAGGTAGGCTACACGCTGGCGGAGGACTGGAAAGCCAACGGTCACGGTGGCGGCGTCACTCTTGAGATGTTTGTCCCTTTTTTTAAATTGACTGTAACTTGCCATTCTTCAACTTGAGACAAGCTGCCGACAGGCTAATTTCATATCGCTGCAATGGGGAAGGCGACAGCGCGTCCCGGCATGGCCGTGCGTTTTGAAGAAGCCCAGCTCATCCCAAAGCTACAGAAAGTTGAGTCAAGACCCCGTAAAGTCAATTCAGAGATTTGTTTCGAAATACGTTTGAAGGAAATTGCTGAAAACGTGCAAAAGACTGAGAACTATGCATAGAAGGTCTCGTTTTTTTCCCCCACCATTTTGAAGCCTCATTTTATACATTTCCCATACGATTTATTTATTTATTTTTTGAATTTGGAAGGCACTCTTAATTGGGGCGTGTCAAATTTACATTTACTTGAAGGCATATTCACCTTAGCTTGACAGCGATTGCAAGGCATTCCACTGTCCTGCTTTTTATTTAACAAAAGTGTCTTTGTTTTAAGATCATCCATCCATCATCCATCTATCCATATGTCCGTCCAACAAGGTCAATGTGAGCTGCGGCTGATGTCCGTCCTAGTTGACATTGGGCCAGAAGCGAGGTACGGTTCCTCTGCTATATCAGGGCTCGGTGTGTGCGCCCGCACAGTTTTGTTTTGCTTTGTTTTTTACAGAATACTTGGCGTAACGCGAGTACGAGTACCGGCTTAGTGTCTTTCTCTGTCTCGATACAGCGACGGGTGGGCCGACCGCGACGAGGTGGTGGAGGGCTACGAGCAGGAAGCCAAGGGCGGCATCACCATGAAGTTGCAGTCGGCGCTGGTCAAGACCTTCGACGACTACTACCTGAAGCTGCGACTGGACACCAACACCAGGAACCCCTGGTTCGCCGAGTTCTGGCAGTACCGCTTCCAGTGCCGTCTGCCCGGCCATCCTCAGGAGAACAAGAACTACAAGAAAGTCTGCTCCGGTGAGCGGAAAGCCGGAGGCATTTTTCTTTCGTCTTCAATCGATCCAACCAGCGTGACGAACCAACCAAAACCATTTTCTGTTTTTTTTTTTTTCCTCCCTCGTTAATCCTTCTCTTTGCTCTCTAAAGGTGACCACGGTAAATTCTGTTATTGTTGTCAACACAGTTTGAGTCACAAATCAAATCGCACCTATTGACTTTATGGAGCAATACCTTCATTGATGCTACTCTACTGTCTCTTGTTTGAGTTGATATTTTTTTTTTTTTTTTTTTAGACCTTCAAGGTGGTAAGTACATTATTCTACACATCTGTGGTCATCGGAACCGCCCTGTGCACTCTGTGAGCACTTGACACTTCAAGTTTGACTGAAAGCTGAAATGTCGTCAGATGGTTAGCTTGTCCCGAGTCAAACTTGAAAGTGGGCACAAAAGCCACCGTTTGATCACACTCGCCACGGAAATCGCACCTTTTTGTTTTCTAAGGAATATGCATGATGACACCAAAGAAAACCACGTTTATTTTGCATATTTTCAAGGCATATTTTCCGTAAATACCAGATCCGCACCACCGCGGAGGCATGCGCCACTGTGTTTGCTTTCAAAACAGAGAGAACCTCCAGCTGTAGTTCACCTCCAATCCCACATTTTGGGATGCGAAGAAAACCATCCGACGGCTTCATCTGGTCTTTTGTCCCCGAACAGGAAACGAGAGCCTGCACGAAAACTACGTTCAGGACAGCAAAATGGGCTTTGTCATAAACGCCATCTACGCCATGGCGCACGGCCTCCACGACATGCACAGGGAGCTGTGCCCGGGCCAGACGGGGCTGTGCGAGGCCATGGACCCCATCGACGGCAGCAAGCTTCTCGACTACCTGCTCAAGACGTCCTTCAGGGGCGTCTCTGGCGAGGACATCTACTTTGACCAAAACGGAGACACCCCTGGACGGTAAAGAGCCAGAGCAGACTGCTACATGCGATCACACCGTAAAGCGTAAAAACGTCTTTTTCAGCAACACTTTGTCAGTTTTTGTTGATTATGGCGGACAAAAGCGGTAGTGGATTGACAAAAAAGACATTTCCCATGTGCGCCAGCGCGTAGTGTCGTGAAATCCTGAGCTCTCGCTGGCCCGCAAGCGGGACTGAATGACATTTCTATTTCCAGTGGCTGTGTCAAAGATAAATAGCGATGAGGTAATGAATCTAATTTTGCTTAAACAATACTTTTGTTTTTTTGGGGGCCACGACACCAGTAATAGCGCGCCGATGTTCGAATCAACTTCCGTCCTTGTAGCGAAAGGAGGAAGTGAGTATGCCGTAAAGCAATTCAGGACATTTATATTTTTTTGGTGTCCCAAGGTTGCTCCCATCCTCCTCAAAGTTGATTAGTGCCAGAAAAAACGACACAGACCCCCCCCCCCCAGGGCATGACAAAAGTCCCATTCAACTACTTGTAAGTCAATGTTTCATCAAAAGAGTTGTGATAGCATTTTATTAAGGTCGAATTCTTGCCCAGTGCTGCTTTAAGGCGGTCTCCAACACCTGCGCCACAATCTGATGGCGTGAACACGCAATCTCGCGCCCCTCGTTTGGATCTTAGAAAATAAGGCCCGTGGCGTTTCTCCATTTTCATCACGGTCATATAGAAAATATTAAGCTGGGAAGGATGTAAGTCGTTTCGACCAGAACCGATTCAGCGGATCGCCCACAGAAGGGGGCCGCTTTCATCTGCCTCCACTCGAACGGACAGCGTCTGACAGTCCAAAAGCTCCGGCGTGTCATTCCTTTGTCAGCCGGAGGTTAGGCCTTGCCGCCAAAATGAGCCCACATCACGCACGACTTGTTGCCGTGACACTCGGTGCGGCAGCCCGCTTTTTAAGTGGCTTGGGATAGGAAAAGGCGGACGGAATGGTTGTGGAGAAATGACCTGCCGGGCTCTCCTGGGCCAACCTGGTGTTTCATTGGACATTTCAGGTACGACATTATGAATCTGCAGAACGTGGAGGACGGCCGCTACGATTACATTAACGTGGGCTCCTGGCACGAGGGCATCCTGAGCATCGACGACAACAAGCTGTGGATGAACAGCAGTGACATGGTGCGCTCGGTCTGCAGTGACCCCTGCTCCAAAGGACAGATCAAGGTATGGAGCCTCGTTTGTTTTCTATTAACTTGCTTGAAAAAAACGGAATGTCTAGGGGGAAAAAATCAATAGCCAATTAGTGCTAGTAAATTGTCTTCAATTATATGGGAGTGTTATTGAACCAACAGAGTTTATTACTCATTCTGCATACCCGTCCATCCGTTTTCGATCCTAGCCCTTATACGGTACATACATATGTAGCAATGGATATTTGAAGTCGAAAGGTGCAAAAACCCACCGGCCACTAAAAGAGCACTCGCCGTCAAATTGCCAGGTTCGTCATCAAAGCGTTTTGAAGCGGGCTCCAGGGTTCGAGGGTGCCATCCATTGGAGATAAGCTGCTGTCGAGAGTGCAATGCTATGGCCCGCCATTTTTTACCGATCCGCCATCAATCAAAGAGCAATCGCGAATCCACTCAAGATGTGCTTAAGTTCAAAGACACGCGTCCGTCGTTTCCATCATGCACAATCCGACGCCCGTGTTTCCATTGACACCTTTGTCGGCGCTTGAATGCGACGGGCCTTTTTTTTTGGCAGTGAGTCATCGCTTTTGTTCTCCTTGGTAATCATCCAAAGCATCCTTGGCTGCTAGAGTGACTCTGCTTGTTTCACTTTGTCCAAGGACACATCGTGTACAAGCATGCGCATTTGGTGGGTATTTGGTGTCTCGCCAATCTGTTCTACCATATTTCCTCAAACAGTAGCCTAATAATCCTCCAGTTGAATAAACACACCTAATATAAAGAATAAACACCACTTTTTCCCCCATCAGGTAAAAGGCAACGTACCACCTAACGAAATACGAGACCTAACTTTTCAAGTACCACCGCAATGACTGACGTTAAAATATGGTAGCGCAGTAGGCCCAAGTGTTCATTGAAAACCGAGACAGTGGTGTTAGTCCAAAAATGTTTCTTTTATAGTATTGTAATGTTTATGTATGGATCTTTGACATCTATAGTCATCAATGGCAGTGATTGAGTTAAAAATACATTTGCAGAATTAGACATACCCAGGGTGTGCCATCCACTTGAATTGACAAACGCCACACCTCCAATAGACTCCTCAGGAGTAGCAGCAGATTTGGCTGATCTTAAGAATCATATTTATTTAAACACTTGCGTCCCCCCCCCAGTTTTGGGACTTGCCCTGATTTTGCTCATCTGGAGCTGATTGTTTTGAGTCAAGCTTTACACTAAGTTGCCCTGAGGGAGGATGCATCCTCTCCTCACTTTGTATCCTGACCCACTTATCACCCTGCTTTACATATCACAGCGCAGCGAACAGCTGGCGCGGAATGCAGAGAAAAGCTGGCGTCCTTGTCCTATAAAACGGCGCAGCGACAATCGTCAACTTGATGAATTAGGACGGCGTGACGCGGGTGTCGTGTGTTCGCAGGTGATCAGGAAGGGCGAAGTGAGCTGCTGCTGGATCTGCACCACCTGCAAGGAAAACGAGATCGTCCTGGACGAGTTCACCTGCAAGGCTTGCGAGCTGGGATGGTGGCCCGCCGACGACTTGGCGGGTAGGGGACGTGATTTTTTTTTTTTTTTTTTACAATGAGTGTGACGTTTTTTGGCTTTTTTTTGCCCCGGCACCTGATAACTCACGTCTCTTTTGCTCGCTAGGCTGCCAGCCGCTGCCTCTGAAGTATCTCGACTGGGCGGACGTGGAATCCATGGTGGCGGTGGCGTTCTCCTGCGTGGGCATCCTGGTCACCTCCTTCGTCACCTTCATCTTCATCCAGTACCGCGACACCCCCGTGGTGAAATCCTCCAGCCGAGAGCTGTGCTACATCATCCTGGCGGGCATCTTCCTGGGCTACATCTGCCCGTTCACGCTGATCGCCCGGCCCACCGTTCCTTCCTGCTACCTGCAGCGCCTCCTGGTGGGCCTGTCGTCGGCCATGTGCTACTCGGCGCTGGTGACCAAGACCAACCGCATCGCTCGCATCCTGGCGGGCAGCAAGAAGAAGATCTGCACGCGCAAGCCGCGCTTCATGAGCGCCTGGGCGCAGGTCGTCATCGCCTTCATGCTGATCAGCGTGCAGCTGACCCTGGAGGTCACCCTCATCATCCTGGAGCCGCCCGAGCCGGTCAAGTCGTACCCCAGCATCCGCGAGGTCTACCTCATCTGCAACACCAGCAACCTGGGCATGGTGGCGCCGCTGGGCTACAACGGCCTGCTCATCATGAGCTGCACCTACTACGCCTTCAAGACGCGCAACGTCCCGGCCAATTTCAACGAGGCGAAATACATCGCCTTCACCATGTACACCACCTGCATCATCTGGCTTGCTTTTGTGCCCATCTACTTTGGCTCCAACTACAAAATCATCACCACCTCCTTCTCCGTCAGCCTCAGCGTCACCGTGGCGCTGGGCTGCATGTTCACGCCCAAGATGTACATTATCATCGCCAAGCCCGAGAGGAACGTCCGAAGCGCCTTCACCACGTCCGACGTGGTTCGAATGCACGTCGGCGACGGCAAGTCGGCCGCCGCGTGCGGGACCAACAGCTTCCTCAACATGTTCCGCAGGAAGAAGCCCGCGTCTGGCAACGCCAAGTGAGTACGCTCTTGAGTTCTTAACGCTACTCTTATTCCAAGTACGGTGGTGCCTTGAGATACAAGTGTTGCGCTGACACAATTCATCAAGAGAGGAAGCTGGAACGCATTGGTGGCATTTTCTATTCATTTCAATGGGAAAAGATGATCAGCGATATCTCAAGGTGCCACTGTAACGATGAACACTCAAATGCTACGGGAGGCTCCCCAAAGGCCCACTTTCATTAGCGCAACTCATTTTTGGAATGTGACATGAAGTGTGCTGGGTTGCAAAGGGGTGGAAAATGCCCATTAAATGACATACAAAGCTGCTTGTTTTCGTCAGGGATATGCTAACAAACTGCATCTTTTCCCCACCTAGATTTAAGAACCAACCTTCTATTTGATAAATTCCTGGTTTATTCCCATAAATCCCTGTCAGTCCCTATGGAAAGTTTCCAATTTTGAAAATTAAAATATAGATATCGTTTTTGGAACAAGTCTGGCTTACCAGATTTTGAGCAGCACTAAAAAATGTAATCGAGGCTTGGCATCTATTGTATCAGTGTGGAGGTCGCTATTTGAGGAGGTAGTCTATTGTTTTACTTTGATTAGTGTTACCAAAAACGTGGAGGTGAGATGAGTGGTGTCATATTGTAATTCGGGTGTTTTATTGATACACAGTGTTTTTAAAGTGTTCAGTTGGTGTACGGTGTCTATTAAAGCGGAGAACACATTTTAAATTAGTGAGTGGGATGAGGTGTGCAAATGTTTTGTTGAAATAACTGAGGAATGGCATTCATTGGAGTCGAGGTCACTATTTGAGGAAATAAAGTATATATATAGTTTGGATTTTTGATTTGTAGGTGAGATGAGGTGCGACGGTTACTTAAGAGTTTAATTGAGGTGTGGTGTCTATTAGACAACGGGCCACAATTTGAGAAACATGATATAGTTTTGATTTCGATTAGGATGACCAATTATTGACGAGGTGCAAAGCTGTGGCTAGGTAAGTGAGGCTATTAAAGTAGAGAACATTTGGGGGGGGGGAAATACTGCATAATAAGTTGTTTGTGCCTCCCACAAACACTCATTTGAGTGTTCATGTATAATCTGTATTGTATTGTTCTATGCTAATCAAAATCCATACAAGCTTTAGAAAAACATGCTAAATCAATAAGACTTTGATGCTGAGTCAGTTAAGATGGACTTGAACTCTCTGTCCGACATGTTTAAAGGATTTACAGTAACACAAATTGCACACGTCAGTTAGCCGTAGCGCAAGATTTCGAAGTCTTAAGACTCACCCTTTTGAGATTCACAGCAGTGACACAAGGAAACTTTTGTGAAGTAAGGAAATGGGCAGAGTTAATGTTTCCATGTTGTCTCTCACCCCTGCCACAGTATGTCGTCCTCCTTTTAACCCCCTTAAATAAGCAGTCTGCTGTCAAACGTCATTTGTCTCACTTCTCTGACCGCTACGCTTGGCGACTGACTCATAGCTAACAGTTACCAGCTAGTTAGCTTGTTAGCTATTGCGATCCCAGTTCGGCAGGCGGCAAAAAATGTATGCTGGCCATTTTGCATTTTTGTTGCGCTTTTGTGGCCTTTTGCACTTACTCAAATAAAATCAACCACTGTAGCAAGTGCTTTCAAAAGGCTAATAAAAGCCGAAAAAAAATTATCCTGTGACGCTAAATGAGTTGAAGGCTCCTAAAACGATAGCCTGAGCCTGAGCTATAGTAGCCCATAAGTGATTTAACGGGAAAAAAACTCGAAAACATAAAACACTCTGTGTAATGACATGGCAAAAAAGGTGGGGGCCGCACCAACAAACGGCCCCCGGGCCGCAAGTTGGAGACCCCTGGTCTAGCGGAACATACTGACTTTGCATCACTTGAGATGCTGGCGCACTGTGATGCAGCCCCGCAAGAAGGAGACAGCGCCCCCTGGTGCTTCCGATTGACCACAAATGAACCTCATATTTGACTTATCGCAGCATGAACGCCTCTGACTAATCACAGCGCGCGCGCCAGCCCTCCAACATTTGTGCACTAACCCCCTCCCAGACAGCGCTAGTCGACCGAGCGCATTCATTTTAGCCCGCTCATTAAGTACGTGTATCATTGTTCTTTCAATTTTCAATTGGCAATTGGAAAAAAAACAAAACGGCAAATTCCTTTGTTTTATCTACATTTCAGTTTGAGGCTCAGATTGCAATGAATTTTGTTTGCAGTTGGATATGTGTTTTAAAACATTTAGAGAAAGTCAAATTAATTTTGGTTGTAGGACATATTGGATTCATCTTGAAAAAAGCCCAATATTTGGTTGAGTTGTGTGTCTTCAGACGGAAACACAAATAACAAAAAAATGAATCCGTCACCTTGTCACTTTTTGATTTTCTATTGCCAATTAAAAATGGAAAGAACAAAAGAAAATCAACTGAAATCATGAGTGCAGAATTTTACAGAGGCAACGGGGAGATCATAATGCTGTGTGCAGCACATTATGAATCATCAAAGCGACTAAATGTCAGCCATGTTGTCTTGTTGCTTTTCTGGAGCGGCCGCCTTGTTTCCCTCCCCCGAGATGGTAACTTGAGTCTTTGTCTCGTTCGTAGTTCTAACGGCAAGTCTGTGTCATGGTCTGAATCAGGTGCAAGACACCCTCCGAGCGGGGGCAATGTGTGGCACAGACTGTCTGTGCATGTGAGGAAACAGGAAGCCGGCCTGAATCAGACGGCGGTCATCAGGCCCCTAACTAACACCCCCGACCCCCACAGTTGTCAGCCCCCCGCCGCCGCCGCCCGCGACCTTGGCACAGACCCCCGCCCGCCCCCGCAAGAGCCGCCGCCGCCGCCGCCGTCGTCCGCCCCGCTGGGCGACGACAAGCGCCACCCCGGTCCCGCTCCGTACGCGGGCCCCTTAGTGGAAACGCACCGCTCGCATGCCCCGGCCCCCACTGCCGGCGAGCCGTTGATCTTCACGGAGCTCCCTTTGGCGGCACCCCTCGAGGTGGGGGCGCCCCCGGGGGAGCAGCTGGACCTTTTGCACGATTACATGTATGATGCCAAGGAGGAGGGGGCAGAGGGGAACAAGCTCGCCCTGGAGGACACCCCGGCTCTGTCCCCGCCGTCCCCCTTCAGAGACTCGGTGTGTTCGGAGGATTCCGTCCCGGGGTCCCCCTCCATGGAGTCTATCCTTGGGGGTCCCCACTACGCCGACCAAGCCCTCCGAGACTTTGCGCACAGCTCCTCGACACTGTGAGAGCGAAAAAATGAATAATGGTGCACAACGTTTGACGAGCTTTGATTACTCCTACTTCTTTGTTTATTGATGGCGCCATTTTGCTTGCTTGTGTTTGTCATTAGGCCTATATTAAAGACACACGTAGAAGAAAATGGCTGTGTTCGGAATCACTCCCCATTCACTTTGAACTAAAGAAGTAGTTCTCTAACTTTTTACCAGAGCTGGGCATTCTAGTAAAAATTGAGCGTCCGTTATTCGTCATCCGTCTGCAGCGTGGATACCCTTCCGTCCAACATTCGCCTTTTTTTCCGGGGGGTTAAAAAATTGGACCCGTCTATAGGCCGTCCGTCGGCGAGTCCGACTAAACTTTCCGGTCCGTCACATAGACGGAATGCCCAGCTCTGCTTTTTACACATACAAATACTTCCACGGGATCATAGTAGGCCTAAGTGTTTAGGGGTAAGCCACAAAAACAGTAAGAACGATTTGAACATTTGCATTGTGCTAACTATAGATAGGGAAAACAACGAAATAATAAAAAAAAACGATTCCAGTTTTAAAAAGTAGAATAAAAATTGTATGTCAAACACACAGTTCTTAACAATTAAGCGCAAATGCATTGTGCTTTAAAGTTAAATACAACTGAACGGTACTTAGGCTGCTATTCTTGTACGTACCACAAGATGGAGCCCATATCCCACGAGACCTTGAGAATCACTGGCCTATGTTGAAGTGACTCGTTAGTCACGAATGAATGAATGATTCCAAACACAGCCCAGGTCTGAAGGGCTGTCAGCAAACAACAATAACAGTGCCAAAACTCTTCAGCCGGTCATGCCAAATTCACATTAAGTTACTGTGCAAAATGTTTGGGCCACCACCCCGAAATGAAAACCACAGCAGCAATTTCTTAATCCAAATTCTAAATCTCATCGTTTCAGATGCCAAGTGTGGCATTTACATATTTCTTGTATTCACCCTCCAGTTAACTGAGGCATGGTGTCTATTAGAGCAGGGAGCACAATATGAGGAAAATGGTTTCTATGGTCACTAGCCGTCTGTTTTCTGGAGCCTATCCCCTAGTCCCGAAATGAAACGTGGCATTTATTTATTGTACTTTGCAATGAGGCATAGCATCTACCAGAGTGGATGGGGATCACCAATTGTCAAAATGGGCTACTGCTGAAACATTATCCCAATCTAGTGGTGACCTCAGACTTTTGCACCCTACTATAAATAAAGCAAATTATTGCCAAACTAAAAAAAAGTAATACACACTACAAAAATAAATTAAAAACAGAACGAGACAGTCCAAATGTGCACTTTTGTTGCCTTTTTAAATTCACCTTAACTATCATGTCCGACCTCATTTAAATATACAAAGAGCTGATTTTTTCCTTCTTCTTCTTAAAGAAGTGCAGTAAGCTGCTTGTTTTTCTGCGTCTTGCAAGATGTGATTGGCATCAACACAACCACTAGCCTCTTTCTGTGCGCTCTAAGTGGACATAAGACGTGCCAATGCAGGTTAATTGTTATAGCAGTTGCAGGACGTAATTTTGCTTTCGACACGTGGTTATTTTTTTTTTTCTTCTTTTCTGCTGTGTCGTCGTAAGAAGGCAAGAAAACAAAGAAAAACACACACAGTACTCGTCGTATTTGTAATACTGTTACGCCATCTCTTGTTTTTTCACACAGGTGGTATGTTTGTAATACAGATACATGTTTCTATATTTAGAATGTCCAGTCTTAAACAAAAAAATAATAAGAAACCGGAATTTATACCATTGCTTTTGAACTTTTAAGCTGACTTGTATCCTTTCAGTAAAAGTACCTTGCAATGACTAGTTGCTTCTTGTAATGACATATTTAATTCCACCTTAAGTTTCTTCTACTTTTATCAATAAGAATGCGCATTAAGTATAAGACTACAGTACATGGTGCCGGTGTATTGTATTTCCAAATGTTTTCCAGTCTATGATAGTGGTGGTTTTTATGTCTAAAAAGTATGAACAGGGTAAAGCACCGTGTTGAACAACTCTAGGATGAGCTAGGCCTTCATGTTTTGGACACGTTGAATAAGGCTGTACAATAAAAAATGGTTTCTATGGAAAAGTCATTGGACACGTTATTTAATATTTGCTGCATTTAGAGCTGTAACAAATATGATGATGATGAATGATGACAGGTATTCATTTCATGGATCTGATATTTTTGTGACCTTATATTAACTCAACTGCACTGACTAATTGAAAATGCACGTTTCATTCCAGTGAATGCAGAGCGCTCTCGTAAATTACAAGCCCTCAAGGGAAAATAATACTGCAGTATCTGAAGGCAGCACTTAATTTTTTGACCTCATGTCGGGTCAAAAATATTAGAAACAGCTCTCAGTATGATGCAGTGCTCCATAACCGTACTGTGCTTTTATTTGTTGTTGCGTTTTGCGTACCTAATGAAGTGTCCTGCGTATGGTTGTACCGTATAAAGAAACGTTTTGTGCGAGGAAAAAAAAAAAAAGTTTCCTAACACTTGCGGCCGGGTCATGTGACACCTTAAACGGGAGGAGAAAGAGGAGGAGGAAAAGGAACAACTCATTTCTGCTTTGTGGACCAGCCCGGTCCGTGACAGCCCACTTTTCTTTTCCCCCTCTCGTGCGCGAGGAAGAACTCATGACACACTCACACGCAAATCCGCGCACACACGCCCACTTCAATAAAAGTTGAGTCGAAGTGCGGTGCTGTAGTTGGTGCAGGCGAGCATGGCCGGCGGTTCGGTGTCGGAGTGTAAGGAGTACTTGTTCAAGGTGCTGGTGATCGGCGAGCTGGGCGTGGGCAAGACGAGCATCATCAAGCGGTATGTGCACCAGCTCTTTTCCCAACACTACCGAGCCACCATCGGCGTCGACTTCGCCCTCAAGGTCCTCAATTGGGACAGCAAGACGCTCGTCCGACTGCAACTCTGGGACATCGCAGGTAACACACACACACACACACGCACGCCCACACACGCACACGCACACCCGCACGCGCGCACACACGGACGTGAGCCACTAAAGGAAAACAAAAACAAAGAGTCATGTTTTGTTTTCTAAAAATCCAAACACTTTGCCCCTCTATGTTCATGGCAGCTCATAATTGTCAGTGGAATGTAGGTCACGTTGTTATTATTATCCACTCAACCACAAGAGCCGGCCCACCTTCATGGGGCCCGAAGCACATTTTTGATTCATTTGATTACTCTGTTTCATCCAAAAATATTGATTTTCGGTCATTCCCGCATCTTGTGATCATAACAGAAACCACCAATACTGTATTTTAAAAAAATGCAACTCGCAACAGTTTTACATATTAAAAAAAAATAAAAAATAAAAAAACGGAACGACAAATGGAAAATAAAATCTAATAAACTACATCCTACTAATCAGAGATGCAAAATGATTAAATGTATTAATGTTTGCAGATTGCTAGTGGTGTATTTTGCTTGTCAAATTTGGCTGTAACTACTTTTGCTCTGACCGACAATGCTGACATCATCTGGGGACCACCTTGCTGGCCTTGTGAGGATGAATTTGAGCTCCTCCCCCACATCACTTTAACATACTTCCTTGATGCAGATTTTTGTACTACTTTTCTATTCAGACAGGGCGGCATCCCGGGGCCAGAAATAGCACCCAAAAATGCAAATTGGTGAATTTATGAATAGTGAACCTCAAGTATGATGGGTATTACTATGTAATAAGTACGTTGGCCAGCACTTGTGATTATGAAGGCCCACAAACACTACTGGAAGCAGTGTTTGACAACTTTTTTGAAGCAAGGCACATACCCGAGATTAGAAATTCTCACGGATCACCATCAAACAAAAACGTTTCAAGAAAAAATGGCTAGCCATGATGTCTGCTAGTCAGAAAGCGAGCTGCATTGTTTTTGTTGACAGACTTCTTTCCCCTTACCTAACATGTTCTGTGTGGGTATTACTTATCGTACCCCCGACCTCAAAACTGTGAGGCAAAAATGCAAATCTGAAAAAATGTTGCTCTTTTCACCATTGTGTCTTTCGTGAAAACATATACGGTACAACTAAATTACAAATTACACATCACTTTTTTGTAAATTGTATTTGTATAAATGTGTATTGGGAATTCATTTTAATTACCAGACGGATCACTTGACCAATCATAATGATGCTGTTTTTTTTGTTGCTGTATTTCGGAAGATTAGCACACATTTTGCCATCCTATTGAACATTTTCTTGTCATTTCCGTTTGCCGATTGACTAGAGAAATCATCTGATTCTAATGTTTCATAGTCAAGCATGTGAGCCCCCACTTGTGTTGCCAAATATGGTCTTCCTTTTCAGGAGTTGCTTCATGTTGCTAGGCCTTGCTTAATTCAACTAGCTAATCAATCCATTTGACACACTTGACGTGATTATGAGTCATGTGTTTCTGTTTATGACCCGCTAAATACCTTACCAAATACTTTTAAATGCACCGTGATATTGATTTTGTCAGCTAATTCTGCGAGTTGTTCAATCAACCTTTGCCTTGCAGTCAATTGTTTTAATTAGCACATTGTTGCTTTCCATTCGCACTGTAACCCAACACCATGGCAACTAATGTGCCAACATTTCTCCAGCGCCGGGTTAAACATAAGGTATGACATAAGTCGCATGTGCTGGGTGAAAAAAAGCAGACTATACTGCTGAGTTAGGATTGTTGTGGACCATGCTAAATTCATGCGCCCACTCAAACGCTGTAATCCTGAATTGCAGTCAGGACATCTGTAGTGTCATCCCATGATGGAGTACAAAGGGAGGTTGTATTTATCATTTTGACGCTCTGTGACGTCTTCGAAGTCATCCATGTCTTGAATGAATTTAGTGGGACAGACCATGATAAAGCCCAACTGATCTCTAGGAATGCGTCACAGGGGGGTGGCGAGCGTAAAGTGTTGTTTTGACGGTTAGCTTGCAAGATCGCACAAAAAATTGCTACAAGACTTGGGCTACATACATCAGTGAAGAAACCATTTGATTTTGATGAAAATGCGACAATTCTGGAATGTTAATGGTTCATACTGCATGAACCAGGAAGTAGCCCGCAAACTAGCAAATGTGCGCGACCTTATGACCATTATGGTATTGCATGTCTTATGTTATCCCTTTTTGAGCCAAGAAGTAGATTGCTAACTAAATAAACAGACAAGCACATATATATATATATATTTTTAATTCATCCAAAAACTCATCAGCATCCAAATTGTACAGTCCAATCCTTAAACGTTGTGTCTCAGGATGTAGCCTGCTAACAAACAGACAAGCACAAATTGTGGTTCAACCTTAGCAGAAGGTAACCATTCAAAAACTGCCTTTGTCTTGTAAGTTTGCCTTCTTCTTAAATTGCTTGTGTTGCTTTTGTCGCCCCGTTCCTTTTCTTGATGACGGACTTGCTTCGGGCAGAGTGAAGCTAAAATAAGTAAGAAGATGGTGTAAAAGAGTATAACGCGTAGGTTTACTCAGCAAATCATTAAGTCCAGCTATTTAAGGAGAGGAGATATTAACATCCACGTTCATCCTCAGTGTTAATGCTCATCACGCGTTGGAAGGAATGATAGTAATCAGCCTGAAGCCTGGAAAATCAAGCCCTCTGTCACCCTCAATTGATACTCTTGCTTGGATAGAATTGCTGTTTGCTCGGTCAAAGGAGACAAAACTGTGCGTCAATTCAAAGAAATGCCTCATACTTTGTCTCCATCATAAAGTACATGGAAATGTTTATGTTCATGTTCTCCGTTTCATGCTATTGTGACAAAGGGTGTTTATAGCACACATCGTAAAAGTGTTGTTAGCACGGATGCTACTGCTCACCCAGCTCTGAGCAATTATCATAGAAATTAGTGCGAAAACTTCTGCAAACAAGGAAATTAGCATGTACACTAGCTCTAAAATAACAGCTCAGATATTGGCGCTAAGAAAACTATGAACAGTAATATTAACTTTGGCTAACGCAACTGTGAACTACAACATTAAGCGTGGACAGGACACTACCTCTATTGCAACACTGAATACTAACAAATGAATGGATACTAACATAACGCTAAACCCTACTGAAATTAAGGACGTTAGCAATAATTTGACTCTGAATAATAATGTAGCATGAACATTAGTGCTAACATGGCTCTGGACAATATTGTTAGCTTTGGTGTTGGAGTTGCAAACGCGAAACAATCCAACGATCCAGT
Source organism: Filicampus tigris (assembly GCF_054856515.1). Lineage (NCBI taxonomy): Eukaryota > Metazoa > Chordata > Actinopteri > Syngnathiformes > Syngnathidae > Filicampus > Filicampus tigris. The sequence continues at coordinate 14,053,753 of NC_141236.1, read as the reverse complement.
GTTGCCATGGAAATGACAGAAGACAAGCATCAATTATTTAGAAGCTGTGTTATTTTCGGAGCAAATCATTACTTATTGTAGCTTCAAATCCAGTCCCTAGTTGTCAGTTTGCCCTTCATCTGGTCTCAAACGCGACATGTACACTGAGTGTTATCACTGGAATTCACATTACGTGACGTCAGGTCAGCTGAAGGTAAAGCGTGGAACAGGAGCACGTTTGTGGCTAGCGCGCCGTTGCTCAAGGCTCTGCTAATCTGCAGTAAGATCACATCGTGGTCATGTGCCCACAACTACCTCCATGACTGCAACCTTTATTATCTGACTATTGCATTATATAGATGGTCACAGCTTCATTTGTTTTCTCAATACAATCATCTGCAAGCCATTCATATAAGTTGATGTTGTTTGAAATGGTATTTACCTCTTTTGGAAACATAGTTTTAAACTATTGATTTTTTGGCGGGGGGTGTCAGTTAGTAGCATTTATTTTTTTATTTTATTTTTTTTACGGCAGGGCTAGGTCCCAGAAAGCACAAAGCCACCTCTGCATCATCAACTGGCTTCTTTTCGCATCTGTAGAAAGATGCTGCATATGGAGTACTACCAGTCTGTGGTGGCAAGCGCCCTCATTAGTGCAGTTGTGCGATGGGGAGGCAGCGTCAAGAAAAGCCTCTCGAGTGGATGAAATGAGGAGGAAGGCGGGCACTGTCGTGGGAACAGAGTTGGACAGTCTGACATCCTTGACAGAAAGGAGGACGCTGCACAAGCTCCTGTCCATCATGGGCAATCCGTAGCATCCGCTGCACAGCACCATGTCCAGGCAGAGGGGCAGCTTCAGTGACAGGCTGCTGCCGCCGCCCTCCGCCATGGAGCTTTTTAATGCCACCTGAGGACGGAAACCGCCAGTTATATCATATCACATTCCCTCAACTCTGTCCTGTACCGTCAGCACAACAGATCATGCAGATTATTCCAAAGGAATTGTGACTTTTATGTCATTATTTAAAAAGCAAGACACAAGGAAAAAAGACTGGTTCGGATGTTTAATAATGATCTAGCGAATAGCAATATACAGTATCACTGTATTATCTGCTATCGGCAATGGCACTTTCTTTTACAAATCAGATTTCAAAATTGTCCTCCGAAGGATTAAGAATTAAGTTAGTAGGCAAGTCCTAACTGAAGGTTCGGGTACCAAATGCACCACCCATGACTGGACTATTGTATGAAGTGATCCAAGATATGTACCAGTACTACTACTACTGCCGCTGCTGCTGCTGTTGCTATACTGCCGCGTCTGGCGTGGACAGTTTCCATGGCAACATGCACACCCACTCAATGGCAACTATGGATAATGATGACATCGTCTCGCTTTCTCCCACGCACAAAAAATAACAGCGTTCCCCGTTAGTATTAATGATGTTGGCAACTTGACCAGCTGTATATGTGTCATTTGTCGTTTAATGTAGTGTGTGCGCTCGTGCGTGCGCGCGCGTGTGTGTGCACTGCTTACATGCTCACACTGTCTTTAGTCCATTCCTGTGCTAATTGGGTTAGTGGCATATGACATTCGTTAGCGCTTTTAGCTGATCTAACTTTAGTTATTCAGTAGAACAATGCCCCAGCTGTTTAAAAATTAGAATGGCACTTGGCGGAACGCAGTCCTCCGCCACGGTTCGACTGCTAACAAAGTTTTTTTTTTTTTTTTTTTTAAATTTGTATGTCAGAATGGCGGCCAACAGGCTACTTCCGGATTCACTAACTAACGAACAAACTGACTGACTGAACAACTTATTGACTAACTACATAACTAACTAACTCAATAATCATGCTTCATGTACTTTGTTGTGATGAAACATTTGTGACTTGCGCTGTGTCAATACCTCACGTAAGCCATTATCCCGTACTACCCGGCTAGCACTCATGCTTATACGCCACCTTGTCGATATAATCGCTCGATGCGAGTTTTCTAAGACGTCGCCTGGAGGAGGACGCTCCGACCGGCTGACGGCCTCGCTCTGATATTGATCTAGCGCTAACGACTGAGCGTGTCACAAAATCAAAGCGGGCAACCGTTGAGGTTACTCGCATTTAGTTACTGCTGCTTTTATAATGCTTCCTTCAACAAAATATATGGATTTGGTGCATTCACTGATAAAGCAAGCATTTGGGTTGGAAACCATCAATAACTATACAAATAACACAACATAACACCCATGCAACTGTGCTACACAAATCATCTGGAGCAGTTGAGAATCAATTAAATGTATTAATGTGTGCGGACAGCGAGTGATGTGTTTGTCCACTTGAAGTTGACTGTAAAAGGTTTGGCTCTGACAAACCCTGCGAGGATGAATTTGAAATGTGATTGGTCAAAGAAGCAGACCCACTGCTAATATCGGCAGGCTTACTGGAAAAAAAATTCCAGGCACAATAGCATTATGTGATCAGTAAAAATGTGTAAATGTTTATACGAGTACCGTACAATGCTTTGGACGTTAATACGCTGCTAGTGCTATCACAACATGCAAAGTGCCCTGGGTGGTCCACTGATATGTTAACTAAAGTAAGTGATTGAGCTAAAGAAATGACCGTGTCTGTAGCATCTGTATAATGGTATACATTTTTATTTTAAGGCCCAGTTATTATTTGATAGTGTTGCTTCAGTCGAAATTGGAGTCTTGGCCGTTCTGTCCATTTGCTGTACGAGATCTGGAAATGGAATCTCTCAGCTCTTTACGACACTGTGTCGTGTCTCTTGCGCATTCACCTGGGGTTCCATGAGCTAAAATGGGCCTGCTAATTATGAGCAATTAGCATCAGGCCTTTCGGACCCACAGTGGATTCACTCCCAAACACCCTGCTCTGCGTCACACCACTTTATCCACTCGCCGACATGGCTGCTAAGTACCTGCACCCAAGTGGAAGTTGATACGTTAGTCACCAGGGATGTCGCAAACTCGGCAATCTCGTGATATTGCGATATTAAAATTGCCACGATATATCGTCGTCGTCTTGTCACAATATTAATAGCAGCAACTCTGGTTGAAAGCCCAAGTTGTTTTCCACATGTGCAGTTCCAGCGCCCTCTGGTGGTTAGTTTATTAGTGCAGTTTAATTTGATGCCATTTATGTCTAAGAGCTAATCGTCAATAGGCACGCATGACTGCGTGGCCAAGACTATTTCTTTGTGAATGCTGTTATGTAAAATGAGAATATTGTGCTGTTTTTTTATGAGATTTCTTTTTTTTTTATAATATCGTGAGGTTTTATACAATATCGTGAACTTTTGAACTATTGCCAACCTCCCCACAATATCGTGATAGTTATCATGAGGTTCATATCGTGATATTTGAATTCAGTAATACAGTGGAAAAAATGTGAGAGAAAATGTGAATATTTACTTCGCACGTAGCAGTGTGCACCCCAAATTTTCTGCTTGTCACTACGTGCTTAGAAGTTTTTCGTTCAACATTTTAGCCACGACCCTTTGAGCCACCTCATATGCTTGTGCTAATTCCGCTGTGATGTATCACCTCAGATATTCTCACAGACAGCCTATATGGAGAGAAAAGGCTTATTATGACGGCAGATTACTTCTCTGCACGGATTAGGCCCTGGCGTATGAAAGAAAGTGGGTCATGGTTTTTTGGCTGAGGAAGTGAAATTGCTGAGGGTTTGAAGCCTTATTATTGGAGTTCCTCAACAGCCCTTTGAATTCCAGGTCAGGAGCGGTTCGGGAACATGACGCGGGTGTACTACAAGGAGGCGGTTGGGGCCTTCGTGGTTTTCGACGTGACCAGGGGATCCACGTTCGAGGCCGTGTCCAAGTGGAAGCACGACCTGGACAGCAAGGTGAAGCTGGCAAACGGCAGCCCCATCCCCTCGGTACTGCTGGCCAACAAGTGCGACCAGAAGAAGGAGGGCTACAACAACACCGCGCTCATGGACAACTTCTGCAAGGAGACGGGCTTCCTGGGCTGGTTCGAGACATCTGCCAAGGTGAGACTAATCACGCACAGTGGAACCAAAAAGTCACATTTGAGATTGGACCACTTCCTCTCCTCTACCATCTGCTTTTGATGTTTACATGCTATCGGTGGGAAAGCACCTGAGAGCCTTGACATTAACTTCATCAGACACCTTTGGCAGAAACTAGCAGTGCCGGCCACATTTTTTCACACTATCCATTTCCTACAGATGCCACGATCATGTGTCCCAATAATTTTGCCTCTTTGGTGTATCTTGTCGCGAGGTTGATATTTTTTCTGTCAACCCTATGTGGTTGTTAAAGTGACGAGTGCACTTCCCCTCACGGGGATCACAAGTCGTCCCGTAGGGGAAGCCGAGTCTGCTTCTTCTTTCCGTATGGCGCAATCATGCCTGTTCCGACTCCGCTCTGTCTTTTGTTCAACACATACGTTTTCAAACTACTTCAAGATGTTTAGAGGCTGCTGTGCTATCACATGACAGTGATTGTGAGATGCTGCAGTCCACAGAGCTAACAGGGTTATAGGTCATCTGAGAGATAATTGTGTTGCAGTGTTGTGGTCAAGATGTCACAGGTTACCAAGTTTTTCTGCTGCACTCTTTTTTTTTTTTTTCTCTACATGAAAAAATACTTGGGCTGTTACTGTTTTCCCTCTCACATGTGGACAGAATTTGTTTTGTTGGAAGCCTTTTTTATGCAATTTTTCTCATAACTGCGACACTACAAAAGACATTTTCTCCACTTTTGTTGGGCTTGGTGGTGGTCAGCTCTCTATTGAGTACCTCATTATACTGTGGATGCTCTTCATAGCATTGCGAAACCCACACATATAATGGTGGCCTGAGCGCAGACAGACGACGGCGGTTGTCGTTATGTCTGTATTGCATGCAGGGAGATGTACTGCACCTGTGTGGCAAAGTTACCTGTTATCGAAAAGAGTGGCTTTATCATGTCGGAAACCGTCTATAGTATGTAATATGATATAATATAGTATCCTAATAACTCTCTCTCTCTCTCTCTCTCTCTCATAACACAGAAATGAATATAAAACATATTTAATACTTAATGCTCACCAGATGCTCATTGTCATTTTTTCGTCCAATTTAGCTTGGTCTGATCAGCCAATCAGAGGGCAGAAAAATGCCGATGTCATCACGAGTGAGCTCGTAGGCTGTTGGAGGATGAATTTGACTGAATACACAGTTCCGCTAATAATATTATTTAAGTTCAATTGGCCAGCACTACTGATTCTACAGGCCCGGGGCGGATTAGGTTGACATAGCAACACATAGAGGCTGAAACCTGATTGCGCCCAAAAAATCCCAAATTTTCAAACACATACTGGAAATAGAGCAGCCAAGAGAAATGCAACAAAACAAAGACAATACTGCTGGGTATATACTCCTACAATTTCAATGAACAAATAGAAAACAAAATTGAGGCATTATGCAATTTAACAACAAATTACACAACGATAATAAAAGCCACAGTTTAATCAAGTCGCTTTTCAAATTCTTTCATATCTAATGTCTTATTACTTGTTTCAGTCTACCGCCACTTCCTCCTCTTGTGTACACACCCACACACACACACACAAGCTGCCTTAACTCGGCATCTTGTGTGTGTGTGTGTGTGGGGGGGGGGGGGTTGAGGAGGCGGGGGGGGGGGGGGGGGGGGCGGGTTGGGTCGTGAGCGTGACGTGCCCGTTCGGTTTTGTGCGTGACACGGCGACCAATCGCTTCCATTGGAATGGCGCTACGTTTGTCCGCTGCTTGTCATGAGGGGAAGTGAACGAGCCACTTCAGTCAGGAGGTTATTCTGCTTCTCCCATGCAAAGAAAAAAAAAAAAGGCAATCATATGACCGGAGTCACATGCCTCGCATTGATCACGACTGTGAGCTTTGAACAGCAGAATGGACTTGAGTCACAAGTTTTTATTCATAAACAATAATTGACTTGTTTTTGTGAGGTATATCTTTATTTTATTTTTTTTTAAAGATACACAGTGCTGTAAAGGGGGCAGGGAAAGGCCATTAATATTCATTACCTCTCCAACCTACAGTATGACAGCTTCTGGCTGCAGTGTGAAGGACAAAAAAAAAAAAAAAAATGTCTGTTTTCACTTTGTCTCTGTTGGCTTCAGGCTGCCTGAGAAAATCATTTGCCAGCTGTTGCCCAAACACAACACTTCATAGAAAGATGTGTGCACTGGACTAACAAAGCAATACTGCTGTCTGGGCCATCAGGGGGCTTCCTTGACACATAATAAATTGTTCACATTTGTCACCGTGATATGGTCATCATTAGTAACCTCGCAGGGCACAATTGCACAGTCTTGCTGTGATTCAGACGGACATCATTAACCCTTTGCACACTGTGGGTAAAAGGATGATGACGACCCACTGAGCCATAGCAAAGGTGCGACGGTCCATGTGTAAAGAGGAATTCTGCAATGCTGGGACGAGGGCCGTTTTGAGATATGAATGACCCAATTTACTCACATCACTTCTTTAAATAGAATAATATTAATGGTATAATATGAATAGTCAGCATTCTTTTGTTTAATGCCACTCCCATTTGAAGTTTACTGTCAAACTAAACATAAAACTGGGAGAATTACACGTTTTGTATTGAAAACGCCTTAAGAATAGCCCACTAAGTTAATGCTAACATATAATGGAAAGCACTATTGACGTGCTAATGATTTGTATCAATTGGTTTTAGAACCCTTACAGCAGTGGTTACCAACCTTTTTGAAAAAGAGAGCTACTTCTTGCGGACTCATTCATCCCAAAGCTACCAGTTTCATACACACTCTGGAAATAACAAATTTGCTGAAATTACCTTGAATTACATGTTAATAATGATTATTTATGTTAATTTAAGGAAACGGTTAATGTCGATATGTAACGCTAGTCTAAACACAGTATTCTGATGAATATCGCCTTTGTAAAATAAGAATCAAGCACAATTAATCCACCTGTTTTTAGCCTGTTTTTATGCAGCACCGCCCCCGGCTACCAACTAATACTGACCAAAGTGCCCTCGGGCTCGCATTACAAACATCACGTGACCAAACCCACGGATCAGATGAGCCGTGATGACAGCCTCCTTGGATGGCAGGGATCCTTCCTTGTCAGATGCAAAACTATATGAAATTTATTTTGCTTGTTTTATCTGAAAAAATTAATCGCTAGGTAGACATGCAAAGCACTAAGCCACCCTGCTGCCCTGTTTACACTTTGCTCTTTCTACAGGACAACATCAACGTGGACGAGGCGGCCAAATTCCTGGTGGAGAACATCTTGGCCAATGACAAGGGCTTGCCGTACGAGGAGAGCAACGGAGACCGCATCAAACTGGACCAGGAGACTGTGGCGGCGGAGAGCAAGCCGGGCTGCTGCTAACACTCAATACGTGCACACACACAGGTCCAAAAACAGGCCCGTGACGCCGCCCCTTTAGGTGCGAGCCATGGCGGGAATGTTTTGGGAAAGCTCCAGGAGGACTGAGGCTCGGTTTCTTTTTTTGTTATTGTTTTTTTGTTTTTGAATAGTAGCTTTCCCTACAGCAACATGTCATCTTGATGGCCTCCAAAATAGCTTCACAGTCTCTATCATCTAACTTCAAACCACTACGCGTTTGTTTAGTTGACTGTTTATTCCACCACTAACAATTAATCCCGGCTCAGAAATACTTGAAGTTGGCTCGTTGGCCCTGGACTTTACCTGACGACAAGGGCTGGGGCTATTTTTTCAATATTATCATGATTAAGTTAGACCACCTGCAGGCCCTTGCTGCCTTTTATTTGTGTTTGTGTGAGGGACATTTCACTTTTGAGTGTTTGCCACAGTGTGCACGGAAGGGCTATAAAGCCTCTTTTTGTTTTTTGTTTTTTTAGAAAAAAATGAATAAATTGCACTCTGGTTGATGTCACTCTGCATTCCATTTAAAAACTGTGCCACATTCAAGCATTAACGGTGTAATTGTGCAGTTTGCACAGCTGCAAAAATGATTCGTACAGCAGTTCTGACATATTTTGCTGCATTTCCTCAAATAAATGTCTCAACGCCCCCTAGTGCTATTGAGGAAATACAGATTTGTTTTCTTACTTCAATAATACACATTGTTTTGAACACTTAAGGACAAACACTCTATTTTAGGAAGCTCAAAGTGGAGATAAGGATATACTGTATCCGATTTGCGATGTGTGATAAAATGCATTGGCGCTCAGCCATTATTTAATGTTTGAAATAAAAAAATATATAAAAATCAACATGATCTCCTGTACATTGTGCTTGAAGAATTGTTAGGTTTACATGTGAAAATATGGTGAGGAGAATAAACATTTTTACTGATGTATATTGACTGCTGGTATTGGTAATGGTTCTCATGCTGTCTAGATTAAATTGTATTTATCTTGTACTTTGTGCCTTGTGTGGATTCGTTGACAATACAACAGCAGTGCTGATCTTTATGCACCCTAACAGTGATTGCAGTTATGAAACTTGTTTAACTAGGAGCAGTTACATTTATTTCCTTTGCTCAGACTTAAAGGTTAAATGTGAAAGAAGTTTTTAATTGAGGGCATTGATTGTATTTAATCATTTCTATTATTGGTATTACAGTATAAATGTTTTTTTGATCACCAAAAAGTGTTTTAATCAACGCATCATATTGGCATATTTAATTACTTCTGCAAGCGTTAGTTTTATGGAACCTTTTGTCCGTAACATCCATCCATCCATTGTCTGAACCGCTTATCCTACGAGAATGCATGTTAAAAAGTTTTTAAAACAAATAAACATAACAATGAGAACAAATGAAAAAAATTGCCAAAATATGTTAAATCATAATAAATATAATTAAATATATAACAAGAATACATAGACAGATGTCATATTCAATGGGATTAAACCATTCAACATTTGGTGGTTTGATTGTAATGTTGTAAAATATCAGTAGTAATGTTGTGTTAATGTATTTATTTGTGCATTGTTTATTGAGGAATGACCTCATCTTAAAACAATGTAATTTTATAATGTATTTATTTAATATTATTTATTTATTTGTTGTTTTTCGTAATGACGAAGAAAAAGCGGCCAGACTTCCGCATAGCAACAAAAGACGGACGAAGTCAAGACTCCGCCAACGTTACCTAGGAAACACATCAAAACATTTCAGCGCGGGACCGGAAGAGGGTACACACGCACCTGTGGCGTTGTAGCTCGTTAGAAGAATACTACCGCTATTGTTACTTGAAAGCTCTGTTAATGTTTTTCTTTTGTTTATTTAAATTTGTCAGCTGAACAAATACAAAATAACGAGTTCATACACAGTAAAGTGCCTATCTGGCTCGCGCACAAAGTGAGTTTGGCTTCACGTTGCGTTTAATTACCGTGAGCCACCTGTCACAAGCAAGGTACGTCTCCAAATTCAAACTAGTGTCGGCTTTAAACAATTTCTTTCCCGAACGGTCAACTGAAGCTTATGACTTTCGAGAATTCGTCATTAATTGCTTCTTGAGAAGATGGCGCTGGCTAGTCTAAGCGACTTTGCTGGTTAGAGGGGCGACATTAAAGGACGTATGACGACGGTGGATTTGCCTGACACACAATGTCAAAAGCCCAGTTCAAGAAAAAGGAATCCACTTCCAGCAAAATATCCGACGTGCAGGCAGAGTGAGTTGTATTCCGTACCCATATATCACAATTGAGTTTCCTGAGCTCATGTTACATGTTATGTTCATTGAATACTCTTAATTCGATGTAATAGAAATTGCTCAGCACGTCTGCCTCACAGTTCCAAGGTTCTGGGTTCGACTCTGGGCCCAGCCTTCTTCTTCTCGGTTAATGTGCACGGTCTGGCTTTCCTGAGCTGTTTAAGTAGCAACTGTCTGTCAAATATTTCACTCCCTCACAAAGTTTGCCAACCAAATGAGTATAGCTTCAGAGCAAGCCACAACAGCTGACAGACAATGTAGTAGAGAGTCTGACTTGCGTCCTCTCCCAATTTCAGAGTATGTTCAGCACCCATCACTTCTACCGACAGCCTGGACGACGTGTGGCCCGAGTGGAATGACGGGGATGTCTACAGGGAGAAATGGGACTCAGGCAAAGAAGATCCAAAGAAGCCTCCCATTACAAATGTAAAGGGAAAGCTGAAGTCAAGCTAAACAGATTTTTTTCAAGAATGTGTTCCCAGCAGGCCCACTAGTTGAAACAGGGCATTCTGATTCATTTTGCATTTGGGGAACATAAATTAAGCAGCAAAATGCACTCGTTTTTAGCCATCTCCGGGGGCGGCCGTTTTGTCTTCTGTCGACTGAAAATGACATCACAACTGCTCACAACGACCAATCACGGCTGTCCTGTTTTCTGAATCTGAGCCGTGATTGGTCGTTGTGAGCAGTTGTGATGTCATTTTCAGTCGACAGAAGACAAAATGGCCGCCCCCGGAGATGGCTAAAAACGAGTGGATTAACACGTATTCCATAAACGCAATATTTATCAAAATGCCCTGTTTCAACTAGTGCGCTCGCATAGAACATATTCTTGAAAAAAAAAATGTGCGTTGACTTCCACTTTAAGCGGAACACAAATCCAATAATGACACTAGCTGCATGTTACATTATTCTTTTACAGCTGTTCTTTGACGACCCAGAGGGGAAAATTAGCCTTCCGGCTTCTTTGAATGTGGAGTACTGGAGGCGCCCTACAGAGTTTCTTGTCAACATGGTAAACCTTAAAACTTTATAACAAAAATGTAGTGCAATTTTCCCTCATTTATTGCATTGCAGACCGGATTTATAAACACATGCAGAAGCTATTGTTACAACCCGCAGTGCCTGCACAGCAGACATGGCATCTGTAAAGCTCAAGTTTGTTATTATCATTATCTATTATTTTAGCACTTGTCCTCGGTAGCATCACAGCAGAGCTGGAGCCTATCCTAACTGACTTTGCACAAGAGGCAGTCTACACACTGGACTGGTCTGCTACATTGCTAGCAAGACTTGACCAAAAACGACATGTTACCGGTTTGATGTAATATTTTTTGGAATATATCATTTATATATGATATATTTAGTCTCCTTTGCTCAATTACCACTGCAAACTCGACCTTGAAATATATATATATATATATATATATATATATGCGGTCCCTCAGGACGTTTCCTGATCCAAACACCAGGTGTCCCAGATTTTTCCCTTGCAGTGATGCGGTACATGTGCGACAGTCAATCGTTTGAGTGTGCGTTCGTCCGCGTCACTCAGTGTGCGGCGGGCCTAATGAGGACAAGTGCTGCACAAAATGGATGGATGGAAATGACTCCCCTTTTCCCGAATAGACGCCTGGCACACTCTACACTTGGGCAAACAAACTCCCTCATCCTCAACAAGAGGAAACATGGTCTTTATGGTTCCACAATGATGTTTTAATTGCAACACTTTTCACTTCCACATCCCTCAGCGCGGGATTGAGCGATTCCTGGAGGTCTTCTGTTTTTTTTTTTTCCTTTTTCTTTGAATAAGTCATTGCCAGATCGCAATCTGCCTTTTCACTCCTGATGTCAATAGAGTTTAATTAAATCCCTGCGACGGGGGGGCCGAGGCCAATCGCAAGCGCTTTCCGCCGTCTCCAGTTTGCGTGCGATGACATCTCTCTTCATCTCAGATTTCTAAAGCTTATTTTATCGACCGAAGCGCAACTCATTGAAGTCGTCTCCCGCTCGCAAAACACGGCCACCTTTGACCCTCTGTTGGTCTCTGTAGCCATCGGCGAACACAATTGTTAATATTTAATTAGTCATTCTTTGGAGTCTATTAAGGTGCGAGTAGAACGTTCATCGCGGATATGGCAGTCAGGGGAGTATCACGGTGAGGCTAGACCAGCAAAGGCCCCCCCCGGGGAAGTGTTAAGTAGGACACACGTTGGTGTCGACTTTAAAAAGCTTACCTGTGACTGCTGCACAGCTTTGTGTTGTGTGAATGCGCTCATTTCCATCCACGTGTTTTATTTTAGGTGCCCACAGTTGTTGAGAATACGCTCAGCTTTGACCTGGTGTCCTCCAACCAACATCTGCTTTGCAGTGAGGTTAGTAAGAACGTGAACTGAGAAACGGCTGCTATTTTTTTTTTTTCATTTGATGAGCCATTAATTAACGAGGGAAATTGAGTGGCTGTAGCGATGAACAGAGATGGCAAAAATGCTTACACTTTTTAAGTAGAAACACAGATACTTGTGTAAAGAAAAAAGGTCTGGCAAATAAATGAATGATTTAACTGAAGTAAATAAATGTAAGTGCAGAATCTGAAGTGTATTAAAGTACAAAAGAACATTTTTTTTTTCTTTACTATGACACCATTTTGATAGCTACACACAGCAATGTGTTCCCATAGCCTTGCTAACGGGCAACTTTATAACCAAAAATGTGAAATTAACTACATTCATGAGAACTACCGGACAAAAAAAATACACCTCGCCTGCTTGTTTTTTTAAGATTGGACAGGTACATATGTATTTTTTTGGACTGGTACAAGACAACGCATTTGCTCCGAATCATGCTTATGTGACAACATCAAACAGTTCTCTTTAAAGAAGGCCATGAATGCGGGTATCTTGCTTCTTCTTCCCAAGCTGATGAGGTGGATCATCAGTGAGATCTACATCGTTTGGAAAGTCTTTCACCACCCCGAAGCTTCAGACCAACACGGCTGGAAACCTTGGGAGCACATCTACTCGCTATGCAAGGCGGGTAAAGGCCACGTGCCGCTCTTCAACAGCTACGGGAAATACCTGGTTCGACTCTTCTGGATGGTGAGTGTCACTCGTGCTGAAAAAGGGACCCTGAATGCCTCCCCGTCAGTCGGCAAAAGAAAACGGAATGCAATTAATGACAATGTGAATAGTGGAAGCCGTGAAAATGTAGTGATATATATCATCTACGTTGACAAAAAACCCCCCCAAAAACAAACATGAAACAGTGGTCGCCGTGTCGACCGTAGCACGCAAACAGATGGTGATTGTTACGGCATTAAAAACTCAGCTCCTCCCCGGCTTGATTGTTTGCTCGTCAACCACTCCTGTCCCTGCCTCAAGCATCTCATTCTTCTTCTGAATCTACACTATCACAATCCTTCTGTTTTTCTCACACTGCTCTTCACAATTCCTACAATTCCTCTTATATTCCTCTTATCAGGGAGCTTTGGATCAGTGGCCACTGGAGTAAGGAGAAGCCTTTTGGAAGTCAAGTATACACTACTCCAAATCCAGCTGCCCTTGATTTAACCCTCCCCCCGGATAACTGAGGCCTGGATGATGGAGAGTTTTCACAGGCACTACTTGTGATGTTCTGTGAAATTGCGTGCAATTGTGATTCTACCATCGATATCCGGGATGGGCAACTTAAATGTCGGAGGGGTCCACAAGGGGTCTTATATGAGTGCTACGGGGTGGGTGGGGGTGTTATTTTAAATATGGGCAAAAACATGCATTTTTGATAATATATTTTTATCGTATCAATGAACTCAACAACAAAGGCTTTGAAGCAAACGACAAAATAACCACACACTCATTTTATTTTTCCAGTGCAAAAGGCTCGCTTGCATAAAAATTACCATTCAAGGATGGCACAAAACTGCTGAACAAGAAGTGCAAGAACTCATTTTGTACATTTCTTCCACCAAAATCAACTCACTCTTTTTTAAAAATATATTATTGAGGTACTATGTTTGTCCTCCACATCATTCCAAATCCACGAAAAAATATAATTGCAGTTTGGCAGCTGCGGATTTGCATCTTATTTTTCCCAATATTTTTTCATATTTTAGATATCCCCCATTTTTTGTGGAAAACATACATTCAGCGTTTTTGAAGTATTTTGGGGGTTTGAAAACATAAAATGTTATCCCCCTCCAAAAATACCTATATTTTCTCAAATTAAGGCCCGTGAGCCGCCAGTTGCCCATCCACGATCTCTGTGTTGGTGCAGTAGCTTGACAAGAACGAGCGCCGTAGCGCATCGACCTGCATCACGTACTGCTCGGGTAGCAGACAGGCGCAGCTGTGAACAGGTTATTAACGCCCGCCTGTGTGTGTGTGCGCGTGCGAGCAGCTCTCCTCTCTATGTAGCCTTGTTCTCCACCGCCCCAGACAGGCCCTGACACCACACACTGTGCTAAAGCACAAACTCACTGTTTGTTTCCAACAGATGAGTCTGGGGAAAAAAAAAACAGTCTTTCCTCTGTGCATTCAGGGTTGCTGGAGGAAGATAACGGTAGATGATACCATGCCGTTCGACAAAGACCACAATCTGCTGCTGCCGGCGTCCAGCTGTCGGGCGGAGCTGTGGCCCATGCTGTTGGCCAAGGCGCTCGTCAAAGTTATTAACACGAGGCCGCTCAGTGAAGATGTCAACAGGAAGTGAGTGGCATCGTTTCAGTATTTTGCATTAGGGTTAAGCAACACAAACACATTTTAACCGTACTGTATGTATGATTCGGCCCAGAAAAAAGATCGTGGGCTGGTCGAAAGTGGCCAGTGAATATTCCTTAGTAGTCATTTAAATGCACTTCTACCGGAAGTGTTTTAAACTCTGGTAACAATCAAGCCTATTTTGCTGACTGGACGAAGGCCTCGGTGTGACCTCATTTCTGTCCCGGCTTGCGTCAAACTTGGTGGCATGTCAGTGATGCAGCAGCGTGGCGTGTGAAGAAGATGCGTCCCGTTCGGTTGTCCACTGAAGGTTGACCAATGAATGAATTTTTAATCTGAAACAGGAAACAAAGGACACTAACCACCCCCCACCCCATTGAAGCATTCCTAAGTCATAGTGGTTTCGTTTTTTTTTTTTTTTTTTGTGTCTCTTGGGAAAAGTTGTATTTTTAAGCTGAGTTGGTGAACTTCTGTAGTGGATTCATTTCCTTGAGTGCCATGACTGCGGACCAGACATAGCGATTCCCAAGAGGGCCAATTAGAGCTTATTGGGGCCATCTGTTTCTGCTGACACGTACTCACTGTCATACACTCAAGTCCACAAGATGGCTTGGAAGTTCTCAAAATGCTCGGACGTTAATGTTGCTTCCTCCAGGTTTGATAAAACACATTTCTGGATATAACCAAATGATTCAAGTGAGCAATGAATAAAGTGCATTTTCCGTGTGACTGATATGCTGACATATTCCTCTTTTCTGAGCTAAATAAATTCTCTACTGTTTTGTCCTTGATTCAGCAATTTTGCGACAATTGCTGTGTGTCGAATGCTTCTTTTGTGGGGGGGGGGGGGGAGGCACTGACGCTAGCAGTCTTCCTCAAGCAATTGTCATTTACAGAATACAGACTTTTTTTTATTTGTCCTCTGCGAAGAATGATTAGTATAGGTGAAATTGCGACAATGACAATTTAGTTATTTTTAATTGAATTAAAATGTCATTAAAAAACACGTTACAGAATTCTGTTTGGGGACGATTCCATTCATTTCAATGGGGACACATGATTTGAGCGGGGTCAAAGAATGAATTCAACTTGTATCTTAGGGCGCCACTGTACTCTCCAATATTCATGACTCCTCATTAGCACAAACCAGGATACCTTTAAAATGGTGTTGTTCTTGGATGGTAAGCATATTTGCTCATGTTTTATTTGCTCATCCTTTCATATTGTTGCACCTCTACTTGTTTTCCCTCCCAGTAAAATGTCACAGCTCTCCGACGAGATTGGCGAGTTCAACTTCATCCACCACCTTACCGGCTGGATCCCGGAAATCAGCCCGATAAAGTAAGTGTACTGCTCCACATAATTAAGTCTTGCTCATCTTTTGTATACACAGCAATGAACTTGCAAATTGCAATACATCACAGTATGAAAAAACAAAACACCCTACTGATTCTTGAACCTGCTCCCAGCTATGTGTGCCGGAGAAAAACGTGGGATTTCTTAAAAGGCAACATCCCGGAATTCATGCACAAATGCGTGAAACTGCAGCAGAAGAAGCATCACTCGCATTCGAGGAGGAGTTCATCCCTCAGTGATCACAGGAGCCATCGGGACATGGACAAAGGTCAGGTCACAAACACAGTGCTATACCACCAACGTTTCCGGTGTCTTTTACACACGCAAGTATCGTTCGTAAATGCCGAGTATTGTCTATACCTCCATTGGTATGCATCCACGAGACACGGGAAGTCTTTTTCGTGTCGTTTGAAGTCGCCACCTCCTGCTTTCCTCGACTCAGGGGTGGGTCCATCCGGGCTCGGTCGGACTATAAATAAACCAGCAGAGGGAGCAGCGGCAGGGTGAATCGCCGCCGCGCAGGCCAGACGAGCCGCCCAAGTCAAGTGCGCTCGTCTCATGACGGCAACATCCACATAACAAGATAATTGTCTCGTAATTACGTGAAAGCTTGTGGGATGCAAATCTGCCAGTCTGGCATTATTCCATCCTGACTACCTGTTATGTTGTTAAAGGCCAGCTGCTATTTCGTAGTATATTGACTCCACATTAACCGCCTGTAAATTGCAACACGGAGAGCTGCTTCTGCAAAAAAAAATAAATAAAATAATTCTTAGACTTCCTATGTCCCCGAGCTGTTTTTTATCACATAAAATACAATTTGAAACGAGGCAGGTCCAATTGCGGATTACCTTAGACCCCAGCACAGAGTCGAATGGACTCTAAGAAATATGTGTCATGTTTTATTGGTTATCAGCTGAAATTCTCATGATGTTTTGCATAATGACACGCTTTATTATTTATTTGTTCATGCACCTTTCTCAGGTAACCGCAAATTGGTGGTGTGCGCCAGCTTCTATCCCAATCAGCTACCCGATGACCCCTTTGTATACACAAAAATGGTACGTATTATGCCGTTATCAACAGTGTGCTAATGTTCAAAAGTACGAAGGAGTACTAGCGCCAAACTAGGTAAAGGAAAAAAAAAATACTGTTACCAGAAAGATGTTGTGTAGAAGAATGTCCCAGTGTTACTAGAATGAAGTCGATGAGTAGGAAATTAAAGTTCTGTCCAGTATATTTGTCAAAAAAAAGTAAAAAAACGTCTCGTTGGATGATAAACCAAAAGGTCAAGGATTGTTTTCGGTACATGGGAATTCCAATAACTTATTTTCACAGTATTAGTTCATTGACAAAGTTTCAGCTTTTTTTTTTTTTCTTGCAAATTCAACTTTTAGTCTCAATTTTCCAACCTAATTTTGATATTTTCTCTGTTTTCTGCACCTTCCTCTGTGTTTTCCTTTCATACAGGCTGACTCCTCGGAAGCGCTCCGTCGCTACAACCTATGTCTGCGCCACAGCCACGTTGTCCTGTTGACCCAGACCCGAACGTGCCCCTTGGAGTTACCCTACCAGCCTCCGCCTGAGCCACAATGGAAACTGTTCCGCAAGAAAAGCAAGAAGCCGGTGATCAGCGCTGAACCGCAAAGTAAGCGGGACGGAAAAAGAACCACGAGGAGTTGGGGGCGGGGGGCGGATACAGAGGCGTATATCAAACCGTTTTGTGAAATTCTGTGATACGGTGTAGGTGAATGTCATGGATAAATAACGAGTAGAGAGCAAAGCAAAATCTAAATCGGGAGGAGCTGTGCATGGGAGGTTATACAGCGTTGGAAGATAGCCACAATAGTGAGACTAGTGGCTAGCTTGTCTGACATCATTGATGCAAGAAATGAGATCAAGTGTGGGTGTGCTGTGTCTTTTGTGTTTCCCCTTATCGCAGTTATTCCTTTGCCCAAACCCGAGGAGTTCGTCAGCATCGCCAGCCCCTTCATCGACCAGCGCGTCAAGAGCCCGCCTAGCCGCTCCACAGAGCGGTGTGTGTGCGCTCTGAAATATTTTCAAAGGATGAATCATATCTGCCATCGTATTCATTGAGCTGGTGGCGTAAGACACAAATGCGGCAGTCCGTCGCTGCAAACGTCTTGGCGTATGACGCGCTTGTGGCACGATGTATACACATACATGACCTATGTATCCTGCATGTCAGAGTGGACAAGTGGAGCGTTCCAAAGAAGCGGCTCTACACGCCCCCTCTGGACTCCATCCCCGAGGGGGCGGAGAACGAAGGACGCGAGGCCATCGATCCCGATGCCGCCGAAAGCGATGTTAACTGCGAAACCGTCGTCGAGGAGGTCGAGGTACTTCTAATTACTCTCTGCAAGGGCACGTGTGGCATAATGAAGCAAATCTCACATGAGCATATTCAACAGTTTATACCTTGGATGTTCAATACCACCTTTTTTCACACCAATGCCAATTTGAGTATCACTCTTGGGCTTACCGATACCGAGTACCAATACCTCTGGTGCTTTTGATATGAAAGAATTTCACTTAACACAATGACAACAATTGCGAACACGGATCTTTCTTTCGTGTCAAACTGCCGCAGTGGAACTTTCTCAATGTCATATTTTGTTTGCCTTAAAGCGTAGTCAACCCAAACATATTTTTTTTTCAAGAATATGGCTGACCTGTTTTCTGATGCTCAGCCGTGATTGGTCGTTACCTGAGCTCTCAGTAGTTGTGATTTTCAGTGGACAGAAGTGACAAAATGGCCGCCCCCTGAGATCGCTAAAAAGGAGTGGATTAACTCTTATTCCACAAACGCCATATTAATCAGAATGCCGTTTTTCAACTACGAAAAATTAAACACTATTGCGGCATTAATCCTAGTTTAGGTGCTCGCTAATGATGTCATACATGATGATTTTTTGGGGGGGTTCTTTTGAGGCCTCAACAAGGCAATTCTTGCCCTCTGACAGCCCATCATGTAGGCTTTCAGTGTCAGTGACAGCAAGGCAGCCATCACCCAGTCTCAAAGTCACTTCTGTTATCCTCCAGCCAGGCCACTAGTGACCAGGGGCACATCTGCACCACAGAGAGAGCCAGCAATAGACGGGAGACGAGGGCGGCGGGTACACAACAAACGGCGGCGGCGGTGGAGGCAGAGCGAAACCGACAAAGATAGCGGCGCAAATAAGGAGGGCAGCGCTGCGGCTAATGAAAAGGCGAGCGAATGAAAAACGGGGAGGAAGCAGCCGAGCAAGAAACCGAGATGCGCAAATAGAATCTCTGGCATGAGGCGGTCGCGGCGGGTCATACTGGTGAGAGGTGGCGTATCGTGCAGATGGAGAGGAAAAAAAAGAAAAGCAGTGCAATTAGAGGGGTGAGCCATCAGTGTGTATGTCTCCTGAGGGCGCAGTGTGTGTGTGTGTGGGGGCGGGGGTATTATTACACATCACTCTCAGCATACAGCGGAATAGTTGAGATGAATCGCCCTCTTGTGTAACTGGGACCAGTTATAGCGAGGTTACACCAGGGCAGCATGGGCACAAGCTGTCGTTTAGTGTGCGCGCCGCCATGCACACGGCGGATCAGGCGGCCGCTCTAGTCGATTGTGAGAAGGCGTTTTTGCCGCTTTGACCCCCTCCCTCTGTTTCTGTCAACTCTTGCCAAAAGAATCAACATCTGCGCTGAGCTCCCCCCTCACCCCGCCAGGATTAAAAAAGAAAAGATGGTGGCGTCACATGACGCTCCTAATATCCCCCAATGGTTCTTTTCCTCCCTGTTTAATGTGCTTTCAAGAATTAGGCCCCCTTATGCAAGCGCGCCGCCTTAACCTCGACTATTCTCGGAATGTGGTTAATCGCCGAAGGTCTTCTGCGCTGTTCCTTTTACTAGGCGGGCCTTCGAGGTCCGGTCCAAATGGGTAAAGATTTGATATTTTTTTCTTTACTTATTTCATTCAAGAATTGGAAAACGTCAGCGGAGAGGAAGAAAATATCATTGATAGAGGAAGTCACTCAGGGAGAAGAGACTTAACTCTGCTGACTTTGTCATATAAAGCTCCAGGAAGTCTGGGATTAAAGAAATAGTCTCCCTTCCAGTTTTCCGTCCAGGACTGTGATTTGCTCACGAAAAAAATAGCTTTCTAATCAGGAGGCAGCAGATTAAGAACAGAGGAGTCTTGCATGTGAGATATGTCACGAAAGACCAGCGCTCTGTGAGTGGACAGGACAAACTATGCGTAACATTTGTTTTGATTTCGACAGCGGTACCTCAAAGGTCTAATGCCGCAATTTTAAAGGCTTTCTATTAGGTTTGAGGAGACGGAGCTGATATTGACCAACATTTTTTCATTGGACCCAAGCTTCTGTTTCGCGCTGTTTGACGGAAAGAAAAACGGACTGAAGACATACTGTCGATTGCTATGCTAGCCTTATGCTTGACTTGTGTGTTATGTTTTATATTAATCTAGTGGCTGCTTTCATTTCATTCTTGCGTCACATGGAATTTTACATCAGAGCATCTGCCGGAAAAGAGGTAAAATGTGCCTCCTAATCACGAGGCTTCTTTTCTGTCTGAGTCCCTCTCTGCTTATTCAAATAAGGGGTGACTCACACGAACACACAAGCACACACACACGCGCACGCACACGTTGTGAGTCACCAGAGTCTTGCCCAGGAAGCTCGAGTTGTCGTCAAGAGCTGAATAAGATGTTGGACTTCCACTTGGATTGCTACTCGGTGCTTCTGAAGAGGAACAATTCAGATCGAGTGTTGTGGACGTTTTGCGGAAGCGCAACAGCTCCTGCACTTGAATGTGGCTTTTTGACACAACATCGCGTTGTCAATGCTTAACGGCATTCAGTCTATCCGCCTATGACGCACGCCCGGTTTGCTGACGCTTGACAAATGACGGGTAAAATTTTAAAGTTGACGGACTATGTAAGCATTGTCGGAAGCCCATGTATTTCATCCGTCTTTCGACTGTAGTCCGTCTTGTGTCTATTTTTTGCGGCGAGGTGAGTTGTTGTTGCTTGGGGGAAAGATTTGAGTGAGGGACCAGGCTGTGAACAGGCTTCCATGGCGCAAAGACTCACTCTTTCTGTTCAAATATTGGCCAGTGCGGGGGATTGAAGTTTACGGTCGGAATCGCAGCTCTGCTTAAAGGGTTCTTGTCAATGGTGATTTGATATGTTAGCATGAAGCTAGCGTGCTATTCTTAAGTCAACACTATTTAGTTGTTTAAAATATAAAACTAAATATACAATTCATTTTATGTTTACCTTGACAGTAAACAAACTGGCAGAGCTATTAAACAACTTGAAGCCTCTTTTTCGATAAATTGTTGACTTTTTTTTTTGCCGCACTGCTCAGTCTTGCAAAGTGACTTAAATTGAGTTTTCGCTAGTAAATCAGAGCAAAAAAAAAAAAAAATCCGACTGACCGCTCGTATCTCTAAAAACAGAAATTCTCAAGCCGGGCCCCTTGCACCGCATGGCACTAGTGCGCTCTCCAATTTCCCAGCTCGCTCAGACACAATATGATGGAATTTGCAAATGGCTAATTAGAAAAATGGAATGATTTGTCGGGCAAATGAACATGACACCGGAGCAGTTGCGTAATCCAAAGCCCCCGCCCACCCCGACAGAATTAACGTGCTAAACAACAACAACATAACTCCTCATCTGTTAGTGACAGTCAGAGTAAATTAGCAGCACTCTTCCCTGGTGGTGTTGTGGAGCAGCAGCAGGGGAGGAGCGGCCCCTTGTCACATTAAACCCTGTCTGCTGTCCTGTGGTGATCATTGGGGACGGCGCACCACCGCAGCTGTCACGGAGTCACCAGAGGAGTCTGAGGCGCGTCTCTGGGGTGTGCTTCTGGATGCTTCTACAACTCAACTGCTCACTCCTTTTCTCTTTCTCCCTCTGTGTCCCTTCAGGTTCCCGCAGAGGACAAGAAGAAGGACGATGACGCTGTCTCCATTGGTAAACGTTGTCGCTTTGCAATTAAAAGTGCCCGCATGGCTTTCAGAGAATGATTAACACAATGTAAACACAAGAATTCCTTTCCTGAAGTCAAATTCTATCATTCCTACCACGCTAGTTTTCTGTTTGCATATATTGATAGTGCTGACCTATTGGGAGCTGCACACAGCTCTCACCACACTGTCTCAATGTTGACTGCACAAACAAGTTTGCCGCCTTGCTGGCAAGTCTTAATAGAGCTGATTAGTGGAATTTTGCTAATCTGGAATGATGTGTTACTGGCCCGGCCGACAATCAGTCCATCCCTAATTTTGACTACTTAAAGCAGATCATTGTTCATTCGGGCAGAATCCTGCAGATGTCCTCGCTCATGAACTGTCCCCTCTCAAGGAGTCACAATGGACGCTGTACCAGGTCGATTAAATCAAACTGCCGTCATTTAATAATGCCAGTCTGTCTACGGAAATGCCAACAAGCCAGGAAAGTAGCGTAAAGTTTAACACCCAACATTCCATCGGACAAGTATGCAATTTGAATTTTTGGCTTCCGCGATTTTTGCCTGCGACTAGAATCGCCCACTTTTCACTGCGTCCATCTCCCTCTGCACGCCTCCTTTAGTTGGCCAAGACACTTGCAAGGAGAGAGTGCTGAAACGATGCCTTTAGACAGCCGGCCAGTTTTCTCTGCCCTGGTTCAGTTGCTTAGTAACACCTGCAGGTTGAAGGAACGGGCAACCATTCCTCAGCATCAGAGACTGTTTGTTGTATGTGCGTGCGTCTCATTGGATGGGGTGTGTGTCTGTGTGCATATGTCTCCATGACCCGGACTCCAGATGCCTTGAGTTGAAGTGGGAGTGGGTGAGTGGGAGTAGGGCTGCCATTACGTGGGAGTTGGGCCAATTCCGGTCACCGTGTTGAAGATTGATGATTGGACGATAAGTCGCTGCGAGTCTCTAAAGGGAAGGCCTTTTGTTGTCTGAGTTTTCACAGGATATGTGACATCCAAATCACATTCGGCTGATTTTCTCCTACAAGGATGCTGTCAGTTGTTCCAAATTGTTTCATTAAATTGTCTCAATAAGGGTGTGTCGTAGACATAAAAGAGAGTTGATCAGTTAGTGGAAGAAGCTCGGGCCGAAACATGGTTCGTAAGTAGTGCCAATAAAATAAATTAAAAAAAGGAAAAAAGAATTTAATCTTGTCTTTTCAGATCCACCGAGGAGTGTCATAAAAGAACCCATAGTCAAACCCATACTACCAGAGGCTTGGGTGGAACTGGAAGACTTTCCTAAATGTTTCTGGTAACACACACACATACACATTCAAAACATGATAATGGGACCTTTATCAACACAATTTCCCCCCCCCCTCCACTAGTCGCTTGTTGGTGTTCCATAACCCAGAAAGGTACCCACACCAAGTCCAGAAGTCTCTTCTTAAGGTACCCACCCTTTGGAGTTGTGGTTGTGGATGATGCATCCGTTTTCGCTTAGCGCTTGTCCAAACATTCATTCACACTCATATTCACAGCTATGGACAATTTAGTGTCTTCCATTCCGCAATGTTCTTAAAGTTAATCCACCCGTTTTTAGCCATCTCTGGGGGCGGCCAATTTGTCACTTCTGTCGGCAGAAAATGACATCGCAACTGCTCCGGGCTCAGGTAACTTCAGACAACCGGTGAGCTGTGATTGGTCGTCCCCTGAGCAACTGTGATGTCATTTTCAGTTGAGAGAAGTGACAAAATGGCCGCCCTCAGAGATGGCAAGAAACAGGTGCATTTTGCCGCTTAACTCATATTCAACAAACACAATATTAATCAGAATGCCTTGTTTCAACAAGTGGGCCTGCAGAGAACATGAAATAAAATGTCTTTGGGTTGACATCCGCTTTAAATGTGGGACACAGCGCAAGTATTTGCATTAAAAGGCTTCATGGCAAATTGACTGTCCAAACATTTCGATCCTTGGTGCCAGTACTTGTCCCCGAATGCCTCCTCTGAGCAAGGCCGTATGGTTTGGCGGCATAAGTAGACTCAAGGTGTTTGTCTGCGGAGGAGTGTTTGCATATCTGCCGGGATGGGGTCGACTCTGCTTGTCATTCCCAACACGTCGGCATCTCCCCCTCCCACCTCCCGTGTCGTCTCCTTTATCACCGTTGTTGCTGCCCCTCTCCTTGTATTTTGCTTTTGTCTCGTCTATCTCGCCTGACTTACTCCACTCTCCTACCCTTCCTCAAGCCTCTCTCCCATTAAGGCAAGCCTCTATCAGTTGATCTATCGTCCCCTCCCCGTGGCCTCCACTGCTTCTTTTCTCCTCCTTGTCTGCCTCCCCACTGATAAGTTGCCCCGTGTGTGCTTATGAGTCTACGTGTGTGTTTGTCTGTCTCAGTGTTCATATGCGCGAGGGACGTACTACTTGTGCGTGGACAGCCTGCATCCTTCCCAGATCCTCATCAGTTTCTCTGGCCTGCTTCGCTGGGGAGAACTAGACAGTAGTGAGTAGTCACGTGGGCATGTGACCCACATACAGATGTATTTTAAAGGTCACAACCTTCATTTGAATTGCAGTAGTGCCTTGATAAAAGTAACTTGAGTATTTTTAGACACATTTTTTGTGCTGTATAGTGGCAGTAAACTCAACCCAGTCATATATTCTTTATCCTATGTGAAGAACCATTAACATTAGTGCCGTACTGATGAGCTAAGAGGAGTTTAGACATCCCAATGAACAGTGTCATCTCTGGCAGCACATAAGAGCATCACGATTGACATTCAATTTTAGTTTTTTTTTTTTGGAGGGACGGCTGGAATGGATTAACGGCATTTTCATTCCTGTCAATGGGAAAAAATGATGAGTACAGAATGAATTAGTCATATCCCAAGGCACGGCTGTATCAATCAATATGTATAGCAAGTGAATGTTTTCCCCTGTGTCGGCTCCACCCTTTTCGTCCCTCTCAGCCAAAGACCTTTCGGCAACTCGCTGCCCCGCCCTTCTCCAGGCCGCGCCGTTCCACTGGAAGAGCAGACAGTGTCAGCCGCCCATCGTCACCATCGAGACCAATTGCTCCAAAGCCACCGTGCTTAACCTACCCGCAGGGTAAGGACATATTCTGTGTTCACGCTCTCCACCTGGGACCACCTTGTGAAGACTACACACACACACACACACACACACACACGGGAAAAAAAAATCAAATATTGAGGGCAGAACCGCTCTTTGCTGGAGTCTACACCAAAAAACATTCACACTCACATTCGCACCTATGGGCAAAATCATCTTCAATGAGCCTAACGTGCATGTACAGCGTGAACACAAAGCACAATTCTCCTCCTAACGTTGCTTTTCCACGGTCACGCTTGCACATAATAATCTGAAATTAGTTCAGCATTATGACACAAGGCTGCTAAATTTAGGTCTTTAATTCCAAATGGTGTGATCCGGTTTCTTGAATGTATGCCTTTTCTTTACAGATGACGACGGAGAGCTTTTCATAGGGGGGAAAAAAAATAAAGTGAGATATTTAAGCCGTTATTCGGTCTAACAGAGATGAATGCCTGCCTACTGTCAGTGATGTAAGCAGTAGCAAAAGACATGAGTCCTATTTAATGGTCACTGCTTTGGCCGTGAGCAGAAGGTCTAGTTTATGGAGCCAGGTGCTGCGTTCACATATATAAGGCTCGCTTTTATTAGGTCCATCTGCCCGGAGCACACACTGGGTGCTTATTTGTGTTCATTCAAAGCGGCTCATCTGTATCTGCTTCACAATGTTCCAATTCGTTGATTTGTCATTCAGACAAGCTGTCCTGCCTTGATCATTTAGAGGAAAAAAAAAAGAAGAAAAATCAAGGCTCACCTCCCCGCCTCGACCAATTTAGTTTTTTTCCCTCTTCTCAACCATAGATAGTCTTTCCATTCATCTGGCATCCTCTCACTTTTGGATGCCGTCTATCCTACAGAGCGCCTGCTGCTGCTCATCCGTCGCGTTAGTCTGCGTTCGCTGAATTATGTAAAGCTAATGGAGGCGTGGAAATGGAGTTCCACTTTTCCTCAGGTCTGACCAGACTGTGAACTCGGCTTGGTGCTTAGGAGAGCACATCAGGCTGCTGCTTCTTCGACTGCATAGGACGCGCGCCGTGTCACTACAAACATCTTTCAGATCACTGTGCGACCTCCGAAGTGGAACACGGGTCGTTCTGGGAAGGTCGTTAACTTCCAAATTTTAATTTCCACATGATTTTTTCTCCACCAGGGGATTCATTTGTTAGTGTCAGTGTTCGGAAAGACCAGAGGACGGACCGTGGAATCTGCCGCGGGGGTTTATGATAAAAAAAAATTTAAAAAAATGTTTTGGAACAAATCCCGATTGCATGTTTCCTCTCCCACCTTCAGGCGTCATGTTTTGTCCTTCCACACGTACGCAGAGCTGGGCTACCATGTGCACCTGTGCAGCAAAACACCTTTCTCCTTCGGGGAGGAGGATGCCATTATGTCGCTCTGTACCAAGGTGAATCACGCTAGATATCCCTACCACAATGTTGAACATTTGACTTTTTCTCTGGATATTTTCTGCTAGCAAATAGGATTAGGGGAAATGTGATGGAGTAAAAATGAACGTTTCCAGAAATATGTTTGTCAAAGTAAAGTGAAAATACGGGAACATTTACTCAAGAAATTCTTTGCATTCTGCTACATTACAAGACTGGTTATTAGGTGCTTGTTACGTGTGGAGATGGCAAGTATTCACACAAGTAGTGACTATCAAGAGAGCCATTTATGATATGAGAGTTATGTATTTGTGTGCTGTCTTACTTTTCTCTCTTCAGCCTCAGTGATTTGCCCTTGAACCTGTCACAAAATAGTACATGCTAAAAAAAAAAGGGCCCATAGTTAAATGAAATACACTCCGACTGAATGCCTTTTGACGTCACGTCAGCATTGAAAAGATGTTGAATACAAAACCGCAACCAATTTTTACTGTGAGGAAAATAACAGCTCAAGTTGTCGGGGAGAAGGTGACACGCTTTCATCAGAATATACCGAGAATCAACTTTGTGAATACAGAGGACTCCATCATGTGTTTTCTTTATGATCCTTTTTCGTTCAAGTAGGAAAGTCTTCGTTTCAGTGAGAAAGCAAAGGCTATCATGCGTGCCCTGTCCAAAGTGGTGGCTTCCTTTCACGACCGGCATGGCCCAAAGCCTCAAATAAGACGCAACCTGGAGGAAGCTTACAGTCCCAAACAAAGCCCGCTGGAAAACTGGCAGGTCCAAAAGGTTAGTACGCGTCTCCTTTTTTTTTTCCCCCCGTACTCGTCATACAAATCGTCTCCCCTTGTATGTGAACGTGTGTGCGCCGGGGCCCCTCAGGTCTTCAGCTTGGCCGTCTATCATATGCTGTGCGATGCCCTGGACAGGGAAATGACCCCGCAGGAGCGCTTTGCTGTACTGGCCCTCACTGCTGACCCGTCACTGCTGGCTAGGACACGCAGACCGTACTCGCCTGCATGTAACATGCCATTTTCTGTGGGGTTGTGCGTTCATTTTACAATATGATGTCATCGCCACACAAAACGTGAGCGTTGTATTGTTGTGTAAGAATGCATCGTGTTGGTATATGGTGACTATTCACTGTGAGCGGTATTTCCTCATTTAATGGTCCAGGGCTTTTATTGATTCAAGTAGGCATTTATTAGGGGGGGAGGCCTTGACTGGCATACATTTAGTTTATAAACAATGTTACCCAATGAAAAGCAGGTGTGTAATTGTTGTTTTTTTTCATGAAAAATGTCAAAATTTATTGGCATGCATTTAAAGGGGAAATCAACCTAAACACATTTTCATTTTTTTCAAGAATGTTTCCAGCAGGCCCACTAGTTGAATCAAGACATTCTGATTAATATTGCATTTGTGGAATATGATTTGAGCAGCAAAATCCACCCCTTTTTAGCCGTCTCAGGGGCGGCCATTTTGTCACTTCAGCTCACCTGTCGACTGAAAATGACATCACAACTGCTCAGGGCTCATGTAACGACCGGTCACGGCTCAGCTTCAGAAAACAGGTGAGCCGCGATTGGTCGCTGTTACCTGAGCAGTGATGTCATTTTCAGTCGACAGAAGTGACAAAATGGCCGCCCCCGGTGATGGCTAAAAACGGGCGGATTAACTCTTATTCCACAAACGCAATATTTATCAGAATGCCTTGTTTCAACTAGTGGTCTTGCATAGAACATATAAAAAAAAAACATGTTTGGGTTGACTTCCTTTTTAAAGATACTCACATTTTAATCGTTTTCACTTAGTATTTCAGATGAAGGAAAAAAAAGATTGCACCAAAATATGAATGTTTAAAACTGCTATATCACAGCACGTCAGGAGCCCAAAACTCCGGAGACGTGGATTGACAGGGAGCCAACAGCGGAGGAGGTCAAGGCAGCGACTGTCCTGCAGGCTGCCTTCAAGGGCCTCTTGGTGCGCATGGTCCGCAAATCCTCCAAAGCAGGTAAATTCACACGCCGTTACAACATCAAGGTCCTTTTTCCAATGATTCTCCTTTAAAAAAAAGCGGGGCAGTTGCGCCGTTGTGAGTCTCTCATTGGCAATGCTGAGCAGGCGGCAGCGCAGCAGCACATCTGCCTTCATGAGGAGAGTCCAGTGCGCTGTCCAAACACATAAAAGCATGCACCAGGCACCGTCTGCTTCCACTGGTCACAGTTGATCGAGCCCGGTGGCACGTATTGAGCCTGTGAGCCGAGGATGACACTGCCACTCTTTCTAATACAGTTTGACAGACCACGCGTCGCCACTGCGCATACACAACGGACACAGTGGAAGACATACGCACGCCACGCACGCCTGCGGTGGTTCTGCATAGGCTGAAGGCTAAGCTATAGTTTCCTTTGATATTTCGTAGAGTGTATCATTTTACAGTCAAGGTAACTGGGCTGATTTCAGAGGAAATATTGAAGGACTGCCTTCTAAAGGGACAATGCGTGGCAATGTGACTGGCTGGGTAATGTGCACATTTGAGTTGGGACGCTGTGAACCACAGTCGAGGCTTGTGTGCATAAATCAGGACCGCGCTATTACGATTCAGCTGGATTTTGCTGCAGGTTTTTATTTTTACACCTTGCATATCAAACGATACTACAGACATAATCGAGCTGCTGCTGTTGGCATGCATGATCCAATGCACGCAGGCTAGAAAATCGTCATAAAAAATAGACAGGGGAGCCAACGTGACTCCTTTATGACTTCCAGGTTGTAATTTCAAAATGTGAAGTGAATCAATTTTTGGTTCAGGTTTAAACAGGCAGCATTGTTTTTAATTCACATTTTTTAAAATAGCTCGCTAACGTTTTAGTAAGTGCCGTTCAGTCGCATTTAACACAAGTGCAATATATTCGCTTTTAATCATTTACAAGTGTTTGTCGTCAAATATTTGTTGAGGAACAATTCTTCTTCAACAATTCATGTGCAATACATTTTTCATTTGATCCTTTTTTCCCTGTGCAGTGTCTGCATTCAGTGTGAATGTGACAGTGGCTAACTAAAATGTAAAATATCCTTTTATAGTTTTTTGATGAGTCATGGTGATGCTACGTCATTTTAAGTATTTTTTTGGAGGTCCTTTAATGAGTAACAATTTTAGCTAAAACTGACTAAAGTTTTACATGCCTTTTACATGCTCTGAGGGCCACATTAAGGAACGGAGCAGGCCACATTTGGCCCGCAGGCCGTACGTTTGCTCACTCCTGCTTTCGATGCTCACTGAGCTCAATTTTTGTTTGACGTCCGTGCTGTACTTCCTTGCAAATTGTTGTACAGCACATTCATTAGTCAAACATGCGGCTGCAACGCTCCCGCTTAAATTGAAAATGTTTTAATTAAGAGAAGCAATCAGCCTTTTCTGCAGAAGAACAACTCTTCTGGTTGACATCCCGGCTGCTCCCCCCACGCCCCCCCACGCCCTCTCATATATATATTTTTTTCTCCACACTTGCTCTTCCCGTCTCTCTCTCTCCTCCCCCAGGTGATAAATATAGTAGGTCTTCATCTCTCAGTGGCCTGCCTTGGCCCCAATGTATCACTTTCAGAGAAGAGGCCATTTGCAAAAGGCAGACGGCCTGCTCGTTAGGGAGGCAAAACAATGTGTCACCTGTGCACGTGCGGCACACAATTGCAACTCAGTAGCAATCAGCTGCCATTTCCCCCTCACTCTGCGAGGAGAAATAGGCTTTCCGCCGGAAAGTAGGTCAGCCCCAATAAATGTTTCATGTATTGGCAGTGTGCATTGTCTTTCATCTTTAATCGTCCTTTGCCCGTGTTGACGCGCTGCTCATGTCGTGCAGGCACCAAGGAGAGCATCCGTGCGTCCGCTGTGCTTTCAGACATGTGGTCAAAGGTGGAATGCGACGTCGACAAACACGCGGCCTCCCTGCTTCGGTAAATGATGGTGATGCTTCTTTTTTTTTTTTTTTCACATCTTAGTCCCAGACTTTGTTTTCCAACCGGCAGCGAGCCCATTAGACCGCCGCAGCCCTGCCCTGTACGATATGCGCTGTCGATTTGATATCCTTTCATCCGTCGGAGCTCCTCTGCTCTGCCACATGCCCGGAATTGGCTCCCTCTCCTGGTTGCGGCGGCCAGGCGGGGAGCATTTTCCACATTGTGTTCCATCTTTTTTCCCAGCGGTACCATCTGCTGTTTATCCTTACGTCGTTCCAACGAGCTCGCGGCGTCTGCCGTATGACCCGGCGCCTGGGGAAGTATGTTTGTGCCTGAGCGTTAAGGGCCTGCTTCATTCTGGCGCGGTGGATGTGGACGTTGTGTGCGTCGACTTTTATGATTAGAGTGGAATCTCCAAGCTGGGACATAATCCGTTCTGTTGATTTGTTCATATTGCACGACTCCCTCCCCCCTCCCATAGGGACTAGAAATGGTATTAATGCTTTTCTGAGTCAAGCTGTCTCCCATCAGCTAGACAGGCAATAATAATTCATACGTTGTCAGTGGCGCTTTTTGCCATCTCGCTGACTTTGGGCGACAGCGGGGACGCGCCATGGACTTGTCGTCACTTTAAACAAGCACTTCCATTCACTTTCGCGCCTCGTCAATCGACTGAAAATGACTAGTCCGTGAATAATATTGTTCGAGTCGGGTCGCATCTACAAAACCTTCACTCTTCTGGAACGTTTCGCTATGAACATCGCATCATCATAGACAACAAGCCATTTTAGAGTTGGTCAATAATTCACGGTGACGATCTGTCATTAGTATTGAACTTTCGCTTTTAATGTCGAAGGTCTGATTCAGAAGTTAGTTGCGTCGTATGTGTGCCTCAAGTGTCGAAAGGATTGAACCACTGTAAAAGCAAAAACAAATACAACAAAGCCACTGGCAGAGCTGGGATTTTTTTCCTTGGAGTGGCCATGGCGGGGGCAAGAATATCTCAGGCGGTCAGCAAAATAAAATTTTTACCAACCACAAAAAAATCTCCCGGAAATGTTGATAAAGATTCACGAATGTGAAAAACAATTCTCGAAAAAAATCGGAAAATACGCAAAAGTCAATTATCTGGCCTGACACCTGGGGGCTACAAGCATATTTCAGGGCGTCCCCCCCTTAGCTCGTCCAGTGAACAAAGCATATTCTGATGTTCTTTCCGCTTGCTGCTAAGGTGCACTGCATTTTCCGGTTTTAACTCTGAACTGCCATGGCAGTGTAAAATGTTAACTCAATCACTGCCATTGACGTATTTGTCTTTTCACAGTCCAGCCATTCAATCCCAGGAACTTATTTATATTTTTTAAAAATATTTTCAAACGTGAGGGTAAAAGAGGGTCTGAAATGGTGCTTAGTCCTTTCTTTTTCTTCTACTATTTGTACTGTGTTGCCAGGACGGCGCTTATTCTAAATTCTATTTCGGTCCATGGTGTAACACGCCTTCTCGCCCCAAAGTCAGCTGGGATAGGCTCCAGCTCCGCTCGGCCCCCAAAATGAGGACAAGCACTACAGAAAATGGACGGCTGAATCGCAGGTGTTCAAAAGCATTGTTTTCCTGCTGTACAGGTACATGTTTGAGCTCTCCAACAGGGAAAGCACAATCTACCCGTGTCAGCTGGACGAATGGACCAAAGTCGTCTTCACCGACTACTCCGTCAACCTCCCGGACAAAGCCAACTCCTGGATCTTGGTCTTCAGGTTGGACAAATGTGCCATCTTGACTCTTCCCCCCCCCCAATCTGCGAGTCGACGTGATGCCTTTTGAATTGAATTGCATTGTTTTCTCCCTGTCGTATGCGCGTGTGGAGGGAGGTGTTCCTTTTTACCAAGGAGACACTGCTGCTGCCAAAGGTCTACAGTCCGGTCTCGTATTCTCGCCTGCACGTCATTAATAACGACACCGGAGAAGAGCTGAGCAGGCTCATCACAAGAGTCCCGCCCCTCATTTATCAACCCAATGAGGTTTGATTACTACTTTCTCCACCTCATACAAAGTGTCGTCGCTTTACGACGGTATTGCGAGTTGTGTATAGCGCCCACGCAATAGACCAGATCTTCAAGTACAGTCGTTTTCTTTCATTTTATTTAGCGATAGACTACGGCTCATTCTGCCTTCCAAGTCGGGGTGACGTGACAGTCGTAACCCATTTGCACTTGCATCACAAATACCATTTTTCAACTCTTTCCTCTATCTCCGGCTGCAGCTGGGTTACACGTTTGTGGCCGAGGTTCTCACACCCGAATCGCCACCCGCCAACGCCAAGTGGACCTTGCGCTTGATCGCCACCCGAGAGCCTCTCCCCAAATTGGCCGAC
The DNA here is from genome assembly GCF_054856515.1 of Filicampus tigris. NCBI lineage: Eukaryota > Metazoa > Chordata > Actinopteri > Syngnathiformes > Syngnathidae > Filicampus > Filicampus tigris. The sequence continues at coordinate 14,021,158 of NC_141236.1, read as the reverse complement.
GCGCCTCCGCTCAACACGTTTGCCGTGCAGGAATTCCAGGATTATTACATTCCCAACAATAACAATATTATATGTGGGTAAGACCAAGAAACACCGGCAGTAGTTTGCAAGTCTTAACACGCGTAGTGATAAATAAATGTAAGCAGTACATGTAACCAGTGTGCTACTTATGATACAGCAGTGGAGAATTGTCATTTGTTTCATCTTTTTCCTGCAGCTATACTTTGAAGGTGACCGTGCCTCTCGTCGGCACGGTTCACTTTCAGACATCCAGCCGCTACGTCAAGATACGTCTGTCAATCCTGGAGCAAGAGACGGTCGTGGCCAGCGCCATCGGCCAAGGCCACGTCGTCATTCCCGTCGCCAACTTCCTGCCCAACGAAGAGAAGGAGGAAGAGGAGGAGGAAGAGGAGGAAGAGCCATTAGGTTTGGGACCATTTTTTTTTTTTTTCCACTTGGGTGGGGTCCATTTAACTCATTCACTGCCAAAGTTTGCAAATGTTTTACTTTGATTCACCGCAAAGAAAATCACTGCGCTTTCATGGAGAATGAATTGTATTAGAGCAGCAGAATACTCACAGATGAGAGGCTGAAATTCTAGAATTTGGACAATTTCAAGTCAAACAAGGTCTCTAAATGATGAATCCATTCTCCAAAATAATAGATTGATTTATTTGTCCATTAATCGTTGCACCTCGACTTGTATGACAGTTAAGAATGTCACAATGTTATTTCAAACATTGTCCTATCCAATGACTTGGAAGTCAACCAGTGTCTCTGGAACAGATTTAGTTCCACTTTGGAGGTTCCGCTGTATTGTCCTTAGAATGAACTTGACTCAGATAGCTTTTTTACCCCCCTCCTCCCTGTCAGAGAGAAACTTTTGCAACTCTTTTAATTTGCTGAGCACTTCCTGCTGCGATAACAGGGCGCGCCGTTTGTCTTTTTATTTTCCTCCGACTCAGGCCTTTGCTCTCCTCGTTACAGCTCCCAGTGGCGCAGTCGAGGAGAACCGGCACACGCCCCCGGCCCAGGAGGACGAGATCAAGGCGTTAGACGACAGCACGGACGAAGACGAGGAGAGCAGTACGTCGGGGAAATCAGACTGCGAAGTTGACCACTCGCCGCCGCCCACCAAGCCGCCGGTAACACCGACTGCGTGGACGTTCCTCCTCCTCCTCCTGCTGCTTTTCTGCTTGTGTTCATATCCATTTTTCACTGCCAGATACTCATAGCACCTTACTTGCAGGCACACACACATAGACTTACCCACCCACCCACTCAACTCGCAGTCTCACACAAGAGAGCAGCAGAAAGCAAAGCGACACTTTTGGAGCCACTGTCTGACTTAGCAGCACTTGCCAGGGAGCAGTAATCGCTTCACTCGTCGACTAACTACCACACACACACACACACACACACGAGATGATCTTATTTATGTTTTTTGTTTTAATTAAACACCACCCACCGATCATACAGAGCCACTAATGAAGAATGAGTGGCAGCGTGGATGTTAATGAGACGGATCATGTCGAATCCAGTAAAGCATCAGCAGGCGGGAGTAAACGCATATTGATTAGTCCTTAAGACGGCTGATCAATTGGAGCAGGCGTGTGATTAAGGCGATGTTCCACGCCGCAGAGAGCCACGGGAGACATTTTGATGCTCGCTATTGGCAGTTTTAGTTTGAGCTGTTTCAAAACATAACATGTTTATTTGCAGGTAATTAGGGATGTAATGATTCACTCAAGCCCTGATTCGATTCAGTTTTTGATTTTCAGTTCCCGATTTAGATTTGATTTCCGACCCCCCCCAATTTTTTTTTTAACAAAATGAATGACTCTTTTTATAACCAAAATGTTTTTATTTTAACATCTGCATTTTGTCCTTGTTTTGTCATTTTGTAACTTTCCAAAAAAGACTTAAAAATAACTCATAATCTTGTCTAGTGCCAGAACCAAACATGAAAATGAATAAATGATGTGACTATCATTACAAATCCTTTTGTGATCCAAACTTTGACATTGATTTTTTTTTTTATTCTTTCGATGCATTTCAAGCAGTTTAAATCGATTTCCGATGAATCGTTACATCCCTACAGGTAATGCTTATTTCAATACCATGTCTTGCATCATTCTCATCAATTTAACATAAAATACCTTCTGTGTGATGTTTTTGTCTGTCGTACATTTTTTCTCCCCCAGTATTTTATATTGACTTTGCCCACCTGTTTTTTTTTTTTATGACAGGATCACAGGTATTTGCTGCGGGCAGAGGTGCTGTATCACAGCTGGGATTTGGATGAAGCCCAGTTGGCTTTCGCCCACCTGCTCAGTTTCAAAGAAACCCAAGGTACCTGCAGTGCTGTCAGCCCCTTCCAAATCCCACGTCACACGCGAAAAGCACTGTCCGCACACATACGGCTATTTGGCTCAACACAGTGAGCCCAGGTTTTCATATTTATTCATGTGCATCATATCAGTAAAAGTGGAGTGAATTGTCAAGAATCGAAATCATGCCGACTTGAGCTCAGTGACTCAAAAATGCAAGATGGCTGGTCCCTATGATAGCAATTCTTCCATGGATTTTTTTTCTATAGGTGTCGGGGGTCAACTTGGCACACCGTGTTGCCCATTCAGTACTACAGTATATGAACAATACAATTAATGAATTCAACCAGCAAACTTATGCCTTCATCTTCGCTGACGTGAGAAATCATTTGTGTGTGTGACAGTAGTAATTTGCCCATCTTTTTCTCTGCTCATTTCCTTGTCGTTGTGTCGCTACGCTATACGTGTGTGCACATGACTCATGTAGTCCAGCGACCCACACAAGCCTCCTATGGTTCTCCACCAGGCTTGAGGAAGTGGGTCAATGGGAAGTCAAATGAAGTTTGCTCTTCGTGCCCCCCCCCCACCCTTTCCCGGTGCCCTGGGAAATATCTCAGCAGGAAAGTGAATTAATTTCACCCAGTTAAGCACCGTCTCAACGGCCAGCCCGTGCCCTTGATCGTGCTCCCGCTATTCTACATGGATGGCTCACGCCACGCCGCACTTTGAAACCCCCTTTCAACAAGCTATTTAACAAGCCAAATAGTGGCGCTTGCATGTTTAATGCCTGCAATCCGCAGTATGTATTGCTTAGCACATAAACAACACCGCTTTGTTTTCACTAACAGGACCGCGCACCTGTGCAGTATATCAGCCTTGATCGTATATGGCTTTTATTATCACAAAATGGCATTGTGCTGAATTTCCAAATGGCTTCAATGAGAGTAACTTGGAGGCCGGGCTAAGTGATGGATTGTGGTCGGGAGGGAGCCTTTTTCTGTTTGCTGCTTCTTTTAGCTGGGAAGTGCAACAGTGCCACCTAGCACACGAGTGCGTGCGCGACAGCTCACATTTGAATGGAGAACCTCAGAATGATGAGGCAGATAAGCTAAACACCTTCCACCTCGCTGCCATTCATTGAATTGAGTCCTAAAACTTGTATCAACTTATAAACATGATCACACTTGGTCATGTCTTGAGCCGTGCCAGTTTAAAGAGATAAGTTAATCACTGTGTTATAAAGTAAAAGTACTCAACTTTTTGAAGACGATGAACAGACATGTAATATTGTTGCGGAGCGATACTGTCACCTAGTGGAAAGTCTTGTATTCTATTCTAACCTTTGTTGTGAATTGGCGCTATGTAAACAAAATTGAGGTTTATCATGCCATCCTGAACCTCGTCTTTGCAAAATGCAGTTTTCTTTCCGGAGGAATTGACGGAATCCGTGTCTGGCACGTCGGGCAGCGACGAACCGAGCATCGACACGGCCAAAGTCAGCCGAAAAGGCGAAGATGACAAGGGGACCGGCAGCTCTTCATCTGTCTCCAGGGAAGAAATGGTAATAATATATCACAGCAGGCCTGACCACGCAATGACATCGGCAGTAAAAGAAAAAAAAAGAAAGAAAATGCGATGTAAAAAAAAAAAATATCCCAGTGTGCTTTGTAACTATAATCTCTTGTTTATGATAAGCTTAAATCATATTACACAGGCTTTAGCAATGTCATATTAGCGAAACATTATGTACTTGAAGCAAAATGATGGAGAGCAACAGTATAGTAGTGGCTTAAGAGCGCTTCGTTGTCAGCCACAAGTGTGTGCATGACACAGAGAATGTGGGCGTAATACTTAATGCGTTTGTATTTGACTTGTCTGTGTTCATGTTAAGAAGGGAGAAATAAAATGGTAACTGACTTTTCGAGACATGCAGACTCGCCATGATCAAACAGGCCCCGCCTCTTAAAGGCACAGACACTACAAGTATTTTCTATACTTTTTGTCCTTGCTTTTTTTTTGTGTGTTCAAATACGGTGTGTTTAAAGCGTGTGGGAGGGCTAGTTCTATTTAAACTTTATTTGGTCTCTATTGCAAATGTTTCGCCCGTTTTTTGCTTGGTGGGACTGGAACGTATCCCTCGCAATAAACACAGAATGTTAAATCGTGCTTCTTGTTTGCTAAACATCTAATCCTAAATGCAATCAAATTTGAAAGGCAGATTATTGTTATTTATTTATTTTTTTTCCCAAACGCGCCTGCTCGCCGCAGCGCATTTCCATTTGAATATGTTTTCTTTCATTAGCGGCGCAGCGTTGTTGGAAGCTGCCGATGTCATGATCTGCGAATAAATTAACCGAACAATGACATATTATATTCATCCAGCGCCGCATAAAGAAAAGAAAAATCTGAATCTAGGCAGACTTGCTCATTGAAAGAGACTAGTCTCATCATGCGTTTGCAGAGCGGTGACCTTCAGATGTGTTTGTGCCGGTGTGTGTTATTTTTTTTTTTTTTTTTTTTGTGCGCAGGGCCTTGACCTGACCAAGGCCAACTACACGCTGCGTGTGGCTGTCGACGAGAGCCAAGCTGAGAGCATCGTGGTGAAGAAGGATGTCGAGCGAATCGAGCAAATCAAGGCTATTAAAAGAGCCTGGGAGGCGGCTGAACCGGGCCGCGCTGCCAAGGTAACCGAGCGGCTGCGTGTCGGGAAGGTAGCCAAAAGTATTGGGACACTCCACCTTAATTCACCCCTGTAGTGCGTCTCAGCTTTTGTTTTTTTGTAGCCATTTTGGGAAAATTGGGGCAGTGTCGTCAGACAGTGCTTAGGGTTGCAAAACAACTGGAAGTATGGATGTTTGACACCACAAGGAGTTATACAGAGTACCAATATTTAGTCCTTTTGGTACAGAAAATTTCATTTGACTCAATGGCAGATCATTGTGAACAAAGATCTGTGTTTCTTTCTGACGCACATGATGATTTGCCCTTGTGCCAAACCGCCACTGTGCAGTGCCAGCTGCAGGCGAGGGGGACTTTGTCTATATCAATTTCTTTTTTTTTTTACCTCAAAGCGGAAGTCAACCCAAACATTTTTTTTCAAGAATATGTTCCCAGCAGGCCCGTTAGTTGAAACACGGCATTCTGATTAATTTTGTGTCTGTGGAATATAAGTTAAGCGGTCAAATTCATTCGTTTTTAGCCTTCTCTGGGGGCGGCCATTTTGTCTCCTGTCGACTGAAAAAGGCATCACAACTGCTCACAACGACCAATCACGGCTGACCTGTTTTCTGAATCTGAGCCGCAATTGGTCGTTGCGAGCAGTTGTGATGTCATTTTCAGTCGACAGAAGACAAAATGGCCGCCCCCTGGCAAAAAACGAGTGGATTAACACCTGTTCCACAAACAGAATCAGAATGCCCGGTTTCAACTAGTGGGCTTGCATAGAACATATTCTTGAAAAAAAATGTTTGTGTTGATTTCCTCTTTAAGTATCGGTGGCTGATATCGGTATCGGCAGCATTCGTGACTACCCAATACCTTGAAATAAGGCTGCTATTGGCCCAATATACACATCTGGAATATTGCCGGATATACCCTGGCTCTGTGTCTAAATACTTTTGTTGGTAGCTTGTGTTATTTTGGGCCTTTGTCATGACGTTCATCTTGTTCAAGGCATGGCAGTTACGTCTCAACTGGCTCAGTCAATTCGACCTCCCTAAAGGTGGCAATGTTCCAGCTCCAGAGCCGACCACCACCGACTCGGGTAGGTTGAACAAAAAAAAAAAAGACTTCCGCATACTCCAACCATTTCATCCCGCGTTCAATGTGATATTTGTTCCCCACAAGATGACGGCTGCAGCCCGATTCCTCCCGACGCTCCCAGTATACCAATTGAACAACTGTTAAGCATCGTCATTCCTCCCATGGACTACGCGCCGTTTATCAGGTGGGTCTCTGTGCTAAGCATGTCTCTTGTCTCTTGCTAGCCGGACATGAGCTTTAGGTGCAAGGCGCCTTTGTTGCCTACAGCCCGAAAATGTCTCGTCAGTATCCAAAGTGTCAAGTCAGCGACGGTACACAGGAAGCGTCTCCATCCCCTGTGGGCATGCGCTTTTGTCTGTCGTGTCATCAGCTCTGCCTTTCGCCACCTCGCCTTCCCTCGCACAGGCCATCCCCGGGCCGTGACAAATGAGCCGGTATTTGGGTCTCTTAATCAAAAAGCTATTTCTGGACCCCCCGTTGAGCTCATCGCCTCAGTGAGATGTGCCCTCTCATGTCACTCCCCCTCTGCGCGTGTGTGCGTGCGCAGCTGTTAATGGCTACCGACAATGTGGTCTAAAGACGTAACCGCACACGCACGCACACACGCACTCACACACCCCGCTGAAATAGGTCGCACTGGCCAATGCTCATTAACTCTTCCTTCAGTAGCACAGCTACTGGCTTCCCCCTCATCATTAACTCCAGAAAAAGGCAAACACTTTGTTTCTTTTTTCTCCATCTATGTTAGCACCTCAGATGGCCACTTTACTTTTTCCTCTTCCTCCAACTAAAAACTTCTGCAAACTGCCTCCATTTCTGGCTCCGTCTTCCTCTTGTTCTCCGTCTTCTTATCACACGCAGACAGACCCAGACAACAAACTCCGGTGCCATTTTACAGCGGCATTACAACGGAGCCTTAAAGCAGGAACACTCGCGCCGATGTCATTTCGGATTTATGGCCAGGCGTGTCAGATAAAGGCTGGATTGTGAGTCCACAATTTCCTCTGCACATTTTCTCCCATCTGCCTGCCACATTTGCATTCACGCAGCATACGCATGGCCGCCTGTCCCATAAGGCAAGCGTCGAACATTGTAAGGTTCAGTACGGAAGAGGTAAAAAAAACCCCACTATCCGTAGCACTTTGTGATTGGACCGCACTGTTCCAAATGTTATCATTGAAGACGAGGTCAATGAATGCATGTGGTGACCATGGCAATATTTCTAGGAATCACGACACAACTAGGAAAAGATTTGGAATCTTGAATCTGTCATTCTTTGACAAATGATATCAAAATTTGACGACAATTATGTTTAATACCATCTCTGCTGCGCCCAATTCATCTGCTCTAAGGTGACGGAGTAAAATTCAATAAGCTAACATGATGAAATTCCTCCGTTTTCTTTGATGAAGAGCAGCACCACCCTGTGTGGAAAACAAGAAGTACATTGCATGCAAGCACTAGCTTCATGTTAGTGTGTTCAAATCATTTGAGAAGAAAAAAAAATTGAGACCACAAAATGGCTTAGCTCTTGTGAAGTGCTTGCTACAACTAAAACTAAAAATGGAAAAAACCTTTTTGTTCACGAAATAAAAACAAATGCAAAGAAAACAAACTGAAACTATAGCTTACATTTATAAAACTAGCTGTAATTACAACATGGATGTCTTTTATTTCCATTTTTGTCAATTATTAGCATGCATGAGCTTTTAGGGTTCAATTTGACCTTGCACTTGACAAATACGTATTATCCATATCAAACAAAAGAAAAAAGTAAAACAAAATCTAAACTAAAATGAAGCATGTTCCAAAACTAACAAGCCTGCTCTAAAAACGAATTAAAAACCACAATGAAAAATGTCACTAACTATTATAACCCTGGTTTACACCCTCTAAAAACGTTCCATCATTACTCTTCTCACTATCTGACATATTGACAAAGTCCGTGTGTAACTCACGCAGAAGGACAAATGATACCCCAATCCTGTTGGACCCCGAGATGGAGGAGAGCCAGCGGAAGGAGCGCTTCGAAAGGGTCCAGGCCTACCAGATGGAGCGCGACCTGCTGGTGGAGGAGCGCGAACGCAAAGCCACCACCAGGAGGGAGCGAATGCAAGGGATTCTTACGCAGTACGATGACCAGCAGGTCGCCTCGCCGTCGTGGTCCGATGGACATTAGCGGCCATCGTTTGAGCCCGCTGAAAAAACGCCTCTCTCTGCTGTCTGTCTGCATCCTTTCCAGACGGCGATGGTGCAGGAGCAACAGAAATTCCACGACATGCGCACGCAGCAGAATCAAAAATCCAACGACACTCGCAAATGGCTAAATAACCGCATAAAAAGGAGAGAGGATAAACTCGCGGTGGATGACGCCTAACAAGGCCGCCCCGTTGAGGCGGGACAAAATTCTCACTTAGCCTTATGCGAGTGTTGGAAGCCAGACAGCACAGCTCAGGGTTTTATGTTGGCCGCGCCCGCTCGCTAATATGTCAATTCATCACTTGTCTATTGATAGCATCTTATCTATTGACAAGTCAGGGACACATGCAGGAAAAGAACATAAGTGACTGGAGCGATGTTCAAGCGAGGCAGCCATAATGTGCCAAAGTATTACAACTCAAGGACCTCAGCATGACTACTAAAAATTGCATCTTTGAGGATAACCTGGCAGGGAGTGCAATGGAAAAGTTTGGGATTGTCAGTGGAAACGCAAAATCCTCCTGGCTGTGAAGTGGCAGTTCCAAGCAATGTGCAATTGTGTCAATCTCTTGCAAAAATACAAAACAAACTGAACAAAAATCAACTTACTGTACTGTACAGTTGTTCCCCACCGTATCATGGTTCACTTTGGGGTGTTTTTAAATGATGCGTACCTAATTTTATGTAGTGAATTTGTGCACATCTATGCTTAAGTGCACCCCAAGGTTCACTATAGTTAACGAAAAGTGAGCAAAAATTAACATTGGAAAAAACGTCTGTGTTACGAAATGAAAATTATTAAAAAAAAAAAAAAAAAAGCGAAAACTGAAACGACATCTTGTATAAAGTAGTATTGTTCATGAGCATTTAAATGTATTTATTCTGGTATTGCTGTTATGTAAGTACAAAAAAAGGAAGGTCAACCAATTGTTTGAGAATTTTAGTTTACTTATTACACAAAACTTTGTGTGTTGTTTTTATCTTGCACTTAATACTCCAAATGTATTAAAAAAAGGAAAACTAATAAAAATGAACAAACAAACAGATTGAATTGAATTTAAAGAGCAAAAGTCAACATGAAATTAAATACTAACTATCATGAAAAATCCCTCATTAGAATAACCCTGGTATACATCACCTGCTAATATGATCTAGCCTACCACTGCTAGTTAGAGCAAATTGTAATCCCTCCACAGGTGGTCAAGCAACGACACAGCCGCCGGAGCACTTCCCGTCGCTGATTGAACAAACGGTAAGACCGCAAGCATGCGAGAACCCAAATGCACTTCAGTATATCGAATCTCTACCAGTCAATTTTCAGCCGATCTCCATGTCGAGTCTTTGATTACCGATGTCAATCGGGTTGTTTTTGTCAATATCGACCTGTTCCAATCATTCTCTCTTGTATTGACACTTCATTTGTGTCCAACCACAGCTTACATGTAAACTGCATCCATTGTGTCCATTGAGACCGCAGGGACATATTTTTCCTCCCCGTATATACATGATAATATTCTGCAAACCGTTCGCTTTCTTGAAGGTCACTGTATTGACTTAATGGCCCAAAGGCATGCCGGGTACACGCAACCTCCTGCCAGCTGCTGATTGATTGATTGGTCCATTCATATATTTGCGCCCCCCGCCCCCCATAAGAATAAAGGAAGAAATGACATCTTACGGTGATTACCTATATGCCATATTTTAAGGTTCTGAACAGTAATTGTGGATTAGTTGATCTGATCTTGCCGCTACTACGGCATTCATATGTTGGGAAAAAGTGCTGGTTGAGAATGAGTGAGATAATGGTGCCATCTAGTGGTTGTGAATATTAAGTCACAGTGATGTCTGCACTGTGCTTCCTTCCTTCGAACAGATGTTTCCTTTCGGAGCATCTGTAGGAGGGTGGAATGTAATCGTCTATGTGAAATGTGTCTGTGCGCAGCGTAGTCGTCTTCAGTAATTGCACTCGTTCAAGAAAAACACGTCGGCACTATCTTGAGTGCCGTTCACATTCCGGCGCAATACAACGACGTGAGTCTGCCGCTGCGATGTACAAAAATGGCTGTAGCTCGGGCCTTTGTCTGCCCCGTTGCTGCTTGATGTGTATTCCGCCCCACTCCGTCAGGCCTCATTGATTCCGCCGCCATTTCTTGCCCATCACGCCACTGAGCATTGCCTTGTCTCTGCACTGCTGCTGCTTTCCCCAGCTCTCTTCTACACTAAAATATGAGCTTTTTCATCCAAACTGTTGGTTGCCTCCCCACAGGGTACATACACAAGGACCAGTGGCTGCAGCGAGCGTCTCGCGTTTTTGTCTGAGAGATTACCCTTGCGCTGTAATTGGCTATATTAATGGAGAGGCTGTTTCATAATTGGCGGCTGTTGGCTCGACACAAAGATGAGAGACAAAAGGATTGTGCAACCTTGAAAGGAAAGCTACATGCGAGTTGACTTGCCACAAGTACGTAATAAGAAAATATTGGATTCTTCAATGGAGCCACATATTAGGATGATGCAATTAAGAGGAACTGGATACACATTCCCTGAATGGTGCGGCGACGGTGGTGGCTCTTTAATTCACTTTTCATTTGGGAGGTAATAATTCAAGAGCGGCTTAATCGATTTTATTTCCACATGCACGGCAAAGGACGGTCTACCTTTCAGGATTTTGCTGGCTTTCCACGGAGGCTCCCATTGGCTTTAGACAGTCTGAAATCATGCCTTAATGTCTGCAATAGTTCACTTTTTTATGGACTTATGATTTTCCCAGACTTGTTTGACTTTGCGAAAACTCACCCAACTTTAGGGGGAGAAGCTCGGCCATTCGGGAGAGACTCAGAGTAGACCCACTGCTCCTTCCGCGTGAAGAGGAGCTAGGTGAAGTGGTTCGGGGATCTGTCTATGATGCCGACTGGACACCTGACAGGTGAGGTGTTCCGGGCACCCAGGACACACTGGAGAGACTGTCTTGGCTAGTCTGGGACTGTTGCAGGATCCCACCAGAGGAGCTGAATGAAGCGGCTGGGGATAGAGAAGCCTGGGCTTCTCTGGTGAAGTTGCTGCACACGTGACCCTACCCAACTTTGCTGATCTTTTGGCCCGTAACTCTCTTTTGTTTCCAGTTCCCCCTGAACGTCGTCCTACGAAAATGCACCGGTTGAAGTGGAACAGGACTAGGTGAATATCTGTGCACGATTTAGACATGTTTGAAATAAGTAGCCATCCACTGCGGAACCTGCCCTTCAAGAACCATTTGAAAGCGCTACGCTAACTGAAATTTGAATCTGTTTTTGGTGAGCAAAGTACACCATGGTCCTCAAAACTCCATAGTTGCTGCTCGGGTTGAAATGTGCCTTGAAGTGGCCTTGAAGTCTGCAAGATCCTTGTGTTCTCTTTGCAGATCAATAATCACACACCCAGGCATACTTGGGGTGAAATGGGGTGGTCCTTTTACCCCCTCCCACCGCTCGATATACCGCAGCGTTGGCCCCTTTTTGTACACGCCACCCCGCTGCGGGTGAATATACCGAGAGGTCGGGCCTCAGAGGCTGGCTCTGCTGATAGAAGACTGAGGAGCAAGACCTTTCAAAGTGACAAACCCGTGCTATCCGTGCTTAAGACTTGCGATAGGTAGCAAAAGGCCAAACCTTTATGGTGATAGAACACAATCACTGGGGAGGAAAAGCTGAGGCTGACAGACTGACAAGCAAGCCTTTCACTCTTGTAATCCCAAACCCCACGTTGCCCCGTGTAACACCCTCTTCGGCGCACACTTTACGAGCCGCAGCCGGCACTGGAGGCTGGACACAATGGCAGACTTCCTAACTTGATTGCAACCTCATTCTTGTAAACCGGGCCATTCCTCTCCCTTTAATCGCCTCTCATTGACTTGACTGTCTCCGTGCTGTTCGTTGGCCGACCTCCAGCGGCGCCATCGTCAGACAGCGTAGCTCAAGTCCTGTGCGCACAGAATTTATTTTCCTCGGAGGGAGGGGGAGTCCGCTTTGTAAGACAATCTGGAAGACTTTCGATTGGGAGTAGACCACCAAGGACAGGGCCGCCATTAGTAGCTGTCATCAAGTACAACCTCCCAATTTTTTTCACTTACAGATGAGCTTTTTTTTTTTTTTTTTTAATAAAATCTTGCTTATTTCCCCAGGGTCCTGACTTATCAATGTCTCCCAAGATCTTCCCTTGACTACCTATTAATTGCGAAGATAAACCTACTCCTATTTGAAGGTCGAGTGGCGTCAATATCTACGTCCGTGCGGATGTGCATAAAGTCTGATCTGGCTCTGCGTACACTCGGCATTTGACAGAGTCAAATGTTGACGGCTGTCCTTCACGTTCTTTAAAGATGTACGGGGGGAGGCTTTATGTGATCTTGTCTTAAATGACAAGTGTCCTCTGTGCGCGGAGCGGAGACCTGTCTGTCTCATTTAAATCAACCAAGATGGCAACAATCCAAAAGCGCCCAGTGCATGATGTCACAGTGCAGGCCACAAATTGTCTGTGGTAATAACAGAGGAGTGACTTTGCTGCAGCCGATCTACAGCCCCTGCTTTCTTTCGCCTGGCACTTTCACTTTCTTCACATGTGGCCATACAGAGATAGAGGGGGAATGCGATGAAGCACACGATGAAGCAAGTTCCTACGTTGCGTTTGTTCAAATCACGCCTTTAATTGCTTTTGTGTTGGAGACGACTAAATTAATTCAGCGATTGCCGTTTACACACCAGAGCCCAGGGAATGTCAGCTCGCCGGTTTCCCCCCGCTGGATTGGTTTGCGCACGAGCAACTCGGGGAGGATTATTGCGCCGCTTAATTTGCCATCCGAGGCCTGGGGGCCGCACGAGTTGTTCATTGTGCTTTTTTGTCGACGCCTTTGTGGAGGTGGAGAAAGTGGATTTCGGGTTTTCCTTCATGACGTTGGGATTTGTGTACTGAATTTCAGAGCATCACATTTACTTGGTAGGGACCCTGTCTTTTCTTAACCAGTGGCCTCTGCTCTCGTCGTCGACACGCTTCACTTTATCGCACGGTGCGTTAGCCGCAAGAATAAATAAACGCTGCACCTACAGTAGACCCCTCACTCAACAAGTGGTGCCACTTCAATTACGGCGACTGTAAAGCTGACGTTTACAATGGCGTGTGAAGGAGGAGTGCTCCTGTATGCAGCACGTACATTTGAGAGTAAAAACTGCTCTGATGTCAGTTGCGGTTGTCGGCGGATAATGTCGGTTCAGTCAGTTCATCAGTTCCCAAAATGTAGTAGCCTCCTCAAAAATATTTGACTTCCCCTTTAAGAGACAATGACCTTAAAGACAAAAGAGGATGCCGAATTCACAAAAAAGCACAGGTCAGAGACAGAGGCACGGTCACGGCGAAGTGCTCATTTGATGAACTGTGATCGATTCGAGTTGAAAGCTCAAAGGAGGGCGCGGGGTGATGGATGGAAGCCGTACTGCCCAACCATCGATAACCTTTCCTCTGCTCACTATGGATTATTGCCATCTTGAGCTCTTCCTCCATCTCACGCATCTGTTTCGCATCACTTCACTTGTACAGTATTTATGTGTGTTTAAGTGCAGAGCGACGGACAACAAATCACCGTATCAGAGCATTATCACCGTTTGTAGGATTTCTGACTAATTCCTACGGAAAAAGAATCCTCCCCCAATCCTGCCAGAACCTTGTCTTAAGACTGAGTCCTTCCACAGCCTCCGTGTCATATCCATGGCAACACTGGCACTGCCCTTTCCTTGAACAGTGGCGTCCATCTGCTCCACGATACGAGTGGGTCAGATTATCGCCTTATCGGAACGGGCACCAGCTGTGGCACCCCGAGCGCAGTCGAGCAGACACGTCGCAGTCTTGCCCGGAGCTATTGGCTGCACACGCATACACAAACTGCAGGTTCAGTCATTTTCTACTCATTTGGAAGGAGCTGCGTGTATGCGTGTATGATTGTGGTCGTCTGGTGCCCGCTTCCTGTTCACTGTTGTTCTACCTTTTGCCACCAGATGCTCCTCCCGGACTTTGTGCAGTTATTTCCTGTTTTACTTTGAAATTACTCATTGCGTGCTTGTCTAGCTTCCTGCCTTTTGTGTATTCTCATCACTAAAACTATTACGTTGTGTGCCACGTTTGCAAGTGTGTGTTTGACATTTGGGAGGCTCTTTTTACATCTCCTGCAGGTGCGCATCTTTGAATTTCCCCGGGCGGCCCAAGGGATTTGGTGTATTGAGTTTCTTCCCTCATTCCAGTGTGTTAAAACATAATCTGTCTACAAATACATGATTATTCTGGTCACTACTGACCATGGAGGGATAGCAGCCCATTAGAATGTATGGCCTTGAGATTTTAGACCCCGAAGCAAGGATTTTACACGAGCTGTCAAATCTGGCATTTTGACAAAACGGTTCGTCCAGATACTCTTTCTGCTTTTGAGGTAGTACGAGACAGTCATTCCACATGGAATTTGGGCTCAGGTTTCTTCTACAGACATTTTCTTCCCCTTGCTCCTGTCACCCAAGGTCTGACTTGTGTGAGGATCTGTGTGGGTTCTTGCTTGATTGGCGGCTCATTGTCGTCCCCTTGTCGTTCAAAGTCAACTGCAGCTTCTCTGTGACCCTGAACAATATAAGCAGTAGAACCCCCCCCCCCCCCCCCCCCCCCGGATGGGCCGTGTGGGGCCGCATATCCCTTTTGGGACCGTCTCGCCGTCCTCATGGTACCTGCACAGCGACTCCGGACAACTCTGATAACTCACACGCATTGGTGGTTGTGTTCATTCAGTAGCACGACTCCCCTGAGAGATTGAGTTGCTTGGTGCGGGGCATCTCAATCTCCAGTTGTGGTCCAAAGCCTTTGTGATCGCTTCATCTTCCTGGACTGTCCTCATTTGCACTCACATTTTTTTACTGCACTGTAGAAATGCGGTTCCTGAATAATGGTTGTTTAATGAAGAGTCCGAATTTAACTTGACTTCATTATTTCTTCAGCAACCAGTCATCATCCCTTTTATCCCTGCCATCAACATTTCATTCAGCGCGTTGGGTTATTGGCAGGAGGAGCTTCCCTGTTTTGAGAGAGGTAAACGGATTGTCACAGAGATTCTGTATTTGACTCATTTACGTTTGTGTTTGACATTGCGACAATCGCGTGTCGAGTGGCGGCTCCTCGGCAATGGCTCGTTAACTTGAAATCCCTCGGGGACCGTTTTGAGTTTGTCTGTCTTTTATGTTTTGAACGCTCGTGTTGTCGCAGCGCGCTCTTGTCGCTATGGATCTCGAGCGACCGTCATCTCCTCGCTCTGTCTGTCCGCGAGCGTCTTGTTTATGGTCCGCGCGTGTCAACGCAGCCGGTCCTCTCCCGCTTGTTAGCGCTTCAAATCAACCACTTGGTTGCTTGCCACAGCCTCGCGGGCGTATACAGTAGGTGCCACACTCAGGTGCGCTGCAATTCGCTTGATTTAACCACAGCCGTCAGTGACGATAGAAAACCCCCGGCCTTCTGTTCCCTGCACACGACGCTTCAACTCTGCGTAACCTCACCCGCTGCGACCTCCTGGTGTTTCTTTGCCACTTTCTCCAGACAGCACTGTGTTGCTAAGGGGGTCAAACGTGTCTGCGACGATGATGTCGAGCTTTGAGGACTCAACACGGCGTCGCCGGGGATGCGTCCGTCAGGAGTGTTCAGCCTCATTTGATGATAGTTTTCAGTGGCTGAATAAGGACACGATGTAGCGGTGGTGTGGCAGAGGGTCGTGGTTGAAGGGAGAAGTAGAAACGGTTTCATTGTTGCTGAATTTTCTCATTCAGCCAGCTCATTACATCTCGGGGCATTAAACCGATCGCAACTAGACTCTTCTGTGTGTCTTAGAAGACGTTTCGCCTCTCATCCGAGCAGGCGTCATCAGGTCATGCAACAAGGCTTGGTTAGCATTGCACCATCCTGAGTTGGTGTGGGGGAAACACAACTATTTAACCACGCCTCGTTGCATGAACTGATGAAGTCTACTCGGATGAGAGGCGAAACATCCGTCCAGAAGAAGTCCTCATTGCCAAGATATGAATCCCCCAAATGTTATTGCAACTATAAAATTGAATTCACCCTTCTTCAAAATGACAAAAATGGAGTTCGCCCACTGTCGTTCTCAGTGGCTCAGTTTTGGAGCACATTTTAGCAAATACGCTACGCCACTGACGTGGATCGTTGTCTGTGTGCAGTGTTTAAGTTTTTTTTTCTATCTTTTCTCGTGTCTTTATGAACCATCACTCAAACCTGGTTCCTGTAATAAGAACACTGTTTGGACCACAAATGTGAGGCATGTACTGCGGATGCACACGCACATATGTTGAACAACCATGCATATTCATGCTCTCTATGCATACATCTGTGTGGTATATGCAAATTTCCAGCGGGTGATTGCAACCTCTGTCAACTGTCCAGCGATGCATTGCAGCCTCTCTGCCAAGCATCAATGTGTTCGGATTCGGTGTTAATTGGGTAGCTTGTGGCCACCTAAGCCCGGCTTTTGTCACCGCTTGCATTGAAGTTTTAGCAAAGCGAGCGGGCGTCACGCTAATGCGCCCCGCCGCCTAATGCCGCCCGGCATCGTTGTAGTGTCCGTGCTCATCCTGACTAACCTCTGCCCCTGGAATTAGCACTGGATTAGCCCACTGCTCATGTGCATAATGGAACTGCATGTTCCCTATTTGCATATTTTCCCCGAGTTATTGTGCGGAATTGTAATCCACCGAGGGAAAGGATGTTCTGCACTGATAAAGCATGCAGATGCCCCCGAAAGATTACTGGACTGTAAGGTAGAATTCAACCTGCCAGGTTGAATGTTTATCGGCATAACGTGCAGAAATGCGCAAAATGTGAAAACATGGTTACGTCAAGCCCGGCGGTGACATTGGCTACACTGACAGCGAGTGGACGGTGAAATTTGCGGCATGCTGGCAGCCACGAGCATCATATCAATCACGCATTATGTAGGTGTGAAGTGGGAGTGAGTTCCGTGAGGAGGAAGAGGCAGCTGGATTCGGCATGTGTGCACCCAGATTTGGAGGCTAGATTTTGCTCATGATTGTTGAGTGATTCAAGGTCACGAGAAGGTTTTTTGCAGGGCCACCCGACTGAAGAAGGGGTTGTGCCTTCCTCGTTTGATACAGAAGACAGGCTCGTGATCAACCAATCAGGACCAGTCCTAAATCAAACACACGTGAGAACCTGGACCTTTGACATAAGCTTGTTACCACTTTGGCTCTTTACCAAAGAAGCGGCAACCAAGAGCCTCCTCCGCGGGAAGCCTTATCAAAGCATCCAAACACGGCAGTCAGACCCGTACACATAATGCAGCAAGATGAATGGCCCGGCCGCAACACAATGGCGCTAAATTAAATCACTGATGTAACACTCACCCGCCAACGGTCCTCCCCTTTTCTCACATCGTCCTCACGCCTCTTTGTTCTGCCGCCTAATATATTCTCAATATCGCGTCGGAATCGAGGCGATACGTATGGTCAATTTCGGTTCATTATGCAAATGAGCGTTGTCCCTGACCCAACTGAATAAAGAACGATCTTTGTTTCTTTTCATGTTCCTGTCGCCTCGCAGCCCCCTTCACCTGCTTGTGAGTGGCTTACGTGTAAAGGTAACGTGGAAAATGCAGCATTGCCATGTATGGCATGGGTGCATGACATCAGCTGTTGTTGGGGACAGATCTATTACTTCCCCCGGGGTGCAGTCTCACCCCCTCCCACGTCCCAGGTGCAAGAGGGACACCTGTCCGTTGTGGGTGACCTGACGGGTGTCGGTGCCACCCAGGTGCGAGACGCCCCAGGTGTGGAATCTCTGACCTCACAAACAAACTGTACACAGCTGTAGCCAAGTTATCCCCTCAACCCAACCATGACTTTTTCAAGAACTACATTTTTACCTCCCTCATGCCTAAAAGTAATGCCTTTAAAGTACTTTTATTAGTTTATAAATGTGTTAATGGTCTTGGGCCATCTTATTTATCTGATTTGCTTTTATCATACCAGCCCTCGCGGATCCTGAGGTCCTCTGGCGCCGGCCTTTTATTTATTCCAAGGGTGAGGACCAAAATGCATGGCGAGGCTGCATTCAGCCATTTTGGTCCTCACCTTTGGAATAGCCTGCCAGAGGATGTCAGGTCTGCAGAGACTGTTGATATTTTTAAGAGGAAGCTCAAGACACACCTTTTTAGTTTGGCTTTCAACAACTTTTAAATAATTTATCTTTTCTTTTGATTGAAGATAATTCTATGTTTTGCTTTGAATGTTTTAAAGCACTTTGAGTTGCATTTTTATGTATGAAAAGTGCTATATAAATAAAATGTGATTGATTGATTGATAAAAACGTGGCAGAGAACATAGCATGAGCACACACACAGATTGTCAACCTGCCTTGTTTTAGTCTTGACTTGGTCTCATGCCACCTTATCTGGACTTTTTCTGGGATTTTCAACCTCCTATAACGGTCTTGATTTCGTATGAAATCCTTAAATTCTTGTCGTGGTTTGAACCTTTCTCGGTCTGCACCTTGGCCTTGACATGGTCTCAACTTGCTTTCCTCTTTGCCTTTACTTAGTCTCTTTACTCAGACTTGGTCTGAAACCCTCAAGTCATGAGCCTGACAGTCTCAGCCTGCCTTGAGCTTTGTCTTTGCTCTCAAACCCTCAATCTTGGTCTTGATATAGTTTCGATCTGCTATGACCTTAGTCTTGAATTGGTCTCAAACCTCTGTAAGTGTCTGTTTCGAATTGGTCTGAGACCGTACGGGTCTTGGCTTGGTCTCAGCCAATCAAAGCTTCAGCCTGTCTCGGTCTTAGTCTGGGCTCACTCTCCCTAAATCCTGGCCTTGACTTGTTCTCAGTTTTTGTAGTCCTGATTCCAAACAAATACTGTTGCCCACCAAACAAGTGGCTCGAGACCGCTTGTAGTCTTGTTGTAGTGGAAATTAGCTTTGGCATCTAGGATTTTCTGAAATGCCACGTGAATTTAATCTGCCACAGGTCTTTCGAATCAGTTATTTATATTTGTTTTAAAATGAAAGTAGATTACTAACTTAGACTATTGTAATTTTAAACATTTTTCTCCACAAAGGAGTGCCTCATACTGTAGTCCTCAGTCTTTGCATGTATTTTCAGAAATTATCTTCAAATATGTATGCATTTAGAAGCACATCTCTGAATTCACTTCAGGGTCCTTAAGCACAGTAATGAAGTCTTTGTACTTGCGTTCCCACTGACACACGCGTGTGGCGGTGGGGTGGGGGTTGTGGCGCGTGGTCCCGGTCCACTTCACCGCAACATAGCAGGAATCAGCGGGTGCAGTAGAGCACAACTCGGGCGCGCGGCGTGCGTGAGCGTAGATGTGGATGGATTGATAGAGGTTAGGCTCGTTTGAAGAAAAGGAGAGAGTGGGTGGGGTGGGGGCAGAGGCAAGGTGGCGGGATTCTGCGTCCAAGTGAGGCGCATGCGCGCGGGAGGGAGAGCGGGAGGGAGAGAGAGAGAGAGAGAGAGAAGGGGAGGGGGCAAGCGGAGGAGGACGAGCCGAGCCACGGAGAGACGCAGTGGGGCCACGGTCCGAGCACATCGCCGCACCGACCGACAGCATCAGCATCTCTGCAGCTTCTTCCCTTTTCCCTCCTCCCCGTCCTTTCTCTCTTTAATTCCTCTTTTTTTGGGGGTTTTGTTTCCCTCACTGAATCGCCGATCGAGAAGACGACTGTGCGGCTCGAGCCTTGCAGCATGGAGAGCTTGCAGAAAAACACGCACTAAAACGTGAGATTTACCGGAGGAAGAGAGAGAGAGGGAGAGAGACTACGTGTGCATGTAAGTGGCCGTTCTAACTAAACCCCCCCCCCCCGCCCCCCGGGCAACACCCCCCCACCCCACCCCCTATCTCCTTCCACTTCCACTCATGCCCAACGTGTGCTCCCTTCCTTCCGCAGTGACAAAAATGAAGAAGTTCAACATCAGGAAGGTGTTGGACGGCTTGAAAGAGGCGTCCTCCTCCTCCTCGTCCTCCTCCACCCCCTCCTCTTCCAACCCGTTGGTCCAAGTGGGCCCGCAGGAGAACCATCTGGTCCAGGAGCAGCTCCAGTCTGAGCATTTCCAGCTCTGTAAGGTAAAAAGGAGCTTGCAGGGTGGTGGGTGTGGGCTTGTGTGTCATCATCACCATGCAATGATCACCTGCTGGCTGGATGTTGTCAGCATAGAGCACAAGTGGGAAGATTTGCAGGGGGGGGGGGGGGGGGGATGCTGGGGGAGGGCGGTGATCAGTGTTAAATTGATGAGAATGATGCTTTTAACAATCGCTTTGGGGTTTTGCACGTTTTCAAGAATTCCACATGGGGAAAGCGGGTGGCGTCACCCTCCTGGCCTATGTGCCTTTGGTCTCCCACGCGTCACAGGACATTGAATGCATTTGAAGTTCCCGTTGAGGTCCGTCCCTCTCCCCCAGCCCCGTCCGCTGCTCATTTACAGAAAAAACACTACGTCGGGGCTCCCATGCTGTTTTTGCGTCCGGCGTGCGCACGTTTTCGGCGTGAACTATCAAGGGGATGGGCCACGCTGATCCCCTCTTGCATAATCAGCTTGCTTTGGATTAGCGGAATGGTGGGGAATGGGATCTCACTGGAACAGAGTGGATATGTTGTCCCGTCTTTCGCCATTCTCTCCTCCACACTTTAACCCAACGCCATTGATCCGTTTCGGGGTTGGGGAGGGAGTGTCCAGCACTGATGGCGCCCTGACGTGAGTTCTGTTAGTGGAATTAGCAGAATGAATGGTTTGAAACCCCCACCCCCACCCCCCACAGCATCCACAATAACAGCATGTGGATGGGGTTAATAATGCAGCATGCGCCCCGCACGCTCTGTGCTTGCTTGGCCTCTGTATCCTGTGGTGTAATGTCAGGAGGTACGCTTGCTTAATGTTTACACTATGCTTTGTGCGTCTTAAGCGGCGACGGACTAACGCGGAGTCAGTGTTACACTCCACAGTCTCCACTCGGTTGCAGCGGCCCGTTTTTTTGCTTCTGTTAGAAGCGATATTGTCATGAACAAAAATCCATGTCAGCCGCACGCCCATAGGTGAATACAGGACAACCTAGTTCCATTGTTAGTGTGCGTTGAGTATGTCAGTCCTTCAGAGTCTCCACTTTGCTGCAGAGGCCCGTTTTCTTGCTCCCCTTAACTCATTCGCTGGCGTATGAATGATGTTATTACGTAATTATGATTTCAAAACCCTGCTGTTTGGCAAGATTGTTTTTGAAGGCCTAAACGTACACATAAACTCACGAAGGTCTGTACACATATCGGGCCTAGCGAACAATTTGGTATTTTATGGTATTATGTACTTTTCCTGAATTCATTCATGCCAACAAAGTTTATATTTGTCAACTACAATATACCCGTTTACTGCCACCAACATACATATTCGTCACGTCTGTTTTTCGACGGCTAGGCATGAGAGAGGGTCTCACCCAGCTTGTCTTTGAGATTCAGGTTTGTCAACCACTGTAATGACGAACAGATCCCTCTTGATGGCAGTGTGGCAACACTTTGGATTTGACTCCAGCAAAGCTTTTAAGCAGAACATCAACATTAGAGGCCAATCTCAGATTGTCATGACGATGACAGGGCAGAATTGCCCAAACTTTGGAATTCGGATAAATATAGGCATCTCACTGTTAGACTATGCCTCTTAGGCACATATCATTAGATAGGTGACTTGAGATCGGTCGTTATATCGCCATGACCTTTCTACTTGCTGTGGCTGTCCTTGTCGATGTCGCTCTTGGCACACTTACTAGTTGAATCCAGTTAAGATCCTGGTAGGAACACATTGTCACTCGGGCAAGGCAAAAGGAATTAGTTCATTTTCCCTTCGATGAAGTTCATCAGCACGCCATAGGTGAAATGCACGGGACCTGCGGCAATATTCGGACATGGAAATAATCTCGTTTATGGAGCATTTTTGCCATCAGGCTGCACGTACTGTAAATGGAACGACGGACAGTATGTTGTGTGCTTGTCAATGAGGAGCCAGATGTTGACATTGTGTGTGCGTGTGTGTGTGAACGGGCAGGCAGACGTTTACATTGTGTATGTGAATGATCAAATGAACATTTACAATGCGCCCCATTTTTACATTATGTGAATAGACGGAATCTGTTTGCATTTGGAGTATGCGAATGGGCAAACAGATGTGTACATTCTGTGTGTTTGTGATAAATTAGGGTGGCTTTGGCATTACGTGAATGATGATATTCCGTAAATAATTAGATGGGGTATCTTATTGTCAAGCACTAGAAAAAGTGGCACAAAGTTATAAACGTGCAATATCCGTTTCTCCGTATGGCACATTATATTTCCGTGCCACCCCCAAACCACAATAATGAAAATACTGCTCAATGAATACTTCTCTACCATTGCGAACGGCAAGACGTCTCATTCACTCGTGCGTGTAGGTGTGCCTAATGCGGTGGCCGGGGTGCGCAATTCACACCATGGCTCGTTTGCGAGGACGGCAGGTGTCTGTGCTGCACTGGGCTCCTCTTACGTAACATCCTTTACCGTCTGCCACTGAGCAAACAAAACATAGCCCTCTGCCAGATGACTGATGTCATAAAGCCACAGTTGCACACCTACAGAGGAGCAGAGTGGGGTAAAAGAAAACACGCACAAAAAAACAGGTAAAATCTCCGTGTTTGTTGCAGATTTCCTCTATCTTCAGACTTCATCACGACTTTATGTGGGAGGCGGTGATGGAGAGAAAAAACAAGATTAAAAAAAAAACGAGAGGAGCGATAGAAGAGGAATCTCAAAATAGGGCCGTGATTATAAAAGCATCCTAAATAACCAAGCCAAATATCAGTATGACGAAAAGTACATTGGCTGTGTTCACAGTCATTCAGATTCCCGACTCCCAAATCACTAAATCAGGATCTTTACATCCAGTGAACCTCCGTTGAACTCAGGAACATTCTTCACCTTATTAAAACACCCTCTTAAAAAGCATTCCCCAGCACCTCTCCTCACAATAAGAGGCCATGCATGCATGCTCCAAGCTGTTTATTTGTAAAAGCCAGTTCAAGTTTAAAACTGACACATAAAATAAAAGAAAATTGACATACACGGGCTAACGCAAATGAGCATATCACCGCTGTCCTGTGAAAAACACTTATCTCCAATTTTGGAAACTTTTTTTAATTTTTCACATTAATGCGATGACTGTAATGCGTACACACCATTCATGTAAAATTAAGAAAATGAAAAAAAAAAATGGAAATAACTGTTTTTCACATGGCAGCGACGATATATGTTATGGTAATTGTTAAACCTTCCAACAACTGCTACTTTAACACACTCTCCAAAAACACTTACAAACTGAGTACAGCAATACTCACATGCATCTACTCTGACATATTTTCACCACACATTCGAACAGAACGACAAAATGGCGAACTGCGTAGGTGGAAAGGGAGTGATTCCGAACACAGCCTTTGACTTTTCCACTTCCATCTGCTGTGTTTGTTTACCCCCGACCAGGTGCGCAATATCATCTCCCAAAGTAACAGCGCAGCTGTCAAATGCTAATTGAAAGTGTGCCGTTCTGTGCGCAGACCGTCCGTCATGGCTTCCCGTACCAGCCGTCGTCCATGGCGTTCGACCCCGTGCAGAAGATCCTGGCCATCGGCACTCAGAGCGGAGCGCTCAGATTGTATCCTTTCTAAGGGGCAGTGGTCCTACCGGGACGCCCGAGGCTTCATCAAATCCCGGCATACGCCTGGAAACCGCTGGTGGGTAAGTGAACGTCCGCAGTGCAGGGTTCGCTCATGTGCCAGAGCTTGGGACTCCATCTTAGCCTGGTTGTCCAAAAACCTTGAGATTTCCAGGTCCAGACTTTGTCTTTTTTTTAACCTATCGCAAATGTTTTTTTTTTATGTGCACGGAATGATCAATGTTTACATTATGCACGTGCTAGAACAGAGTGCATATGTGTGTGTGATGTAAAGCTATAAAGGTGATTGGCTGGCAGACAAAAAAAAAGCTTAAGCAAAACGAAAAACTTTTACCAAAGCAATTTAGCCGAAGAGTACTTTTTACTTGTATCCGTCTCTTCGGTTTACAGCAGAATCTGTATTTTTACTTAATTACGGCAAAAAAGTTAGCGAAAGTAACGTGTGAGCAGAGCGCGGTGGCAAACGGCGACAACAGCTTGCAAACAAACGCCACCGCGGGGAGTCGTACGGCTTCAGAGGACGCCGGCGAGCTCGCCGCTGTCGGGCTGCTTTTACCGGTCCTCCGTGTGTTCCCTTGCCTGTCCAACAGCCCGCGCCAGCTCATTAGCGCGACCCAGAGCCGACGGCTTGGCCGTTCCCTCGCAGCCGCTCACTGGCAGCCGCCGCCTCCACTCACTCAGGCTCGCTCACCTGCGATGTGAAGGTTAGGAAATAAAGACACGGGAGGGAATAGAGCGATGCTCGGACTGCTGAGAAGACCGTGTCAAGCCAAGTCAAATTTATTTATAGTGCTCTTAATCACAAAAGTCTCCCTAAGGGTGTCACTGGCCCAAGGTTCACAAAAAGAGAGGTGAAGCGGTAGTCAAACAGGCCAAAATCCACATCTCAGGGGATTAGTCACGGGCTGTTTTATGAGTGACGGGACATACCGTTTTTATTGGGCCTGCATCATGTCATCAACGAGCGAAGACGCTTAATGGGGATTCCGGTGCGGCTCGCTGACTGAGAAAAACGAAACGGGAAGCGAGCGGGACGCTCCTACCCGCCGCCGGTCGCTTCCCGCCAGGCTGAAGATCGGTCGCTTTGAAATGGAACCGAGGGATGTATCTGGAGTTTGAGAGATTGCCGGCTCAGACAAAAGTCTTATCGGAGTCAAGGTCAATTGGGGGTCGTGCGTCTCTTCTTTGTCTGCTCATCTGATGGCAGCGATAGCAGTACGGTGCGCACAAATGGAGCCGTAATGAAGACGTTATGTTGCCGTTGGAGCAGTGGACGGCATGTACTGTATGTATGAGTACTTCAAGGCAAAGTTCTTTTAATTGCCCAACATGTCATTCTCTTGTTGTATTGCGTTTTGCTATTTATTTTTCACATAGATGCTTTCTATAATTGCCCTGTCGTGTTATTGGTGGATTAATCTGATTACATCCCCACTTGAAGGCCCAGGTACCAAATGCACTGTTGGAGCTCATCAATTTGGATGTTCTACTTCAACTTTGGCAGAGTTTAGCCGATGACAAACTGGCTGCTACGCACATTTTTTTTTTTTTCTTGTTGTTCTGTAATCGCGTACGCAATTGTGTGTGCGCGCGCGCGCGTGTGTGTGTGTGTGCGTGTAGCTGTCCGGGCTGCCAGAATATTTGGCGGCACCCCTCCCCCGCCCGTAGAGAATTACAGGAAGTGGCAGATCAAGCGCCGCGGGCTGGCACCGTGGCACAGCGCTGAGAATTACAGCAGGAACAGGAGGTGTGCACGCGTGTGTCAACGTCGGCGTGCGTGCGTGCGTGCGTGTGCGTGTGTGTATTCTCTGAGGTGAGCGGCTGATCCCCTCTGGAACGGTAAAGCCCATCACTTCTGCTGTGATCCCGTCCCAGAAGTGTCCCATGTTTGATGGCCAGTGCTCCTGAAAGAGAGGACATTGTCCCGTGGGTTTTATGTGGAAGGAGGGGAAGGACGGCCAGGCCAGTTCCTCCCCCGGCTTGACGAATAGAATTGCTATTGATCTGCGTGCGGTAGCGCTCTCAGACCCTTACGGCTACTCAGGATTCACTTTTCAAGGTGTTGAGTTTTCATTCGGAAGTACGCTCATGTGGTTTGAATATTTATACTGGGATTGACTTGTTCAATTTGTCACTGATGCACTTGAAATTTGCTTTTCTAAAACGGCCATAAAGTATGTGCTACATTGCGCATCTATCCAGCCGCTAAAGTGAAGATTGAAACTTAATGGGGGATTACTCAGACTTTATGAATGGTGAGACAGATGTTTACGTTACCTGTAATGTGACTGGATTGAGAGATTAAAAGAAAAAAAAAAAAAAAGATGTTTGTGAAAGTACAGACAAATGATGAAATGAATGGTGCGTAAAAGTCATTGTGCTGCTCTTTCTGGTGTGCACACCTTGGCCACCTGGGGGCAGTATAAGACTGTTCATTGAGTCGTCTCATCTCTTCTCAGCTCGTCAGTACAGCACTAATATTGGTTGTTCTTTGCAGAGGACAAAGGAAATAACATCCTATAGCACAGCAACATGGATGCTATTTAGCATTAAGCTAGCAGAGAAGGACTTGCTGGCCCTGACTGCTCACCACCAGTTTGTGTGTGTGTGCGTGCGTGTATGTGAGCTTTAGCAGCGACTTAATCAAAGCATCTTTCATGCTTTTCCCAAGCGCGACCTCTGTTCCGGCGCTTCTCACAAGTGGAAAACAAATTGTGCTGCATCAGTGCCGCAACAATTTAGCCCCCGCTCCTTTCACAGCCGCGGCTGTCTGCTGACAGGCTCGTCCGCTGAAGTCCTTTAACTCGGACAAGCGAGGCAAATAGGATGGCGGTCTGTGGGATGACTGCACTTGTCTCCCTAGCAGTTCCGTTCTGTTTCCCGTCCACGAGGGGCCCCGGCCGCGCGCACGATTAAGCGAGACATATGACTTTTGAAATGTACTTCCCAAGCCCTTAATGGAAAGATTCGGGAGGGTATTAGCCTTAATCCGAGGGAACGTTGCACACGCGCTTGCTCAACCGTCGGTCTTCATCTGAGTCATCGTAATTCGGGATGCCACACGTCGTCTCTGCTCACGAGTGACTAATTCCTTCGGAGGATGAAAATCGTCATGACCTCATGCGAGGTTATCAATGAGGGCCGCCGCTCGGAGAGAAGACTGAACAGGGATTGTGCCGGGACTTGTTTTATTTTTCAAACATGCTTGCCAGGCAGTGTTTCAATTTTAACATTCTTTAAATGAACAGTATTATGCATTTTTGACTTTTGAGGCATATTTTCCAGAAAACCTTTGTTAAACTCCAAATTTGACAACTGAAATTGATTAGACAGACATGCAGTGTGTGTTGGGGGGGGGGGGGAGCACATGCGTTTGTGTGTGAGAGTGATGACAGAGGCGATGCCTGTGAGGTCAGCAACCTGTGCGCTAATTGTTCCCAACAGACGGCAGCTAACGCTCGAGTGGCTCAATGTAAATACACACGGAGTCATGTGGGCTGCACGGAATAAACACACACGCATACACACACTTTTCCTAACATTCCTAATCCAGTTGTCAAACTGAGAATAAAACTGAGAATTACACGTTCGACAACCAACTTTTGCCTTCTGCTAGCTTAATGCTAACACCCAATGCCAAATTCCATATACAGGCTAACTGATAGCATTGACAGTCGCTGTGCAACTGATATTTGAACACAAATGCTGCTTGAACGCTTGGTGGCAGACAGTATACTGTAACAATACTCACAGGCGTAGGTTGGCTGCACAAATTAGCGTTAGCTTCGGCTAAACGCCACTGGTGGGTTATTTACTTTTTGTAGTGCTGAAGTCTGTCCCGTGGATATTTTCATTCGTTTCTCCATCGGAGGTTGGGCAAGCCAGGTTACAGAGTCATCTTCTTTCATAGACGTTGTTCACCAAGTTGAAGCTGAAGGAGAAAATGGTTGCTCTCAGTTGAGTGTACGACGGCAGCTTCTGCATCTGCTGCAGTGTCGATCGACCCACTTGTGTGGCCCGCTACCTTGCCTATCGATTACGGCTCACGCTCGATATCCTCCCGTACTGTCACGGTGCGACCGCGCCGCGGCTTCGTCACTGTCAAGTTCCTAAAGTGAGTGCGCCAGCGGCGTTTGTCGACAGCAGCCGCGCGTCTCCCTCGCCGTGTATCATCACTATGTGTGGTAACTCAAAAGACTTGAAATTGAGTTTTGAAAACTCAAAGCAAACGGACCTTCCTTTTCCGCTGTTGAATGAGCCACACTTTTGTTTTCAAGCCGTGCTTTTGCTCTGCTTCTGTTTGCTGGTCTTATGCACACTTGTCGGCAAATTAGAAATGGGACTCTCTGGGGGTGAATATTCCGCTATAGTTTCAGCAAAGACCTGTTAGACCTTCAAGTCCAAGGTAACAGGTCAAAGCAAGACTAAAAGTGTGTATATGTCTCTTAAAAAAACAATTAATGGCACAAGATGAGGCAAGTGTTCAGTTTTCACTATATTAATGACAGTTTTAACAAAAATGACAAAAAGTGATCTCTTTTCCTGACACTATTGATTATGAAGGCACATTAAATTGACAGCACACCGCAAAGATGCTGGAATCCCATTGGGGGAAAAAAAAAACTCTCACATGTACACACAAACGATGCGGTCCAAAAATCACAAGAAATTGGGACTACCGGTACATAATCCGACTTCATGGAACAAATATCAGAATTGCAATGTAGGTCAAATCTTCTGATAGTGTACAGGTCAGCAGAGAAAGCCTGGCTGGCCACCGAGTGGAAAACTTTGGTAGTCTTCGTGTCTGGCCAATGATAAAGGCCTCACATTACGCCAGCTCTTTAATTCAGCATCAGGCTAATCATACACGACAGCGACACAGAACTTCACTTCGCTGAATCGATAAAAATGCAACCTTTAATTACCTTGGCTATGCTCACAGACAGCGGGGACATCTGAGGCTCACGTTTGGAAAGAATTCCCAGGGAGACTACCGGTGTGCTTATGACCCAGCGGAAAAATGGGAAAAGGCACCGTGAATATAACTAGCAACTACTCACAGTAGACTTCACTGACATACCAATGGTACTGGTTCTTTTGTAATTAGACAGTAAATGTAGCTCAACATTTAAGGCATAAAAGTGGAATGTTTTGCAATGGCCAAGTCAGTCACTTGACCTGAATTCAAACGTCAGGTTTGTTTTTTGTAAAAATACGACATTTCGTGCGTAATTGGTTCAGCTATTGCTGCGGTTTGTGCGATTCTAAATCTCAAGCGAAGCCAAGCCAGCCTGACTCAATGTTAACTTTAATTGGAAAAAGTGGAAGCAAAATATTCAGTAGGCCGACCAGCGTGCCGTGGTTTTTACATTAGAATGTGATGAAAGCCCTCATTATGTGTTACAAGTGTAAACATACAACTGAACCCACCCGGCGACCACTTTGGGCTGTACAAAAACACAAGAAAAAGACTTGTAGCCAATTAAGCTGAAACATAACGCACAGCACAGGAGTCATCTTTCACAATTAATCAAAGGTCTTCTCATTCTCGCGATTGACTTATCAATCCATCCGCTAATTGTCTCGGCATTCATTAAAACGACACAGCTAATTAGAGACAGGCCTCGTTAGCCTGCGTCATTAAGATAGAAATGAGCCATTCTTTTCTCATCAGTGTTTTTGTTTTTTGAACCAAAATATCTTATAGATTTGTGGTGGTGTTGCTGTGCTACTTGGCACACTTGGACTTTTCCCGTTGCGCACCATGACCAACAGAAACATGTCTTACATATTTATTATGTATTCCTAAGCTTACAATATACAGTGACACCCAAGGCTTCTGGCGATACTCCGTTTGGTTCACAGAAGCAAGGCTAATCTAAAATGGAGAACGTACTCCAATTAATTAATTAATTTGTGGCAACACAAGCGCTAACATAAAGCATCCATGCAGGTAAAACATCTGTTTTCGGCAGCCATCCTTCATCGCCCAAAGTAGCTCGCGACTCGACTGTTCCACTTCTGTGCTTGAATTTCTTCCGGAATATTCTCTCGAACCTCGCGCCGCCGTGCGCTTACCTTCTTTTGCTCAGGGCTTGCTATTACTTTTCCTCGTGTTGCTCTAAATAACTCCAGCTGGAGAATATTAGCGTCTGCGTCTGCAGTCGCTAACAAGTCTGGACAGCCGACCTGGCCATGTGGATAATGTGGCTCTCGGGCATTCTGTGGAGCACACACTATCGCTTGATATTTGACTTTTTTCCCTTTTTTTTTTTTTTACTCTTTTAACTTCATCAAATAGCCTCTAGTGCTGACAAGGATTCTACTTATAATAGCGTGTGCACTACCTAAGCAAATGATGTAAAATATGTATCTTATGATAGCGCAGAAACACGTCAATCTTATCGCTACTTACATTTTGATTTTAAAAAGCCCAATATTTCCCTTTGCAAAAGGATTACAGTGCAACACCACTGTTATGCTAGCTAGTTAAAATGAGCTCAATGACGCTTATCATACAGTCTATTAATCTGTTTAGCCACTCTTTGTATGACATTGATTTTTTTTTTTTTTTTGTATCGTAACCTGAAGTCAACAATTTTAGACACACTGTACTTTGCTCGTTACAATTCAGTATTTAGCCCTTAGCTGTCAACAACATGAAATGATTAGAGATGGCGAGATGTTTCCTGTAAGTCTTCTGGAAAACATCGGGCAACTGTTGTAGTTTTTGGCAAAATGGCAGTGCCCGAATACAGTTAGGGTGACCTCAGGGTTCTAGTTAGCAGGTAGGATTGAGGCTAGTAGGTAGTGTTAGTCCATTGCTTGGCATTTAGTGTGACAAAACCAGAGAACAAATTGGATGGTTTAGGGCTAGTTACCAGACGCTTATGTTAGGGCTCGCAGATTGTCATTATGGTTAGCAGGTAAGGTGAGTTATCACACATGCACAGGTGTTCCCGGGCTTCCTCATCTTGCCCAGCACAGGGTCACAAACGAGACATTTTTTTTTTCCTCCTCCAGTGTCAAAGAGGGCTGGTGGTGGAGTGGGGGCGTAAATACCCCCGGACTGCCCTTAAGCCTGGCGGCGGCCAGCCTGAATGGATGGCATTTTGTTATGAACTTTACTTGAGTGCGTCCAAGTGGCCTTTTGCTGGCTTGGCTGTGGTCGAGGCTGTGATTCTACCCCTGATTTGGCACTTAGCGCCGCCTGTCAAGCAGAGCGATGCTAGTCCTGACGTGCGGCCTCGTCCCTGCTGGTTCAACTCCTTCATGCGCACACACTGCGCTGGCTGCCCTCAAATCTGCCATCATGCCAAGAGCCCTGTAGGGAACACACTCATGTGTCCCATGACGGCATGACTCAGCCTTTAATGCCTTGCCACATGGCTGACATACACACAGCCCCTTCCCCTCCGCAGCCTGTTGGTATTTATGCGATTGTGTGATATATGCATATGAGTGTGTTTACGTCCAGCACAAGACCGGCCGGGGGGCTGTTTGTGCCTTTCTGTCCGATCCAAGTACAGCGTGGCCGTGATGTGAACGAGGTCGGGAGGGACCTGGGGGACGAGGGGCTAAAGGTTCTAGGCAGACAATTCTGGAGTCGGAGAGACATATGGGGGGAGGATTGTTTGTGACAAGGGAGTTTTATTTACGTTTGTTCCCAGACAAAGTGTTGCAGTAAATCGTTCTGTTATTTATTTTTATGTTTTCCTGTCAATGTGGGCTTTGCCAAATGCAGGGGTGTGGTCTGCGGCCGTCTACACCTTTTGAATTGCACCGACTGATATCCAGATTTGTGCAGACACAAATACCATACACGTTAGGACCCCTGTTACCAAAGATGTGTTCTTGATTTGTCATTCAGAGCCAACACAAGGTTGCAGTTAGAGTAAAGGCCTAGATAGATCAATCCCACATTGGCCAACTAGGCCCGACGCTTAGCCCCTGTGGAGGGGGGGCCGACTGTCGGCACGTCGCGCTGGAAAAATACACCGCAACGACAGACAGCGACGCTGAACATTAAAGTAACTTCGGATTGATGCATCTAGGACTTAAGAATTACGATTAGGTAGGCTAAATACTAATTACCGAATATGTGTCTTTGGTTTGTTATCCATTGATCCCGATTAGTGTTACCTCACATCGGGGTTAGAGCTTGTTGTTGTATATATTTTTACAATACTACTTAACTATATTTATAATTTCATATGAACCTGTGGCTAAAAAAAAGCAAAGTGTGTCGAGTCTCTGTCACCAAACTACATGCGAGCTTTCACAACGAAAATGTATTTCCAGCACCAGTTTTTTCTCTTTGCGTAGTCATAATATGTCGACAGTAGCCCGGGCAATCTACTTCGTTCTTGAAAATCATGCCATGTCGTTTCTAAGAATAGTTCACTCAGGTTGGCGTGAGGAGGTAGTGTTGGTTACCTTTGGTGTATCCTTGTTTTTTCATCCTGTGCTGCAAAACTGACGGCGAGCAACAGGAGGGCTCGGAGTTGAGAGAAATGAAGAGGAGGAAAATTAATTACGTGGCAAAGAAGCAGCGTCTGTATATGGAGAGCAGCCAAAAGCGATTGCGTCCATTCCCCCGTGTGACTCAGTGCTGTGCGGGGGCGGGGTTTGCAGTATTTGGAAGTGAGGCGATTTGCTCCAGACCCAATTGGAATCAGAGCCACGTCCGGAGCCGAAGCCGCCAAACGGTCCTTTTTGCTCCCGTGACTCATAACAAGAGCAGCCTTGCAAAGGGAAGGGATAACCTTGCAGCTTTGCTCGCCGCCACTTTTGAGTTTGCCCGTGAAGCAGCTAATTTGTTTGATAAGCCACAAGGCCAAGACACCAGTGGATGTGAACGGCGAGCACGGCGGCGCGTAAGGTCTCGGCTAGCCGCGCCGCCCGGCCCCCATTAAGCCTTGATTGGCTTCCATTGGCCCGATTTCTCTTGCCGTCCGCCGCCCGGCGCTGCTCTCGCTTTCACATTTAATTGCGGGTTGCCTTGATTGCTGATAAAACGATGAGCGAGGGCAACGGCGAGCGCATTAAACCCTCGCTCGGCGACATCCGGAGGGCTACCCCTTTGTGTCGGCCCGTCTCAAGGGGCTGAGAGGCGCGCTGTAATGCGATGCTCTTACGTGGCGCGGCAAAATGATTTTCTGTGGTCTCGCTCATAAATTGACATTGTGGAGACACTTGCAACCTCCGTATCATGCTGCGTCGCCAGCTCTCTGCGCGCTCATCAGCAGCTGGTCCCAGTGCTCATTTTTAGACACTGTTGCTGCAGTGGCATGAATTTTTAATGGCTAAAGCCATTGTAGCAAGCTGTGTTGAGTGTGTGCGCGTGTCTGTGTGTGTGTGTGTGTGTTTGTGCGTTTACTGTAGGTGCCTTTGAGAGGCTTCAGGTAGAGCAGTCGCCAGTATGCAGAGAAACGTTTGCATTGTGTCAGCATATCGGGCGCGAGCGTCTGTCTCCGTTTGTGTTTGGAAGTGGGGTTTTTGTATGCTCGCGATGATTGGACGCTGATGCGACGCGACTGCTCTTTGCCTCCGACACAGCTCCCCCGAAATCATTTTTGAATAAGACCTGTGGGGCTGCCATTCCCAGAGGTCTCTGTGTTAATGCTTCGGTGGCGTTTCTTCAAAATGAATTTGATGCTTGTACGCAGACTCCAAAGAATGTTAACCTAGTCCGTTGATATGCAAAATCATACAACGAGCCTATCCTACAGGATGCATTTACTTCCATCTTATATTCAAACTAGATAGAAGAGACGTCCGGTCCATATTAGAATGTAACATTTTGCTAGTGTTTTTTTTTTGGTATTGCAAAAAGCCAAGAGTGCTGTTCCAATTGAGTGTGTGTGTGTGTGTATTAACAGTAAAGTCCCTGTGAAATGAAAATAAATGTCTTCCAAATTTGACACACCACAGGGAACAACAACAACCCTGCCAAATGTGAATGATTTAAAAAAATAAAAAATAAAAGTATCTAAAGTCAAATGCATTTAGAATCAAATCTCTGAATTCACTTTGCACGGCCTTGAATGGCATTAAAATCCCTTGCTACCCTGCTAACTAACAGACAAATATTATGATTTGATTGACCCTGACAACATTAGTGAGAATTGCGTGGTAAAAAAGCATACATCTCCAAGTTTTCCAGTTCATGGTAATTAATTCACACACTCACTTACAATGACTCACTCCTTTTTTTTTTTTTTTTCATATGCAACTTTTCCCTCAACCTTTACACCAATTCATGATTGAAATTCCACAACACATCCTTAAATTCCCCTTTTAACAAACAAGCCATTGTGCACTCACCGTTCCCAACATTTTCCATCACGACCAGAATCGGTGCAGGACCATAGGTGAAGCGTTCGCCATTGAAACTCTTATCTAACGACACATTATCTGTGTGATGGAACTCGGCAAAAGAATTGAAAGTCAAACTAAACATAGCGGAAAATTGCAAATAAATTGAATGCATCAGTGCGCGCCTCGCATTTGCATCTCTATCTCATTTTATTTGCTGATGACTCAGCGAAACACGCGCATCCCCGCTCGTGAGCTAAAAGTCGACAAAGGACTTGAATCGTCCGTTTCACTCACTAATGCGCGGATATGTTTTAGTAGTGAGGTACCGCAAGCGTATTGACCGATGAAGTTAGCCGAGGAGCACGAGCACATCATGTTGTCATCCTGTGTCGCTAATGTTTAATGCTAGCAGCTCACTCGCTGGGACGAAAGACATGCAAATTAGGACTAAAGTTGGACAGGCAGAGCGACGCAAGATTGAAAATACAGCGGTAACTCAATCAAGTTGGATATCCAATCAATATTCCCCATTGAAAAGACCCGAATGTCAGTTAATACGGTCCAGTGGACTGTATAATTGACACATGGAAATTGCTTGTACTTTTCTAACCTTTATTCAGATCGTCAACAAAATTGAATTGGTTCTCAGGTGTAAAAAGTTTTCATGGAACGAAAACTGTCTGTCTGTCTATTGTAGCT
Organism: Filicampus tigris; assembly: GCF_054856515.1. NCBI lineage: Eukaryota > Metazoa > Chordata > Actinopteri > Syngnathiformes > Syngnathidae > Filicampus > Filicampus tigris. The sequence goes on along the minus strand of NC_141236.1, from coordinate 13,986,061 downwards.
GGCTAGCTTGCCATTTAGCTAGAATAGATAGACAGCTTGCTAGCTAGCTATATCCAGTAGTAAACAGCAATAACGGAATTCTTTTTGCTAGATCAGGCGGATTGAAAATGCTAACAATGTTTTCAACGTATAACAGAACTGATTAGCATGAAACGTCTTAAGGCCAGGGTATTTCCCAGCCTGGACGCTCACCGCATGGTCTGTCAAGACACAAGCGAGGGGTCAATCCTCTTGACTTATGTAACCGCCTTTTGTAGCGCCACCGCTACCGACCCCTCCCCCGTTACAGTCTGCATGTGTTTCAGCGTTGATGTGTCTCTCTTCCGCATCCGCTCTCTTTCGAGTCTTTTCTAGTCTTCTTAAGCAAACTGCTACAATCCTCACCGATGCACGCTAACGCTCAAATGGATGCTTGTCGCTGTCATTTTGACGTTGCCCGAGCCCTGACTGACTTCTGCATCAATGCACAAATGGCTGCGCGCCATCATTCCCGACCATAAAAACATAACGTTTCACAGGTCGTAAGTCAGGCTAATGCAACTAATCAAAGTACAGGGTCTTTGGTTTATGATAGAGTTCCCTTCCTACAGCGGCGAGATAACTCAAATTCGGGCGTCCTGTCTATGGCATCAGGCAGCAACTGAAGGGTCTCCACAAGCGTTCCCTGCAGTGTTTGTGACAAAGGTGATGCAGAACCTGTCCTTAATCCAGGCGTCTACTGTCAGTCAAGTGTTGCAGCTGATTGGCACTTTACAGGTACATGTCCTTGAAAGAGGATCACGAGCTCTTTTACTAGTCGGCTCACTGACAATCTTTCGGTTGGCGGCCAAGCGTGGCTAAGCTGCAAAGATTTGTTTGATAACAGCGCCAGAGGCTATGCGCGCGCGCGCACACACACACACACACACACACATGGAATACTGATGGCATATGATGAGGAATAGATGTTGTGGTTTTTGTTTGTTTACAGGAACATTGGTCCCCCAAATCCTTGTTGAACCTTTTTTTTTTTTTAACCCTCCCACATGCTTTTGACACATTTCAATTTATCAAAACACACTTAAACCTACTAAAACATGCTTTTTAATGGATGATTTCGCACTTGTCCTCGCTCACGTAGTTGTCCAAATACAAAATGTACTTGCTTCAAGCTGTTTGTCACTTCTAGCTGAATTTTCTTGTAAAACTGACCCGCAAAACAGAAGCGAGTTAAACATTGGAGATTTAATGATCAAAATGCTCAACCATGTTCAGTCTGATAGCTTAATGCTTAAAATGTTAAATACAATTGACAGGCTAATGCAAATTAGCATAGATGTTGCAGTGTTTCTTAACCTTCAAACAGGTGCTACTTTAACATACAAGGAGAATTTTTTTTTTAAAAACAAGTTCTATTGAGGTGGCGCTAGCGCTAAGTTCTCTGTTTTGTCATTGTCAAAGCGGCCGTGCGATTTTGAACACAGTGCCGTGTCTGTCTGTGGATTTATTTGATATCCCGTGGAGCGATGCATGATCTCACAGCGCGACTATGTTAAAGGTTAATTTGGCACGATGAGCTATTCTCCATAAAATATTTCCCCCGCCTGGCATTTTTGAGAGGGTAATTCATAAAGCCATCTAAATGCACGCGTTGGTTGGCTCCCGGTCCCCGCTTTAATTATTCATCGACACAAGGAAATCCAGTCGTGGCAAACTTATTCCTGACTTGACTCTCTTTCCCTCTCTCGTTTGCAGTCAAGTCATGATCCTATAAATTATGCTCACGTTCTTTTTTTCTTGTGTCTATTCTGATATACACCTGTTTTTTTTCTGTCGGATGAGATATGGAAGCAGTAAGATTGATATACGGTGCTTTTTCTTATCTAATTGAAGTGATGAACCAATGCATTGTTTTGGGAAAATGAATTTGTTTTGATTATTGAACTTGACCCTTAAACTCATGAGATTTTTTTTTAACTTCTAATTCTCATTTATGATTATTTTTTCCTAAATCGAGCCTTTGCAATTTGAAAATTTCACTCTACCGCATTGCGATGTTTTAATTTCGATGAATCGTTCAGCTGTAATTGCTACAGAATTTAAACCTTTTATACTAGATACTAAACTGTGACAAATTTGAGTTGTTGCCATTGTGTGTGGGCGGAGAATGGCAGTGAAATTTGACTCGCCATAAAACATTGCTCACTCTTAAAAACAGCTCCACAAGGTCAGAGCTTGACCGAACGTCTTTGCGTGTTATGGAAATCTCGCCCCTGCAAAGATTCATCTCTGCGCGCCGCTTTAATTTATACTTTCCTGCTCTTCCGTCCTCTCGTCTCGTTTTGTTTCACCTCCTCTGTCACATTTTCATACGTCATCATTTTGGTGCGGCCACGAGCTGTTTTGCTGACTCAACATCTTCCCTCATCATTTTCCCTCATGACCCCATACCACCTTCCTTCAGTCAGTGAGTTTCCAAAACATCTTTCCACGATTTCACTCTTTTTTTAGTTCCTTAATCAACCGCGATCCATGTGTCGTTTTCCAGATATTTGCTTTCAATTAACTGCCATTCTTTACTTCTATGGGCTAAGCAGGCAGTCGTCCGGGAAGCAACAATCTACATCACCCCTACGACGTGGTGGGGGTTACGGTATTTGAAATTGCATTAACATTGCCCCCTCCGTCACCATGGCTGGCTCCCGCCCATCAAAGTGTTTCATTATAAAGCCGTAGGTCGAATACAACCAATGTTTTCCTGTTGATCTTTACAGGTCAGTGAGAGCGATTTAAATATAGTCTTGTGTAACATTTGATTACTATTCATGAGAAAGAACAGCCAGTGATTCACGTCGTCGTTAAGGGCAAATGTGAGTCATACTGTGGGAAACACATTTATACGCAATGTTTAATAATATATTAAAGCCGCAAGCATCTATGAATTGCCCTCTTACCCGTTTTCTTTGGCAAATCCTTGAAATGGTCATCACATTTTGAAGCTGTGCTCAGCCCACGTGAAATGGCGTAGGAAAAAAATAAGCGTGGCAATTTAGCTGAACGATTAATCAACAACTAATCGATTATCAAATGAATCATCGTTATTAGCGCTGCAAAAAATTCAACCAAGCAACGGTTCGTAAAACTTGGGGCACTTATAAAATGAACGCACCACTTGTATGACCAAACGCTCCTCGTGATTGTTGTGTGCTAACATGATGTATTTTACAGCAGCCCCACATGATATCAAAAACAAGAATGTGTGTTCAGATGTTTTCCAAAATGAGTACAGAATCCGATGAAATGCTCGCCGGGCCGCGTGCCGCTTAAATTGTTTGTCTCCGTGATGAATCAAAGGTGTCTGGGGAAATTATTTATACGAGGCTCGCGCCGAACAAATAAATCAGAATTTTGTATGTGGCTGCCTTTCGCCTCATTTGCATGCGCCCCTCCGCCGTCGCATGACAACAACCCCCGCGTCGTCTTCTGCACGTGCGCCGGGGATATTCATGAGGGCGGCGCAGGCGTCACTGCTCCTTTGGTGCGCCATTTATTGATGGCTTTGCAGAACAATCTAGCGGCTCACGGAGGAGGGGGGTTGGGGGGGGGTGTATGGAAGCCGAGTTACACGATCAGGTCGCGTGGCCCTTTAAGAACGTGTCAGTCTGTACGACTCGCAGTCAGATGGTCCCCGCAGAGCATTGTTAGCTTGCCAGCTAGTATTCGGCTGTAGTCATTGTACCCGCTGTTGCTAAGCGACAGCTGCAAGCTTGGTTAAAGCTCAACTTGCAGCATTTTCAACTTGAACTGACATCAGCACGAAATGCTGTGTCTTCGCTGACCAATACACGATCCATTCATGGCCGAGCATGAGGGGTGGCAAAAGTACTTGCGCTCTAAATTGTCGATAATGGCAGAAAAAAAAAAGTTGTCTGCACACAAAATAGTTTAGCTCTTTAATTATACGACTGAAAAGGAGGGGGAAAATCACACTTGTAAAGAGCTTTCTAGTGGCAGTTTGACTTTTATTCTATCAAAATGAAGAGGCCCCATTCCTTTGCTAATGTTGTGAAGTGATTAGCAAAAAAAATACTAAATTAGCCAATACAGTAATAACAACTGGCAAAATAAAGATTTGCTTCTGTATAAGTCAAAATAGTTTCCAGTTAGCTTCCTGGCTGCTAGCTTCCTGACAATGACTAAAATCCTGTTTGCTGCAAACAGTACAATGGATTTGGTCCCTTGCTGAAATAGCTTTGTGTGCTGAGTACCAACAAATTGCCTCCTTTGTATTCTGTGTCGCTCAAACGACGGGGGCTTCAGGAAACCGGTGGAAGCTAATTTCGCTATTCTAGCGACCCGATCCAACAATGCCCACTCTTTTTTGGAACTTAAAAGTATCCCTCGCGTCATACATTTTTTTCTGTCATTTGGGCTTCAAATGTTGGTAAAAGGCTATCCTTGGAGGCTATCGACTCATTTCTCGACCGTCCAAACTTCCTGTAAATAAAAGTAGAGACCAGGCCAGATTTATACCCTAATCCTGCAGTTGTTGGCGACCTAAGTGACTCGATGAAGATTCCCGATTGTATTTAAAGGAAATTGCCTCAGACAGTTGATGCCATTTGCCCAGTGAAGGTGCAACAGCGAAAAAGCTGACTTGTAAAGACGAGGCTTAACGACTTCCTGTTTTCAGTGCGCTCTGCAGTGCTGCGTTGGATCTTGAGGCCGCCCGGAGGAGTGGATGAGACTCCCTCAGCAGCCTCCAAATTGAATGCAAACATCTGCAGGCCATCAATATGTGTGTTGGGGGAGGAGGTGGGTTGAGGTCAAGGTGGAGGATGATGTCTGTTTTGTGCTCTTAGGACACTCGTTACTGTGTTAAATCCCCTGGTAGCCCTTATTCTTATTTATTTATTTTTTTGTCTTTCTGCGTTTCTTTCGCCTCGCTATTGTCTTTGAGTGCAGTCCAGAGCAGTCTGTGCCCTCAGGCTCAGCATCCCCCTACCCGCCCCCAACGCTGGCAGGCTGATGCATGAGTGGCTCGCTTTGACGTCACTTCGGTGCCAACGTCATAGCAGCTTCCAGGCTTGCTCTTTCTCCCGCTCTCTCCCTTATTCCTCGGATTCTCTTCAGTCAGCCCACTCCCCTCTCTTGCATTTTCCTTTTGCTACCTCTTGTTTCCTCGTCATATTTCCCGAGGGATGGGAATTGTAATCAATTACCATTCCATTATCGATGCTTAATGGGGCCTTTTAACTGATTTAATTGGCTGATATTAGCTCTTTCAAAATTGGCAGCAATTTGCCACTGATTTTTCTCGCATTTTTTTTTTTTTTTACACATTGACATATTACAACACAATACAAAGGTCATTATATTCAAATCCCCCTGCCCGCCCAACAGAATCTGCAAAAAAAATCACCCACTTTTTGCCAATATTTCTCCATGTTGTAAAGTTAATGAAATACTAAAGGACTAAGTAATGTCAAATGTTCTGCTTGTAATTGAGCATCTGTTTATCATTGTAAACATTAAGGGAGCTTTTCTGAAGGCAAAGAAAGAGAATCGTCTTTAATGGCCAGAGTTAAAACCACCGGAGCATACTTTTCACTCTGTGATTTAAAACGTCCAGGTAACGAGAGCACGAACAACAAACAAATGAAGACTCTTTGAAGGCAAATGAATAGATTCATCTTTCAACGGTCAAGTCAGTGGCCTGATCTCAAGGCAGTGTTGCATGATTTTGTTTACTGATGGGAAAAAAAGACCCACATAAAAGCTACGTATGACGACTTTCCAAAGGCTCGGGTATGAAATAGTCTTAAACCCAATAGAGCATGTTTTTCAATCGGTAAAGGTAAGGAGACCACAAACAAGCATCAAATGAAGACTTTTTGAAGACGAGTGAATGGCATATCCTTCACTGGCCAAGTCAGTGGCCTGATCTCAAGAAGCTTTCTTGCGGTTTGACAAAAAGACAACCAATCTTCCGCAACAGCTTGGGAGAATTTCACGGCATGTGACAAGATGTGAAGATGACCCACTTTTTTTTTTTTTTTTCTTCTTCTTCTTCTTCTTTTCCATCTACTTGGCTGCCTTGGCTTCATGCGGTCCAGCCTGTCCACTGTTTAGTAGGGCGACAAGGCTTCCCGGAGCGATGGGATAGAGAGAGATGAGAAAACGCTCCTGTCAGCAAGTGTGACACATGCAGCCGTCCTTGTCCCGCGTGGAAGCAACGAGAGGCACTTGGTAACGCTTTAAGAATTGCTTCGCGTGTAATCTTGCTCACTTTTTATTTTTAGCCCGCAGCTGACATGCATTCTTTATCTGCCGTTGTTTCACTTTGATACCCATCGGGGCACGACGGGGCTGCTTTCTATTTTTAATCCCCTTTTTTGCTATTTTTATTCAGAGCCAACGCCTGAGCATGAAAACATGTCATTGTCACCTGGGACAAAAAGTGTGTAAAACAAAACATGAACCATTCGGAATGACTTAAATGTGCGTTAAATTATGATGCAGCACAACACCCTGAACCTAAAACAATAGAGCCTAGTTAATTCTGGAAGGCTTATGGAACTAGGAGGGAAAAAAAATTCCTTTACAGAAAAATTGAATCGGCGCACCATGAACTAGTTCATGTGGAAGAATGTAGAGTTGGCTGGCTGTTAAGCTGTTAACTGAGTCACGTGTATCGCTCAGTGAGTCTGCATGGGGTAATAGTCCGTACGGAAAAATAATGACGGTAAAATCCTGTGATATCGCAAGCAACCCGCGATGCAGAGAAGCCGCAAAATTCAAAACGCGATATAGCGAGAGACAGCTACACTGTAACAAGGACTTGATTACTGCCTTGGCGTGGCCCGTTCCGACTTGCGTACACATCCAGGTCGCCACCGTAAGAGCAGAACTCGGTTGTAAACTAAAGACCTGGTGGAAATAAAAAAAAAATATTCAGCGTAATGCCATTTAAAGTCATATTTAATGGAAACCTAGTTTAGTGATATCATCAGGTTGGTTTTGGGTTCCGCTTTCTACCTGGAAAAGTTAGTTGCATCCCCCACACTTTAAAAAATGTCATTGCAATATCTTGTGGCCTGATTCAGTGTGTGTTCTCAAATTGGTTGTCTTATTTGAAAAGGTCTCTGCTTAATCCAGTCGGGGAGCCAAGCAATTGTCTTTGCGGTGTGGAAACTCTTCTGTCCCTGGTATCAATGATGAAACAAAAGCATTTGGCATTTGCCGAGTGATTTACAGTGCTAATTACATCTTCGGGGGTTAGTCATTAGTCAGCAAAAAAGTCTTTCTTAATCTCGGAGATGAATTGCTCGGGACCAAAAGTGGTTGGCTGGATGGGAAAAAAAAAAACGCTGCTACCGTTTTGTACATTATTAGCTTGTTATTTTGGCCATTCATTGGTTACTGTTTGTGCGTGAAATGTGTTATCGCAGAACTGAGCTGTAGTTTTTCTCTTTTTTTCCCCCCCGTAATTAAGTTGGTCAGAATACACCTCCGCCAGGAATCATTTATGGACATGACTACTTAATAAGTGACACAGGCGTCTGTCTGTTGCCTGAAAGCAAAGTCTGGCTCTACGGGAGAGGAAAACCTGATTAGACTTTTGGGTGCTCTTTTGGCCCTTTTGAAAATGTTAATTAAAGCGGCAACTCTTGTCCACTTTTTCCCGAGTGTTGTCCAATGACAAGCATGTACCTGCAAACGATGTGACTTTCTTTTGCCCGTGCATTGATTTTGAGAAGACAAAAAAAGTCATTTTATGTCTTTGACCATGCACAGCATTAGGTAAACCTGCATTTTTGTCATTTGTAAAATTCTATAAATAATGTTATTCAAGAATCAAGAGATGCACAATTTCTTGGCTAGGAGCCTATCAATTCACATAGTTTTTTTTTTTTTTTAGTAACAAATGAATCTTCTGAATTCTTTAACACAAGTTGATGTGCATCTGATGTATTTCCATGTGTCTTGATCAGAGTTATAATAGTTTTGGTGTGTTCATTATAAGCTTAGTTTTTGTAGTTTCAGTTTAAATATATGGAGTATTTATTTTGTGCAAAAAAGGTCAAGTATCAAAATGAACTCCAAAAGCTCATGTATGATATTGACAAAGATGAAAACAGAGGACATTTTCACTACTTTTAGTTAGTTTTATAAACATAACATGTAGGTTTTTTTTTTAAACCATTTTTAAATTTTACTTAGTTATTGAAAATGTTTTTTTTTCCATTTGAGTTTTGAGTTTTCGTGAACTATCGTAACCTTGGTCATGATCTGGAAAATTCCTGCTCTGTATCCGTTCGGTGCAAGAGTCCTTTCAAAAATGTCGTTTTTAAAAAAATAAATATTCGAATGTAGTAAAACAACCAAAAAGTGAGGAGATAGTTACATCCTTTTTATCAGATAGGACGTATGAATCATACTCGTAATTATGTGCCTTGCGATTGGCTTGTGACCAGTCCAGGTTGTACGCCGCCTCTTGCCCCAAAGTCCGATGGATGTACAGTCCTACATCGTGCATGTGTACCTAATATTATGTCCGGTGAGAGCGAAGAGCAGCAGTGTTGACGATGCTTTAAATATTAATAAGCGGCTGCAGTGGTGGTCTATATAGTTAATGTAGCGCATTACAATCCATACGCGAGCCAATATTTTTGTGTGTAGTTAAAGCACACACACGCATGACTACACACTTACACCTACACATTATGATGAGCAACGCTGTCATCCGCTGGGTGTACACCGCCACCACCCCCCCCCCCACCCGGCCCCCAGCCCCCAGCCCCCAGCTCCCAGCTATGACAAATGGCCTCCCTTTACTGAATCCAGGGAGTGAATGAATGAATATAATCAGCCAGCTCACCCATGCACCTACAAAGAGCTTCTAATTATCCTCCGTGCGCTCTTCTTCTATTTTTTTGCCGCTATGACTTTTCCCTCAGCTGAAATGTTCACTTCCACTCGGTTGATTGTGTTTATTTCATTACCTTAAGACTCCCCCCTCGCTCCCCCGCGTGAGCCCTGTCTTTACTCAAACAAGCGTGTTCGTGATCGCATTTTAGGAAAGTGTGTGTGTGCGCTAGTAGCGAATGTGCTTTTTTGGAATATGTCATGACGATTTTTAAGAGAGAGATCTTCGGATCACGAGTAACGCGCTGCAGATGACCTTCAAATGCCGAGTCTCCTGTCCCAAGGCTGCCATTTTTCTCACGGATGCGCCGCTGCACTGCATACAAAGTCGCCTAAACGCGCACACAGAGGAAAAGACACTTTTTTCCTTGACCGGAAATCCTGCAGGTTCGGTCGTCCTGGCGTGGAGTGTTACTGCCAACACGAGAGCGGGGCGGCCGTCATTCAGCTGCAGTTTCTCATCAACGAGGTAGGAAACAAACGTCTTTATTGTTCCACTGAGTACAATGGATAAATCATTTGGTTTGGGTATTCAGATTTTGGAGTACAGAAACATATAAGTGACCGGAAGTGTAGCTGCCTTTTGCCGCTTGTCAGCTCTGTAAACAAACACAGTGCTGCTCAGCCTCTGGTTAGCGTACATCACAGCTAGCAACATGCTTTTAATGGTACTTTATCGCAGGGTATATGTTTCAAATCCACCCGAGATTGGTGAAAATCTGCAATTTACACTTGCTTAAATGCTAGCATATAATGGAAAATGACATGTTTATGCTAGCAGTTAGCATTGGTGTCATGGTGCACAATTGGTGGAACAATACAAGTAGACAGATAATGTAACAAGTCTCACAGGCATATATTATTTAACCTCAATGAAAAAATGACCAAAATGACATCAACATAGTAGTAGTAGTAGTAGAAGTCATCTAGTCCTTGTGTCCGCCTGACTGCATAGTATTATACTGCCTCCTGGTGGGCAAGGTGGGCACCAAATATGTTTGTTTTTCTTTTTTGTGAGAGGCTGGAACAGATTTCAATGGGGAAAGTTCCACTGGACCTTCTTATGTCTTAACTACCACGTATGCTGAGCTCTTACATTGATTGACTGTGTAAATATCCTCGATAGGGTTTAAGTCTGGAATCCGTCATTGCCCTAATCCTGCAATAAAGTATACCTCTTGACAAAAGGAAAGGAAAGTTCCATCAGTGGACAAAGTTGTTCATTTTATTTATGGTAGTTTGAAAGCTATAAAAACTAGAAGCAATAATTCATCAACACATCCTAAGTGTTATTAGACAGATTTACCACCTGAAAGTAAATCTGTATTTCTACAGCCGTCACGATGATGTACATTTGAAAATGTTGTCCACAATATCATAATTTGAGCCAGGGCATCATTTAATCACATTTTTGTATTTCGGCGCAGCAGGCAACCGAGAACTTTTCCAAACGGCAAACTTGAACTTATCGCCAAAGCACTTGAAGCCTTCAGTTCAGTATTACCCGAATGCAAAACATGTTGCAGTCCATAGCAACATCAGCGCTGATGTCGGTCGGTGTCCATAGAAATTTCTCACGGCCGTATAGCCGTTTTATCTGCAATATGATTTCAACAAAGGTTTATTGTGATTGATTTTAAAAGTATCACGAGGAGCACGGAAGGTCGCATTGGTGGCGCAATAGTCCCGTGTAGGCCTTCCGCTGTTTCATCTCGCCCACACTATCAGTCACATCATATATATATATTAAAAAAAAAAAAAAAAATGAATACCTGTCAGAGAGTGTCAATCAAAAGTAAGCATTGGATTTTAAAGCTTTATTCATACAATGTGATGTCATTTTGGCCTGATTGTTAATGGGATACCCTTTTGCATGTGCACTAATTAGACATGACAAAGATTTCAGTGCAACCAAGAGCAGCCCTTGTGATCGTCATTTGTGTTTTAGCGCTTCTTTCCCCTGTGAGCCCGACCGAACCCCTCTGGGGAAAGATGGAAATGATTTTTAGTGACTCCTACACACATACTTTTATATACATCACAGCTCAACGGGAGAGCGCCCGCTGACTCATGCCTGTGCAGAAGACGCTTTTGGACTTTTTGCATGTGTTTGCATGTCATCGCAATACTTGATTGTTGCTTTTTTTTTTTTTTTTGACAGGGGGCGCTGGTGAGCGCCCTGGCTGACGACACAGTGCACCTGTGGAACCTGAGGCAGAAGAGACCGGCTATCCTGCACTCGCTCAAGTTCAGCAGAGAGAGGTGAGAGAGGCGTAGACAAGTGAAAACGATCACCTAAAATAAAAACCAAAAAGAAATGTGTGTGTATATATATATATATATATATATATATATATATATATATATATGTATGTGTATGTGTTTTTAATTCAAAGTTTTCACTGACCACTCACTAGCATTCTTGGTCACATACTGAAAGAGTTTAGAAGTAGTTATTGCCTTACTCCTGAAACTATTATTTGGACCACAGTATAATGAAGGCTTTTAGGTAATCTCTGTCCCCAGTGGCTCATCGCTAAGCAGCGACAGGCGCAGAATGGATGGCGTTAATGCCCACGGCTTATCTTTTCGGTTACGGAGTTCATCTGATACGGTTAAGGTGGTTTGTAGCATGCACGCCGGGCTCCTTATTTTTCCATTGCCTCTCATCTGTCTGCCAGCACAGACAATACGACAGTAATTTGTTTAACACAAGGACCGTCCTAGACTCTTGTTTCCACTCTCTAAATATATGGTGACCTAACATTTTTGAAAGTATAAAACGCATTTGTAATCATCAGATTGTCAAAACAAGCAAAGACCTCAAGGGAGTCCGACAAACTGTCTCCTACGATCACCGACGTCGCGGTCAGCCATCGGAAGCAATCAGATCACGCGCTAGTATCCCGTTCCTCTGAAAAGTCGCGGGACGGGTTAAGTGTCAGAAGCGGTGATCTGACGCAGCGCCGACATGACGGGCAGGTGGCCGCCAGCGACTTTTACGTGGCGGCTGGCGTCCTTACGGAGGCGCCTGACTGCCTCTGACATTTCGTAAGCGTCGCCACCACCCCGAGACGCGCTCGCGTTGCCGCTTGGCGAGAGATGTCTGGCTTCGAGGAAGATGACAGTTGTTAGTATTGAAGGAGGGACCGGACCACCCACAACAGCTCACAACAACAACAACCACATGCTGTGAGCCCAAAACAGTTTTGCAGGTGCCATTGTGTGAGACTAAAATTCATGGTGGTATTAGTTATCCACATGTTGGCGACACCTGTTGTTTCATCACGGCTCGGCTTCAGAAAACAGGTGAGCCACGATTGGTCGTTACCTGAGCCCTGAGCGACTGTGATGTCATTTTCAGTCGACAGCAAGTGGCAGGATGGACAAAAGCGGCCGCATTTCTGCAAATGCAATATGAGTCAGGATGCCATGTTTAAACTAGTGAAGGCCCATAAACCATATTATTGGAGATAATTGTGCGGGTTTGACTTCCCCTTTAAATACTTAGGTGGACAACCCATGCATGCATGGCAACTATTTCAGGAACCACAGTGTTTCAATGGTTGTCGTCTGCTTCTGCATTGATTTATTTTTTAAAATGAGGCATCTATCTGTTGCGAGGCATTAAAATATTTAAATGGACGCTACACCCGGCAACCACTAAAGGTAAATACAGTGGCGGTTACCTCCTTTCCTTAAAAAAAAACAAAAAACAAAACGATTTCATCGATTGATTTCTTGTTTCTATTGTCTTATAATTGGGGTGAGGTGTTTTTGTCAAAATGTTTGGGGGTTTTGGTGGCAGCCCCTCTGTACTGTGAGTTAGCTTGACCACACTGTGACATTGCATCCACACTTGCATATTCGTGTACCGCAGATAGACGCTTCCTTTTGTCCGCCTAGCGATCCAAATTGGAGTCGGGCGGGCGGGCGGCCGAGCGCAGCATTGCGGAAAGCCCTCCAGCGCGGGCATCCGTTCAATTGGGATGACCGAAAAGGAGGCGAGAAGGGAAGGGAGGCGGAGCTGAGACAGACTGGGCCTCCGCCAGACAGCGGTGAGTCAGTCTGTGGGTTGCGCTGTCGGGGATGCGAGCGAGCGAGCGAGCGAGAGGAAGGAAGAAATCCTGCCGAGTCATTGTGGCGTAGGATGCTCCAGTCACTCCGCGGCCTCGCAGGAAGCCGCTGCAGATGTAGACGTCCCCGTGGACGCGGGTTGATGTGATGGGAGATAATAAGGGAGGGACGTGAGGGTCAGCGCACACAAAGAAGTCCGGCACGTTCTCATTTGCAAACACTTTTTTTGGGGGGCATGTCGTAAAATGTCTCACGCAGGGGATGGATGGTATTCCTCTCGGAATCCAAAAACTTGCATGATAGGTTCATGACGACTTGTCTATAGGTGAGAATCAGAATATGAGTGGCTATTTGAGTGTATGTAAAAAGTCTACTGATGACACATAAAAACGATCATTTCCAGGCCTCATTTAATTGCAGGATGCTTAGTCCATTTAAATATTTAAACGCCTCACCCCAAAATAATGCTTCAAATTGGAAAAACAAACTGGAAAGATGGTGACTGATGGTGCCCCTTATTTGCTCAAGTCGTTTTTGGTGTGTTGTGGCAATACTTCATTTTCGCCATAAAGGCACAGATGGTGCTCGAAAATAGTCAATTTGGCTTCGTTGTCGTGGCAATATTTTCAGATTTACTGTCATAAAGTACAACAGTCTGTCTTGTAGACTCTTGGTAACTTTGAATGTTTACTCTTCAAACAAGACACTTCCGAGCTCTGCTTGGTTAGATACGATATTTGATTTATTTTTGCAGTATGTCATTTTCTCTCTTGCTCTTGGGAGGTTTTGCATGGGGAGGACACAATCTGTCATCTCATTAGATTCTTCAGAACTGAAACCCTGCGAGGAGATTTGCGCTCAGCGGCATCTCCGGATTAAGGCACTCCGCTGGGCTCGGGATTTGCCACATGAACTTCTCTACTACTACTTTACACTTAGGGTTGCCGATACCCGAAAATACACAGGAAGTTTACTATGCCTCAGCCGCGTTTGAATTTTTGTGGGTCTACTCATGATAGACATGCTTACTAAATTGCATGTTGCAAAGTGAAACTGCTTGACCTTGTGGACCTGAGTTTCTTTCTTTTATGTCCAGCGACCACAAATAGGAACAAAGTGTATAATAAAGGCCTTCGCGCTGGGCCTAATTATAAAACATTATTGTCTAGTTGGCCTTTCAGTAGGTCTGTTCTAACTCACGGCAATTAAGGTCAAGCGTCCAAACTGCTGACACACTCACTAACTTGGCATGCGCGGCAGCGGACCTCAGCGGATCATCCATCAAACAAACCCGAGCCGTTCGCAGCGATGACAATTAACGCGCACCGAGCCGGCTCCCCCTCTCTGTCTTTGTCACGTGATGTGGTCGCGCGGTTGCGTTTGTGGCAGCCGCCTGCCCGTCTCCAAGCGAGCACGTTTTGGCCGTGAGCCCGCGAGCTGCCAACTGGCCGTTTGTGTGCTTTGCCCGAGATACAAAAAGCATCAAAGCGCCAACCTTGAAATATTAAGAGAGCCAGATGAGCAAGGTCGCGCGCTATTATTATTCCCGGGACGGTCTGGAGGTGCAACGGGAAGATGGATGAAAGAGCAAACTGATGAAAAAGGGATGAGAAGATGAACGGATTGCCACAGTTGAGGAGGACGGAAGGGTTAGTAGCCTCTCATTAAACTCCAGTTTGGGAGGAGACTCCAAACTGATGGAGGGCTCAATAATCTTTCGAAGGAATGACCGTCTTCGGGCTTTCTGTCCCATAACACTTTGTGCCTCTTTTTCCTTTGGCAGGATAACCTTCTGCCACCTGCCTTTCCAGAGTAAGTGGCTGTACATCGGCACAGAACGGGGAAACATCCACATCGTCAACGTGGAGTCCTTCATGCTCTCAGGCTACGTCATCATGTGGAACAAAGCCATTGAACTGTGAGTGTTAGCTGTCTGTTCGCTAACGTTCGCACGCAATCCGTAGACGTCAAGCTAGTTATTGACATCCGACTCACCAGGGGGCGTCGGGGAGCTCTCTGTCCATTCGCATACTAACGGCACGTGATCGTCTGGCCGACCAAAAATGGTGCATGATTTAGCAGTGCAAAAACACCGGCAAAGTATTCAGAGTGAGTGCGGATCAATACGTGAACTCAATAGGAACCGAAGTCATATTGCCGCCGTGGCAACACGCGGCCTATCGACTCAACTAAGTGCTGCCAGAGATGCTGCGTAATCACTATTTTACATTTCAAGATGTTATTATTGTTTAAATGGAATTTTAGATAAGCAAAAAAAAAAAGAAGACTCTCCCTAGGTAGGAAGCCAAATGTTTCCTATAGCGCCTTCAATGAATCTGTCAGCTTGACAGGCTCCATTTTATTTCCCGGCTGTAGAGGCTTAAATTATTCACCGGAGCGTTTTGCTTCACACATTCCCCCCTCCTGCGCGCGTGTGTCCGCGTGTGTGAGAGCGAGTGCGTGTGCACCGCGAGGGACTAGCAGAGGAGGGTTGGAACAGGTGTCCGCCAAGATCACTGTACGCTACACGCAGACGTCTGAGCTGCGGGGGAGACGAGACGAGACGAGGCAAGATTGGAGCGGGGGGGGGGGGGGGGGTTGTGGGTTATGGCGGGAGTGTCGGGGGGGGACTTGTGGATTTGGAAGAGGAAAAGATAGAGGAGGTGAGCGCATGCGATGATAAGAGAGCTTTTCCCGTTACAGGGGCAGTGGTCGAAGATAGAAGATGCGGATGATGAGATCGAAAGGGGCGATAAGGGCTGCTGGCTTTAAGGACACGCAGTAACTTTGACTTCTCTCTGACGAATTGCTTTTTAATGGCAGGGATGGTGTTCAATATGCATGCGTCATTACGATTACATTAGAATGTACTCGGGGCTATGGCGCTCGTTGGAGGTCCACCAACAAAAGAAGATGAGCTCAAAAGTTTCATGAGTCATCCGACTTGAGTTTTTGAACATTTTGAGACAATGGCACGAGCCCCGGATGGTGCCAGTGAACAAATCTCAATGTAAAACAAGGAGAATGACACAAGTATTTAAATTGAATTCAAAACAAACACGCACCTTTGACTTTAAGTTGGCTAGCTGAATGCTAACACATAATGGAAAACATCTTAGACCGGCTAATGAATAGCATCTTTGTGGTGGTGTAATACCGCTTTAAGGAATGGTTATTTTAACACATGCATTAGAGCGACACATATAGACAAAACATGTGACAATAATCACAGGCATATCTTCTTTATCCTCTACAAAGAACGACTAATATTACTGTTGATTATTGGCTCACTGAAAGTAGCCAACGTCTTTGTTTGTCTGCATGACTGTGTTATTAGTTTGAGCAGCGCAAAGGCGGGTATCCAGAAGGGCTCATGGTAGCATTGTTCAGCTTTGACTTGAGGCAATCAGACTCTTGACTCTTGTGTGCACTCACATCGCTGCTGTCTTAAAAGTGTTTGCATGTGTGTGTTTGTGGACTTGATTCAAGGCGATGGTCAGCGGGCACAGAAGTGGGCCAGGAGTGGCAAAAACATTCAGAGCGTAGCATGACACGTATTGCACATGAATGCGTTGGCTTTAGGCCCCTGCTCCTCTTTCCACTTTCATTTTCGACTGCTCTCACAGTCACCAACCTGAAGTAAGTGCAAATGAATGACATTGCTCTCGCTATAGTGTCCTTTTCAGTCACAGGGACAGGTGATGTAATCTTGCGATGTCTGGCAATTCGTACACAAATCGGAAACATCTGTCCCTTCATCCATACGTTCATTTGTATGCCCATTCACATCAATATTTTGTGGCCACAAATGAGCCTTTTGTTTGGATGTTATATCTACATTGTGGCCACAATTCAATTGCTTTTTTTTTTTTTTTCCCCTCCTTGTCATTTCTGGGGGTCTGTTGACTCCAGATATGGCAGTTGTATGTTTAAAAAGCTCACGTATTCAGTTTTGGGAAAAAGTCACACCATGAACACTGTGACGTGGTGAACATCTGCTGTTGCTGCCGGGCCGATGACATCAAAAGCCCCCAACGACAACAGCTTGTTTGCGGCACGGTCGTTACATGTGCAGTGCGTGGCCTCATGTCACCTCGGTAGAGAAAGTGTTTGATGTAATGTTACGTAAAGCTCACTTCTTGAGCTAATTCATTCGGCATTGTTCTGTCGTAAAAGATTGACAAATGCAGTGTTTGGCTGCTAGGTCCGTCATGTATTTTTGCCTTTTCCTAGAGCACAATTCGTACACAAGAAAAATCAAAGTGCTTTACTGCTACATACAATAAGATGTTATATGCATTCAATCCATAATACATAACAGTAATTATTTTGATTAAAAGCAAGGAATACAGAAAACAGGTACAGTGTGTAACAGGTACAGTGTCATGAAAACAGCTGCCTGTGCAAATACGTTTGCAAGTAATGCTAACAACATGTATCCATCCTTTAATGTTAACACAATGCCAATATGTCATATAATGGAAACATGTCTGCAATTTGACTGGTTAATTAGTCAAAGGGTTTGCATTTATGTATGTATGATTTTTTTATTGACTGTACCATCTATGAAGCCCCGTGAGTTTAAAACTGAGAATATTGAGTTGAATGTCTTAAAACAAGGGAAAATAAACCATATGCCACAGGCCGACGAGTTGCATTTGTAATTCAGCGAGAGGCTAATTGATTGTTATGGGTGTATGTTTCACAAAGTGGGTGTTAAGATGTGCCTTAATTGCTGTGCTGCATGTGTGTGTGTGTTTGTGTATGCATCACATGTGTGAAGGCGGTGAAGTGAGACAAGATGAAGCAAAAAAAAAAAAGAAAGCTGCACCAGCACAGCTTCAGTAATAATAAGCCTCCAATCATCCGGCACCATCAGCCTAAATATAGACGCCGCTGAATGATGCTTGCCTCTCATACACATGACTGTACACACTTTCCACCTTGTGCTCCTTCATTTCAAAGATTCCAGTGCTCTTCTTATGAATGTCGATGCTTGTGTCGTGATAGAAAGCCCAAAAACTAACAAAAACTCTCACTGGGTATAAAAGCCCATGGAATTGTCTTTTTGGTGCAATAAATGTAGACGCTGTAAACTGAATTCTGCGATTTGTTTGTAGATTTATGATACGTGTTTGAAAATTATTGCTGAAAATGTGCAAAGGTTATGTAGCACTAATTTTAAATTATTTTGGGAAAGTGGCTAAACAGGGCCGGTGATCATGAGTCACCCCATCCTCACTA
Source organism: Filicampus tigris (assembly GCF_054856515.1). Taxonomy (NCBI): domain Eukaryota; kingdom Metazoa; phylum Chordata; class Actinopteri; order Syngnathiformes; family Syngnathidae; genus Filicampus; species Filicampus tigris. The sequence continues at coordinate 13,967,833 of NC_141236.1, read as the reverse complement.
AAATAAGAATTTAAGCGCTTTTGTTCACATCATCCGGCGCAAGTGTAGCCTAAACCCCAAAACTACATCTTGCCTTTGGGTTGACCACTGGCATGTCCGCTTTAGAGCACTTTGTTGTCTGCTGTGAGTTCGAGCGTGTCATGGTGAGAAAGGTAGAAGCGCCAGGAGGGGAGAATTTAATTTTTAATATAGTTGACTTAACATCTGTTGTGTGGACTGAGGTTTTGGATGCTACTTTAGAGCGCATCGTTGTGACGCCCCAGTGGGATGTACTGTATTCCAGCCATGGAGGATTGAAGCCGGTTTAGTTTTGCGGTTCAAATCTGTAGTTATGTGTAGGCAAAAGAAAGATCCTGATGAACTAGCATCCATTTTTCAGCAGAGGTACTGTATTTTGACTGATAATTGAGCAGGGCGGGGCATTCAACGCACCCGCCCAAAGCGTTTGAGGGAGGGGAAAACGGATCGATTTTTAATTTTCTAATTTAAAAATAAATAAATAAATAACATTTTGACACTTCTTTTTAAATACTTTGCATTTTTTTAATCGCTCAGTCCTCAAGGTTCTTAACCTTGCCATGGTTCTTTTTACTCTTAATAGTATTTAATTGTGGCGTATAAAAAGTAGCTTCACACAAGGATACATCCTCTTCAATATTTTCTAAGCATCATTATTTTTTCCAAACAATGTTAATCCCTTGACCTCATGGGTGTCGCATTCATACGGCTGTAAATGACGATATTCTCTCGTTATCCTCTTGTACAAAGTGTGCCGACTGTTCATTTTCAAGGGTATCCTCGCCCAGACCGGGCGGCATTAGTGTCAGACTTTTAGTAGTCACTGACCTTCCTCCGTGCCCCTCATCCTTCATTGTGCCTTCCGAAGGGGGGCAGCTTTAGTCAGCTTGTACAAAAAGGTTGTCTGGGCTGGAGGGTGAAGTAAAGTAAAGGAGTCTTTTTTTGGGGGGGGGGCTGATATTCCAATAGTAACAACTTTGCAGAGACTTCTGAATGTCTTTCAACTGCTGGAGAGGCTGATTGACAGCTCGGGCCTCACCAGCACATTTCCCCCACTGATTCGCAGACGCTCGCTCGCCTGCGTTGACCTCGGACCCTCGAGCGTTAGGGGACGCGAGTCAATTACCAGATGGAGACGTTTGTCGCTCACTTCTTCTTTCTCTCTTGTGTCTCCCCTAAGGTCGTCCAAGGCTCACCCTGGACCAGTCGTCCACATCAGTGACAACCCCATGGATGAGGGGAAGGTAGAGGACACTTTTAAATACCACTTAGCACTCCAGAGATTGAAATGGTGCCAATAATACATTTCAAATGGGTTTTTTTCCCTTGAGAAATCATCGAAATGGAAGATTTTGCCATATGTTAAAACTGTATAGCCAGTGTTTAAAAGAACATTTTAACAAGTTTATACCTGTCACTGAAATTTGAAAAGAAGATAACCACTTGTAAAATATTCAGACATTTACCAGTACCTCGGCAATACCTAGGCCTTGTAAAATAATATAACTCAATTAGTAACTCCTAACCCCTTACAAGTATAACATATAAAAGCAGTTCCAAACCGAGTGAAATAGATTTCATGCAGAAAACCGAGGGACTGTATTATACAACAAGTACAGAGAACAAAACTGCTTTTTAAAGGTGATTTTGGGGGTGTATTATGCATGGGTGCATGCTACTCACAGGATTTTAACTTTCAACTTGTCTCGACCGGAGCTCCCCAATTTGGTGCCGGCGGGACCACATGAGTAGCATATTCTAAATCGAGCTCGCCAGTGATGGGACATTGTAATTTCCTTGGAATGATGTAGAAGTGGTCACGTGTAAACTTTTGCAGTGATGTCAAAATCAAGTGTCAACTTCATAGTTAATCTATTCCAGAAAGTCAAGATTTGAGATTCTGTATTTTCCTCCCATCCATTTAAAGGTTGACTGAAGTTAAACGTTTTGCATCATTCTAAAGGATAACGATGAGGCTTTTAAACGTTTAATACCAGACGCTGGGCTTCTTTGGGATGATTCACCGATTGCATCAGCACGACTTGGATGCGCATCAATTCAATGAAAACGCATCCCATTATTCCACTCATGAGCGTTGAATCAGCCGAGACTCCTGTTTAAACTAAACACCAATCGTGGCTTAGTCTTCGCAGTCATCTTTTTTCTACATCACTTAGCTTGATTCAGCTGACTGGGGAGAGGCATAATAATTGAGGACTAAGAACTTGGTCAATTGCGCGAAAATGATTGTTGATGTCACGAAGCCATCACGAGCACGAGGGCTGAACGATTTTGAAAATACGAATCCATTTTTTTGTTTTTTTTTTCAAATGGGGAAAATGGACGTCCTTGGGAATTTTCATGGATCAAATACCTTTTGTGAATTTTGCCATAGTTGGAGATTTTAGATTCTTCCTGGAATGTCACCAGTTTCCCTAACTTTTTCTGAGTAGTGTATTTTAACGAATAGCAAATAACTGCTAAATTGTTTCTCAGAAGGGAAGGCACATCCCTATTGGCAACTAATTTTCTTCATATAAAGATGATGATGCGTCCCTTGTGTGGGTTGCATTCTTACCTGATCTCATATTACGTGGCACATGAATGTCAAATGCATCAGCCGCCCCCCCTTCCCCTCTTTAATATCTTCACTCTCTCCGTCTGTCATCGCCGCCCGTCTCCTGGACTGCTGTTTCCTCTCTCAGCTGATAATTGGATTCGAGTCTGGGATCGTGGTCCTATGGGATCTCAAATCAAAGAAGGCCGACTATCGCTACACTTATGATGAGGTAGGCAAACCTTTATTTCCCGCCTTCCTTCCGGTATCTTTTAATGCTGGCTGGAATTGAAATGACCTATTCATGAACAAATAAGCAGCGCGATGGTTTACTCCGACAGCAGCTTGCTTTCGGAAAATGAATAAGCGCTTCAATAACTGTGAAAGTGATGATTGTACAGAAAAAAAGAAGCCTCTTATTTCATCTCTGATGGGTAGAAATTCTACTTAACCATTTTTCACAACGAATTCAAAGCGATTTTTGGAACATCAACAGTTGAAATGAATCAGTAAACTGCCGTAATATTGGTCGGGTTTTTTTTTCATAGAGGAGAAAGAAGCAAGCTGGCAGAAGGCAAAGTTGTGCGGTAGTTTTAAATACACAATGTGTAATTATCTTTGTTTGATGTTTAGTTTGACGGAAAACGTCAACTTTGGCGTGAAAGTGTCTTTTTGGAAGATTTGTTTACCGTCAACCAACCTGCTACTTGCTGTGAAATGAGTTGCGTTCACTGGTCATACTGAGAAGATAGAGTATGCAACTATATGTTAGCTTGTAGCCGCTAGCTACCAGTTACTTCCCGTCCTTGTATTCCTAATGGGGTAAAAAGTATCCATATATTGAATGATGCTCCTGTGACTAATTGAGGCAAGGTGTGTATTTATTAGCGGAAGCATGGTAGATTGTCAGAGCACACCGGTGTGTTTTCTCCAGAGTGAGGCTCACAGCTTGCATATCAATACCGTAACATGGTTTTGTAGGCCTAAACTTTCCAGTGCACTCAGCTGCTCCCGTTGTTGTGTTTCCCGGCGGGCGGTGGAGGAGAGGCTCTATAAATAAAAGAACACACAATAAAACAGAGCCAGTGTCATGATGCCCTGTGGACTTGTGTCAGACCTTATTGGCTTGCTTGCAAAATTGTATTTCCTCTCACGCATTTGCAATATTTGTCAGTTATGTTGCTTCAGCCAAGTGCAAGCAAGGAGGGGAGGTAGTGTTTTCATCATTTGGGTTATTTATTTGGTTTGTTTATTTGTCTGCAGGATTACCCCCAAACTTTGTTTTTACGGTATAGCAACGCAGTAACAGTACCCACAGGCATATATTCTTGATCCTCTGCAAAAAAAGAATCATAATATGAGAGCCCAACCTATATGGATTCGTTTGAGGCCGATATTTGGCAAGATAAGGATTGGAGGGGGGATAATAATCCATGAAGCGATTCCAAGAGGTCCTAAAAAAAAAACCTCGGAGGAGCTGTTATAAAGAATCCCAGAAAACATTAACCCACAAATGCTCATTATATATAATAATAAAGATGTGGTTAATTGTTGCATCGTATTTTTTCATAAATGTAATATCACACTCGGAGGACTTTATAAAAAGCGAAATGGCCCCTGATAGGAAACAGGTTCCACACTTTCTGCTGTTGAGGAATTAAAAGTATTTAATTAGAGACATCGCGCGTTCAATGAGGAGGGAGTGATCATCATCATCACGGCATGAAGAATCGTGCTCGGCTAATAATGGAAACAGCAGCAGACATCTCAGATGAGCCATCAGCTATGAATAGTTAAAGTGTGTCTGGATCATCAACATGTATTCAGGGGAAAAGCTAATATGTTCAAACCGAGTCAGCATTCGTTTTCGGAAGGAAGGATTTTTAACTCAAATTTAAGTCTTTTTTTTTTGTAAGACTTTGTGCAAAAGCAATATGATAATTGGTTACATGAACTAAAGTGGGATGTCATGCAAACATAATTCACTATAGTAAAGGGCAGGCTAACTTTTTTTTTTTTTTTTTTGGAACCATAAAGGAAGCACACACTAGTCTCTCTCGAAAGCTTCCATTGTATGTTGTTGGTAATTGTGCGCAGCGTTCTCCGTCCTCGTTAATTCGGTCTGCAGCCTTGTCCACAACAATAACCGGGGAAAGGTCATTGAGCAATCAGAGCTGCAACGCACCGCAACGATGCGCCGCAGCGATACGCCGTGATTGTCCTTGGCGTCCTTGCGTGGGCAACAAATGGAAGTTTTAAAACAGATAGCGCATTCCATTGAGGTGCGGCGGCGTGGGGAATAACCTCCAGACATTCCTCGAGAGCAGAGAGAGGTGAGCTTGGGGCTGAGGAAAACTGCAAAGTGGCTCCATTTTGTTTTGTTTTTTTCCACCCCGGAGTTCTCACCCGCTCCGCCTCTGGTCTGTGGAGAGATGTCACGACAGGGGTTTGGAGAGCGGAGATAAGGTCCCCGGGGGTGGTCCCAATAAGACCACGGGAGCAGTGTGAGGATATTAGCTTATCTGAAAAGGGATGGCAACTGGAAATGAGCTACTTGCACTCCCGTTTCCAATGTGGTGCCCGTTGTTATCACCGCCAAAGAGCGGGGACCACCAGTGCGCCAGATTTAGCATAATCTCATTATCTTGGACACATCGCTACATCCGTGTTCACTGTGGTTTGCGTCAATGACATACTCTGGGGCCAATCCCTGATAAATGGTTGGAAATGGACCGCACAAGATGCCAATGAGAAATTATTCGGTGACTCTTGAGGTCTCTCTGCGTCTTTGCTGCGACCGCGACACTCACGGGCCACTTCCCTCGGAGAAAATGGGCTTTGAGTGTTTTGGTCTGTTAAGGTGAAGTTTAGGAAAGAAAACTGAACTTGAAGAAATGTTCATTAGTAAGGCGATTAAAAGGTCTGAATAATGATGATAACGATAATATTGATAAAGACGCATGTTCCCCAACCTGTTCTGTGATGCTCGTTGACTTCTGATTCTAAAACAGGTGTTTCCCAGAGGAAATAGCGCAAAACGAATTCATTCATTCATTCATTTCAGACTCTTAAATGTCACCGTCATAAAACCTTTATGAACTGTACAGACAACGTTTAGCGTTTGAACTAACTGCCCCACACATGGAAATAGTTAATCACTCTCGAATGAAACAGAAAAAAGCTGACACGTGTTTTTCTCGAAGCATTCCCCGTTTCAAAGGTGTCAAACTACTGACATTCGCTTCCCGCCTGTTGTTTCCTAGGCGATCCACTCAGTTGCCTGGCATCACGAGGGCAAGCAGTTCGTGTGCAGTCACTCGGACGGGACGCTGACCATATGGAACGTGAGAGGCCAGGGCAAGCCCATACAGACAATCACCCCCCACGGTAAGCACGTGCATGCTAATACCGCCACGCAACTCATTCATCTTCGGACTCTTCTGACTCTTCTTTTGATTCTTCTATCGACTCTTCTTCTGATTCTTTTTCTTCACTCTGGAGCGATTTATAGTCTGAAAAATACGGTAACTTGAGATTGGTGGAGTCTTCCTCTGCAAAGCACAACAGGCACAGCAGAGAAATGGAACGACGTGATAGAAGGTGCTCGAGGACCGCCCCATCACGTAACTCAGGAATTGTTTCCTTGTTCCTACCAACTGAAAAGCAGAGAATTAGACAGACAGTAACATTCACTTTCATGGGAGACAAAAGGAGACATGATCAATTATCTGAGCCAATACTTGTCTCCTGGACATGCTTCCAACAATTGGGAGCATTATTGTCACTTTAATTGTGTTCTACCTCTTTTTTTTTTGTTTTTTTTTCCTTTTTCATGCCCGCTATCTTCACTTGCACACTCAGCGTTGCTGCTACATTTGTTTTCATCCCGCCGCATGCCACCTCGCGCCTGCCTTTTAGCCCTCGGAGCACGTTTGCCACATTCAAGGACCTGCAAGAAGCCGACGCTCGGTGTGTTGTGGAAAGGATTTTAGCCCTGTGCTTTTTTTTTAATTACTTGTTTCTCCTTGACGCTGCCCGTATAATTACTTTGGTATTTTCATGTGCAATTATGCAAATTCCTTTGACGGGTTTAAGCCAGGCTCATACATTCTTTAATTGTCTCTCACCGTACAACTAGTTGGGAAACATGCGTCTTTATTATTATTGTTATTATTATCATTATTATTATGACCCTTTAATCAACTTAGTAACTAACGTTTCTTCAATCGTGTGTTTTGATTAGTTTAATATGCGGCGTGGTTAGGATAAACAAAAGTGAGGTAAGTGACTTGTTTTTTTGTGTTCTATTTCAGGAAAACAGCCCAAGGATGGAAAGAAGCCAGAACCTTGTAAACCCATTCTCAAAGTGGAGTACAAAACCACCAGGATTGGGTAAGCGCCAAATTTTGGTTGGAATTAATTATCAAATTTTTTATTGTAGTTTTTTTGTCAGATGATTATAAAATCGGATGACGATAAAAGTAAGGTCTAAGTCGAAATTTACTGAAAATAAAGGCACACATATTATATACGATTCAAAAGTCTGATCATATAAGAATTGAAATAAGTATAAGTTATTTGTTTGTACATTTTGCCTTGGAAGAATTTTTTTTTATATAATTATACCATTGTGCCTTTTTTAAAAAAAATTACAAATTAAGTCTTGTAAAAATAATTGAAAACGACTTAACTATATTTAAACAAAAATGAGGAACTGGGGCAGAATGTAACGCAACGCAACGTAACCTCTTTACTACTATGCCGGGAACTCTGTTTCAACAGATTCACCTGAGAGACTGTCTTTTATGCTGCTGTTTTGGTTAGCAACAGGGTTCAGTTGCTCTCAGCTGTCAACTATTTAATATTGCTGTGTGAACTGAGGTATGCTTATTTTTCTCGGTTTCCGCTTCCCCAGGGAGCCCTTCATCATCCTGTCCGGCGGTCTGTCCTACGACACGGCGGGCCGGCGGCCGTGCCTGACGGTCATGCACGGCAAGAGCACGGCCGTCCTGGAGATGGACTACCCCATCGTGGACTTCCTCACCCTGTGCGAGACGCCGTACCCCAACGGTGAGTGCGGTCCTTCCTCCCGCCGCTTTGACGCCATGTCTCGTCTTTAACTCATTCCATCCGCAATGACATATTTATTTGTCATTTCTATGTATTCCACATATTTATATGTCATTTCACACTGGGACTGAAAAGGTCTGGTACTGTTAATTACGCGCACGGCGCTGCAATAATTATGGAATTTCCCAAGGGGACGTATGGAAATTGCTTTCTCGCGCAGTCTTCGTTTGCGCACATTAGCCCCTGCGTCCAAATAGAATTAGCATATTTTCCACCCGTTGAGGAGCTGAAACAAGGGGATGTGAATGTAACGTAATCTGCCGCGAAAGAGCCTTCATTTGGCACACACACACACACACACAGCTGCGGTTCGGATTAGCCGGCGCGTTATGTAACAGCGGCGACTTTATTATGTCACTGGCAGCCAGCTGATCTCATCTGGTAATAGACATCACTGAGGATTATTGCATTGTATGCATCTGTGTGTCTGCCTGGCGCCTTGATATGTAGATGACTGATGTGCTCAAGTGTGCCGAAGACACAAACGTACCAGAAGAGACAATCAGTCGCAGCTGATTCTTCCCCCCCCCACCACCTCTTTTCGCACAATTTTATGCTTTCTAGTGAGACCTCTCCTCAAACTATACAAACATCTCTTTGAGGAACCAAAAAGACTCGCACGCATGCTTGCTTCATTGATTTCTTGTCACTCCCAATTGAAGCTTGTTGCCAAATGGACACATAAAACAAAGGAGAATTAAACATCGTATAAACTAAAATGTTCAACCCAACCATGTCATTTCCGTTCATTAGCTTGACGCTAATGTATAATGCAAAACACCATGGAACGGCCAATGGGAATTAGCCTAAATGTTATTTCTGAACTTTCAAACATCAACAAAGCTCACAGGAATATTTTCTCTGTATTCTGTGGGAACAACTGCGACTTGATTATATGCTGTCATTATTATGCAGTTGTGCCCTGAGCTATGACTTTAATTTGTTCCGCGATCGCGCTTGTAACCCAAAACACACAAAGGGTTATAACACCGTGACGCTGACGCTATTCGTTAGCCCGTCTGTGGTGTTTTGCAATTTTAGTGAGCATTGAGCTAAACGGGCATGTTAACGGAAGTTAGAATGAGGTGGTTTTAAATACACAACATGCAATTCTCTTTTTTTATATTTTGTTCGACATTAAACTTCAGCTTGGAGGAGGCACACCCCAAAGCCGTTTTTTTTCTTTGTTTGTTTGTTTGTTTTTTTTTCCATAATTTTGCAATTTTGGACCTTGCAGACTTCCAGGAACCATACGCTGTGGTGGTCCTTCTGGAGAAGGATTTAGTGGTGATCGACCTTGCACAAAACGGGTGAGTGCCCCCCAGCATAACTCTTTGCGAACTTCCGCAACCGAGGCATTCCGGCTGAGGGCGTCCTGTCGTCCGTCTCCAACAGTTACCCCATTTTCGAGAACCCCTACCCGCTGACCATCCACGAGTCCCCGGTGACCTGCTGCGAGTACTTGGCCGACTGCCCCGTGGACCTCATACCAGCACTTTACTCGGTTGGCTCGCGACAGAAGCGTCAGGGCTACAGCAAAAAGGTACTTTTTTCAACATTCTTAACCCTAAAAAAAAACACCATGTCAAGTCAACTTTTATGGCGGATTGTGTTGACTTATTTTGTTTCTTTTCTACACCTCATGTTTTATTATGTTGTTAGCCAGGCTCCATTAAACCAAAACAGCAAAAAGACATTCAGTTGTTTTTTTTTTTAAGTGAAACTTGGAGGAGACAGTCGCGCCTTTATTTTGTTTTGACTTTGTTTTTGTTTTTTGTTTTTTTTAATTCAGTGAGTTTTAGTTAGTTTTAGAGCAATTTTTTATTTGTTTTCGTATTTAGTTTTTTAATATATGGAGTATTTGTCGAGTCCAAGAAAAAAAAAAAAAAAGTCACACAGTATTGTTTAATAAAGTAAACTACACTACAATTCTCAAGCCACTTTTTGACCTTTCTTCTTCTGTGCGGATATAAGGCAATATCGAAAAAAAATGAAGCCCAAACGCTCATGACTGATATTAAGTGACAAAGACAAAAACTGACATTTTCACTATAATTCAAATTAGTTTTAGTTTTCTAAACATAAGGTCTAATTTCAATTTGTTTTCTTTTTTTTTTTTTTTTCAAAGCATTCTAATACATTGCCCACCGCTTGTACTATTTTTGTCACCAAAAAATAAAATGTTTGTATTATTAGAAAGCAGATATATTATTCTGTTCCAAATTATGGTGACAAACAGCAAAAGACAAGCCTATTTGTGCTATTGTGATGATATTTTATCACTCTTGCCATTCCTAAATAGAGTGACTCAGACGCAAACGAGACAGCTTTTATTGTGGAGGGCAGATAAATACGCCGTTAGGTGCCAGTCACAATAAAATGCTGAGAGCGCACCTCTTTGTCCATTAATGAGGCGGAACAGACAATGACATTATTTTTTTATTGGAACACCTCAGTGTCTGCTGGTAGTAAAATAGCCATCTACACGAATACTACTAAGCATAGCAATTGCAAGCATGTAAGCTAACATTCGAGCCATTCTCTGCTCTTAAAATATGATCTCATTGACCTGCCGCAGCACATTTTCCGACGCTTGTATTGTCATCTTGCTATGTTGGCATTTCATCCATTCTCACTCGAATGATATCCAACCGCAGGGAAGCATTAGGGGTGTGAGTCACACATAAAGAACACCGTGACTCATCCTGGTGGCCTTTTTGTACGTGTCGACGTGTTGACAGCCAGTGTGGAGGCGCGCGCGCGCACACATCCAGCTGCAAGACATCCACGTTGAATCGATGCCTCTATTGACATGTCACTGACGCTAATGGGGCGCGTGTGTTTGCTGTGTTCCAGGAGTGGCCGATCAGTGGAGGCAACTGGGGTCAAGGCACACAAAGCTACCCGGAGATCATCCTCACCGGGTAAGGTAGCCATATCGCTCGTCGCACTCGGCGAGCGCAGCAGCGCAGGTGCCTGACGCATTCCGGTCACGCGCTCGTGTGGTATTCTTGTCCGGTTCCGTCTCGCTCTTTTAAGAGTGTGCCACCGCTTACGGAATGTTTCAGCTCCCCGGCGCACTCAGACAAATTGGCGAGAAAACAAGAAGCACTGACTGAAAAGGAACAAAAGCCGTACAAGGAATACAATTGTCTTGTCTATGTTTGATCAACTAGTTCAGCACACAGAGAGCTTGTAAATAATGCATTCTTCCTCTCCTTCTATAGACCAATATACAATAATATGATATACAGTAAACGTATACATTACAAATGAGTCTAAAAAGTACTTCCATTTCCTCATTCTTTACTGTCCTCCTTTCTATAATTTCACCCTTTTTTTTTAGGCATGCTGATGGAACGGTGAAGTTTTGGGATGCCTCTGCAAGTGAGCTCTCTTTTCTTTTGTTTTTGTGTGTATGATATATATATGTATATATCGGAAAAATCTACTAAAGCACAGCGACCGAGTATTTGTACTTTATTGCTTCCCGCCTCTGTTTGTGTGTTGTGACGTTCACTGACCCTGACCTGACTCTCTGTTTGTCTCAGTAATGCTCCAGGTGCTCTACAAGCTGAAAACGGCCAAGGTGTTTGACAGGAGCCGCTCCAAAGAGGACAAGGGCAGCGCCGAGGCCTCCGACGAGGACCCCTTCGCCATCCAGCTGATGGCCTGGTGCGCCGAGAGCCGCATGCTGTGCGTGGCCGGCGTGTCGGCCAACATTATCGTCTACCGTTTCAGCAAACTGGAGGTCACCACCGAGGTGGTTCAGGTAGTCGGGAGGGTGGGGTCTGTCTTTTTATTTCAAAACTGCCTTGGAGGGAATTCAGCGCATCACACACAGGCTGCGTTCGGAATCATTCACTCAATAATCGTTATCAGCCAAAATTGGCTGATTTTTACAAAATATTTTTTTATAAATACATGAACACATTACAACATAACACAAGACAATGACATTCAAACAACAACAACAAAAACATTTGCATAATTATGTTTTTTTTCAATTAATATTCCTATTTATCGGTTCGCGGAATTTTATTCTTCCGAATATCGAAATCGACCTCAGTACACATTCAATGTAAACGGTACAAAATGGCAAACTTACTATATAGAGTCCTCTATAGTGGCTAGGAGTCCAAACTCAGCCACACGTGTTGAAAGCTACCCTTTTCTGGACAACAGTATGGTTGCCATGCCAACAGACGGAGCAGTGAGGAGGCAAAGCTAGATAATCATTATAATCTGCCTTGATGGCGACATACGTGGGCGTGCTGACTCACTGTTTAGCGACTTAAAGCCAAGTGCTGTTTAATCTCGCGCGGCCTCGCTCTGGTTTTCACCGCGGCCGGCTCGCCGCCATATATTTGTACCACATTTGTCAATCGAGACGATGCTCACTTGTCAATCGGAGGACGTGGGCGCCGATAGCGATGTGATAACTTCCTGGCAGGACGATTCCCATTTCGCTCGCACCTCTTTTAGATGCTAATACACTCCCAACCTGTATTATTCAGCTACTTGAGGTGCGAATGCAGTACGAACTGAACGACATGGAGTCCCCCGAGGGCGGAGGTGGGGAGCACACGTCGGCGCAACCTACCCCGGGCGCTTCTCCGCAGACGAGCGGGCCGCCTTCGCATCCCTCCACCAGCAGCAACAACTCCGACGGCAGCAACACGCCCTGCCTCAAGTAAGCCACCGGGCCCCCCTTTACTTAACTCATTTGTCCCTTGCCATCCTGATTTATTATTTCGCTTTTTTTTTTTCTTTTTTTTTTTTTTTTGCAGGGTGCGTAGTACTCCACTAAAGCAGTCTGCTGGTTACCAGGTGGACTTGGTGGTCCAGTTAGTGTGGGTGAGCGGGGAACCTCCTCAGCAGATTACAAGCCTGGCACTCAATTCCTCCTACGGACTGTGAGTGAACACATCGTGGTCAACATCGACACTCGTGTGATGATTTACCCGAGCCGTGATCAGATGATAATACCTCGGTGAAGCAGAAACTACAGTAGCAAGCTAGCTAGTTAGCTAGAGCTCCACTCCTCTATCTTTCTTGGTGTGACATGTACTCACTTTCGGCCAACAATGAGGCGCTCTTAAAGCTGCCGTGCAAACACAAAGCTCAGGCTGACACGCTGGCTGTTAAGTCAGCCTTTTATTAAAAAAAAAAAAAGAAAAACTCCTTACTCTTCCGTCTTTCCCTGCATGACAACAAGGCACTCTAATGCAGCCACACCAGAAACATCCAACAGGGGATATGTAAATTCGCGTTTACAAAGTCCCCTTTTGTGTTTACTGTTTTGTATTTTAATGAGGCATGGGGTGGCCTTGGGGGAAAAAAAATACACTCACTCGTCACTTGCACCTTTAAACGCTTTCTTTGTCCGTTTGTATGCGAACCTTCCTTACGCAGAGTGGTGTTTGGCAACATTAACGGTGTTGCAGTCGTGGACTATATCCAGAAGACGGTGGTGTTGAACCTGGGGACGCTGGAGCTGTACGGGTCCAACGATCCGTACCAGAGACAACCGCGCTCTCCCAGAAAGTCTCGACAGCCCTCTGGAGGTAACTAGTGTTTTTCTTTTTTTTAAGCTACCACATAACCTTGCTTTAAAGTCCACTACCTTGATGCTAATACATAATTGTAAACACCATAGACGGGCTAGTGAATAGAATCTGTGTAGCAGGATTGTAACCCTTTCAGCAATGGATATTTGACCACAAATGATTGAGGAATACATTTAAACAAATATCACAATAATCACAGGCATAGATTCTTTATCCTCTGTGAAGAATGTCCAATATTATAGAAATATATACAAAGCATCTTGGCTGTATATTTGGGAAGGCTGGAGCCGAATCAGATTTAGTATTCAAATCCATTCGTTTTCATCGCTAATGAGAACAGAATGATTTTTTTTTTCCCCGGGGCAATATTCAGCTAGAGGTTACAACAAAAACAACAAATGGGCTTTGACCTTTGAGATGATGCAGTTATGGAGATTCATGACATCATATGGCACCAACGCCCACCAAAACAGTTTGCTGCAAATAGGAACAAATGTGCAGGTTCGGCATGGGCACACTGCCACCTTGTGTTGGATAATCTGAGTGCACTTGAAGTTTGATGGATGAAGCGCTAACGCGTGCGTGTGTAAACCCACGGCCGCACACACACACACACACGAGTGTAACGAGCATCTGGTGTCAGTGAGCGACGAGCAGTGGGCTGGCACCTGTCGCGGCTTGGCGAGCGCGAGCAGTAATCAGACGTCCAGCTGTGCTTTGCCGTGCCAACGCGCTGCTGCCTGCTTGGCCTTCTGCCTCAGCAACACATACAAGGATAAAGACACATGAAAGGGATACGAGCGCTTCCTCAAGTACAAACTAGGGCTGAGCGATTTTGAAAACAATTTTTTTAACTCGTGGAAGTGACAAGGACCTATATTGAAATGAGTTCATGTGAAGCTTCATTTCGGTAAAATCAGGGCTTCGCCATCATCTTGTGGCATCTATCAAAAACTACAAGTATACTTTTTTTGCATTATGCTGACTTCATCGCGGCTCTTTCTGGAGTTGGCCACCGGGGGGCAGTATACAACAGTCATGTCGACTTCCACAGCTACTGTGACTCAGTAAGCTGCGCTGATATGAGTTGTTTTTTTTCGCTGAGGATAAAGAATGTATGCTTGAAGCGTTATTGCTGAGTGCCACGTTCTCTGTTTCAGGGCTGTGTGACATCAACGAGGGTTCGGCCACGTCAGAGGACCGCTGCAAGTCTCCCACTTCAGGTACCATGTCCTTTAGTGTAGTTTTTCCAAATTCTCATGTTTTGTGGATGCAAGCGCATGATGAAAATTGAAGATGGAGGCCCGTGTTACAAATACCTTTTCTTGAAACTGTGGCTCACAAAACTGGAACCTTATACCCCGCCCCTCTCGCACCATAAAATTGACATTCTGTCCCACCAATTTAACGCTCGGTTTTAATATTGCCCCGTTCAGGCTTTTTGTGACCGATTCCATTTGCGTGTGCGTTTGATTTTTTTTTTCCCCTCCCCTAATATGCAGAGCTCAATAGACAACAAGAAATGCCTTTCATGGCTTTCGCCAGTCTGCAAAACTGCGCGGTAGACTGGAGCCGTGGAGATCCAGTCGAGGTGATGCAATCATTTTGGCGACGAGGCATTCTGCTGGAGAGACCTATTCAACTATTCAGAGCATTAAAGTCACACATGCTAGACACTGGGAAAAAAACATCAACGCGTTTGTCAAGTGTCTCGTTTTATTTCAATGCGTCTTGACACAAGGTCCTCTTCGCCTTTCAAATCAGTTAAATGCATGATAAATATGATTGTGATTATTAATAACAACTTGGATGTTAATAATAATTATGGCTTTAGAAGTGCTGAATGCATTTCTTCACAACATCCTTACCTTGACAATTATCAACTTATTACTGTATTTATAAGAATTGTGTTGTAATTATGAGAATTAAAAAAAAAAGAACAAAATGGTGATCTTAAACGAAATTAAAAAAGGAAAACTTTGGAAAGTGAGTTTGTAATATTTTGAGAAAATAAAATACAAGAATAATAAAAAAGTTACAATTAGAACAAAGATGAAATTTGGCAAGAATAGGTTTGGAATTACTAGAATTAAGTAATTGTAAAAATATTACAAGAATAGAATAATGTTATTACAAGAGTATTTTTTCAATCTATGTCCAAAAAAGCCATTAACCTTACTATGACTTGAATTTTTTTAGAATCATAAATATTCTGCTCATTTATGATAACTTCTCATTATAATACAAAGTCATTTTCACATCTGTGGCTAAATGCAAATCAATGATGAAATGCGTGCATCACCTTCAAATTGCAAATATTTTGCCCTTTAATAGTTGGGATATTTAAAATAAGGAATAACTGCATGAGCAAAATGCAAAAAGTGACATTTGATTTGATTTAAAAAGGTTAAGATTAGGTCAGAGACGAAGCAGGGCGCAGCCTTATAAATGCTGCTCTGTATTAATTAGTAGACAACTGTGGTCATCATAAAACCATTTTTTCCAAAAAATAAATGAATAAAATGAATGTTATGTGTTGTAATCTTAACTTTTAAGGCTGAGTGATGAATGCTGCTTGTGCCTGGGAGGTGAGTCGCTTTCCATCAAGACGCCGACTTATTTAGCCACATTGTTTGAGCAGCTAGGACAGACTAGGAAGTGCAATACTAACTAATAAAGAAATTTCACCCGAAAGCCAAATACCCCAAACTATTTTGTGAGTGGTGCGTCTTAAAAAACACCTTCAAAAAGGTCAAAGATGTGTCTAACTTTCAACTTCCTTGACTTCTCCCTCCTTGACACTCCCCAAAGTGTTGATGTCAAACAGCAATCTCCAGCAGTTCTACAATGGAGGTGGTAGAGGAGGTAAGATTGGCCATAGACTTTCAGAAGAGGGTACAACAAAGGTCCGCATTTGTCCCACCACCCCCCTCGCCCCCCCCCCCCACACACACACCCCACACCCCCAACACCTACCAACCCTCCTCTTGTCTCTGTCCTCCATGTCACCATAGTGGGAATTGATTAGCTTGAACTAGCGGTAGCTCAATTTGGGATAGCCTCTGTTCCCATGGTGTTTGTTGTCCCTTTATGTTAAAAAAAAACCAAAACAAATTTCCCCCCCCAAAAATGTATTTCCATTCATAATGCTCAAAACTTGTTTCCAACAACAAAACTGCTTGTTTTGTAGTACAAAAGGAGACCTCAAAGCACTGAAGCAGAGGCTAATCCTCCAGCTAGGTGGCAGCTACCCGTTAGCATTGCATGCTACTTGTATGTAGCACGAACGTCAAACGTATTTTTCCGTGCCTGCGTCTGTGACGTGTGTACCCCCCAGCGTCCTGGACACTCTCGTGGTTGGCGTCCTTTTTTTTTTTTTTTTTTTTTTTGTCCATCGTGTCCTATGATAATGTCACATAGTGGAGCCACAATCATATGTCCAACTTGTCTTTTTGTTTCAACTACAATGTGTGTCTCTGTTAGTACGTGTCCACTGGTTTCAACTTAGCTTTAGAGTCATATAGTATTTATTACCGTTTCTTTTGTTGAGCAGAGCGGTGCATAGTAGTTTTAATTCAAAAATGGAAGTCCCGGTACTGTTTGGTAATGAGTACCAGATAAGGATCATTTCTTTCATTTCACTGCAAGTCTGGGTCTTACACTTAAAACACAGCAACGTATTTGTAGTGACAGCTCATTTGCACAAAAGTTCAGTTCGGTTTCGGTTAAGTTGTTCGATGTGCGATGGACCTAAGGAAGGAAATGAGTAGAGATGTTCCTTTATGAACTTCCAACCATCTCCTTTAACACATCCAAGGTGAAAAGAATACATGTATTGTCCCTCTGCCGTGGTAACAACGACTATGACTGCAGCTTAGTTGGATGGGACAAGGCAAAAGTTGCAAGAGCGACTGCTGGGGACCTTCTCTGCCTCTTCTCCTTGCTCTTAATTACGCTGCATTTCTCAGTGCTGCCTGGCATGCCGCCTTTAAAAAAAAACAACAACAAAAAAAAAACAATCTGCGGGCATCTTTGCATCGATAATACAGATCACTTGATTTTCTCTGGGCAACAAGATGGAAGCATTAGTGAGACAGCTCTTAGAAGCTTCATCAAATACAATGTGGAATGATTTATTTCTGCTCTTCATATACACCGAGAGTGTCGGTCTTGTCCACTGTGTGTTTCCATGTGTTGTCCGGCCGGCACTGTGCCTGGCGCATGCTGCTGCGGCATGTCCACCTTGACTTGACGGTTGCGCTTGCGAACGTCTCCATCCGTGGGGCAGCCGGCGTCGCCCCGTCTTTTGTTCCCGCGTGGTCACGGCATGCCTCCGCTCCCGGAGGGTCGCACTCCCGGAGCTTTGCATGGCATCGTGTGTGAGCTTGGACGTGTGTTTTTGTAAAGAGGGATGTTCTCTTTTTTCCAGCAAAGATGTCACGGAAATTAAGCTTGCCTACTGAGCTAAAGCCAGACTTGGGTAAGCCTTGACTCCGTGTCTCCAAAGCAACTTGTTTGACATGCAATGTAGTCTGGCCTCCAAATTGAGGCGGATGAAATGTATGTACAGTATGTGGGCGCTCCCACTTATTTGACTGTGGTGGGGGTGGTCCGCTGCTGCAGAGATCAGTGGCGCTAAGCTTAAGTCTGCACCCTCTTCTTCTGCTTTCTTTGCTGTCCTTCTACATGTGCTGTCTTTTAATAGCATCTAAAACGGCGATACGTATTTAGGTCTATTTAGGATCTATTTAGATTGCCAGTGTGTAGCAAGAATAAGCGACGTACCCCATGTCGAGCTAGAAACACCCAGGTTTACACTTGAACCAATCTCATGAAATCTCTGCCTCCCAAAATTCTAACTTCATGGCCAAAGTGGCCACGGATGAGTCCATTTGCCAGCGGGCAGGTGCGCCAAGCGTTGGGATCAAAATCATCCACCATTTTGTGACCACCCCCGGGAAATGCACCTACTAGACCTTTACATGGGAGGACTTGACACCTCAAATTCCGCAGCGAAGATGCCTTTCGGATTAAAGTTGAAAGGTCATCAACAACCAGGAAGTGTCCAGTTGCCACCACTGAACTTTGCGGAGGAAGTGGAAACAAAAGTCAAACTTTACATTTAGTCTGCATTTTTCAAGTCTTCCGTCCGCGTCGGCGGCGCTGGTTCTTTACCTCCCTCTGTTGTTTCCCCTCACTGTCCTCTTGTCCGTATGCCCGCCGCGGGGTGCCAACCCACTAGACCACCGGGACAATTCCTTCAGCCGCTCGCGCTCGTCCAGCGTCACCAGCATCGACAAGGAGGCCAAAGAAGCCGTCCTCTCCTTCCACTTCTGCGAGAGCTACGCCCGCAAGGCCGACGGCGCCTCGTCGCCGTGCCTGTTCGTGGGCACCTCGCTGGGCGCCGTCCTGGCGCTGGCCCTCACGCTGCCGCCGCCCGGAGAGCGGAGGCAACTGCAGCCTGTCATCCTTTCGCCCACAGGTGATTGTCTCCCGAGAGGCGTTTACTGCACGTTGTCTTCATTTTGCTGCGCCTGACAGCCTGCCATTGCCGCCCTCTCCCGTTATCGGTCAGGCATGTTGATCCGACTGAAGGGAAGCATCTTGCGGTTGGCCTTCCTGGACTCCGCCGGTTCCGTCTTGCCCCCCGCCTACGACCCTTGGTTCGAACCCAACGTCTCGGCGGACGGCGAAGAACGGGAGAAGGTCCGCAAGCGTCGGCCCGTGTCGGTTTCGCCGTCCGGCTCGCAGGATCTTAACGAGAGCCACTACGCCGTGATGTGCTCAGAGAAGCAGGCCAAGGTCCTGTCGCTGCCCAGCCACACGTGCATCTACAAGCACAGTATCACGGAGGCCTCCTTCGTTTTACGCGCCGACGTGGTCCAGATGAGCCAAGGCGTGTGTCTGGCCTGCTTCTGCGCCAACGGTCATATCATGACCCTCAGGTGAGGCCGGTTCGACGGAGCGCTCGACGGGCAACGGCACTTTTGAACATTTTCTCTTTCTGTTCCTTTCTGCAGTCTACCGGGACTGAGACCCCTCGTGGATGTAAACTACCTGCCTCTAACAGACATGAGGATAGCGAGGACCTTCTGCTTCACAAACCTGGGTCAGGCCATGTACCTCTGTTCCCCCACTGAAGTCCAGAGGATCACGTACAGCCAGGACACGTGTGAGAACCTACAGGTCGGTGTGATGACCAAAACGTGCTGATGCGTACACTCGTACCGTCACGCTTGACCGCAATCAATGCACGATGTGCCAGCCAGAGTGAGAAGCTCACTTCGTGACATTTCACGGGGCGAAAAAAAAAAATAATCTGTGGCCAGTTTAATAGTATTTCAGCAGCGAGTATGAGAAACACACATTCACTACTCCATTCGCAGAAAAGCAAAAGTCCTTTATTTAGAAAAAGCCGCCCGACACGGGCTGAGTCTAACTTATTTGGCTAGCACAATAAGCTAACATAGCAGCTAACCTGAACCCACTATCTGCACTTTTATGAACAGCTGGTTCGTGTAATTGTTTCAGGAAATGCTTGGTGAATTGTTTACGCCAGTGGAGACACCCGAGGCCCCCAACAGGGGCTTCTTCAAGGGTCTCTTTGGGGGTGGAGCACAGTCGCTGGACAGAGAAGAGCTATGTACGTCACACAAGTGCTAACGTTTTGGGGGATTTTGAGTCACACGCTAACGCTCATTCTCCCGCAACTTAGTCGGCGAAGAAGTGGCCGGACGAGCATCCCGGAGCCTGGCCCAGCACATCCCGGGCCCAGGCGGCATCGAGGGCATGAAGGGGGCGGCGTCGGGCGTGGTGGGCGACCTGGCCCGCGCCCGGATAGCGCTGGACGAGCGAGGGCAGAAGCTCGGCGAGCTGGAGGAGAGGACGGCCGCCATGATGGCCAGCGCCGACTCCTTTTCCAAACACGCCCACGAGGTAGCAAATATTGTTTCGCTAGCGTGCTAACGTGCTAACGTGCTAAATCATATCATGCCAAGCTACCTATTCTAAAGTGGCCACACCAGCACAAAGCCTCTGTCCACACTCTAGCAGTCAAGTCAGACTTGAACACAGCCCTGGTGACTGTTTTAGCCACGTCTAAAAAAAAACCATTTTTTTTTTTTAATTGGTTACCTGCTGAAATGGTGAAAAAATAATTGAACGCTATAGCTCCACAACTGAGTATGGCATAGGTTTAAGTATTTGCACATGTTTTTCAGCCATTATCTTCAAACATCTCTGAATTCACTTTAAGTCGCTGTTACTTTCACGTCTACTGCCTTTTCACATCATTGTCAGTATGTAGCCACTAGAGGACAGTATCATCATATTTTTTTCCCCTTGCCCTTCTCTCTTTTTTGTCCAGATGATGCTGAAGTGCAAAGACAAAAAATGGTACCAGTTCTGATGGGCGTTGGCAATGGTCGCCTTGGTCACGATGGCGACGTGCTGCTCTTTTCCGTTCAGCCATCCTCCCCAAGCCTTTCTTCGTTCACTCAGACACTTGGGATTTTCTTCCCTTAGCACAATGTCCCATACTCTTCTTACCTCACTCTGGTGTTGAGGGGGGAGACACAGGGAGCAAGTACATCATTTCTGTGTGCGTGCGTGTGTGTGTGTGTGTGTGTGTGCGCGCGCGTGTGCCTGTGTTTCCCCTGTTCTTGTCCTTCTTCGATTTATGATTCACACACTGAGTTCTCATTCTCATTTTGCCAAACCGTCCTTAGACTGATGTCAATATTTAAACTGGACTAATAGCTAACACTTGGGAATATTGTTCAAATGTACAAAAACAAAACAAACAAAAAATCGAAATATGTCATGATATATACATACAAATCTAAATGTTGCAACGCTGTACTTCACTTCAGGGCGACCGCTACGGAAACAAAAAGGAGTGGGACACAGGAAGTGACACCGCAGTGACGCCTCCTCTATGCAGAGAGATTTTCTTTTTTTCTTTTTTTTTTTTGCATCTGGCTCCACTTCCAGACTCTTGCATCCTTCCCAACAATGTGTATGAATTTATCCCTTTCTATTTTCTCATCACTCCCCTTGTATTTATGACAGATTGTTTGGTTTCATGGCTCTGTCAATATTACTGGAAAAGCTCTTATTTTTCTATGGTTGTGAAAGTAAGTGATATTTTTGTTAAGGACTTGTTTTTGTTTGTTTGTTTTTTTGCGTGTGTGGCTTTCGTCTCACGTTTGGGTTCTCCTTATGAAAAGGGCTGGAATCTTCTAGGAGGCCGAGGATAAACAAGACATAATGTAGTATAGTACATAGAAACTCATCTGTTCAGCATCCCCAATTGATTGGCCTCATTCATCTCTAGTGTACAAATGCTGCTAGGATCACTGATAACTCGCACTCCTGTGTCTTTTTTTTATTATGTGTACTCCTGTCAAACGAATGAATACATTCAACAACCTTTATTTCTGTAAATTCCTGTCATTGTTTGGTGTCAGGAAACATTGAGATGTATTTTTTTCCATAACATTTGAAGGCAGATGTCGCTATCAGGATGGTTCGGTGATGTGTGACAATCTGGAAGGAAAGTAGTACTAACATTGCGTTGTAGAAATACAAAGATTGCACGAAACGGTCATTTAGTGTTTCCGATGCCAAAGATTTACGTTAAGATGAAATTAGTATTGTGAACAACATTTTTCTCACAAATCCCACAAAGAAGAAATGCTGACTTTAATATTTTCCGTCAACAGTTATATTTTCTTAACTCATATTTTAGTTGAACGAAAATTATTTCATATAATTTTTTTTTTAGAAAAGTTGTCACGTAACAAGAATGTTTATAATTATGAGAAAAGTCAATGTGAGGAGAATAAAGGTGAAGTGTAAAGTCGGAGCCTTATGAGGTATAAATGGAAAAAAGTCTTAAGATTATGTGGGGGTGTATAATATGACAAAGTCTTAATTTTTTAAGAAAAAAAGTAAAAATGTTCCAACAATTAACCTGATAAAGCCGTAGAATTCTGTGGTGACAGAAGTCGGAATAATTTCTTGAATAAGTTTTTGAAAAAGTCGCAATTTTACGTGAATAAAGTCAAAATATTATGAGAACAAAAGTTGTGCAGTTATGAGAATGAAGTTGAAATATGAACAAGAATAAAAACGTGCATTGAGAAAGTCATACAAATCGTAAAATTGGAACAGTCACGAGAGAAAAAGCTATAGCATTAAAAAAAAAAAAAAAAAAAAAAAGTCAGAAAAAAGTGGTATTGAATATACCGAGCTAGCACACTAGCCTATTGCATGAGGCGCACTCAAGGACTGCCAGCAAAACAGGGCATCTCAAAACGCAGCCAAAAACACGAACAATGAAACCTAACCACACATAGAGTCCACCAGATGGCGACAAAGTAACACAAAAAAAAAAAATCTGAAAATAACAATCCGTGAATATACGAGGGTTCACTGTATTATTATAAAAGGATAAATTCTCCTCTTTGGTTCTTCCACTGACTGTTAGTCATAGAGCGATGCTTCATTAAGCTTTTGTTAATCTTCCAGGGAAAAAAATAAGTTGAATGTCTGTCACACCTCCTGTTTCTTTCAGTATGCAGTATTCCCCGTCACTAAATACAAACACGAAAGCGAGAGAGTAAGAGGATATTTTCCCCCCCATCACCACGTCATCGCGTCAAGTCACGTCCTGCAGTCAACAGTTGTGAGTGGGTTGCAGTATTTTTCTCATGGTAGCCGACTTTTTCTTGTACAGTTTTATGCAACTTTCACATGGATGTTTATGGACTTTACGGATCTGCTGCCACACACATGACAATTGAGGACATTCTGTAGATAGAGATTAACTGTGCAATGGGAAAAAAAATACAAATAAAATAAAAGTGGAAAATGTACCCAGGCTTGGAGTTGACTTTCGCCCACTTGATGGCAGCAAACACAAAATAGTTAACTTGAAGATATAAATCGGAAGGTGCCATTTTTTTTTTTATTCTGACATTTGCAACGCAAGTAGAAAACGTATTCAAACTTTTAACTTGGAACTTACAGTAACAAAAAAAAACAAACAAAGGTTGGAAAATGTACAAAATAAATATCCCATATGAAAAGGAGTAGGAAGAAGTTATTTAATAAATTCCCCTTCACCACCATTACCTGAGATGAATTGTTTACTTACTAAAAGTCAAGTACAAAAGTAAAAATTCAAATATTCTGATGACTCCCATGTTTATCACCAAGCCTGACCTCACCTTTTAAAGCTACACACGCTCAAAGTCACAGATACTACAGTGTATAACATGAGGTTGGCGAACCCAAATGCACTGCTTTATGCGTGACAGTCCTGGATGCTGGCAGCTAAATTGAAGCGAGCATATCATGTTGACGTGTGTTCACATTTTGATGAAAGCCATGTTTGCTGACATGGGTGCTTTTTAAACGCCCGACCTTGTGAGCAGGGGCGGAATAAAACAAGCACAAGATACAAACAGTATGGTGCGGGGAGGGGAGGTCAGGGCCATGCCGAGCAACCTTCCGCCGCTGGCACATGACATGCCAGCGATCCTGTTGCCATGGCGATGGCAACCGCAAATGACCAGCTCCATGGACGCGTGGCGGGGGATCCTGCCGCCTACACCCTGGGGCCGGTGCTGAATCACGGGCATGAAAGGAATACATTCTCAGCTGATAATCACTCACACAAAGACTATATAGTTTTCTACATTATATTCATTGAAGGAAATATTGAGGGATCAACAGCGGTTGAGCTTAATTATATACATCTAAACAACTTTTCACCCATTTATATGAACCATATCTCTCTTTATTCGCTAATACCCTATGATTTCTATTAATAAATTCATTTTTTAGACCTTTACAAAATCCCAACAGTAAATCCCTATCTATACTTGTAGCTATTTATTCCACAAGTTTCATTACTGTATCGAGTTGGTCCGTTTTTCTCTCAAGCCAGGTTGGTTTTCACTTAAAATCTGTCAAATGTTTCTCAATACGATTGTCGAGTGGACATGAAAATTGTTTTTCTAACATTTTCGACATCTGTGGCAGTAGCGGTATGATAGTAGTCGGGGCACATAAAACCGCAACAACAAAATTGACTTCCGCTTGAAATACACTATGTGTCAGTGGTGGGCAATCACAGCCTTCATAGCCTTTCTCTGCTGGCCGAAACACTATCTGAAGCATTGACCTACATTTGTATTAATAAATTGTATCAACTTATTTCAGTCTTGTTATTTTCATTTCCGAGCAAGTTTTTGTCCAATCAGATTTGAGTATCTATGTGTTGTCATTTTTACTTATTTATTTTTTTTAATTGATGCTTTCAATCGAACGTTTATGCATATACTATTGTTTTATAGCAAAGAACATATCAATGTAATGCAAGAAATAAGCAACATACAGTTATCGTGTCAATGTAATCTGTCCAAGGCTGTGGCCAATGACGCGTGATTATACGTGCAGGTGCGCCGAGGACATTCTCGGACATGAGTGATTCCCTACGTCAGCAAAAACGGAACAATATGAGACTCGTTCAACCAACACCGTTGTTGTGTGCTTATTTTGAGGAGAATAATTTGGAATTTGGACAAGGATTTATTCGGTAATAGTGCAGCAACAACTAGCTCGACCTGACGACCCAACGCAGCCAACCTGTGAGCTGAGGAGCACAAGAAGAGAATCTGTCGAAGCGTCTATGGTGAGTACTGTGTAATTTATTTAAAGTTTGTATGCTTTTGTCATGTTATTAGATAAATATTGATTGTGGACTACTGTATTGTAAGTGTAGAGGTTTGTACTTCTTTGGAGGTAACGCATTGTTTTTGTGTAATATTTCAGAGATGCATTTTCGCGGTGACGCACGAGAGCAATTTTTAAGAGGAATCCCATAATGTAAGTATCGTTCTCCTGTGAAAAATATGAACAAAGTTATGACTCTGTAAAACCGATAAAAATATCTAAAACCAATTTCTGGCCAATCTTAATGAAAAGCCACTGGACTCAAGTTAGGCGTGAACTTTTCTTGGTTGAATCGGCGTTTCAAACTTTCCTAAATTTCTTATCAAAAGACTTATTTTCTTAGCTTATACTTTAGTTGAACTAATATTATTTCATATATATATATGAGAAAGAAGATGTAACGTTTCAGGAGAAACTAAGAATGTCATGAGAATGAAATTGTAGCTTTATAAGGAATAAGTCATTACAAAAAAAAAGATTGAATTTATGAGGGGAGGGTTGCTATACGAAAACCATAAAGTCTTAATTTGTTATGGGAAAAAAAAGTTGCAATGTTATGAAAAAAAAAAATGTTACGGGAATGAACATTGTGCAGTTATTAGAATGAAGTTGAAATAGAATTTTTATTAGTTTCTCAGCTGGGAGTCAGCTGGCATAGCCTCCAGCTCACCCGTGAGAACTAATCAAGACAAGCGCTTTAGAAAATGAATGGATAGATGTAGGGTGTAACTGATTACATTCATACTCTATTTTTTTTTTTGTCTTTCTTGCTCGCGGCTATGTTACGCACAGCATCTTTTCTGAGAAACGCGATCCGCATCGCCGAGACCACATGAAGCTCTGTTTGTGGGGAGCCCCTTAGATTAACTTTAACACGTTGATGAAAAAGCACAGCGGCCTTTTGACTTTATATAGAGCTGAAGGGCGTGGGATGCGGCCGAGGAGGCTTAAGGCCGTTATACACGCGTGGTTGACCTCGGTGGCTTGCCGGCGCGTCCGATACTTAAGACGCCGTCTGCATCCTGACATACGCCGTTGCTCATGCACATGGGGGCCACCCTTGCCTATGAGTAAATTTAGTTGTGGGTGAAACGGCCACCAAATTGCAAGCTGGTGTTTGCAGTTTGCTACTCTCCATGGCAGAAGTGATGTGACCACACCCACAGCGGCGCAGTCCCACCCTCTCATAGATCCGAAGGTCTGTGCTCATCCGTGAAATTTCCAACGTCGGGTTTTAACCTGCCTGCGCACAGAGTCACACAACCTGCCAGTCATGAAAAATAAAACAAATGATAACCATGGTTTGGTAAATAATAACTGGAGGAACATACTAACCTGTACAAATATTCATAAGTTTAATTACTTTTCTTGATAAAGCAAAGGCGCTGCTGAGCAAGGCCTTCAGAGATCCTCAAGGTCCCTTTTAGGAATTTGTCTTTTTTTTGGCAGCTGCTGGCGTTTCCAAGGCAACTGTGTGATTTAGAAAGGATATTTGAACGTCAAGAGAGGAAAAAAAAAAAAGAGCCGCAGGGCTACGTTCTAGCCTGTGAGTTTACTTTAAATGTGGGTCAGTCATAAGCTTCTATTAAGTCTTTCCCCTGGTGTGCCGTATTCATTTGCATTTTTGCCCGACGCGCGTCTATCGCTCGTCCATTAGGAGCGCGTCACACGCTCGCTAGACTGTAGATGTGAATTGCAAGTATGAAGAATATGCGCCGGTATTAAATTGAGAGTAAATGAAGCTCGCTTTCAGTGGTGCTAGGCTAAACGAGGCACTTAAATGCGTGACGGCGACGGCCCATTTCTAGAATAAATGAGTTAAAAGTAGAGGATCAGTCCAATAAGGCGGAATTGAAATATTTTTTTTAAAACAGCCGCATTACTTTGCTAGCTCAATGCTAACGCATGATGGGAAGCAGAGAGGCTAACTACTAGCATTAGTGTCACTGTGATATATAACTCTTTAGTCCGCAGATATTTGATCACAAACAGTGGAGTGACGCATGTAGATATAACAATTCTCACAGGCATATATTCTTTATCGTCCGAAAAGAACTGTCAAAAATCCTATAATTTCTTAACATTCTGTTCAAGTATGTCTATTAATGTATGTTTTTTTACAGACTGCTGTTTTTTGCTTATCAAGAAAACATTACAATGCAAGCAAGCATTTTGATTGGTCCCAGAACAAGCAAACCTCATCTCAAGGCACCACTACACTTTGGATTTTCAGAGGTAAGTCCACTTTCCTCCCACCAGCATTGCTCTTGCGCATTTTCCGGAAATACTTTTTTTCAATTAGTCTGAAAATGGATTGTTATTACATAAATACAGTACCAAATAAAATGGCAAACAAATGGAATCGCAGGAAAATTGGGATAAACCGCGTTGGCCACTGCTGGCATTTTTTTTTCATATGGAGAACACAGGTAAGTTTTATTCATATCTTGTTCCTTTTTTTTGTATGTTTGAAACAATAACAACAACAAGACTTATATGAAATGCTATTTTTAGCCATTTTTTTGTAGTTGTGTCAAACATATTCTCATAAGTGGTCGACTCAAGATGTGTTTTGTTTGAGTTCATTATTGGAACAGGACGGCAACTTCTATGTTGCAGATGTCCAAAGTTATAAACGATCGTTAGATGCCCAGTCGGCCATGTTAGAGTTTTCTAGAACAATTATTCCCAACCACTGCGCCGTGAAGGATCATCAGCTGTGTCTAAATGGGCCCAGATTTCATCCAGAGTAAGTACATTGAAACGAGATTTCAGTCGACTTTTGGTGATCTTTTTATTTGGTGTGGTGATGTGAGCTTTTTCGAAAAGTAAGACGTGTGCTTTGGCTTCATAAAGGCTGCCAAACGCTGGTCTCGTAGCACGACTGTCAGGTGGGTGATTTCAGTCCCTCTGCCGAACGCGGCCTTTGTAGCCTGTAGACGTTTCCCCGTGTAGCCTGTTTACGCACAGATAACACAAACCCCCAAAGCCCCGACACGTCTGGTAATGAATACGTGTCTGTTGCTCTAAACGGGGTCTCCAGAGGCACGGTTGTGATGAACGAGCGCTTTGCGTCTGCGTTTTTAGAGCCTCACGCCGCGGCTAAAATTCCTCCCCAGTGATTATTGAGCAGGGAAGAGCGAGGATGATGACCTCAGCACTAACCCAGACAGGAAAAAAAAAAAAACAGGGGCAGACCACACTGAGCTGGATGCGCTGCAGCTATTCACGGATTCAGGGATTTCATTTCAGGCGCTAAAGAGTCGCGCTAATCTTGTTTTTACAGGGGTTGTGCATCTCGCTTTCACCTTCTGAATGCCAGGCAGTAAACAAAAGATATAGCTAATTAACTTGACTGAAGACACGTGTTAGGCTGCATGTTAATGCATTTCAAGGTTAATTCAATACAAATCAAATAGGGGAAAAAAGCTGCCTGTTTGCATGCTGGTTGAAACGCACATTGTTCACACACAAAAACCCCCAAAAAGTTTTATATCTGCCAAGCCAACGTGTCGCGTTTATCATCTGGATCAATATTTATCTAAAAGTTGTCAATAACTTTGAGTCACCACATCACTTTCCTTGAAGACAAAAAATTAAATGTATTTACAATAGAGATAGACCGACATGCTTTTTTTCAGGGCCGATACCGATACCAATTATTAGTAGTCAAGGAGGCCGATAACTGATATTTGGAGCCGATATTCATTTTCAGTAAAAAGGAAAATATTGTCAAAATCTAAACATTTTTTTTAAACTCTTTTAACTTTGTTGAAACGTCTTTAAGCATATGTTTATTGAACCTCTATTGCTGGTTACATGAGAAAAACAGTCAAAAACATTGGAATGAAATACGTCATAGTCGTTAAATGCTAGTTGAAGTTGATTGCAACAATTTTGCTCTGACCAACTGGCTTGAATTTGAAATCGGATTGTTAAAGAAACAGTCTCACTGCTAATCTAAGTTTAAGTTACATAGCGCAGCAAACCTGTTTTTGACCCATTTAGTGCACGCCTGCGGATGATCGTGTTCAACCATTCACACTTGACCAGACCGACCACGCGCATCAGAGCAACCAAATCAAACCTGACAAGTGTGAAAACGGCTTTACATGTCAAGTCGAGGCAAATGAAGGCCGTGTTTGAAAATGACTGCATCAGGCGGTGCTTCGTCATGATGTCATCAGACCGCATTACTAAAAAGCATTTTCTCACTGCGCGCTAATGCTACCCACAGCCGGGAAAGAACATAATGGACCTGTGAGTGGTTTAACCCAGACTGTTTTGGGTCACAAGCGCAGTCCTCCTCCTCACCCATCCAACTGTGGTTTTAGCACATCCTCGCTGCTCGTAATGATGCTTTTTCATCAGCGCTCCGCTAAAAAGTGTGGTGACACCTCCGCTAAAATGGAAGCCTGGATTTAGAATGTTTCATCCTCCCAAAAGCATGTTTTAGCAGCTCTCATAAGGTTGCTTATAGACTTATAGGAGTTATGTGTTTTATCGTAGCGTAGCGTTGCTACTTAATGCAAGTACTTGAGTATGGGTAAAAAAAAATATCGTCGCTGTCCTGTGAAAAAACACTTATCTGCAATTTTGGAAACTTTTTTTCATCTTGACTTTAATGCGATGTCTGTAACGCGGAAACAAGTTTCGTGTAAAAAAAAAAAAAAAAGAAAATGAAAACAAAATGGAGGTAGGTGTTTTTCACATGACAGCGACGGTATGTTGTTTTGAAACTACTCTCACAAGTCAACTCAAGTAAATGTAGCACTTTACTACCCATGTCTGCTCGCCACACAAAGCAAACAAAAAAATCGGCGACTGTCCGGAAGACTTGAATGTAAATCTATATAATTTCATTGGTAACGCTCTGTCGCCCTTGACAGGTCTATTAAATCCCCTCGTGTTATTTGTGAAAGGAAGCGGGACATGAAGGAGGCTGGAAATCTTTGTGATGTTCACTTGATGGGCTGACAGCTGTTGACACATTTCTTTTTTTTTTTTTTTTTTTTCTTAGCAAAGACAAGCAAAGTCTTTCACGAATATAAAGCTGCACGCGCGCACACACACGCAAAGAAAGGCGGAAAGCAGTTCCGTTCAAAGTTTTGCCGTTTGTACGACTTCTCTCTGGGGAGAAGCACACACAGATCAAGCAACCATAAGAAGTCTTTTTTTTTTTTTTTTTTTTTCGTCGTCGTCTTAAGACATCTCAAAACACTGTCGACTTATACGCTACACACATGAAAGATGCTAATAACGCAAGAAACTGACTGCCTTTTTAATATTATGTATGCATATTTTTCTTTATCTTTGATTGGTGCTTAATGGCTTCTCTGTTTAATATATTCCTAATTTATGCCTCATGCGCTTATTATTATGCAAAACCATCAGCGGCCATCTAACGTGAGCTGTAACACAGCTCTCACGTTGCATATTTGTTCCTCCCCCAGCAATATGTCATCAGCGGCCTTTTAATTGTCGCACCGCACTTAAGCTGTCAGTCGTGTTCGACTCGCACGTCTGAACGCGGCTGACTCCCCAAAATGGTTTTTTGGAGCAGAATGTCATGGGTGGTGTATTTGCAAAATCAAGGCACGCAGTTAAAAACGATTCGTTTACTGACCGGACGCACTTCGGCTTTGCTCAACGTAACTGGAAAAGCTCGGCGTCAATTTGTGATAATCAACTTTTAATGCAGTTTACCATTTCGCCCGCTTGAACCGCCTCACTGTGCACTTCTCAAATTCTTCTCGGCTGACGCTGGCATCTGGCTCTTGCTGCTGCTACTTCAGATTTCGAAGAATTGTGCACTATGGCAAAAATCTGGGCGCTTGTATCTCAAGGCACCCCTGTATCGGAAATGTATTACAGTACTTTGAGTCTCCACATAAGCATCCGTCTTCCCCACTGAATCCTTATTTATTCCTTGCCGTGTTTTCCATCATTTGCATTTTCAGCCCGTTCTTACCTTCAAGGAAGTGCCATCCGCCTTGTTTTCCTCCCTCTATCTTTTAGTCTCGTCACGTTGCCGGTCGCCGTGTGTATGTCAACATCGCAGTGGCGCGTTGTAAGCTCGTTCCCCCCGCTGTCAGCGGAATGACTTGTTTGTCGGCCTCGCCACTGATTCCGCCTGCGCCCTCGCAGCTTTTGCTGGATTGGGTGCGGAGTGAGTGAGATGTTAGCCGTGATAGCGGCACAAGCATCTGCTGACCGGAGTCAGAATGCCAGTGGCCGCCCGGAGCGAAAAAAATTCAGTTTGCTGCTAAATGTCCTTGTTGATAATGCCGTATGCTGTAATGGAGTCATTCATGGTGGATTTAATACACAAATGCTACATACCGATTCTGGTTATTGTTGTCACATTGTATTGTTTGTACACAGCTCTAGCTGTTATGAAATGCGCTATATAAATAATATTGTCTTGTATTGTGTATACTGGAACAATAAACATCCCTTTATAAACTTTTTTGCACCAATTACCGTATTTTTCGGGCCATTAGGCGCACCAGATTATGATGCGCAATATCAACAAACGGGTCTGGGTTTATACATTTGCATTCATAAAGTGCACCGGATTAGAAAGCGCATCATCTTTGTGAAGCATTGTGTGGAAAAATTGTTTATTCTAACTGTACCGTATGGTTATTTGATAGATTTAGCGCAAATAGCACAAGTCCGGACCAGGTCTCTCTTCTTTTTTTCACTTGTGCAGCTACGCGCGCAGGTTGCTTCAAGCGTAGAAGAGGACTTGGCTCCTTTGACAGCCGTACATAAGGCGCACCGGATTCCTAGGCGCACCGTCAAGTTTTGAGAAAATGAAAGCATTAGGTCCGGAAAATACAGCGAGTCAAATTTGCTGCAGCACACCTGATGATCTCCCAAGGAACACCGGTTGCAAATCGCTGGTTTTAAAAGATCATTCAAAGCTACTATCAGTACCCAAATCTGCTATCGTCACACATTAAGACAGTTCCATTCTTAAAGTGGAAATCAACCCAAGCATATTTTTTTCAAGAATATGTTCCCAGCAGGCCCACGAGTTGAAACATGGCATTCTGATTAATATTATGTCCGTTTGACTAAGAGTTAAACCACTGGTTTTAAGCCATCTCTGGGGGCGGCCATTTTGTCACTCCTGTCGACTGAAAATGACATCGCGACCGCTCAGGGCCCAGGTAACGACCAATCGCGGCTGACCTGTTTCTAGAAGCTGAGTCGTGATTGGTCGTTACCTGATCCCTGAGCGGTCGTGATGTCATTTTCAGTCGACAGAAGTGACAAAATGGCCGCCCCCAGAGATGGCTGAAAAAAAAAAAAAAAAAGGGTGGATTGACTCTTATTCCACAAACGCAATATTTATCACAATGCCTTGTTTCAACTAGTGGGCTTGCATAGAACATATTCCTGAAAAAAATATGTTTGGGTTGACTTCCACTTGAAGGCATCTTTCCCCGATTGACCAGAATGACCCCGTTTCCATCATCAAAGCTCCTCTCTAAACTCCATTAGCCGCCTCCACTAGTTGGACCTTCAATTTGCCCGTGTGGTTCAAATGGTTAATTAATCCATCAATCAGAGGCTTTAAATTCAGACTCCATTCTCCACTTTGTTCCTCCAGTTCCACCTGGATTCACCTCGCTGCCCTTTTTAGTGTCTTTGTCGCACTTTGTGATTTCTTCATTCCACAGAGACATTGAATCAATTACCCAAGGCCCGCATGAGTTCAAATGAATGATTTGCTGTTGGACTGCGTTAACAACTTGCTAAACGTGTGAGTTCCTCGGCGAAAATTCTCAAGAAACTGGAGTCTTAAACATCGTGACCTCCACTGAGTGCAGATTTTGTCTGATGAGATCTTATGTTTCACTTGTGGTTGGTTTGTCGCAGGATTTTCCAGTGCTTCTCATTTAGAAGTATCGGTAGATTGTATGACACAAATCTAAATATGATAGTTAGCAAAACTGCTAATTTAGAAAATACAATTGTACCCATACCCCAAGTGCGCGAGGGACGGTTTTCAGAAATCCATTTCTTGTAGTAATTGTGATATTAGAAAAATTATAAAAGTATATCAATTGAAGTTTCAACCTGAGACGCGATTTTCAGTTACTTTATGTATTCTGAAAAGGTGCCTTTTATCTCTTCAATTGTACTGACAGCTCATCAGCTATCTGTCTTAACATCTGCAGTTGTCATCTGAACGAGCAGTTCACTCGTAAAAGATTATTGGGGGTGGGGGGGTGAAAAAGCGCATAGACGCTCTAATCTTAAATGTGTCTTAGGTTGATGGTGGTGGCAGTGCTATCAATGAAGCTATCAGTGATTGCGTTTATTTACGGTCCTGGCACATATTTTATCATCAGCCTGGTGACAGCTGCTTAATCTAACACTGTTATCAGATTGATTATCTCCCTGGAGGCTCATGGTCCAGCGTCAACAAGTCTTTGGGGATTTTGGTGGCTTTGTGTAAGGTGCACTGACGATTGTGTGTTTTCTCAGTAAGCGTCACAGTCATGTGGAATAAATCTCATATTGTACAGTTCCGATGTGGCAATTTTGTCGACCTCTGTTTAAAAAAAAATTAAATAAAAACAACTCTTGTTTATTCTCACCAGCTCAGATTTGCAACCCTGATTAGCGCCTGTGCCACTGCGCTCATGCTAATTGGAACAATTAGGCGACGAGGGGCCTCTTAATTTATGCAGCTGGGGCCATCACCGAGCCTCATTTGGAAATTTCGCCCAATGACGGGGATCATCAATTAAAGACGAACTAGCAGGAAAACCTGCTAGCACATCATCATGATGATCCCTCTTGCTAAAACCCCCAGCCCTATTTGCATGATCTATTAAGGAAGCGCTTACCAATGTTGTCACTCACGAGTGGACTGACATCGAGCAAAGTTTCCTGTTGATGGTTTTGTAAGAGCTCATCTTTTGGTGGTGGTTTGTGACTGAATGTTTTTCCTTTTGGCAAATTAGCCATTGACTGTATACTTTGGTTGTCGCGAAAACAATTGGTCGAGTATTTCTTCTTAAGCCGAGTTTCCTGGTAACAGTATACAGCAACGATTTCGGATGAGCGGTGCGTTATTACCGCAAGGCGTTTTGTTATCATGCACTGTATTATTGATAATGAGGTCCACTCTCAACAAGAATACAAATGTTCATATCACTGCAACAGTCACTCCAACGAAGTTGGAGTTTCCAAGGGAAGCACAAGAAAATGGGGACCTTACCGCTGGGTGGAAACAAGGCATTACTATTATTAAGACTGTGAGTGCGAAAAGGCTACTGTTGGGTCGTTCGGCTTTTGTACCACTTTCCTTGTAATTTGACGTTCTACCTGAAATAAAAATCATGTCACTTATAGGGGGCAAAATCATTTGTGTAAATTATTATTGTTATTTTTCGAGTGTTTACTGTTGTGGCTCGCTCTAGGTCCGCCTGCATACCTCTGGGCTGTCTTGAGTGACGCTCACCCCGCTCTTACTGCCATAAAGCATGTGGTGTTTTTCTAATTACTCTGAAAAATGACTGAACTCGTCTCCATCCGAGTGTGTCGCTGACTACGCTGGCACCGGCCGCCCCGGCATACATCACTCTAATTGGCACAAATGGCTTTAATATATGCCTCGATGTTGCCTTCGTGGATCAACGGTGTTGTTGCCTTTTGCAAATCAATACAGTGATGGGATGCGGGAAGTCAAAGTGTTGCATTTCATAACCATCACAATAGCTGTGGTAGTTTACCGTTCAGCTTTTTGCGATACATCACCGAGCGAGCGCTCTAAAATGGTGAAATCCGGCAAAATGTTTATGTTGACGGCCGGTTATAATTATTCACATTCCTTTGCACTGGGCTATGAAACGTGAAATAAGGAGGGTCGTTTGTCAAAAGATAGCGCTGATGCTTAATGATATGATTGCATGATTACTTCAAACACTTCATGTTCGGTTAAGAGAGCTTTTACGATGGCGTCATCCAGCCTGTTACAAATTTGTTACGACGACTTCCTACGGGGGGGGAAAAAAATGTCATTTGAAAGTTGGTCCAACAACAAGCGAGGCCGCTGTGACCTCATACACACATCTGCCATAAATCAAGATCTCATTTGTTGATTAGCACACCATTGTCTGATATCATCGCATGACAAAATGATGACAAAATGAAAGATGAAAATCCTTTTGACATCCTCCTGTTCTGCACCAATATTTTGCCCATTAGCTACATAAATTGGATTTGCAATACTGTCCTGGATTAGAGGTAGGCCTACCCTTTCTGATTTGTTGTTTGTTCCTCCCAGCACCAATGGGCTCTCATCATCATCATCATCATCATCATTCCATGAAAGGATGCATTTCTATCTATATTGTCTATCTGCGATTAAAGAGCAAAGGGGGGGGAACAATCTCTATTGCCCATCAGGGGATATAGATCATCCCCACTGGTGGCAGAGAGATCGTTTCGCTAGGAAATGTCCTCCCTCTCCTTCACATATCCGTTCTGTTTTTTCGTTCAAATGTCCTTTTGATGAAGCAGCTGTAAGGGAGGTTTTGATTTCAGCTTCTCATTCGGGACCGTGAAATCTTTGCTGACCATGACCATGAGGAACAGCGGCGAGATTGTTTACCTCATATTGGATGAGAGGCAGTTCTACTAATTGGTTGGGTTCAGTTCACAGTCATTTAGAACGTTAAACCCTGACAAGTGAATAGTGTGACATCATAGCAGTGTCAACCATGGACAAAGTCTAGCATTTGTATGTATGGTTTTAGTAGCAATGCAAAAACAAAAAATGGAGGGATGGAAATCAACCCAAACATCTTTTTTTCAAGAATATGTTCCCAGCAGGCCCGCTAGTTGAATCACTGCATTCTGCCTAATAGTGTGTTTGTGGAATATGAGTTAAGCAGCAAAATCCACCCGTTTTTAGTCATCTCAGAGGGCGGCCATTTTGTCTCTTCTGTCGACTGAAAATGACATCACAACCGCTCAGCGCTCAGGTAACAATTTCAGAGTAGGCTGAGAACGAGTGGATTAACTCTTATTCCACAAACGCAATATTAATCAGAATGCCTTGTTTCACCTAGTGGGCTTGCATAGAACATATTCTTGAAAAAAAATATGTTTGGGTTGACTTCCCTTTAAGAATCTATTGATACTGTTTCACACTTATTCTTATCTGAATCTCATACGCCATTTTTCCTGTCTGTCTCTGGTTTAAAATCAATAGTAAGGCAGAAAGTGGACGGTGACCAGTTTGACTCAACCGGAAGTTGTTTGAATCATTAAAATCAGCAAAGTTGCGCCCCTCCTTGGCCCTATCTATTGCATTGAAGAGGAGCCAGTGGTGACCGGCGCAATGATCTCTTGACCAGCCGCCACCAGCGTCATCCAAACTGGTAGTTTGGACATTTTTGTGAGCATGCCTCAAGTTGGACTAAAAAGCAAAGTGTGTGTGTGTGTGTGTGTGTGTGTGTGTGTATATATAAAAGAACGTTTGCATACTAATCACATTTAATTTGGTAAAACGTCAATGGTCTTCAATTTTCAGCCTTGGTATTAATTTGTTAGTGGCGCCCGGGTGGATATAACTACTATCTTGTGTCTTCTCTTAATCTTGACGGATCTCTTAAAACAGAAGCACCAACGGGCGTATTAATCACGGCTAATTGAAGACCCCGCTGGGAGTAAATGAGCCTTAATCCGACAGCTCGGTGCGTACCATTAGCGCGGGAGGGTGTGCGGCGTGTGGCTGGCGCGGCTGGCGCGGTCGGGGTCGGGCCTCAGGAAGCACTATTTACAGCAGAGTCCATTGCGTTCACGAGATTCTTCCCAAATTCACTCCCGATCCCGAGTGGGTGTTTGGATCCCTTTTGAGATCAGCTTGTTGTTAAATACTTTGGGATTGTTTTTGCTGAAGCACAATTCTCAAAAATAGCACAAATGAAACTGGAGGAAAGCTCTACTCTTCATCCGATTAGATTCAAATAGTTGATTGCATGTCGTATAATTTAGACTCCCTGGGTGCTTCGCTCTCACTCTCCGGAGAAATGTTGCCGTTTTCCCGGATAAGGCCTGAAAACTCTGAATTCCAATGGTATTATCTGCCTTTTCTGTATGCATTGTTAGACGCGTGTAACCCTGGCTGACTTTCATCCCATTTGACAGATAAGCTCTGAATCTATATTTCGCCTCTCAGACGAGTTCTGTGCCTGCTAAAGAAAGTGAAAAATAGAAGGTAAAGCCAGAAGGCGAGCAAGGACCCAAACATAAAGATTGTATGCATTTCAATTTCGTGACTTTTGAAAAAGCTTATCGGAAAGATAAGCCTGTGAAGTGTAAAAGTAAAATGTGGCTGTTATAAGCAGCTTCAAAGATGGAATATGCCCACATTTCAGTCAACGCTCTGGAAGAGTGACAGAAATTG
Source organism: Filicampus tigris (assembly GCF_054856515.1). Taxonomy (NCBI): domain Eukaryota; kingdom Metazoa; phylum Chordata; class Actinopteri; order Syngnathiformes; family Syngnathidae; genus Filicampus; species Filicampus tigris. Next base: position 13,930,380 of record NC_141236.1, on the reverse strand, counting down.
AAACAGTTTTCACACGGCACGCAGCAAAGTAGTACCGATCAATTCTGCACATTCCTGTAACACCTTCGGCCCATTAAATTTGTGCGACAGCAAAAAATAAATAAATACATAAATAAAAAACGTCACTCCCGCCGGTTATCATTTTCTTTTCGACGACGAGAAAGCACAGTTAAAATGAACACAGTTTACAGTTCTTGGGGATCAGCGGGCGATCAGATTGTCGTGGCTTTCCGGGGAACCTGCAGGTGACATTGTCAGGGTCACCATGGTGATTGAACCGTTTACCATCACAGTATTAAAAGACAGGTAGAGGCAGAACCAAAATGATCTTTCCTGCCGATAAGACTTAAAAAAAGCTTGTTTTTTAAAGGTGACACGAGAAACGCAATCAGACCAGGCAAGAGAATAATTCAAACCCTCATTTAAATCCAACCAGGTAAGGCAATTGGTTTGAACGGCTTGTACGCGATACGCTCTCCTAAATAACATGCACCACACGAATAAATAATCGCCGACGCGACGAATCTCAGTAAATAACGTGCCCCGGAGCGTAGTTTACGTCGTGATAAATCAGTCCGAGCATCGCTCGCGCTTCCAGAAAGCCGTTAAATCCCTTTTGTTGCGACATCATTTTCACAATACCGTTCAGTAACACTGTCCGCGAGGCAAACACAAGCAGGAAGAGATGAGAGTACACAGAAGATGGATGAGACATTTGCAAGTTTAGAGCACGAAACATATCAAAAGGAAAACAGTCGTCGACGCTGTCTCGCTCTAATCCAGACGGTGGTAGCAATGCGCAGCGTGGCTATCCCGCACAAACGCAGCCAAAACATGTTAAGCGTGGCCTGACACGCCATATTGCCAACGCAAGTCGTTTCCCCTCAATGATTGTCTATTGTAGCCATAAACCGTAATTGCTGAGCTACATTGCAAACCGGAAGACACGAAAACGAGCAGCCCGCATGGCTTTCGCTAATCCCCGCTGTGATTAACACCCCCGCCTTTGTCTTTAGCCATCTTCTCTGCTTGCGTCTGACGTGTGCGCGTGCCTTTTGATGTTAATCCGTGGACGCGTTCGACTTTACATTTGAATATTTCTTTTCTTTGAAAATGTCATGGCAACCATTGTTTCATGTATGTGTGATAGCTTTAGTGTGGGAAAAAAATCACAGTCGAAAGCATCTCTGTCTCACAAACAGATTTGCACTCCAAGGAGACGGATTTAGCTGTTTATTTACTTTTAAATTTCAAATGTAATCTTCCAATTTTCAAGCCCCGGATCTCGGGAATTGTCTTCTTTTTCTTCTCCGTGACCTCGCTGGCCTGTTTGGTGTCGATTTAGATGACAACATGGTGCCGGATTGGAAGCTTCCCGCTCCCCGACTGATTGGGATTGACTGGCTATCCTCCGCCCCATCTTCTTACTGTTAATTGTCTTACTTGAATCCATGTCGGAGTCAGCAGTAAGCAAGCCTCACTGAAGGCGACGCCGCGCCACGCGACTGTTTGGCGCGTGCTCAGCCCACTGTGCCAGGAAAACTGCCGCCAAACAAGAGCTGTTGGTACATTAACAAACGTGACGCTCAAACACTTACGCGTGGGAGGATGTTTGTCAACAGAAAGTTAAAAGCAGCCCGAGTGTATTAACACGTTTATTTTGGCACGGTGTTAAGTTCCGTCAGCTGCTTGGCAGATTCGGATGGCTTGCATGACCGCTGCTTTCTGGCAGGGATTTAGCTGACTGGATTTTTTTGTATTATTCGTTTTGTTGATGCTAGGCGGCATGACAAAAGTCCCATTCAACTATTTGTAGGTCAAGGTTTCATCAAAAGAGTGAGAGTGAAAAAAAACGTATTCAGGTCGAATTCTTTCCCAGTGCTGCTTTAAGTGTGGCTGTTAAATAACTACCATATGACCCACGAACCTGTGTTGTTAAACTTCATGCCCGTGTTGGTTTGACTTTTGACAGGATGCATTTCACAGATCTTGCATTGTTAGAGTACACAAATTACAAAATCCCTCGCATGACTGCGCATCTTTATTCAGGGAAATGAATGGCCACGTTTTTTTTAATGAAAAGCGGGAAAAATTACATTTTCCACTATATTACGTAAACGCATCCAGAAGAATGGTCTTGAATGCAATGAAATGACGAGGACACGTGATTTTTTTCGTTCCACGGGATGTGGCGCAGTACGCCCAACAAAAATGTCAAGGGTCATCGCTTGATGACAGCAATGTTCACACAAATTGATGATCTTTATATGATAGTAGAGGTTAAGCGGTAGCCGTGACAAACCGCAGAAGGCGAGCGATCCGCAGATAGGCCAGTGACTCTTAATTACCGTGCGGCTAATCTAATTGTGATTGCGGGGCCTGTCAGCATTTTTTTGCGCAAACACAACACGATGCCATATGCTCCGCTTGGATCTGTCAACTTCCATTCGGGAGATTCGAGCCACCCGGCGTCCTCTTTACTGCCCGTTTGTGTCAAGTATGTCCCCTCCCAGTGGCAAACTGGAACAAATGTTAAGGCTAATTGATCCTGCTTGGGAAATGACCGTGCCTGAGACTCCCGTCTCCAGAATGACAAAAACTACGAGGACAGAAGTGATGCTTGAATAAAAGGGCGGCGAAACGTGCAGGCGAGGACTGTTTAAGCACTTTTCTTGTTCGCGCGGCGGCGTGTCTGTTCATGCACATTTAAACAATCGGACATGGGGCGAGAAGACGGCGTGCTGGCCGATGGGACGGATTAGTCGGACTGAAATGTTACAGTAATGACATTCATGCTCACGAGATAGCAAAAAATGATTTCCGTCAGGGGTGGTGCAACTCGAGGGCCGCTCTCCTGCATGTTTTAGATGTTTCCCTCCTCAACACACCTGATTCAAACGATCAGGCTTCTGCAGAACTTGCTTCAACGTCAGTGCCTTAATACTTTCACTTGTACTTTTCTCCATGTAGAAAAGATATTCAGCTTGATGCTTGTAGCGTTAAAGTCATTGTTCCGCTCCTGGAATGTATCTTTTTCCCAAAAGCTCCTTTTTCTACGCTTTTTGGTCGAAACGAGTGTTTTTGGTGAAATCAACCCACGTCGTACTGCTGATTAATGGAAAGATGTCGAAACAGACTGAACAAAGACTTTTCTTCTTGTCTCACTTTTTGGGGCATTTTTTGGCATGTTAGCAAATGGAAACACTGTCCTTATTGCCGCACTTGCCGCTTCATTTGTTGCGCACGGCGACAATTTCAACTGTCGCGCCACTTGAAAACATTTGTTGTTGTGCCTCTTAATGGAATATTCCATTAGGAAGTCAAAGTGTTTTTATACCGCCGCTCTGCATGCGCGTTGGGAGGTGGTGATGAATCAAAATAAACTATGCTAATAAATGTTTCCTGCTGCACCCTGCATGTCTCATCAGGCTTTTTTTTTTTTTTTTCCCAGTTGACAATTTGTCTGTGAGTGGTAAATACACAGTGGCAGCAGAGAAGGTGGGAGGTGTTTTTTTCTTTTTTTTTTTTTTTTCTTTCCATTTCTCTTTGTCTGCTTGTGTGTGTGTTTGCCCATATTTTTGTCATTTTATATTTGCCCCTATTGAATAATCCTCTTCATCTCGATCCAAGGTCGTAGCGCTTTCATTGAAATATATTCAGATGCCTGGCGACCAGTTCGCCCATTCCTACTGGGGTGAAATTGATTCCGGTTAGCTGTTCTGCATGGACATGCTTTAACGCGGTAAACATGATGCCCCGTCGAAGCCGAGCACATGCTCGCTCTGTTGAACAAAACGGCTTCATGCGTAGAGGACGTTTTCAGATGTTTTTATTCAATCCGTATACGGTTTTTGGTCGTAAGGGAAAGTAATACATCTGAAGGTTTTGGTCTGATTATGTGATTGCCGTTTGGTGTTGAGTCTCTGGGAATTATTTGCGTTAAGATGGTGGTGGTTTGTTTTTTTTTTTAGTGTAATTCCTTTTAGTTTAGTTTTCATTAATGTTAGTTTGTGGAGAATCTCCGACTCCGGTTTAGTTGTAAGTGATATCCTGGCAGTATAATCATTACCCCCCCCCGCCCCCCCCATTCAATTTGTTCTGAGGCAAACTATACAATACGCACCAAAAATAAATGTTCACACAGTTTCCGTTGGGTCGCCAGCGTCTCGCCATTCATCATCTGGTTTTGTCCAACAAATTTCATTCAAATGTGTGCTCGGCGCTGCAGTGCTTTGTTTTGCACCGCAAGTCGCGTAAATCACCGGGACGCACAGCATGCTGTCAGGAAATGACTGCGTTCGCATTCCAAAATATACCAGTCCGCTCTCAATTTCCTGCTGTATCACAGCTTTTTTTTTTTTTTTAAAGTCATAAAATGCTGGCCTGCAGAGCTGTTCATAAAAGACCACCTCTACGCTTCATGGTTTCAAGTTTACATTTCAAAGTATGGCGTCAATGAGGTTATGATAAGTCACCCTCCTGAGAAATGTTTATTGGTAAATGCTTCTGTAGAAGCTGTCAGCCCTCTTATATGGGAATAAATTAGGATGTTCCATAACCCTTTTTTTTTTTTTTTCAGATCGATACCTGTCCGAAATCCGATCAGATTTCGGATTAAAATTATGATCGGATCCGCTGTTTTTATGGACACTAAAAATATTGAGCCGATTAGGACATACTTTAGATTGAAGCAAATTATTTTGACATGGGCAGATTGACCAACTATTCCGGAATAGTAGTAGAAGAAGCACTCGATGTTACCTTTGCTTTGCCTGAAGTATCGGTGGCTGCTATCCACAGCCTCCGCGAGTACCTGATACCTAAAAATAATAAGAGTTGCAGCAAAGCACTTTCACTGTTCAGCTGTTGATTTGCCGTCTATAGACTGCTATCAATTCATTTCCTGGCCGCCATTTCTCCCCACCATCTTTGACACAAGGGTGTGTATCACGCCTCATAGTCTCCCTACTCCGCATCCTGGAAGAATATGTAATCCTGTCTGTATAGATTGTGAATTCTAGTAATGGCGTGTGAGTATCATTGGTATGCGGAGCACAAGTGGCGGATATGCAGTGGCGAGCAGAATAGATGTACAGGTCGCCCCCCCCCCCCCCATCCGAAGCATTCTCTCTTCATTCTCTTGGTAATTGCTCACACTCTTCAGCCTCCTTCTTCCTACACTAGTATAGCACTTCATTTGAGTCCACTTTTTCATATTTCTTGTAGCCGCTGCCCCATTTCCGACATCCCTTTTTACCCTCGGCATGCACTACGCCCATCTGTCTTGATCCGCTCGGTCTGCGTTACCTTCCTCTCTCCATTTTCATCTTCATTATCATTCTCTCCGACCTCACCTCCGCGCTGCTCTTTTTGTCACCTGTAAGATTGGAGCGGAGGATAACCGAGATTCCATCACGGGCCTCATGAATAGGTTATGCAGATGTCACCGACACCCCCCCCGCGCCTCATAAATACGCTCCTTATTACCTGCCTCACGTGCCAAGCCTCAAACTCCCAATCGACTCCTCTTTCCACAGGATGACACGCAAATACCGCCCGACCTTCCAAAGTTGGACTCTCCGTGTTCGGTCGGCCAAAGTGAGAAACGACAATGTGCTTCTTTCGTCTTGGGCAGAGTTTGAACCGAAACACATTTGTTGCCTTAGTTTTGCTCAACGCACTTCCGTTCTCCTCTTCATAATGTAGCCTATTGTTTTACTGATTCTAACTCTGACTCATGTGAGTGTTTTTTTTTTTTTTCTTTTTTTTCTCAAACTCTCTGGTTCTGAACCCCTTTGGACTGTCCCAAAGGGAGTAGTTGCTTTGTGTGATTTTTCTTTTTTTCCTTTTTTTGTGTGTCTTTTCTTCCGAAAAGATCAATCACATGTCTGTGAAACTCACTGCAACAACTTTGTTCTTCCTGCATCCCTCCAGCAGCAGCAGCAGCAGCTGTAGCGCTAATACAGAGCTTATTGTAGGATTACATCTCTGCCTGCCTGGGCTTATGATGTGGATGAAGCAGGTGAGCTCAAGACCTTTGCCGAATATCACCCCGATCACTTTAACATCCACTTGATCATCTGGAAATTGCAAACTGCGTCTGTATCACGTGTTTTGTGGGAGCCGGTGTTAAAGGCTAGCCACTGCCTGAATTTAAAAGCATGTTCCAAGTGGTTCGCTCTCCTGCCTTGCAACAAGACTGTACGATTCCGGTCTGGGTGGAATTCGCATGTTCTCGGGTACTCCGGTTTCCCCCCCCCCACAAATCCAAGACAGGAAGTTCATCTCCAGACGATTTTTAGCCATCTCCGGGGGCGGCCGTTTTGCCTTCTGAGAACGACATCACGACTGCTCACAACGACCAATCGCGGCTGACCTGTTTTCTGAAGCTGAGCCGTGATTGGTCGATGTGAGCGGTTGTGATGTCATTTTCAGTTGACAGAAGACAAAATGGCCGCCCCCTGAGATGGCTCAAAACGAGTGGATCAACACTTACTCCACAAATGCAATATTTATCAGAATGCCCTGTTTCAACAAGAACACAAAAAATATGTTTTGCGTTGACTTCCCCTTTAACAAAATTCTGACGAATCGAATCCAACCAGTCAGGAGCGTCAAACGCCAACCGCCAACCCAAAATCAGGCTAGAGCTATCCGTCGTTTGCGACGAACGGCCCAGTTTCCAAATGCCCGATCGGCGCTCCAAATGAGAGCTTTGTCGAGCCTTGGCACAGTTCAGTGGACGTCAGCATTAATAAAATCACTTTGTGCATCAGTGATGGACGGCGCGCTAACGGCCGTAACTCCAGATGGCTGAACACCAAGACGCGGGCGGACTTGGCTCTGCGCGCCGATTTTCCTTTCTCGCCTGTTGACCACTGGCGAGATGGCCCGACCTTGCGCCGCACTGTGCGGTGTCTGCGCCATTGCCCGCGGATGGGTGACTCGACGTCAAGAGGGCTGTCAGCGCTTGCGAAGCAAGAGTGCGATAGTCAGCGGAGTGGAGAAGAGCGCATGGAGCTGTTCAAATGACCTGCTGCCTGTCCCCATAGGAACAGCTGTCTCGCAGACTGAGCAGATGTAGATTCGCACGGGGGGGAGATGGAACCTTCACTATTTGTCCTGGGTTTTGTTGTTGTTGTTTTTTTTTTTTTTCAGCCTTACAGAGCCGGTTGATATTATACACAAAATAATTGGTTCAAACCACAGATGAGTTGCATTTGATTCTGAGATGACGCGTCCAACAGTCAAAGGGAATGCTGCCTTTCCAGTGTTTAAATGCAACGTTGCGGTGGCGAAATTGGCTGGGATTATGTCGTCCCTCCACATGCGCAGATCTCAAACCTTTTACACAAGAGCGTCTAATCCCACACGCTTTACCGCCGATTCTAACCTACTTTTGGTTTCCACTTCAAAAAGCCGATCTTCTGTCTTTGCTCACTGGCCCCATTTGAGGTTCATATAAAGGATAGTGGGTGTGCGAACGAACGAATGTGCGTGTGTGTGTCGGCTTCCATTGTAGCAAATTATCTTCTTCATTAATTTTGACACACCAGGAAATTAGCCAGTTCTCTGCCGGGGGCTATACATCTAAATTAGAATGGTTGCGGTAATCTGGAGATTTCAAAGGCTGGGGAGCGTAAGCCTATTCATGGCTCTCGTTATAAAAGAAAAAGGAGGCTGTGACATTTCTCAGTAATTCATCTCATTGAATGTTATCACCCCGTCATTCATGGTTGTTAAACATCTGGCGAGTGACATTGTGATGTCTCTGTTGCCACTTTTATTTTTTGGATGGCTCGTGTCTTCAACAAAAGGTGGATTTCATTAACGTGGCCTGAGCTAGTGTGTTTCTGAATCATCTCTTGTAATCGGCTGTCCAAGCGTACCTTTTTTTTTTTTTTTTCTGTTCTGTTCTTTTGTAGTCAGCAGTCGAACATGGGTTGGCGTCACCACAAACAAAATCAGCTGCAGAAAAACAAACTCAGCAAACTGTTGTTGCAACCTCTGATCGAACCTTCGCCTTTATTTTTGTGTTTCCAAACTTGTTTGCTATCCAATGGCAAGCAGCTACAAATGCGTGCAGGCGGCAATTTTAGGCACCATAATGGTGATATTCTAAACAAATGGCAAAAAAAAAGTACCTTCATTAGTTAAAAACATCCTTATATGACTCTGAATATCTTCTTTTTCTTCCTCTGTTCTCCGTTTGTCGTGACTTCCCCTTTGTTTAGCTTGTTTATCTTGGGCGTGTTTTTTGGGGGGCGATGGTGGGCAAAGCCACACCGACTGCGGACATCAACTTGGGGTGTCAGAGGATGTGCGCTCGCATATTTGGCCGCTGCTCTGCCTTTGCGGTCGTCGACTTGGACGCAGCGGAGGCGGAAGAGGTCTCAACAGCTGATATGAGCGTACGCCGCCGCCTATCGGGAGGTGTCCAGAGTGAAAGCTCACTGCGCTTCACCGCCTAGCAACACAGCTCTGACTTTGGCCCGACACTCCGCTCGTGTATTGGATTGCCTCCGAATTTCTTTCTGGTTTCCCCGGCTTCAGGCGCACTCCCAGACACTGGGATCCCGCCTCGCTGCAATTTTTTTTTTTTTTTTTTACGACTCTTTAAAAGGTCGCCTCCAGAGCACGCTTTACTGCCGCCTTCTCGCACTTGGAAAAACAGTTGTGTTTCCTGGGCTGGTCTCGCCACTTCCTTTTGACTTGTGACAAATTGAGTTTGTTTTGACAGACTGGCTCACACACGTCAGGGGAGTTTAAATCAAATAGGCCGGTAATGGGTAAATATTTGACATGGCTCAAGCGCCTCTCCACCTCGCGTGTGCTCGCAATGTCGTCTCCTGTTTTGGGGCACGATTGTCAACTCTGCTGTTTTTAATCACCCGCAGCTGGTTGTAATGTACTCTGGCTAATGTATACTGCATTTTTGCCAGGAGAATTTATCTTTGCGGTGGTAATTCAGAGCATGCGAACGAGGAGAAACAAACGGTGACGTTAACGTGCGTGGCTAATCGGAGCAACACTACGACTGTGACTGTAAAAGGCTCCAGTGAGGCTTACCCAGACATATCCATTATGTCGAACTCGGGGAACCGTCTAGCTTGAATTATCAAATGCATTTGAGCTGGGAACTAATCAGTGCTGTGCAGTCATTTGCATATGGTTACCTTTTTGTTTTTCTTATAAACGGAAATAAGGCTGCAGTGACAAAGGGCTGGAAGGTTTGGAAGTAGCTCACGATACATTTTTATTGGCGATTCAGAAACGATCCGATCGTCGACATTTTTGCATTATTGGCAGATCAGATCAAATGTTGGCAATTTGTATTGAAACGTGAATGATGCTCATCTTTTTTTTTAAACGAGACTGCAGGTCCTCTGAAGGGGATCACATGATTCAAAACACAGCTCGCTCCCGATTCGTCGAGCAGAAATCACAAAGTCCTTATTACTGTCAGAAGTGTCACATTTAAAAACCATAATCCATTTGTCATTTCCCGACTGGCACACCGTAGTATAGATGACAACGGGATAAAGCAGATTATACGATATACGTCATTATTTATCAATAAAAAAAAACGTCGTCACTTCTTTGAAGTGTGGAGACAAACTGGTTGGCATAGCTTACTTTTGACACAAATTGTCTCGTCTTTCCTTAGCTATGACGCATTTCCCACTGGAGATTCCTTTTGTCTCTCGACTATTTCAGAGGTTGTCGCTTCTGAATGCAGCGAACATATTGTTCTATTGCACTGTTGGGTTTTACATCAGAATTTTGGACCCCTATAATTATAAACCAAATAAGCCTTTATTTGTCAGAGATTGATTGCTTTGGGATGTCTGCATTCAAATACTTGCCACAAAAAAAGGCCTGAAACTGCAAAAAGAAAACTAAGCTGACAAATCAAATGCATTATTCATTGGGATGGAAATCAGATGACGTTTAAAAAAAAAAAAAAAAAAAGACGTGAGGGACACGATTGGGTATCCGGAGGTGTAAAGACACGTTGTGGTGATTCGAGATGTTATGCGAAACACACAAATGTTATGTTACCGCCAACCATTGGAATACAATTAGTAAAGTTGAGGGGAAAAAATTGCTCCCATGTCTCTGTGTCACTGATGGACATAAAATCGATGGACATCTATGGGTACCTCACGATTCTATCCGATTCCGAGGCTCACAATTCGATTCAATTCCGATTCAGAGGCCTGTGCTTCGATTAGATTCCGATTCTTGATGCATCACTACATTAGCTTACATTTCATAGTCTATGTAAAACATTGGTAGCTTTTTTTTAAAAGAAAAAACTCAAGGGAGAGCAAGGATTTATATTCCACACTTTGACTTGGCTGCGCTCGTATGAGGCTTTGCTTGTTCCCTCATCTTGTCACATATTAGCTTAGCCTAGCACAGACGTCTGATGTGCAAACACACATAATCTCTTGCGCATGCTTTTAATTGTTTTATTTCAACTTTAAATATTGATTTAATACCTATGAAACGATTCTTTTTAAGACGCCAAACGTTGCATCGAAAAAAAAAACGATTATCGTTCCCACCCCTAGTGGACATCTATTATAACAGGATGCATTCATGAAATTCAGTTTTCCTTGTGTGACCCGGACACAAAATGCAAAGACTTGCATCGCTTTCGAGTTTTCATCTTGGGTAATGCTAAGTATGCATGCTAGAGGCTAGATTCATTTTCATGAATTATGTGCCAAATGGGAGCTGAAGATCATCATCTTCCATCATGTTCTCATCTCCATCTGCTCATGTTTGTTATTTTTTTAACATCTGAAAGATGAATGGGCCGCTCTGTTTTTTTACATCCCCCCCCCCCCACCCTCAAACATCAAACCCTTTTCATCGCGCTGAAATTACGCCGCTGAGAATGAGTTGATTTTTAAGATTATTTTGGGCAAGACTTTGGCCAGGGATATTTTGTGCCGTATGAAATGTTGACGCTAATCCATCAAGGAAGCTCTGATGCTTCTTTAAGAGCCCTTGTTCAAATCAGCAGCGGGAGTCCATTTTAAAAGTGCATTGTATCGTTGCAGACGAGCGACTCAAATGGCAATTACAGCAAATGCCAGCAGTATCATTTGCATGCAAATTGCCTTTTTATTTATCCAAGGTCAGTTTTAGACTCCACGCTGAATTTTGTTTTCTAATAAGTGTTCGGCGCCAGAGGCTGCCGCTGCTTATTTTGATACATTAAATGTTGATTAGTGCAAAATCATGCGTCGGCAATGAAATATGAATTTAACAACACGTTGGGAATTCAAATCTTTGGTATGGGCAATGTGCGCCTATATTTTCCTAAGAGCTTCGTTTCAATATAGAAGACTATGTTAAGTATACATAAAGTACTCTGTGTGTAAAATGGGCAACGGAGTAGCATGAATAATGTATTGAAGCAACATCTTTCATTTAAAGGCTATTGTTTTTTTTTAGTTAGCCTTTAGTCAGACTTAACTGAAGTAGTATGTGATATACGGACTTGATGGCAAAAACGCAGAGTTGCATTTTGTACGTTCGTCTAAATCGACACAATCCATCAATTGAATTCTCTCAATCAGTCCTCGAGAGACGAGGATTTCGTCTTGTGTGAGTCTGCATATCTTAGCGCCTCCGTACACAGATGGCTATTTGCTGTAAATAGCTGGCTGGCCCTCTCTCCCGGGAATGCTTTATGGCATGTGACGGCGGGATAACGGCTCTACTTTACAGTCTAGTGCTCTGCTTTTCAATTTGTGCTCCACAAAGAGGTAAGCCATCATCTACTTTTGGAAAAATATCGTCCGGGTAAACGTGCCAAAATATCAATTCGACTAAAAGGAACGATTGCATTGTGTGGAAAAACGCCTGAAACTCCCCATTGCCATTCACCACAATATAACTTGCATTGGACTTAAACTTGTAGGCGAAACTGGGTGGGCCACAGAACTATTCACTAGAATTATTTTCGTGCCCCCAAACAGTGTCCTGCTTCTTTTTTTTTTTTTTTTTTTTTTAAGGAGGCATCGTGTTTCCAGTTGGTACAGTCTCTTCAAATATTGACAACTTTCCGCGTATTAGAGAATATCTATTAAGAATGCGGCGCTCTCAAAGCGTCTCATAAATGCCACACTTGCTGCATGCATTTAAATAGAAATATTAGCAAGACGCCTGCAGTGACGTCGCGAGGGTCTTTGGCCGTTCTGCCAGTTTCGCAATGCTTCCACTTGCCTGTAATTGGATTGAGAGGACTGTTGAGAGAATTTTCTTCAAACATTTGACCTCCTTCTCGGCAGCAGTTGATTCAACGTTCAATCTCCTGTTCATGGCGGCTCTTTGACAAATGACCAATTTACGCCTGTCGGGCGTTTTTCTTGCGTACAAAATGCTTGCCCAAATGCCCTCACGGGTTCTGGAAAACAAAGGGGTCTTAAACTCCTAACAGTAGTAGTGTATCATGCAACCTGCTGTGCAAATATCTGGCCACGTGTGGCCGAACCATAAATCTACCCTGAGGAATAGATTTGCCTTCGTCTGCAAAAAAAAAAAAAAAGGCTTGCTGAATAACCGGCGGCCTGGCCCGGCACCTGCCGAGCGCCGATATATCTTCATAACCGCCGCACGGGTGGCAGTAAACTTTGGACTTTTATTTGACAAAGTGGATAAATCTTCACACTAATTTGTCAGCGGTAGCGCCGAAAGACATTGAGAATGGTCAACCTCGAAAAGGTTAGATCTAATAAACATCAGCGTAATAAAGTTGTCATTTTTTTTTTATTGCATGTTGGCCCGCAAGACGCTGCCGGCGATCTGTGCTCTCTTGAGAAAGCATCTTGGACATTGTTTTTATTTTTTCCACATGGAATGACGGGACCCATCGGCTTATCCCTTATAAGATCAAATACATCCGTTTTGGGATTTCTTTCAGGAGTAAAAGCAGATTTCTGCCTGACAGGAAGTTGAAACAATCATGGATTCCTTCCTGTATATTCTTCCTTTACTGTATGTGTGACACTTGCAGATTGCTTAACACAAACTAACAATCTGATTCGACATTTAGAAGGCAAGATTGACAATTTGGAATTAATATTGTAGATATCAGCAACATCTTTCTGACTGTTTGACAGAGGTGGGCATTTCACTCAAATTTGCTTGTCCGTCATTTTTCGTGACGAACTCAATTGTAATTGTAAGTCCGTTAGTCCGTCTGAAGCCTGTGAGTCCGTCAGTCGGTTCCCCCCAAAAAACGTCAGAAAAACGGGCGTGCGCCAGCGACGGAATTAACGGACGCGGTCAGTGACGATTACACTGACCAATGAAAACCCACTTGTGTCGTTCACCAGTCCGTCCTTTTAAAAAAGGTGTCCGGTCATTCGTCGATTGTCAGCAAAACTGCCATTTCGTTAATGTAACGTAATTGCAACTTGTCGTCGAAAGGACCGAAATATCTGTAATTCGGTTTTGCCAAGTCAAAAGTGACCCGGTCAACACGTGGGCGGTGTGAAGGAGCCTCGTGACTGCTAACCACGTAACCGTTTTGCCCAATCGTCTCTTCTAGCCCCCGAAAAAGCCAGAAGCAGCTGCCGATGCATTCAAACACGCCTCTAATGCCTAATAAGGAAAATGGTCTTGGGCAGATCAAACAGCACCTGGTCAGCTCCACATCACAGCCGGACATGAATGGCCTAACGCGGACGCTTGCAGGTGGAAGCGGCGCTGGAGTGCGCGCCGTACGGGTGGATGAGCATGCGCTTCCTGCACTGCGCGGCCCAAAAGATTGGACCCGAACGTCTCAGGGGGGGGGCAAGCGAAACGCGTGATTGTTGCACGCTTGAAGGAGCTCATTGAAGCGTAAGCGAGTGTGGACAACGTTCGGGCACAGGCAACACGTTGGTTTTGACGTCATTTGAGTCAAGGACACGTGATTTTGGAGTAGTGCGCCACTCTGATGTGATTTGCATAAATATGAAAATGCAAGGTTCTTCGGTTTAAAGCAATCCTCTCGTGTAATAAGACCAACATCTCCTTCTGTGAGTGTCATCTTAATTCCAGGCTTGTTTTTCTTGGATGCAGCATCTGGTAAACTCGATATTTTCTCCTTCCTCTGGAGCGGACAAAAGAAAATTTCCTACGACTGTGCCAGAGTCCCCCCGCCCCCCGCCCCCCACCACCAACCAACCCCGGCGCTTACTAATGTTTCCAAAGTGCTGAATCTGAAATTTCACTGACGTCCTGTGCTGAATTATTTTGAGGGAAAAGGGAATTTTTATGGACTTTTAATGTACTGTAGAAAGATCTCATTGGGGAAGTCTCCTATTTGCTGTAAAGTGGTGGGGCAGACACCGGTGACTTCACTGCTCTATTTGCTCGAGGACCTCTGCGTCGACGATGTTATTTCCGATGCCCGGTCTTGCGTTTGTCAGTAATCTTTCAGGACTGGAGGGCACGTCTCACTTGCGGTTAACAACCCACAAGTGGAAAGCTTGCCCAAACGTTCTCGGCTCAAAATTATGTTTAGCTTGATAAGCTAGCTGCGGTGATGCAGATGCGTATGAATGTGGAACATTTACACGTACTGTGCGTGTGGAGTTGATGAGCTGATCCCTCTAAAAACCTGTTGTCAAGCTCATCCGAAATGGAGTGTGGTAGATTTGTCATTCTCCCGTTGGAAAATCATTAGCTAATAATGGAATCTTTACCCATAGCTATCATCTTCTCCCCCATAACGACTCCCGAAGATAAATGAACCGCCAGACGAAGCGAAGATGAGCCCATCCGTTGAACCTTGTGTTCGATATCCAATTCGCCTCACGTTTTCTTTTGGTTTTTCACTTTGACAAAGACGCGATGCAAGCCCAACATCACCAAATGGCGATAAATAAAAATTGTTGTGCCTTCTCTTTCTTGTATATTTGCAATCTGTCCGTCGAGAGCTCGAGCCAGGAGCCTTGCGCGATCAACCTGCCGGCGTACTCGGACTGACCCGTGGGCGGAATGAATATGTGGCAGGGCAACTTGACTGACAAAAAATTGAAAAGATGAAGACGCGCTAGCTATTAGGTCTTAAAGCGGAAGGCAACCCAAGCATATTTTTTTCAAGAATATGTTCCCAGCAGGCCCACTGGTTGAAACAGGGCTTTCTGATAAATATCGCCTTTGTGGAATAAGTGTTAATCCACTCATTTGTAGCCATCTCCGGGGGCGGCCATTTTGGATGAAAATGACATCACATCTGCTTCACAATGATTAATCACGGCTCAAATTCGGAAAACAGGTCAGCCGTGGTTGGTCGTTGTGAGCAGTTGTGATGTCATTTTCAACATATTCTTGAAAAAAATATGTTTTGCGGTGGAAAATTAGCTAGAGTCTGTACTGTTGTCCAACAAACCTTCAACATATGTCCACCCCAGCCATTTATTACCCCAAAAATTCAGACAGATTGGACTGAAGCTAACATACAGATTGCAGAGTGGGAGTGAATCACCGCATTAGAGTCCACGAAATTGTGACATTACCGAGAGCAAAGTTATTCTAGCATAGAAAGAAAAAATTCCAATCGCACTAGCTCGGCTAACCACGTGTCTTATCTTAGCACAGCTAAATCAACGAAAATCAGGCAAAAATTGTGTTCACTTCATCAGTCTCACGTGTTACAGTAGCAAACCTTATGGAGTTACTGTGACAGTGAGGCCTGTGCGGTTGAAAATACAATCTTATCTATTTTCACAAGTACTGGGAGCATAAATGAGCCTTTAGGGGGAAAGTGATGACATTAGTTCCTTTTATTAGGTATTACAGCAGATCATTTAATCCACCGTCTTTTGTCCACCGAGCGATTTAACGAGCGCTTCCCCCTCCGCCGCGACCTCCTCCCCATTACCGAAACCCAGTGGACCTCTCCGATAGGTCAAAATGCTCTGAGCCTTCTTCAGTCATATACCGTGTTCACAAAACTGGGCTGGCAGCCATCATTTTTCCCATCCATTTGAGACGGGATTTATTACGGGGAGACCGTGTCTAATTGCTCTTTTGTCCCCGGTTCTCCAGAGGTTCCGACACTGCGAAAGGCCGCCGAGTGACAAATCCAGTATGGAAGTACACTATTAATTCTTTGTTTATTTCTGTTGGCCCTGCCTCCGCCCGCTGCCTGTTTGGCCGCGGAAGGTTCCTGCCTTTCCTGCACCCGTCATCATCAGTATCCAAGAGGAGGTTTCCCATTAATTGTGCTTTCTGCATCGCGGCGTTCCCTCGGGAATTGCTGAAACAAAACATAAAGGCCAGACTTTTGACATTTGACGCCAATACAAAAAAATTATACTGTAAATGTTATTCTTTCATCCCGAAATTTGATGAGCCAAGAAACACAACACAAGAAATGAATGGTGGCGGTGAACCCGACTCAACAGACTTGACAATAAACTGCAATTGGGAAAATAGTGAACAGTTCTTCAAAAAAACAGAGAATTCCATCCTTGTGTATTCAGTACAAGCACATAGCTTAACCTTTTAGTTCAGTTGCCGAATGCTTACTTAAAGTAGCATCCATGTAGTGGTGCTATAACCACATGCTATAATTAAAGGGGGAAATCAAGTCAAAAATTGTATCTAAAATAATATGCTGTAATATAATAATTCCCATTTGCGGAACAGGAATTAAGCAGAAAAATCCACCTGTGTTGGGCGGCCATTTTGCCTCGTACTGATATGCTGGTGACTGAAATCGACATCAATACATATCAAAAGATAATGATTTCATATTTTGATAGACGATTATTATGGTGATGTTCTTTGCCCGGGTCAGAGTTGTTGTGGAAGAAAATTGACGAGTCCTTGCCCAGCTGAAATCTTCGCACAGGAGTCCTTTTCCATAGAATTCTCAATCTGTCTTTTAGTTTATCCAGAACTTGATTACAAGTCTGCCGCAATTACATTTGGATATAGAATATTGGGAACCCTCTCAATTATCCCCCTGGGTGAGTCGTAGATCACAAGGCGGCGAGGCCTCGGGTCAATATGGCCCGTCTGAGCTCCTGCAGCCAGCCTGCGACCCCTGTTTAGATGAACGCTATACCTGTAATTAAATGCAGTCGAAGGGCTCTGCTCGACACGCGAAACTAATTCGCAGCTGCTTATCGTCGTTCTTAATCAACGGCCGTGGAGAGGGCTCGTGTTTCGATTCCCAACACATGCATCGTTTGCAATTGTTTTGTAGCGCGGATTGTGTATGGTTGATTGAGTCTGCTTCAACCCTACCGATAACATTTCATTTAACATAAAGACAAAAAACATTTTGCACAAAACCTTTCTTTCTTTGCCTATGTCAAACGCCCGCGTATAGCGCCAACTACTGCCGAGGAGGACTTACTCGATATCTGTTTTTTTTTTTTTTTTTTTCTTTTGTCTTAAAGCGGAAATCAACCCAAACATATTTTTTTCAAGAATATGTTCTATCCAAGCCCACTAGTTGAAACAAGGCATTCTGATTAATATTGCGTTTGTGGAATAACAGTAATCCACACACTGTGATTGGTCGTTCCCTGAGCCCCGGGTAGTTGTGACGTCCTTTTCAGTCGAGAGAAGTGACAAAATGGCCGGCCCCCGAGATGGCTAAAAATGTTGCTGCTTAACTTATATTCCACAAACGCAAAATGAATCAGAATGCTCTGTTCAACTCGTGGGCCTGCCGGGAACATATTCTTAAAAAATGTTTGGGTTGATTTCGGCTTTAAGTATCGGTGGCTGGTATCGGCGGCATCCAAGAGCGCCCTCTGGCTAAAATACATCGGATAACGGCGGTTGCGAGGGGTGAGGATATAACTGGCGTACAGCTGCCGTTTTAAATATGACGCATCCTTACACTCGCAAGTCAAACAACAATAATGCACTTGTTCGGTTGCATCCAATCATGACTCACGACGAACATGGCGGGAATGGCCAGCGGCCATGTGTCAAGTTTGTGTACACTCGCGCACACGGCCCAGATGCGGAGGCTCAGTGCCATCATCCATATTAATGATGCAGGCTCCGGTTCACCGTGATGGCGTATTAGCGCTCTTGCCCGGGGAATGAAACGGCTGTCCTTGGAGCACGCGAATGCCCTTTGAGCCACCAAATCTCTGCCGGCAAGTACCTCAGCTGCCGCGCTCTCGGGTCAGAGGTTAGGCGGGTCTTATTAAAGCGCAGCCGAAGGCAATAATGGGCGTCGTATTGCCGGATAATTCTCTGGTCGGGAAAGCCGAGGTTTCCACGATAACTGCTTCCCGCTACTAAGCGGCGGCTTAGTGCCTTCTCGGGGTGGGAATAAGACGATTGAGGCTGCCCGTCGTCTTAACACATTTCAAACCGTAGAAGCTAATTTTTTGACGACCGTCTGACCCATTTAAGAAAATGACTTTATTATGTGTTTATTGAGCCGTCTCTTTGTACGCAAATCTTCTCGCTTCATTAAGCCGATGGGCCTTGCGAGCTTTCTTTTCACAGCACAATAAATACATTCCCTTTTAACTGTTGCTTTGTCCCGCGAGTGATTTTAATTAGAGGAATCTCTTTATTTTTCTCCTTTTCCTGTGTGTGCCTGTGTTTTAGTCCTTGGGAAAGGCTTTGGGCGATGAATGCACACTGCTAATTTATAAGCGGATTGTAAACAGGAAGCAACAAGAGGCTGACATTCCGTCACAGATGCAAAACGAGCCGGTCTGAACTACAAACAACGGGAATGTATTTCCAATTGGGGTCCTACAATTTTTTTTTTTCATGACACCGCAACATCTCATGTCATTTTCTGTTTTCCAGAACAATAAAATACACACCAACACGTATTTACTAAAACACAGAAAATGACTCTTGTTTTGGGAAATGAGGACAAACCGACATTTATGAGTTGAGTTGTTCACAATTGCTAGCAGTAGCTTGCGAAGTAAACCAACATCAATATGTTTCCCTTTTACCGCAAAATGACGTACTGAACTCTTTAATTCGTAAAAACGACTGAGGAATGGCTTTTTATGGCAACCTAATCATCATTATTTACAACTACGAAATGACACACACTTTCTACCTACTACCATAACACATACAGTACTATACATATACTGTACATACTCTGTTTGAGTGTGAAGTGCTTCAACTCAAGTAGTCTTACAATTTTACGACTGCAAATCAAGGATATCCAGTTGGTCCCCCAGTGGGATCCAATAGAATGCTGTACAAATTATGGAAAGAACAGAGAAGTTGTCTTTTTTTTTTTTTTCTCCTCCTCTCAACTGAAGTGTATGAAGCGTATGGCGTCTATCTGCCGGCGATCTGTCCATCACTGGCCATGACCGCAGACGGAGTCTCGGGTTGAGAATTTAGCTGCCGCGGCCGTTCGATTGACGGCTTAGCTCGCGTCACTTCAGACGGAGCGCTAACACAGACGTGAGTCCCGCTGCCCGGCCGATTGAATCCACCGAATGATTGGCAGGTGTCCAAGTAAGTCCTGGCGTGAACCCGAAAGCACCACCCTCGGTCTCCCTGCAGACTTGAGGCTTGTTTAGGTTGACATTAGACTGCCAGCGGAGTGGCGTCTGGGCCCTGATATGTTTGCTTCACCTCTGCTCTCCGGAGATTGAAGCCCAGCCAGCCATTTGTAATTAAAAGTGCACGAAGGCGGCTCAAGCCCCCCGTTTCTTTTCTCTCTGTGTCAGCAGGCTGAAATGGGATCCACTCATTGGCCTGGTTCGCCATCCCCCAGGGAGCTTTTCCAGCTTTTTAACTTGCCTTTTATTGCATCTCAAGCTGATGTTTATTTACCATATCCTGACTCGGGTTCAACCCGAGTTGATCCCGTCAACGCAACGCGTAGGTATTAATCCGTGGTTGCGAATGTTCCCCGGGCCGAGGAAAAGTGACGTGAGCCACGGAAAACGGATGAGGCCGAGCGGCGTGGGTTCGTTACGGGCAACCCTCGGTTCAGTCGGGGATTGTTTCCTCTTGCACAGAGGAGTCGATTCCAGCCAAGCCTCAAATTTGTAACAGGCACGGTTTGACCTGATTGAATTTATGCAAACAGTGCCACGAGGATTTAATTGATACTATCTGCACTTTCTTTTACATGTTTTGAAATGGTGGCTATTCTGCTAAATTGATGTATCCCAACCTTAGAAAAATCTGTAATTGTAACCCCCCCAAAAAATGAGTTATGTACCTTCTAGCGTCGCGTGACAGAGCATGCAATTCTCCTGCCCGGCACTACATGTCGATGGCATGAATGCTAATAATTTTCAGGCTAATTATGTGATTTTGGATCATTTCCAAATGATCTGTCATGGCACTTTGATTGGGAGTCACTGATCTGGCTTCCAGTAAATGGTTGCGACATCCCCTTAACACCACCCTCAATTATTCTTCACCCTTTTCAAATCAGGAACAAATCATTTCTGTGATTAGAGCCATTTCAGACTATCATTCAGACACACGCAAGCAAGCATTGATGCGTTACAGTAACTGCTTTTGAATTTTCTTGATCAGCAACATCCACAGAGATTTCCAACTTGCGTTGAAAATCACGTCATATGTGATCCGACGACTCCCCTGTCCTGGCCGAATAGGAATCACACCACTGTCTTGGCTGCTCAGTACAAAAAGTCAATAGTAAGAAAAGAGCGGAATAGATCCATAATTGTTTTTATGGAATCACTGGAGCCGATTATTTCTACTTCCATCCCTGGGAGAGAAATTGACAAACGCATGACCGGCGTCTCCGGACTGGTTATTGTCAGGCTCCACTGCGGTCATGGTTCATATCCCGAGTTGCAACGGTTGCGACGTGATTGATGATATCATGGCAGCTACCGGCCGAGTGCATTGACTTCAAGACGCGAGCGGGCATTTGCGTTTTTCTCAATCCGCCGACGGCCGGGAGAAGAACGTCCATTTCTATCAGGTGCTGACAGGCAGCCCCACCTCCCCTCCCTCTGACAAAAGCCTCTGCGTGGCGGTGGGCGCAAGCCATTCCCCGCTTCAAAGGCTTTTCAAATTGAGATCTGGAAAGGTGCAATGGAGACCTGTGAAGCCCAAATTTCACTCTGCTAAAAAATCCCCGCCCGCCACCCCGCCTCCCTCCAGTACTAATGCCCAGCTTTTCTTGTTATAGAGGCGCGCAGCCCAGACTGTATCTTGGCTGGAGGTGGAGCCGCTGCTATTGTCTGTCTGCCTCGCACCCCCCTCCAGCTGCGTGGACTCCCAACCTTTCAGTCTTTCGATCAACATTCAAAGCGGCATACACCTCACGCTGTCACATTCATTTTCACCCGCGCTAACGGCCTGCAGGATACAGAGTTTTAAAATGCAATTGTACATTGTACAGGATGCTACTCGGGGGGGGGGGGGGGGGGGGGATTGTAACTTCTACCTTTGTGCTAAAACTAATCTGATGTAGGGCAACATATGCATGCCAAGAAGGTACTGGAAACATATTCTTATAAAAACAGCCTACTTCTCCGATTTGTGTTATCAGTGACAGAAAATAGATCTCGCACACCCCTTGTTCATCACTTCAGTGAACCCCCGTTTATTGGGGTAGGGGATACATACCATACGCGATTGGGCAAATTCAGCATTACAGAGAGACCACATGAATGATAAACATTTAAACCGTCACAAAAAACGATTTGAATCGAAAAATGTCTTTTGATTTAAGGTGAGAGTGCATCCAATCGGTCCACTTTAAAATGTATTGGGATACATATCAAATTGTCTTTTATAATCCTGACAAGTTCATTCGTACGTGTGTAAAATGACAAAAAACTCGTCGCATCATACTCTCTCAAACTCAGCCGGACCACATTTAATCGTAATCCCTCAAAATTGAACTGAATCGTTCCACTTTAAAATCCAATCATCCTTGAATCTTACCCCAAGTATCGAGATACGTATTAAATCGTCTTTATAGGAGAAGATGCACACCCTTAATTTAAACCTTTAAAAACGTATCAAAAAGAACCCTTTATCTTTATCCTTTACATTCTATTCGATCGTCATTGCTCTATAAAATACAATATATCGAATATGGCCACATTAAGGCGATCCGAACACGATGTCGCCACCTGCGTCTGTGGTGGCGCCCGTTGGTCACTCGTCCCGACCCGCCGCGGCCAAGTAGATACAGAATAATGCTGGCAGTTTCCCGCCGCCGAGCGCAACGCCAGTCCCCCCCCCCCCCCCCCCCCCCCGGTCCGTCTGTCACCAAGCGTGCTCCCGCGACGCATCTTGCTTCTGTAACCGATCTCGGTGCGTGTCGTCAAAGCGATGGGGAAACCAGAGCCCGTATCGGAGCTCAGTGGTCAGACCCAACACATGCTAGTAGTCAGTGGGCCTCGTTTCCTTTATGACATGCCATTGCGAGATTTATTTTTGTAATATTAAGTAACCCTAGCTAATAAAGGAAAAACCTGCGCTTTTGGTTCTGAAGTAGTCGAACAGGAATAATGAATCACATTGAACAGCGCATACGCTTCTGTCAAGCTCATTCATTTTGATCGAAATGAAGCCCGTTTTCAGACAGATTCCGAGTTGGCCGACTCACTTTTCAGGCGTCGTATGCTGGGAGCAAAGAGCCACTGGCAGCTCCCGACCTCGTCTTTCTGGCGAGCGGGAAATTTAGCTGAATGCAGACTTTCAAAACTCGTAATCATTTTTCGTCACTGCATCTGTGCAAACCACAATGGGAGAATCTGCAATATAGAGACCAAAAAAAGTTGGTATCGATTTTCTCATGGTTTTTACCCTGTCGCATTTAAACACAAACTTTGCTAAGGACAATGCACTGGCGTGACTGCTTTAGAGTGCCTTGTTGTCAGCCTTGAGTGTGCACACGGCACGCCGAAAAAGGTGACATAGCAAGGAGCGGTGGGGAAAAAAAAGTAAGAAAAAAAAAAAAAAAGTAATCTGACTTGACAGCGAGCGTATGGATGGCGCCTTTGGGCCGGCACGGCTGCTTTAGAGTGCCTCGTTGCGGCGCGGAAAAGCCCTTTGATGACCCGGTGGGCTGTATTCCAACCACTAGAGTCTTTAAGCGGTTATATTTTTCGACGTGTAGTTATGTTTCGGCATAAGAAAGACAAAGTAAGATCCAGTTTTGCCTTTCATAGTAGTGGTATTTGATTGGCAGTTGACAGTTGAGCACGGCATGTTTTCACTGCTCTGCTCTTTTGCAGGCAATTAACTCCAGTAAATCCAGTGGGATAAAATTCAAATTTCCTTAAAGCATTTAACATTCCCAACTCTGATGTTTGTGACATTTCTCCTGCTTGATATGCAACCCCGCAAGTCTAGGAGTAGCATGTTTGTTCTCTGTCATGTTCTTTAACTCGCATCCAGCCAAGAGCTGAGACAGTCGCTGTTGTTTGAAAGCGATCCCTAACAAGCTGTCAGCTCACATTTCATAAAGCACGCATCAGCACTCGCCAACTTGGCGTCCGTTTGGACACATTGGACAGTTCTTGTTCAAACATCACACTTTTTTTTTTTTTTTTTTTTTTTTTTTTTTTTTTTTTTTGGAAGCGTCTTCGTATTAATGATGATAATTGCCGAAGGGTGTTGCCGTATGCCAAGACAGGTGAACTCTACTTGTTCGGAGAAATTTAAATTAATATTAGCAATATTTATACACTCACCAGACACTTTGGCACATGGAGTTATCTGTCAACTTCTTCGGGCTTCGGTTCATCAATGAGCAGTGGCACAGACTCACGAATGGCCTTTCAGTTTATTGAATTGAGAAACGTGGATTACAAGCTTGGGCACGAAACGAATTAAACTCAAGGTAATTAGGTACCACTGTGCAGTAGCAATTTAAAACTCAACTTTCCATAATTACTTCCCCTTTTGAATACAACTCTTGAGTGCAGTTCCCCTTGTCGCCTGATAGGGGGAGCGCTAAGGTGATGAAGACGCGAACGTGTGGAAATGTTTGAATGAGTGTGTGAGAGGGCGCGAGAGAGGGGCACAGACAAAATCACAGCGCACAATAACGCGAAGCCCAAGGATGAACATTTAGCTCTCAAATGCCCTTTCAGGTGCTCCCACGCAACTTTGCACTAGTTGCGTGAACGTGTCACAATCTCTGCGTGCGCGCGTGTGTTTCTTGGAAGGGGGGCGTGGACGTCGGAGGAGCTGCAACGTGCAGTCAGTCAGTCAGTCAGGCAGGCAGGCAGGCAGGCGGTCAGGCTTGCATGTTGCCTCTTGGCTGCAGTTCCAGCGTGGAGTGAGTGACGCGCACGCCGGAGGAGCACGCGTGGACTTGGGCTGCTTTTGTAGGAGTCGCTCGCTACAAATCCGCGTTTGCGATTTGTCATCTATTCAGGAGTGTTGTGCGCAGGAGGCATTTTTAGCCTCACCCAAAAAAAAAAAAAAAAAAAACCGGTCGTGCGAGTATTTTAAACGCGTCTTGTGGAAATATTTCCCAGTTTTTGGAACGTGCGGACGGCCATTTGGATTCCGAAGTGAGGATCTTGTGTCAACATTGGCAGGTGTTGCGTTCACACGCACTTTCACCAACTCGCCGTGGACGGATTACGCCACATATTCTCTCTCTTTTTGTACGGAAATGTGTTCACTCGTGTCACTTGTAGTGTTTTAATTCACTCGAGGGGGGAGATTTCATGATGCGTTCAAGACGCCGGGTGGGAAAGTGAGCGACACTTTTTTTTTTTATTTTTTATTTCTTTCTCCGCACTGCCTGAAGGCAACAACCCCCCAAAAAGAAAGAAGAAAAAACATGACAAGCAACGGACCTGTCATCGTTTACGAGTGGCTCAAGACTCTGCAATTGGCCCAGTACGTGGAAGCCTTCGTGGATAATGGCTACGACGACCTGGAGGTGTGCAAGCAGATCGGCGACCCGGACCTGGACGCCATCGGGGTGTACGTCGCGCACCACCGCCACCGGATCCACGACGCGGTGCGCCGTCTCAAGGAGGAAGCGAGGGACGCGGCGAGCGGGCTCTACTTCACCCTGGAGCCCATGCCGCCCTCCGCGGATGTCTACACCGGCCACATGGTGGACCAGTACGAGTCCAAGCTGCGCGCGTCCAAGTCGTGGACCGAGCCCGCGCGCGGCGTGGGCTACATGGGCGCGCACAGGAACCTGACCCTGGGCAACAGCAGGAGGGAGCTGGTCATCTACCCCAAACTCAAGCTCAAGATCATGATCCGGGATAAACTCATCAGGGACGGCATCAATCTGGCCAGGGCGCCCTACTCCAATAAGGTAGGGGGGATAGGACCCGCGCAGCCGCTGACAGTTAGTTAGTGCACCCAATTTAATCCACTCCTTAAACACTATCACGTCCCCATTACAGAAACCATCTATATAAAATACAAATACAACCTGAGATCGCATAACTATGCCACATCCATTTCAGAATCAAATTTTATAATGTAGGAAAAAAAAATCTTTACAGAAGTTTTTCTTTAACAAGTATTTTTTCTTCTTCAAACCAATCAGATGACGGGGGAAAAAAATGCCAAAGTCATTGAGGGAAAGAGCACTGGCCCCGTGGGCAAAAATTTGAAATCTGAAGAAATAGTCCAGTTTAAATTTGGGTGAGCACTGAATGTCCTGGGCAAATAAGATTGACATGGCAACAAATAGAGGCTGAAATGTGATTGGACAAAATAATTTAACATGACACGTACAGTAGTGGAAGCAGTGCAGCCAAGAAAAACACATGCAGTGATGAGAATAGACTGCTGGGAATACATTTGTACAACGTCATGTCACAAATATCAGTATTTATAATGTAAATATAGGTCAATGCTTTTGACACTGCTTAGGCCTGCAGAGAAGACCACCATTGCCTTACACACAGGTGTCATCATGTCTCTATTTTGCTCAAAATAAATTGCCAGGGTGACTCTGACCACCCTAAGTGCTTTTTTTTTTTTTTTTTTTTTTTTCAAGCGCAAAACACTTCCTCGCAATAAAGGCTTCGAAAAATGCCGTCTTTTCGATTCATAGTTACTTCTTGGCTCAGAAAACCACCAAACGGTCTGTAATGATAAACGCATAAAAGGCTTAAGGTAAATGTCAACACGTTGAAGTGTCGCCACACTTTGCTCCCGCGTGACCGGCGAGTGGCTGTCGCCGTGACTGATGGGGAAGCAGTCGGTGCAGATCAATAAGCACACAGAGGATCTCCCAAGGAGCTTTCATCATGCCTGTGATTTCCAAAGGGAAGAAAATCGGTGGAGCAAAGGTGTACAGTCCACTTAGATTATGAATCCACTTCCGACCACACCTGTCCACATGTAATCATGTCATCAGTCTATGGCTCGGGCCAACTCAGCGTTGACCACAAACCTAAGGATTTGCAATGCCAAAATGGAATGGCTGTCGCATTTCCAATTGTCGGTCCCAAACATTTTGATGGCTCGGCGCGTAAAATAACAGTTGTGAACTCAGTTGTCTGAATAAAGCTGCTCGTATTTCCTGACAAAGATGCCTTTCGTTTCGATCTACAGGCTTTAGTGTCGAGCTGTGGTCTTCTGTTGCCGTTGCTTTAAATGTGGTTGATTTTACAACCAAACTTGACACGCAATCTGTGTAACTGGACCCCAGCTAAAAGCAAGGTCAGAGCATAGCTGCATGTGGCCTTAGCGCCTTTTTAAAAAGCCCAAATGTTGAATCCTTTGGCATTTTTCAAAGGGAATCATCGGTCACGTGGTGCCAGTGTTGCTTGTGGGCAAAGATGGAGTTATTTTGGTTGGTTCACGTCAGGCCTAGTTGCATCTTGCGTGCCCTGATTTCTGGTCATTTCACAAGTTTCTAAGAAAAATGCCCAGTGATTGTTTGTAAAAGTCACTGTTTCCTCAAGACAGCTTTGGAAAAGCGCTTTTTTTTTGTGGTGCAGCCCTAAAGTTGCCCACTTCAGCGCCTTTTGATGAAGTTCTTTGTTGTGGCCGACAGAGCCCGAAGCCCCGTAGACACACAAAGTCTGGCGGTTGTCGCTTTGTCAACCCGTGGTCGCCTAAATGACATTCCAGCCTCGGGTTACCTGGGTTACCCTCTTGTGCTGACATCGTGTATTTCCCGTGTGTCATTCGTCGGCTTTCTCTGCTCCTGTCTCGGCCACGTCACTCAAGGCTCAGAATCATGTTCGACTTGATACGTCACTCTATGTTGTCACTCCTCTTCCTGTCGAGTGACAACAATGTCATGACGCCATCCGAGACCAAGAAACACAAAGAACTTTGTGTTCACTTGTTAGTGTGCAGGATTAGAATAATCTTTGGTGAGTGTGAAACATTGGTTTTTGCAGAACCCATGACATTTTGGTGGTCCTTGAATGTGTACGCGTAAAATGCCAGGCTACAGATTAAGAGCAAAAATGACATGATCAGTAAATCAGTGGTTTCATTTGCTTTCCTACCTGTAGATACGTTTCCGTAACATCACTGGTTGTCAGACCTAATTAACTCATTAGCAGTTGGAACACACAGCAAACGGACCCAACCAGTTGGTTTGGGATCGTACCAAAGAGGTGATTTTGAGCAGATTGATTTCATTGGCCCCCAAGTTTGTTTAAACTGGCCTAAATGATGCCAGTGTGAAAGCAATCGAAATGACAAAATTACATGCAACTGTCAAGAAAAGCGAGGCACCGAGGTAGGCCGATGTATACGCCACCGCTTGACAAATTGAACATTCGTTGACTCAACTCAGTCAACCCCGATTTGCCTTTGTCAGCTTCTCAAGGTGACGCCGGCTTAGATTCAAATGTGCATGCTTCATGCATTTCTGCCACTTTGGATAAATGAATCCTACGGAGGTTCAGGATTTGTGTGAGGGATTATCTGTCAAACCAAGGCCGAAACAAACAACACTCCCATTTTTTGTTTTGTTTTGTTTCAAGGCAGCATTCATTTCGAGCCAAAGCTTTGGCTTTGGCCTCTGGGGAGGTGAAGGTTTTCTGTTGGTAGGTTTGAATTGGCTCCAGCCCAGTGCTTCCCCCCCCCCCCCCCCCCCCAAGTCTGAAAGATAGAGTCGTGACCAGCTGATGGAGCTCTGAACAACTGGCCTGTGATTGGTCTTGAGATAAGATGCCATGCCACCCCTCCTATCCTTTTCACAGAGGAGACTCCGAGCAGAGAGGGCAATTACAGGACACGCAGTGTCAGTCACAAGGGACGCCCATTGTATAGCACGTCTTCTTTACTTCTAATGCGACTTGTCTTTGTCATGCAAATGAAAAAAAAAAAAAAAAAAGAGACTCTGTCGGTGCCTTGCGAGACGAGCCATTACCAAACAATTCACCGAAAGAGCTCAGCTGGGTATAATAAATACCCGTGATCCTTAGCAAGGCCACGGAGAGCACTTGTCTGCAAGCGAGGATGATTTCTTACGACGTAAATAAACACTTGCGCGTTTCTAAATCTGTCATTCGAGAACAATATCGGCACACGGGATGTCTGCTTTCAGACTTACTGAAGTCGTTGGCCTGATTTAAAAACTATTGTTATATTTCACAGCAAACAAAAGCCAAACCATAGATGTATACCTCTCTATAGCGCTACCTTATGTTTACATGTGATAACCATATGCCTTAGCTCGAACGAAGCAGTCTATGTACATATTTACTCAACTGCATAACTCCGGTCGCAGAGGATCCAAATCACAGTCTCCCATCTCTGAGTGAGAGATCTACCAACCCAATGGTAGTTCGGAAAGTCGCCCACCACGATAACGGCGTGAAACATCGATGAACGAAAGCATGACCTCGGCTCAATCATCTCGAATGATCAGAACACGGAAAGTCACTAACACTGAACTCGTCCGACAACAGTTTCCAACTCCAGATTGTACTACTTCAGGGACATTCAAACATCAAATAGCAACGTCTTATTTTTAGCTTCTTTGTTTTGAAGCGTGACAGAATGTTGAGGTAGTGGTTAGCACTTCTGACTCACAGATTCTGGGTTTGGATCTTTAGCTTTTCCAACACTAGGATGAACCACGATATAACGGGGGAGCCCTGTAATCAAACCCTCCGAATCTGATGTTGGCCATGGCACACGGACAGGTTGAGTCATGTAAAGCCATCATTGTTAGTGCAGTGTGTCTGGGGGGGGGAAGTGGACGCCAAACACCAGGCGCTTCTCCATTGTTTGCGAAGACGCTGATGGAGCCGCGTGTCCTTTCACCGCGTCGCCTGTTTTGCATACCCAATTTCCGTCCATTCAACCAGACAGCGAAAGGCAAGTGTCCAGCATTGTGCCCGGGGGCGGCGGATGATGATGAGACCGAGGTGGCTGTCTCATAAAGAGAGACGGGGAGAGCTTGTCAATAGATGGGCACCTTGTCGTTTATTGTTCGGACAAGCTCTGGTTGGTGATAAGGTGGAGCGTGCTCCATGGGGTGATGAAGGAAAGTTGTCCTTTATCTGACCCACGCGCGCACTGATGTCATGCGCCTGCTGCACATACGTCTAAAGATAAAAAAAAAAAAAAAAAAAACAACAGTCTTTTAATCTACTGCCAAGCCTCATTGACGAAAAAGGAAACTGCACTTGTCAGGGTTTGCTCGTGACAACGACGGTTTCTTTTCATGTGCAGATGTTGTTCAACCCGAGTTTCGTTTGTATAATTCCTGGAGGAACGCTGTAACACGCATGCCACGCCAAGTCAGTAGTTGGCGCTGTTGCTTTGTAAAGAAACATTTGACGGATATAATTGAATAGAGTGTTGGGACGAGACCTGTCATCAATTGTGGAATCTGCGATTTATTGACTGGTTTCCATGCCATTGTTGTTTCCATCAGATATAATACAATACAATACATGGGATGAATGGAACTCAACCTTCCCGTAGCTGATGTGGGCGTCTTTAGACGGCCAACTACATTAGACTCAAATTTAAGTCATGCAAAATAATCCTAATTCCCCCCCCAAATGTTGGCACAATATTTCGAAGTTTCTGCCATGATAGACAGTCTTGCAATCCGACCAAGCAAGGAATGATGATTTCTTTGAATATGGCTTTTTTTTTTTTTTTTTTTTTTCATTGGCAGTCGCTGAGGACCCTCAGGCTTCATTGGACCACTGCCAAGACTTTTAGTGTGATGTCAGCCGTTTCACCCTGTAACACATTTTCCTGTTTTTAAAAAGCATTTGACATGTCGAAGGGAAATACGTCTTCCCAGACTACAGAGACGCTATTTCTTTTACCAGTTGCAAAATACGAATGTATGTTCTATTGCTAAAGTTGAGCATCCCAGTGAAGCGTTAAATTTTAGCTTCAACTTTTTGGCAAATATTCCTCGCCATACTTTATCCCAAAGTATACAGCTGGCATTTGGCCACGAGGGGGAATGGGAAAACGGTTCACAACAGCCTCACTGTCTGTTTTTTTCCCCCCCATTCCGACCTTCTGCTGAAAGCACTGTTTGCTTAGTCTTTATTAAGAGTTTCTTAAACGTGCAAGCCTATAAAGGGGCGAGTCATAAAGAAAGCCAAGGACCCCCCTCCGTTGCACTCCGCAGATGGAGAAAGTCAATTAGCAAAGTGACCTACTGGTTTTTTTCTGCAGGAAATTAATGGTGAAAAAAATCTCTGGGATTATTTTTTCTAAACTTTCCGTGTGGTGCTACTTAGTGAGTTTTTGGAGGTTTTCTGCAAAATACATTTTTACCAGGATGCATGCTTGCAACAATTAGAGAGGTTTTTCTGCTATGAATTCCATTCATTTGTTGGAAAAATTAAGAAGCGCACGCATTTGGGCCCTAATAGTAATAGTGACATTCCACTGGTTTTGGGTTATATGGACCGCGACAGAATGACGGGTCGTGTTAAAAGAAGTACATCCACTTAAGGGTTTCTGCTTTAAACAAACCATGTTTAGGGCCTCTTAAAAGACTTTTGGGAGACATTAATGACATGTACCCGTGTTAAGAGCTTTGTCGAAACAGTTTGCGAGGGCAGGGGACTGATGGCTATCGCGGTGAACTTTAAACCCTAACCTTATGCTTGGTGCTTGACCGTGGATGTCAGCTGAAATGCTCCCTGTAAAGTGAAAATAAATGATTTCTAAATTTGGCACACCACAGAGAGTGTTGTTAAAAACAAAAACAAAGTTGGAAGAATAAAAAAAAAAAAAAGAAAAAAGCCATGTATCTAAAAAGAGGCTTGGAAATTCAAGCCGTTCTCTCCGCGCCACCCCCCTCAACTGTCAATCAAACGCCACTTCTACGGCCTGGAAAAATGGATGCTACTTCATATTAGCATCTTATGCTTACACTTAACTATATATTTGAGCCACCAAAATACATCAGGTTAAAGCCTTCAGTGGTTGGAATATATGTCCCATTGAGTTATCAGGGGGCTTTTTCACGCTGTGACGAGGCGCTCTTAAATGGACACACCAATGGGAATCCCCTGTCCACATACTAGCTGTCATGTTGGGCTTTAAAAAAAAAATACCTCACCCCTTCCGCCTTTTCTCCTTGACGTGCTTGCACTCACGGTTGACAATGAGGCGCTCTAAGCCGACCACGCCAGTGGACCAGCCGAAGGGAAGATGCCTTTTTGGGGTGTGGGTACACTGTAGCTAGCTAGATAAACGCACGCAATTGCGCCGAATAACCATTGAAGTCAACGGCAGCGCTCAAGTTCTTATGTAGAGGCGGGGGGGCGACTCATGTCGGATGTCCAAGTCCGTCATTGGGCATCGTCATTTTAATGCCAGTTTAACGCCATCTCTCCACAACTCAGTACTAGATAGTTCTCACTTAGCAACTTTTCAGCAATTATCTGCAGATATGTCAAATGTATTTAGAAACAAATGTCTGGATCTTTAACTTGAGTACGTTTTTCAAACCGACTTGAGAGTTTGTTTTCCGCCTGAAGAAACCGAGCATCTCTAGGGAGCGTGTAAAAATGTGGGAAAAACGTACATATTGTGTGTTTGCAGCTGTCTTACTCCACTCAGTGCAAAAAAAAAAAAAAAAACATGGGGTGAGAGGTGCTTGCTCTGTTTTTCAAATGATCAGGTGACTCAGAGTCTGCGGACATGTGAATCCGGTTAGTGGGGGATGACATTTCACAGGCCTCAAGTTTACAATTGGCTCTGCGTTCTCCCATTTCAGTCATACGAGTCATGGACATGATAACAGAGGTGGGAATGCGCATTTCTAGCCACGGCTGTATACAGTAACTGGCACTGAGATGTGCTCAAACAACATGAGAGCAGCTACTTACTGTATGCCACAGGCTTTTAAAAAAACTGAACATGTGGTGACTCCCCCCAGATAGAGGACGTCTTCTAAATGTTTTAGGCCTCAAGCATTCTTTGCCGTTATTATGGTCATGCCAAATAAGTGACGTTTGTCCTGTTGATTTTTTTTTTTTGAAAGTTTATCTGCCAAAGTCAGTTTCACTTAATGTAGAATTTGGTAAACGTTTCAATCATGAGTTTTCTTATATGCATCTACATTTAGTCGTCACACTTTTCCCCAGTTGCGCAAACAACGTAAAATAAAGCAGGCCGGGGAGTAGTTAGCACAGTTATTCTGTTTTCCGCAGTTTGCAGAGGAACACGTTCTGATCACACGCATTCATGACAGATGCATTACCAGAGCTATTCTGGTCCAAGGATTCCAGACAGCCTGTCTACATAACCACGTAGTGTGTGCGTGTTTACTATGAAGGAATGGATGGTTGCATGTGCCACATAAAAAAACGAATGAATAACATGCACATTTGAATTTTCAATCACCTTCTTCTTTTCCAGAACTGTGAACTGTAAACGGTTTATTTTGCGCGACAGGTCGTGTCAATGGTGCCCCTAAACTCAGAACATTTGATTTATACGGCATTTTTCAAATATTCATACGTGAACCTCAGGCGACCGCATGTAGTGTTGGTTCACCAACCACAAACCCCAATGGAAAAATGGTCTCCCTTTTACCCGAAACAATGTTTACTTCCGCAAAAAAAGCATCATTTTGATGGTATGCTAATATGTGGGGGTTTAGTGTGTCATTCTGCAAAACTTTCCACTGACGATTTGCAGAATGTAAAACTAGACTAGACCGTACAAGGTAAAATTTCCTGAAAATTCACTATTTGTCTTTATCTGTTGACTGTTTACATGAGACCTGTTTCCCAATTTTTTTTTTATAGAATTTGGGCAATTGTGAAACAATTTAACATGAAAAAAAAAGACTCAGCTGGTTCATATTCATGTTTTTCTCCGTTGTAAAGGTGAGTCAAGTTGACTCCTGCTAAATATTCGCGCGGCCTTAAGTTCCACACTTAAATATCTGCGACTTTGCATGTGTGTGGCTTTAAAAGGCGGGACCTGGCCTGGTGAGTAACGTGAGAGTCCGCAAATGAGAGTGTAGCGTAAGCTGTCGTCGGCGTGGCGAGTGATTTTGCAGTTATAAAAGTAGCTTCAAGACAGACATTTTGCTTCAACTTGTTTGGTAATCGAATTTGAGTTGTTCAATTAGTCATTTCGGCCCTAATAAGGTCAAAAGTTTCACCCTGCCATTTGTTTTCGTTTCGTTTTTGCCGTCGACCTTGCCGTCGTCTTTGAACATGTTGCCAAACGAAGACGTTCCGATCCGAGTCCCCGCCCCAGAGGGAGCAAAAGTGACAAGCGAGCAGGTGTGAGCATCTGCCGGTGTCACAGTGCAGATTGCAGACACGCTCGCAAATCAACACATCAGCACACGCTTTCACTCTCTACTACTCACACTTGCCGCGCTCATTACTCTGATTACTCTGGGGAGTTATCGTTTATAAATAGAACCTGATTTTCTTTTTTATACTGTATTCAGTATTCTGTGGCGCCTTGAGGGGTCTTGTGACCTCAAGTGTGGTCATAATTGCCTCTGAGTCCCACATATCCTCGAGCAGGGAGGTCACGCACACACACGCGCATACTGCAGGTGTTTGGATCAAAGAGTCGCCATGGAAACTGTAGCATATTTAAACAAATGTTTTTGCCGTATTGCCATAAAACAAAAATACAGTACAAGTTCCCGTGAGTTTTGCGTGGTGTTGATTTCAACTGGCATCTGCTGTTTTCTTTATTTATTCATGAATGTTCAAAAGCAGTTTTTGCATTCAGGCAAAGGTTAAACCACGACCACTTATCCAAGGTTATATCACGTTGTTTAGGGCTCAGACAAATGATTTGATCCTTGAGCTGAGAAATATTTCATTCGAGCGGGCTAATTAGACACTTTGCTCATGAATAATTGCTAGCTGCGAGTGGACATTTTGCACAGAAAAGTAGTCCTTCCCTTCAAGCCCAAAATACCATTTACCTAATATGGTGGCCTTACCTCTCCAAGCCACAATTTCACCATTAAACCCTGGCGCCATCGTACAAATTAAACTAACACACTCCCTTAAATAGATGATGTTCAGTTGGCAAAACAACACCCTGATGTTTTTTTTTTTTCCCGCCTCCCATTCCGTGGCCTTCTCAAGCCAGAATTCTTCGTTTCAAAAGACATATCCATCCATCTGATTTACGTGTGACCCGTCTGTTTCCGGACCTCTTGCTGGCATTACATATGTAAATGCTTTCCACTTGTAAGCTCCCCTTTCATAAGCGGAACTTTGGCCTTCCGAAAAAGAAAAAAACCTGACCCAGCACATTGTAGGCATTTCCTTCTTAAAGCCTTGATTCGAGACTGCAGCCCCGACTTGGAGGAGTAATCCTCTTTTTCTACGGGAATATGCCATTGAGATGGAGCACTCATGTTGTTTCCCGAGATGCAAACTCCGTAAATCACAACTGTAACCTAGAATTCCACACTGGAATTTTGACAGTGGCCTTTTTAAAAAAAAAAAAAAAAAAAAAAAAAAAAAAATTCTGGTTATAGTTTTTTTAGTTTTTAGTAGTCGTTAAAACCTGACAACCGAGCCCAATTGTTTGCATGTAGACAAAAGACAAAATGGCCACCCCCCTGAGATGGCGAAATACGAGTAGTTTAACACTTATTCTACCAACGCAATATTTATCAGAATGCCCTGTTTCAACTCGTGGGCTTGCATAGAACATATTCTTGAAAAATAATGTTTGCGTTGACTTCCACTTTAAGGGCCCTTGACGGCCCACATGCCATAGATTTCTCACCCCTGCTTAAGCCAGGCCGTGGTGACATGAATGTGAGACAGACACGGAGCGTGAGTACAATTACTTTGCCTCCAAAGCGCTGTCAGCTGGCTGCAAGGCACGCCGGCACTCAACACCTCCTCCCTTAAACTAATTGGCCCATTTCCAAAGTATGAGGGCGGGGCCTCGTTGAAAACTTTGATCTGGGAGCCCACACCGGTGTGGACGCTGCTACCCGAGCGCTTTTACCGTCAACGTTCCTGGCAGGGGATTTAGTTGTACGCAACCTGCTGAGTGTCTGCCTGCCTGCCCGCCTGCCCGCCTCCCTCTGGCTCTGCATACCTGAATGTGTACTCTAATTACTGCAGTTACTGCATTCCTCCAACACGCCCATGCACAGCGCGCTCGCGCAGGCTGGCTATTGCACGTGGTTTCAAATAAAAGCCGGCATTCGATATTTTCTTAATTTGACTCCTCTGAATCTCATATTCCAGTAAGTGCCAACTAAAAGAGCACATTTGAGTCAGCCTGGTCTGTTATCACTTGATCAGTAGGAAACGCAACTGCGCCAGGCTGTCGGCATCAAAATGTGCAGAGTCATTTTCGCCTCTTAAACTGCCTCTGAAAAGAAGCCCGGCGGCTCTCACCTGGGGCACTCGCTTGGCGGCTAGCTGCAAGCGAGCTAGTTTGCGGACTTAAGAAATGTCACGTGAAGCCGACCAATGCGGTTCCATCCGGTCGGTCCGCCGCCAGAGTCAAACACACCATTAGCCGATCCATCTCGACACCCTCAGCGGGGACGGTTAAAGTTCATTGCGCTAATTGCTGCTGTTTGACCCGGCTGCATGCTGGACTTAATTGTTCTATTCATTCGATGTTAACTGTTCCATGCAGTGACGGAGAAGAGCTGCGTGTGCTGAGGCTGCAGGGGAAGGGAAAAAAAAAAAAAACCAAAAACGAACACAACATCAGGAACGGCGGCGGGGGTTTGGAGTCCCCGCGGCTTCTGCCAAGACACGTCTGGTCAAGCTGCAACATGCACTGTTATTAAGTTCTTATGAACTTGGACATGCTGTGTAGCACTAGTTCAAGAAGTCCGGGCCTTAGGAGATAGAAAGAGGGATGACTATATATAGATGCAGTGCTTTCCAGCTCCCATCTAAGGTCATGATCTTGATTGGCCGAGAGGTCTTCTCTTCTCGCACTTCACTCGGTCATCCCTCCATCAACCACGAAGAACCCGCAATTGTCATGTCAGCGATTCTGCTTGTGCCAAACCAAGTTCTGTTTACTTTAATGGCACCCCACAATTCTGCCTCGGAATTTAAATCGCCGAGAGGCGGGGGGGGGGGGGGGTGGCATTGTGTCTTCCTCTCTGGTTCTGCTACAGTGGTGCCTTGAGAGACAAGTGACCCGATTTAAGAGTTTTTCAAGATCTAAACCGTCATTTGGCTGAGGGTTTTTTTTTTTTTGTGCTTTTACTTGCGTACTTGAGATATGACATTGAACTCAATTCAACTTGACTAAAAGCAGCAGTTTGCAAGATAGTGAACAATTCAAGCAGTTTGTTGCCACTCCCAGTTCAAGTTTACTGTCAAATGAACATAAATCTACATAAGAATGCAAAACAACACAATGCAAAATGCAAGAGCGGACAACAATACTTACATTCATCTTCTTTATCCCCTAAGAAAAATTACCGACATTTCAGCATCTTACTATGAAGACTATTCTATTTTGTGTTTGCATGACTGTTTTTTACTGCCTCCCGGTGACCAAAGTTTGCACACCAGAAGGAGCAGCACATGAATCGGATAGCAGCATGAAATTACGATGCAAATTGTATTTGATGTATTTTTTTAATTTTCTTTTTCGGTACAGTATTATGGAGTGCTATTTTTCCTCATTAAAAATAAAAAAAATAATGTGGGGGCTGGAACTGGAATTAAAAACGGATGCTATTCATTTCAATGGGGCACATTGTGTAGCCGCGCTGTCACCTCTAATTTCCATGCGACTTTGATTGTCATGATCACTGCGAGCGTTTTTTTTGGTTAAGGTTTTCTCTGACCCGACATGACGTCGACTTACACAACCGCCCTAGTGACTTAAAGTTCTAATGATCGGTTTGCTTCAAGAGGATTACGCCTCAAGTGCTTACTCATTTGTACCTGAGGAAACAATAGAGGGTTATTATGAGCAATTGGACATGAACGTTTGTTGCAAGGGCATGAGAAGAACGCCCTGATGAATACAAGTTTAGAACATTCAGATGTCAACTAGTGATACCTAATCCGTCGTTTCACTAGCATTTACAATACTGGAAGCTGTGTTATTAGAAAATGTGATTGTGTAAATGTCTGATGCTTTTATGTATGATGTCACAGTATGTCCTCTGCCTCTTTATTTGCAATGTTTTTCTTCTTTAGCTTTGTTCATTGAATCATTCCAGGTTGCTTTGGGCCGTATGTCCTGCGAATGCTTTTTAAATTTTTTTGGGGGTTGAATTCATTTAAATCCCATTAGAAAAAAGTTTTTATCCTCCAGCGGGGTTAGCGGAATCAGACCTTTGGATCCTGGGCTTGGCCTAAGTAAGGTATTCTTATGGCATTTATATTTACTTTCCAGACCACTCCCACAATCAGTGAACTTAGAGATACTGTATAGCAATATAGTTTAACTACTACCTAGGCTTGTTTTCATAGCATATACGGCAGCCCATTTTCAAATGGTCTTTATAACACACTTAGAATAATACACATTTAATACATGTAATTATTTGAGAGACCAAGACTGATTTATAATTATATAACATAAATGTTGTACAGCGTTATAGTATACTAATCTATAAACAATATGAAATAAACGTCCATAAAAACGACATTCAATCATTTTCAACAACTAGGCTGTGCAGAAATACTTTTTTCGTTCTCTTTCCGAATTTCTCAAAGGAAATATTGTGCTGCCATCTTCTAGTAGTCAACAATGGATTTACTCCCAATATAAACGAGGTAGCCCAGAAGAGACTTAACTGTACAAAACAAATCTGTGCTGTACTATGACTTTATTATAACTTATAGATTTTAAAGCCCTTAGCCCAAAATGTGTCCACCAACTTTGATGATCAATACAATTCCGTGCATTTTCGAATGGGCGACGCAGTAGACCTCAACGCCGGAACGGAGGCAAATTTCATTTCTAGGCGTGGTCGTACCGTTAATCTGCTCAATGTCATCTTTTCCGGCGTGAATCCGGGCGTCTAAAGCTGCAGCGGCGCACAAAAGCTTGAAACAATAAACTGGCTTACTGACAGCTCGCCGGCCGGAGCTGAGCGAGCGAGACGAGGCGGGGGTCATGCATCTGGAATTTTTGTCTGCGCTCCGCCAAACATCCTCGCCCAGTTTCACCTCATTCTCGCTCGCTCACGCACTGGAAAGACAGGCTGGAAAACAAACAAAACAGACTGGCAGGCCTGTCCAGCCAAGCAGAGACAGGCGGACTGGTGGTGGTGGGGAGGGGAGGGGAGGGGAGGGGCAAACACCCAGGTAGATGTAGATTGACAGACTCATTTAGGGAAATATTGGAAAAGATAAAAAGGCTCTCATTCAAGAGCTTCTTGTTCTCATCTGCATGCATGGTGGCGTTTTGCAGCCTTGCGTGCCAAGCGATTACTAATACTGTATATAGGCCCAAGCATTTAAAGTGTGAATAACTAATATGCGGCGCATTAGATTGTAAGGCAGTTCATAAAGCATGTGTGCAGGATTGCTGGAGAGGGAAATATGCAAAGTGGCATACCTGAGTATCACTTTTTAAAAATGTTATCTAAAGGCGCTGTTTTACAGCCTTTTTTACACACGGATGTTCTGCCACGATAAGAGGAGAAAGAATATCATACGCCTGAGTGTTATGTAGACAAGTGTTGCTCCTATTAGTAAACTAGTTTTACCCATTGAAATGAATTAAAATAAGTACTTTTAGATGATGTAAAATGCAGTTGTGAAAAATAGTCAAAGTGTGTAAAGAAAGAATGGTTGGCAACTGCTGTCCATTTTTTTTTTTTCCACTTCACTCAAGCGGCGTAACTCAAGGTCAAATTTTGGCTTGCAGCACAAAGCGACAAATCGAACAAGCGACGGATCATAACTTAAAAAAAGTCACAAGTTCGGGTGTTGCCATTTGCTTGGTTTTGTCCAAAACGAGGCTGATCACTGTTATGATGCGCTTCCAGCAATTTTGCGGGATTTCAGTGGTAGGGCCCAACAGGTAGGGAGTTTTTTAGGTAGAATCTGATTCCGATATTTGGAAGAGTACAATTCCAATAACAGATTTATAGGCCGATGAATTTAAAAATAAATAAATAAATAAATATATATATATGTAATGTGTATATGTATAAAATGAATAATTTACTTTTGTGTAAGATCTTAATGATCTCATCTTTGTCTAGTACTGTAATGTGTATATGTAAAAATGGCTAGCTCACTAGCCATCCAATGAATTGGTCAGGCCCTAGTCCGTGGGAAAGAGGCTTTCTGAATCGCACATCAGGGGGAAAGCATGGGAAAGCCTGCCATGAGCTTCCCCCAGGAAGACCGTATTGTGCGCCGAGTCTCGGTGATGGTCACTTTACCATGAGAACACACTGTCGGCCCACAACAATGGCCCGCAGGACCGAGCCGCTTCTCCTTGTGTGCAGCGATCCCTGTCCACTCCATTTATGGAACAGTGGCGCTCAAAGCCCCCGCTCCAGCCCTCCCCCGCTCACCGCCCCGCCTCGGCCGCCGCCACATTCCTCAAACTGCACACGGTGACCTTAAATATGTACCAGCTGGTAAGCGTACATCCCCCTCGGATCCTCGAGGGTGACCGGAATAGCTGAGTCGGATTGGATTACTTTGCTAATATTCCCCCCCCCCCCCCCAAGATGACAAAAGGCGTAACTGGCGCCATTAACGGCGAGGCCCAAAGCGCGAGGCAGTGTCGCCCTTTCCGAGTTGGAGGGCGGCGAGGCTTCTCTTTTGTCATGCAGAAATCCCACAGCAAGGCTTTATCCACATTGTTACGTGAAGTGGCCCTTCATATTTTTTACACCGAACGCCTGTGCTTGTGTCGAAGTAATTCAAGAAGAGGATAGGGAGACTTGTTTGCGATCCCTGCACGCAATGTGTACAAACCGACCCTTCCTCTCATTATTCGCCATTAATCATGATGTATTATGGCGGCTTCCTCTTTCATCACATGTAGGGCAACTGCAAGCATCTCATCTTGTGAATATGTTTGTCGGGAAAGCAAAGCCGCACGCTGTCTGGCTGATTATTACCTTTTCAAAACCCGCACAAGTCGAGTGCTGTCGATGAGCATAATCCTAATCAGGATATTGTTGATGAAGCCTTTTCACTTTTTGAGGAGACGGATGTTGGTCTTTGTGACGGTCTCGTTCCATATTTTGTATTTCAAACGTATTAAAACGCCTTTTTAAAGCATTAGCTTCGCATCTGTTCTCGCACTCGTTGTCAAAAAATGAAAGGTGATCATAGCACGTCACTTTAAGGAAGTTAAAGATCAAATTGTCAAGTTATCTGATAACTCGTTAAACAAAACGCAGTCGGTGCCAGGTGTGTTAGTGTTCTTCTGGGGTTCCACCCGGTTCCGTCCTTTGCCCGATTATTTGTAACTGAGAAAATAGTCAAATGCATACAGGTGACGCGGTCATTTTTACACAGGCAAAACATGTTGAAGCTTTTAAAATCCTCACACAAACAACAACTTAAATACAGTCCGGGCTGTTCAATAATTCTCTCCGACTGAAGACTCAGAAAAGAGTTTGTATGATATTCTTTAAAGAAAAAAAGAGAAAAAACATTCTATTCTAACATCTTGGCAGGAGAAGAGCCGCAAATTGATAATGAATTTAAGTATCTGTGGCTTGTTTTGGATTCTGTTCTCTTAAGAGTCACACAAAAAAAAATCTCTTCTTGTATTGCATGGTGTATTTTTTTTTTTCTTGCCCTATTTTTCAGTGTTTGTGTGAGAATTGTTACATCAACCTGCCAAGGGACTAAAGATGGAAACTAGCCCATGGCTATAATCTGTCATATTTACATGCAAATGTTCATGAATATGCATTGTCCCTTTTTTAAAGTTCTCACAATCCGCTTTATTCACAGTATATAACTCCTGCGACGGTTTTCTGTGGGAAATTTTCATCCAGAAGAGCATTTATTGGACCAGAGGGCCTGCTTGTATTGTGGCTCCAGTTGATCCCGAAGGTGTTAAAATGTGGTTGAGGTCAAGGCTCCCAAGGATTGGAAAGGAGTCTTCCCACAATGTTGAAGAAATTTGATTTTGGTTGAGTTTTGCTTAGTTGACCTCGCTTTTTTGTCCTTTGCTTGACATTACTTAATGGTTCATTGGCATGCATAGTTCCTCTTCCGACTTTTTTCCCGAATTTAAAAAAACAAATGTTATATCCGTACAACAACATCAAACATGTGGTCTGTTATTTTGAGAGTGTGTGCTCTGCGGTTCGTAGATGGGGCCTTGGTGTGATACACATGTTGTTTATTTCCACCAAACGAAGCTGCATCCCTCTGCCGATGCGAGCTTTTGCCCTTCATGCACGTCGCCACCGCTGGCTAACATGTGGCTCGGAACCTGCGACTTCTGGGCCACGGGGGTCTGCACATGTTACATGTGATAGATCTGGTCGTCTGGGCTAGGGCTGGGCTCGGCTTAGTTTAAATTGATGGTAATTTTATTTATAGATAGATTTGAAGGCCCTGCCCTAGTTTTTTAGTGTGTTCATCCTCCTCATTTCAAGCTTTCTTTGCCTTTGTCAGCCGGTCCAAAGACATTTCCGGTCTTGATTCGCTGGAACTAGAGACAGCCTTGGGAAGCAAAAGCAGCCAAAGAAAAACAAAGCTTTGGATTTTTCTTTTTTCACTCGCGCAACACTCATTTTGATTTGTGTCATCCTGGAATGTATTCAGTCCCCCCCGTGAACTTATCACACCTAGAGTCTGTCTCTGTGTTTACCATTGACAAAATTGCCCTTAGGCCAAAGGGAACGAAAAAAAAACATCAAAGGGTTCGAGGTCTTCATATTTGGCAGTGACAATTTTCTCTCCTGGCTTTTCCTTTTCCTCGCTGACAAGGAGCATAAAACATTTATGTTGACGCTCGTCCGCGCACTCCCCCCCCGCCGCCCCCAGCCACTGATCCACATTCACAGTCGGCTCATTATGGGATGTCACGTCTGCTACCTCCTTCCTTGTTTCCAAACCTTGGGAGAGTGTAAGTGTGTGTGCGCTTTTTTGTCTGGTAAAAAGGTTACCAAGGAAACATGTTAGCAAACTGTGATCCTGTGGACAAAAGGGCCAGTACAAGGTACTGCTGATGTTGTCTGCTGTAGTCACCTCGATAGCATTGATCAGATGGTGCTGCTGTGTCACAGCCTGGCCGATTTTGACCAGTTCCTTGTCGAATGTACGGGACTCTAATGTAGGTCAGTGAGAAATGTACCAATGATGAGTCATATATGTGCTTTTTTTTCAAGTTGTTCATTTGTCAGTCCCTGTTGAAGTTGAATGTAAAACTGACAATATTTCGACACCAACATGTTCAAACTGTCACATTTTGCTGTTGTGTTGGTAACAAACGTCTGCTAGCGTATAATGCTAACATAATGTGAGCCACCGCAGTTAGACTAATGGAAATCGGCAAAGATCTTACGTCATTCTGAACCTGAAATGTTGGCAAGGTGACTACGACTAAGGTTCGAGCGGAGGTGAGAAAGATGAACTGCGGTATAGTGGGGGAACACTGCGAGTTCCTTCTCTCGCCTCCAATTTGCAAGCTGCAGAAATAGGTCAGTGTGTGTTGAAAGACAAGTGTGTGTGAAGGCTTAGGATCCCAGAATGTTCTCTATAGTGCCCGTCCGCAAAACGGCCAAATAGCGAGCCCCCAGAGGAATGCCCTAGCATAGATGACGATCCTCCGCGGCCATTAATGCTGGAGGGTCTTGACGCCGGCATGCCATGTTTTGGAATCCCGCCGACTCTGCCAATTGAAGCATTGGCCACGAGGCTCTCATCTGCTAAGTTACGGGTAACTGCACGTCACGTGTCCCAAGCGGCCGAGTGTCGGAGGTCGAGTGGGGGCTCGTGCCACTCGGGTGTGGCAGCGTGCCAAGCTCCCGTTTCCAACTCCGGGTTCAAGATGCTAATCCGAGGCATGGCTGTTGTTGTGGCCCCTCTACAGGGCAGCTGCTCGCTTGACACAGAAGTCATTTGGCAGAGGTTTCCACAATGCGCACAATTATTTATTGGGTGCGAAATGTACCGCGTGTGGTTCATACATGAAACCCGTAATGAAACATGGTCTTTGTCTTACCTGATGTAAGCGAAATCTTGTGTTCTCTACTCTGATGTTTCTAATGATGTCTTCATCGAGCTATTGGTGACGTGTCTGCTGTGATTTGTGCGTTTCATCTTTGTGGGAATATGACAAACAGGACTCCATGTACTTCCATGTCCTTCCGCCTTTGCAATTGCATCAGGCAGCAAAGGGAAACCTGCTGACTCGAACACTATTTGAATGGTGGCTAGCGATGTAGCTGGGACAGGCAGGGGTCACCCGGGAAGATTAGCGCTTATTGGAAAGGTCGTTGATGCAGTACCGCCTTCAAATCCACTCTTGACCTCGTCGGCGAACCCGACACAGTCCGCTCACGCCTATTTTGTAAACGTGCGCAACATCTAGTTGGCCGGGAGTACAGTTTCACTCCTCTGCCCTGTTTGCTTTGCAGAACTAATATGGGCGCATGCTCGTAGGCACTGAAGGCTCAGGTACCAAATGCATTCATTCCATGGAGATGATGTACGGTACAGCTTTGCTCCCCCAGTGTCAGTTCATTGTGAGCAAAGCGAGCTGCTGGTGGCACCCCGTGGCTTCCCCTTATTACCTTGTGACAACCTCTCTCCGTTTTGACTCGTTTTGTCACAGTCGCGTTAGCTACAGCAGCGATGCGCATGTAGTGTCTGCTCTCATTTGTTTGCGTTCAACTACTGGGGAACGGAATTAGCCAGCCAATCTGGTGGCAGCGCCTCCTGTTTAAGGCAAACTGCATGGGGTGCGGTGCGCCTCCCGTGGATGCGGCTCGGCACACAATTGATTTGCCGTGGCTCGCAATGGGCTGCATTAATGCAATTGTACGCGATGAGGTGTCAAAAGCATTCACATAAAACATCAGGCTGCTGGTGTGCGCACCTTTGTCGCCTGGGGCCAGTATAATACACACATACGGGTAGATTGTGCATGGAGATGGTCTCAGCTCCCCGGTACGGTACTAATATTAGTCATTCTTTGCAGAGGATGAAGAATATAAGCCATTGTTTAT
Organism: Filicampus tigris; assembly: GCF_054856515.1. Lineage (NCBI taxonomy): Eukaryota > Metazoa > Chordata > Actinopteri > Syngnathiformes > Syngnathidae > Filicampus > Filicampus tigris. The sequence continues at coordinate 13,885,865 of NC_141236.1, read as the reverse complement.
TGTTTTACTCGTCTAAATGTGTTGCTCTACTGTTTATGTTGAAGTATCTGTTTCTTAAATGGTTACAGCACTGTGACTCCAGTGCTATTCGTCCATGGCATTTCCCATTGTGTTAGCATTAAGCTAGCAGACTTGTTTAGTTTGACTGTGAACTTCAACTGGGAGTAGCAGCATGAAATCTTATGGAGGGAACTGTTCACTGTACTATCTTGTGTTTTATTTTCCTAGACTTTTATACATGCTTTTTTTTTGTCAGGGGCTTTCATATTAATCTGGCCTTGTACGTATTTTGAAGCAGACCTCTTGTATCACTGATCATTTGGATAAGGCATTAGAAGATAATGAGCTTTTTTGAATGACCTTGCTTGTAGGAAAGATATTCTCCTGATACGGTATTTTTGTTTTTTAAAAATCCATTTTTTACTCTTATTTGAAAACTGTAAAAGCACACGTCCTTTGATTTATTTTACCTCCTGTTATTGGCCCACATTTAGAGCTAATGACATCCTCCGCGCCATAAAATTCCAGAATCATTATCTCGTCTGAATGGATGTCCTCATGCAGAACTCTTCATTAGCCTTCGTCTCGTCTGCGAGGGCGCCGCAAATGCCACCGCTGTGATCTTTGTTGACCACGTGTTCTCGTAAAGACATCGACTGCTGGTTTTAGACCGGGCAGGTGCTGCCCACACACTCGGGTCAGCCTGGCGTGGAAAATAATGGATACGGATCATTAAAAATATAGTCAGCGGGCATGCGTGGTAAAAATGTCATCCAAAAACGTATTTTAGTTGCCGTCATGGAAATTGACCAGAGCAGGGGTGACACGGGATCAGATAATAGAGGCGATATGAGGTTGCATTAGAAAACAAACTCAAACGAGACGCGGCCGCAATAGAAGATGCCACTAAAGTATACAAGAGGTCTGAGTTTTAAGTTAAAAATGAATGCTGTAAAATGGAAGAAAAGTAAACAAAAATACTTGCTTGCATAAAACGGACAGAACAACAAAGCAGCCGTGCACTCACAACTGACACCGAGGCACTCTAACCACACTAGCAAACTATCTGAAGGGAAGACTCATTTAGAAGACACGTTTTTTTTTCTCATCACTACTAAAAAGTATTGGTCTCACACATTTGAAAGTTTAGCTGGGTACAGAAATCAACCTTCCTTTGGGCTCCCTTCATAAATGAAATGAAAGCCCGCTAAGGAACCTCGAAGTGGAGAGGCCGCCCTGGTGAATCCACGCCGGCAAGCAAATGCGCGGCAGTGTGCAAACACCAGCTCACCTAATGACCAAGTGCAATGGGCTAATTTACTTGACGGCTCTTCTACTCCGGAGAAAATAAGACTCGCCAACGGGAACAGATGGCTGCTTAACCTCACCGTTTCTATCTGGAGGGAATTGCGGCTCCCAGTGAAGCACAAAGGCAGTGATTTCGATTGGTTCAAAACAGCTCAGACTCACACGATGAACACTTCTATGAATGATTTCTACCAGTTATTGGCTCAAATCAATAAGCAATTACAAACAACAGGTGGGAAAAACTAACATTATGGAATTTAGGTGCGCCCCTCATTATGTGTATTGAATTTTTTAAAGCATATTAATGACCCTTCAATACAAGATAAGTCATTGCACCTCAAATGAACTTCGATGATGGGAATCATTGACAGTAGCAAAGGAGACGCTCTCACACCCACGCAGAAATGTCTGTTGATCGTTAATCCAATGAGTTAATTGTTAATCGATTAAAGAAACAACTTCCCCCATTGGTGGATATTTATGCTGGAGCGGCCTCCACAGATGGCGCAACTTTTCTTAGTCATCGCTTGACATCATAAAATTGTTAGCCTGCCCAAGGTGAAACACGGTTACCTCAGAAATGATTTAGCGCTCCTCGCCTTTGCTTCTTCATAAAAACCTCCTTTCTCATTTTTGTTTTGAAGTGCATTTTAAAGATTACTTGTGACCTTGTTATGCTTACAGAGGAGCAGTGTGAGGAGGCTGGCAACAAAAATGAGTCCACCCCTAAGTGAAAATTTAAAAATGGGCCTTATTAGCTTTTTTCCACCCACTCGTGCTCTACACAGATGCTTATGGCTGGCAATCGGCCTTTATATACTACCCAAGCAGTTTTTTTTTTTTTTTTTTTTGTAGCAATTACTATCCGTTAGCCTTTGCTGCAGGTGATGGGTTGACAGCTTCAATTGTATTTTAAAGCGCCCTCGCACATTTAATCAGAAATAAGGGTCCCGTTCGCCCCCTTCATCCAGGAAGCTGGCAGAGCGCATGTGAGGAATCGCTAAGCAGTCTGGGTAATTATTTCTAAATCAATATTGTGACAAGCCGAGCTGCCAGTGCGTGTGCCAAATCCCGGCCTCGTCAGATCTGAGCGCTCCGCATCCCCGCGGAATCTCTCTCCCGAGCTCAAATGTTTCGGCCTTGATTGATTTCCTGCATGATACCTTTCACGCGACGGCCATCTGCAATGCTAACACGGCATTCAGGGAGCGTTCCTCATCGACCAGAAACCGCAGCGGTGGAATACAGTCAAGGCGGAGCTGCTTTCACACTGCCTGTAAAAGCGGACTTCTTCACACCTTTTTTCCGTGTCACTGCACTTTCTAAATGACAGCGGACTGGATAAAGGTCAAGTTGATGACAATTTTCAGCCTTTGGATTTGAACTTTACTGTCCGGCTGAAAATAAAACAGACAATTACACTTGCGTATTTAAAACAACCACAAGTTAAGTCTACTAGCGTGATGCTAATGCTACTTAGCATCTATGTTGTGGTGCTGTAAACCTTTCAGAAAATTTCAAGCTTATGACTTGAACATCGATCCATCCATTACCTGAATTTTCCAAAGTTATGACGGTATTTACAGAATAAGCGCTTTTCAAGATGACTATTTTTACACACTTCTCTAAGTTTAGGAACAGCCACAGCTCTTGGAACATATTGTATGTATAAATGCAGTCTAGTGTTTGCTTGACCACATCACTACAACAGAACAGAGAACAAATCACAAACCATATTGTCCCCTGTGACCGGCACAACTAATAAAATGTTAAACCTGCCGTTCCGATTTTCATTCAGGGAGCCTTCGTAATGACAGTGGGCCACAGTGAAGATATAAAAAGTCACCTCCAGCTGCATGTTTGACGGCCACAGTGTAAAACCGCCACCACCAAACCCACAGACTGTAAAACAAATTAAGCTTTTGGGTTTATTTCTAAACGGCAAGAGAACTGCTTGTTAGGGCAAAGTCAATTGCCACATTGTGACTTCCACACCGAGAAACGTTGAGTTTGTTCGTCTATTGTATGCTGAATCTGCCCGAATTTTTTTAGAAAGCCCGTTTCATGAATGTATGTGGATGCACAAAAATGTCTCTTGGACCCCTGATAGAAATTAAACAGGAAGTCCGTCATTTTGGTTTGAAGCAGATATTTGGGGAAAATTCCAGAGGTAGTAGCATTTTGACTACAACTATCTATCTCAGGAATTTGCCTTACAGGAATTAGACAGATATGTCGATATGATAAATTGCAAATCTTTTTTGTTTATACACTGATTCTCAACTTGTAGTACTAGTACCACTAGTGGTGGCAGACTCCCTCTCTCAAAGACTCATTGTCCAAAATGGAACCGAAAGTCAGCCATTTTGGCTAGCTATAAAACGTGGTTGCCCTTGTTTCGCGTTTAGTGTCAGTTGATAACATTCAAAGGCAAATCCAACCAAGATGAAAAAAATCAATTCAAATTCAATTAACTCCTTTTGGAAACCAGAGCACCTTTCATATGGTGGATCTTGACATGGTTGAGCCAACTTCTCCGTCGTTGTTTACACTCTTGTTACTAACCTATTGATATTCTCGCCATCAGATGGAGCAAGTGAAGAGAGTCAGACTGTCTATTAAAATTGTACTCTCTCTGCTTTGTCCTATTATGTCCTCCTTGAGGGATAACTGGTCCATGTCCTTGCCGTTTGCATAGATTGTGTGTTCCGTGTGTGTGCGCACGTGCGTGTACTTTGTTAGCATGCACAGCACATTGAAGCAGGAGGTTGCGGGCTACACACACACATCCGCACACGCAGTCACTCACTATCTGTATGGAATTAAAAAGGATTCAAGTGGAGACGGCAGCGTTCAATTCCATCACTGCGAGACACCTTCTGTTTTTGCTCTGTTGATCAGGCAAGCCATTGGGGTGCGGAGGTACGCCAACAGCCAAGAGTGATTTAGATTTCAAATAGACTTGTGAAACATTTCTCAAATGCATACATTTCATGAAAGAGTTCTGTTTTTTTATGGTATGTGCGGAGAGGAGAAGGTGCACCAAATCTGTTGGGATGTTGAAAGTGGTGCATGGTTTAATTTTTTTTTTTTTTTTTTTTCTAAATCTACCATAGACGAATTCGCCTTGACTACTTTAGGATTTTGGGGGATTCAGATGTTGTGATTTTTTTGTAAACTAAAAAATGAAGAATTTAATTTAATATAGTAATGCCCACACTCCAGATTTATTTTGATATTTAATGTTAAATTGAGAGGTGGTGTGCCATCTCTGTAGAACATGAACATTTATGTAAAATAAAATCTGCAAGAATTTTTGAGGTATTTTTTCATGGTGTGACCCCTAAATGAATTCATTGTGGGATTTGCCCAATAAATGTGCAGTTGAACGCTGAAGGCTCAAAATGTGTCATTTCTGGCACAGTGTTTAATCCTAATATCCCACTACGCAGCGTCAACGCTGTGGCGCGTGTTGCTGGCATCTTGATCGCCGTTAGCGCATCTTGAATGAGGTTATCCATGCCCGCGCCTCCACCCTTTGGGCACCTTCCCCTCCGAAGATGCACATTCCTGCGCTCCATTGGCTGAGCAGGCAGTTGGCATCCTGGCTTTTGGGGTTACTTTGTTCCATTTTGCAGTATTGGAGGTTACGTAGAGTTCATGATGGGATTACACGGAGGCTGCGGGGCCCGGCACTTAACAAAGAGAATTATCAATCCTCTCAAATCCACACCGACGGGGCCCGCGTGGCCAAGAATAGCGCCACCGAAAAATGTAAATGAGCAAAACCAGCACGCTCAGCGGTGGCGTAGATTTGTCCCGTGTGGGCGTGCGCATTCATGTGTGTTTGTGAATTTGAAAGTGTTTCTGCGGGGGTGTGCGTTCACACATGCTGTACGCCAAGCAGCTTTGCACCAGGCAGACAGCGGGGACGAGTGAAAGCTTTTCGCCGTGACACATCCGACTGCGAATTCAGTGTCAGTGTGACAGTAGGTATTTAGCTGTCTATTGTAATCAATTCAAAATGAAATGTATTCATGTTGTCACATTTTCTGCTTTATTTTCCCGAATAGTGGACGCCCTTTCCAAATCAACTCGGTTAACTCCTCATTTTATTTCCGAATGGGAAAAAAATTGTAATTATTTTCATTTCAGTAATAGAGTACTCCAATAAAACTAAAATCTTGCATTAAATTACTCTGACAAGTACAACCAATCCCCCCCAAAATACTCTAAATCTAAAAATGTAGCAACGCTACCCACCTAAAAAAAAAATACACAACCATTTTTAATTTGTTTTTAATTAAGACAATTATCACTGTATTGTATAGAGACACCATTTACTGTAGTGTTTGTGTGTTGCATGTGTGAAGGGGCGTGGCCTAGTGAGAGACATCAAGAACTTGAGTGGGGTTGGCCGGTCAGTGTGTGTTGGTGTGAGTTGTAGCCTACGGCAGCACATAAGTCAAGGTACCACTACCAGTCTAATTGAAAAACCATTAAAAAAACTCTCATCATACCTTGCGTTTTCTTTCGGGGGGGCGGCTGGCGGGGATCCTCCAGTTTCAGTGTGACAATCAATTGTAATTCAGCGTGACTCTGTGCATTTGTGGCCGACTTAGTGGGGCCAGACTCGACCTTACCCGCTGACCTTGTGCTGTCTGGTGGCCACCTGGCTCCTGTGGGGGGAAGGCGGTGTGACAGGGGACACGCTTGGCCCTCCTCACACACACCTGACCAAGATTAATGGCAACTCCGATAGCCGTCATTATTCTCCCTAATGGCAGATGCGTATGGCCCTGGGCCCAGAGCGCTGCTACCAAACAGACACCTCCTGTTGTACTTTAGAGCATCTGCGACTCAGACTAGTGCAACAGTTTGAAGAACATTACACTTAAATGGATGTTTAATGTTCTGTAAAAGGGGCCCCACATAACTGATGAAAAGCTCTAATCGTTTTGTTTTTATCTGAAAAACAAAAAAAATCGATATTACACTCCGCGATGACTGTCCACTTAAATGTTTAGCATACCGTCCATATTCTGAAAACGTTATTTTTACCCTTTAAAACAACACGATTCATAAATAACCATATAGGAGCATTCCATCGTTCTTGTATTCTGTATTCTTTTCCACTGCATAGCTAAACAACCAGTGAAATGCATTGTTTTTTGGTGTCGTATTTTAATGAGTAAAACTTGTGAGAATCACGACACAAAACAAGAGCCAGATGTAACTTCTTTGTTTTAATAAACCAAATGCTGACAACTTTGGACACTGAAGTAATGTTTTGAGTTGAAATGTTACCAATAAATGTTGTATTCTGTCGTGCCAGAATACAACTGATGACTATACTTTGAATGATGCTTATTGTAGTGTAACATATGAGTGCAATTCTTTTGTTCCCTTTCTAAGTTTGTAGAAGTTTGTTCTTGTTTTACCAAGATACACATTACACACTCCGAGAAGTAATCGAGAGATTCCTACCCATACTTGTGCTGGGCAGTTTACCACAACTCTCTCATCTGGTCAATATGTCACTTCAGACTGGAACATTTCCAAAGGCCTTTAAAAACTCATTAGATCTCTTCTGATGACAAGTAGTCTACTATGAAGCCATAGTACTGAGCAATTACAGGCCCATGTCAAACCTACCATTCTTTGGCAAAAACCTAGAAAATGTGTCTACTAAAAGCTTACAGCTTCCTGTGTAATAATGTTGATACTTTCTAGGATGTAGGCCCTCACCGCAGCACTGAGACAATTGGAAATCAGTAGTAATTGGTGTCTCAGACCACCTAACCTGCGGGGTTCCCCACAGGTCAATCCTAGGACCTCTATTCTATCAGTCTTTACACGCTTCGAATTGGCCAGTTAATATGCAGCTATCGTGTCCTACTCCAACTATGCAGATGACGTTCAGATCTACGATTCACTGATGGTAGAGCCACATGGGCCCTGAGATTCATTGTGTCACTGGAACAGATCGAACAGATCATTGCAAAACAATGTTTCCCACCTCAACTCAGATAAAACCGAAATCATTGTCTGGAGCCCAGAGAAACAAAGAGAAAGTGTTATCGGTCTCCTTGAGACTCTCTCTAAAAGGTAATAAAGTTAGAAACCTAGGGGCAATATTGGACTCAGACCTGAATATTAACAGCCACAATAAATCAATAATATCATATTGTCTGTTTTAAAACATTGAACGATTTTATGTTTTAGCTTAGCACGATGGGATTTTGTACCACTGGGTAGCTAAACAACCAATAAAAACAAGTTATATTACCTGCCAGGTAAAACTGTACATTTGTATTGTCACGGCTTTGTGTTCTTGCCGGAGCAAAGATACTTGAAACATAATCGAGAAAACATCTGCTTTACTTTGTTTTACTAAACCAAGTTTGCAACTTTGGATATTGACCGTAATGTTTTGAGTAGCTAATATATACAAATGCTAGTTTTAACTTGGTGTGATTATGTTTTCTGCTACTGCATAGTAGCCAGTGAGAAAACTTTTGTATTCATTGTTTTGTAACAACTATTTCCGTATTGCCCCTGTATAAACTCAGAGACACAACTCATGCTGAAACTCAATGGATTTTCCTCATTTTCCTCAAGTACATGTCATTAGTCTTCCAAACATTATTATGTGCTAGTTGACAAAACATGTCTAATTATTGTAGTTTGTCATGAGTTTTGGGTGAAATATGTCACTGTCAATGACTTTTTTTTTTTTTGTGGCTTGAGGGGACAATCTGACAGTTCTACATTTATATCCATCAAATGTGTTTTCCAGTTGAGTCTTATACATTAAGCCCCGTCACAACCCTCTTCATCCCTCCTAATTATCTGGAGATGAGGGCCAATGAAGTCCATAGAATGGTCTGTTGCAGGGAGGCACGCTGGCATTGAGAGGGAAAGCATTGTTGCAGTAAGATGGATGGAGAGGTATTTGTATGGAAGGGGGGAAATGAGAGAGGGGGGGGGGGTTGGTTTGCCTGCCTGCCTGCTGCCTCCCCTCATTGCAACATCTGCCTCGGAGACTACAACAGATGCATAGGCAACAAGGGGAAAGGCGACGGGGATGCAAGTCCATGTTGGACGATGGAAGGGCAAATCTTGTAACCAACATTTGTATTGTATCATCAAAAAATGTAAAACAATGGACATTAAACCCTGAAAGACCACATTATTTATAAATAGGTTAACCACGGAGCAGGTAATAATGCAGAAAATAACAGCTTGCAATTAAAGGGTGTCTAGGTGTGTTGGTTGGGCACCTTCTCGTGCGTTACCACCATTTGTCTAAATTTACCGTAATGGGCACACTATTTGCTGTTCGTCATGAAGGCCCTGCCGCTAAGCATGCTTCATTTGAATGAATTTCCAATTACCTGACATTAAAGGTGCCTGGTATTGGTGCCGGAAATTGCTTCGCACGCCATCTGTTGTACAGTTTCACACCCCGCGATTCTAATATTTACACTTTCGAAATACAAATGTTCCCCTTATCCTTACCTTGGCTGATAGGATGCTGTTTAATTTCAATGCGCTGGTATTCTTCTGATGAGACCTGGACAATTATTGCACTGTGCATTGGGGTACTGCCGGACAGCTGCTGGAAAATAGATTGGGGTTTGATCAAAATTGGCTGCAGTTACTGCTAGGTTTTTGTTTAATTGCTTCAGTTAGACTCAGGTACCTTGTTAGATTATATCGTTAGTGTGTCCTGGATCATTTGCCATTAGATGGAAGCCGCTAAGTGAACCATTTTTTTTAGGCTGATTTCCCAAAATGTGTCAGAGAGAGCCATTCAGAAATTTTAGTTTTATTTTTGATGATGTTTGCAACAAAAATTAATGACAGTGTCGTTTGACAGCTTGGTGTTGAAGTTCTGCCTCCAATAGTGAAAATGGAGTCCATGTCTCCATTGACACTGGCATGTTCATCATTGCCCCTGGTTGTCATAGAAACGAAATCTGTACTTGGCATTGGCCCAACAGTTGAGAGAGCTGGGTGAGGAGTCCCCTTGAAAGGACTGCCCCTCTCAAAACAGGCTAATTTCAGGAAAGTGGGAACAAATGTGTAAAGGTACCATAACCAGTACAGAGTGACTTAACATCTGAAACAATGTCCTTTACTCTTTAATAGCCACTACTGGATGGTAGTTCGCCTCCCCGTTTGTCCCCCTGAGGCTTTGCGGGGATTTATGGTCTTATCAGCTGCCGAAAACCTGGTTTGGACACTGAGCTGCGAGCGCACCAGCGGACCTCGAGCGCTGCTTATCAGCCTGCACCGGTGGCACAGACATGGACCGCTCCTTATCTCATCAGTAAGGCTGGCAGAACAGCGGAGTATCGGGAACACTGTCGGGAGGTACTTACTCCAGTCGATGGTGCAAGTGTTTGCAGCTTTTACGGCTTCTAGTCCGCTGAGACTTTCTACTAGAGCGTGTCTTTGGGATTGTTTGTCCAATCATCCAGTAGAGATCACAGATGTCACAGAAACTTTGAAAACCCAATACAGTGGTACCGTGACTTGTGTGCCCCAATTTACAAGCTCTTCCAGTAAGAGCCGTTGCTTGGTTTTATCTTGGAATTAAGTTAAGAGCTTGGACACAGTACAAATTATATTCGTAAGTCAAGCTATCACTCTGTTGCTTTTCCTGATCAATGCCAGATGACTGATGGTTGTGCTAAAACTCCCCTCAAAACCTCTCGACATTTCACCTATTGATGAGCGACTGGTAACCAGTGCCTCGAGGGGCTCGCGGGTACCACTGACCTTTTCCGGTGGCGGTGCGAACTTTGATCCGCTCGCTGCGTGTGACTCATTAAAGAACCTGCTACCGTCCGTGACCTTCTGCAAGATAAATGGGAGGTGCCAAATGTCAGCGCCAACCTGAAGCCACGTCGCATGTTTGCGTATATATACGTTGGAGATGTCTAGGAATAGAGAGGTAAGGGCGCTTTTGATTTTACATGGGCACAGTGACCTATTCGGAGGATTGTTGTGGCGGGACCGGCCATTATGCAAAACGGCGATCCAACAGTCCCGTCTGGCAACAACGATGGCCACCCTCATGTTAGCACCCCTAGAAGGCACATCAGAGACATAAACAAGGGAACTCTACAAAGATTTAGAACAAAAAAAAAACTTTTGGATTAATTATAAAATGTCTCCAACAACCAAGAAGAGCCAATTGCGAATTATGTTGGGTTCACACCCAATGATTTTCACAGTCTCAGACTAAAAACTGAAGGTCAGAAGGAAGTTTGAGTTTTACTGGCGTCACAGCAGGCAACAGTGATCTCCATAGTTTAGTGTATAGTGATAATGTCATCTTTTTTAGATCAGTCATTTAGCTAGTCTTGGCCTTATAACAATTCAGACGCGTTTGATATTATCCAGTCTTTCATTTCAGTCTTTGTGGTGACGTGACATAACCAACAACGAATAGATAGCTCAAACAAAACCGGAGATGAACTAATCAAAAAACTTGGTCGTGAACAGAGAACCCACTGTTTTTCTCCTAAATGCGATATGCCTATATTTCATTCCGTGTCTAAGGACGTCATGTTTTCTGGTTTTAAGTTATCTAGGTAAAAATGTTGGGTAAAGAGCCTCACAAAATTGGATCTGATTTGTATCTTTTTTTTGTCAGCCTCGAAGTCAATTTAACTTCGCTATGTGAAATTTGGTAGGCATGTCTGTCATAAATTCAGCCACAGGAAATCTCAAGAAGCCATGCCCTTTAAAGACACAGGAAGGCTAACTACGAATTCCCCAATCCTTTGGCATTGTACCATAATCCAAAACTGGATTGCATTATCGGAGTGGTAATTCAAATACTCAGTCTGTTAGTACAAAGACCTGTTTTGCAATTTATTCATTATCAAAGTGACCTCCTTTTGAGGTGCAAGGCGGTGTTGTGCAAAAGGCAAACCTGTGCTTGCTTTTGCTGGCGACGCCCAATCTCTGAAATCAAAGTATGTTTATCTGAGTGTTAATCTGCACAACCTTAAATAAGAATGATTTGAGCTGAGTCATTGGCCATGTTCTCAGCTGAGCCTGATGCCAAGACCGGTTTAACACATCTTGTTCTACCGTTTGTTTAGAAAATCCCAGTGTCTGTTGTCAAAAATGTTGGATAAGAATGAGTCAATCCAGTTCTTCATACACAGGATTACGTTTAGCGCAGCCCTTTGGATGCAAATGTTTCTGTGAGCCCTTCCGACGCCAACAAAAACAATAGTTGTGATCTTCCAAACCTCACCCACCCACACATTGTACCACAGAGCCAAAGAGGAAGAAAGGCTGGTTAGAACCACAGCACTTTTTAATGCTGAGGTAGATTAGTGTTTACACCATTAAAATGGGTCATACCACCAGTCACTGCGAGTATGGTATTTGCATTGTTGGGAATACCACGTCAGATTAGTACATTGTTTTCATGCTGAGTGAAGAGCTAAATTTGCCATGGCCTGCTATTTTAAACCAAGATATCTTTTGATTTTTCTAGCATTTTGGGTAGCAGTTTTGTCTGTTTTTTTATTCTAACAATATATTTTACATTTGAAATTCTCATTTTTAAGATATGTGAAAAATCACAATTGAAAAAATCTAGAAATGATACCAAACCGCAATTAAGATTTCAATCTGCGCACCACATGATTCAGATGTTAGATATGTCTTTTAAATTTCAGTGTCCAAGCTACCCTTTTGCTCGCCTGCATTTCTGCATTAAAAAAAGGCTTTTGGACAGGTGTCATTAAAGTTAATACCCCCCTCCCTCCGAGTGCCCTCATGCTATCGCGCCGTATCTTACCGCCGCCTTTCAACACTCAGCTCCCATCGCTCTAACGGGGGCTTTTAAAAGAAAAAGGTGAAGGGAACAGAGGCCTGAATCAAGCCGACCGCCTCTTGAAAATAATCAGTATTTTAATCCTGACATTTCATTGCAAAGCCAGTGATGATCTGATTGCTGTTCCTCTTACAGGGTGGGTGGTGGGCGATTGGCGATTTAACCAATCATCATTATCCCTTCAAAACAGGCCAGAGCTATGCATATAGATGTGTACATCATCCTAAAAATAACCTTCTGTCAAGGTTCATTACAGTCAAATCATATTAAAGTGTAATTCAGCACAGGAGTCTTGACTCTCCTGAATTAGGCTTGATGTCACCCTCCCTCTAGATCAGAGGTGTCAAACTATTTTTTTGTCACGGGCCACATCATAGTTATGGTTTCCTCTCGGAGGGCCATTATGACTGTGAACCTATATGAGATCACCTCATATTACATATACACAACAAATTGATAAAAAACTTGCTTTGAAATCAGAAGCCAGTAAAAACTGTTCAAATATTATATTTATTTAAAACAGTGTTAACAAAAACAAATGCTTGCAATTCCTCCGCGTTTTTGAAGGTTAGGAATATTTGAAATGTTGTGTTAGCAAGAAATATTGAAGTCCATGCACATAATTTGCCTTCGTGGGCCACATAAAATGATGTGGCGGGCCGGATCTGGCCCCCGGGCCTTTAGTTTGACAACAGTGCTCTTTGTACTGTAGATGAAAGGATAGAAAGTCGGGTGCATTTAAAGGTCATCTGTCATGGCATCCTTCCTTAGAATAAGCCGTCTCACCGAGTCAGTGTCTTCAGTGTGTCTCCTCTCTTCCCCTGTCTTCAAACCATACCGCTGGACACTTGACCAAAGGCTGCGCGAGTTGACGTGTTTAAGGGTGTGAAGCGGAAAGCCGACTCCATCAGAGTCCCAATTAAAGAAAGATGCTAACTGGACGACTTCCTAAAATTACTCCTCCCACATTTCATCTTGTATGTGTTGCCATGTCCCTGTAATCTGCCAAATCTGCCTTCAGAATCAGGAGTGCTGGCCCATGATACGTACTGTACTCACTATTAGAAATGGCTTTTCAAAAGCTAGCGGACGTGCAACCGATGCCTCAACTCCGACTGGCTTTATTATAGTTACTGCTGTGCTTTCATTTCGAAACTCATCCGTCACATAGCGAGCGTCGGTCGCTCTGCCCTGAGCGCGGTATCCGTGCAGTGCTGAGTTTTGGTGCGGAATGCACAACGGCAGGCGGAGGAGGGAGTGTCGGTCTTGCGTGGGCTGTTGACAGATTGATGTATAGCACTCACCCCCTTTGGAAGATTGATGAATAACTCTTCGGCTTCTTTAGAGACTCTCGAGCAGTGCAAATGTTGCAGGCAGAGCAGTGGGTACCTGGGTTGCCCACCATGCTGACTTTTGATCATTTTCTTTATTAGTTTCAATATTTCACTGGAAAGTTCATCCAGATGCAATATATGCTTTCAAGTGCAATTTCATCTTGACAGTACTTCATATTTCACCAGGCCTGGAAAGGGAATTTGGTACCTGGGCCTTTCCCGATGTAATTCACCTCCTGAAACAACCACAACCATGTCGCAATTATCGAAACCATACAAACTATGCAAAGATAGCACACAAAAAAGTTCTGATCATGAATTGTGGCTTTCGAGACATGTCTCAAAGTAACATTATTTTCAAACGTATTTTTGGGGTGTTTTGCTGATGCTGCCTGAGGCTCGTCTCAATGTCTGGCTCTGTGGCCCGTGTCATCAAAGAGATGGATGGACAGTGGCTGTCGCATCGGCTCTTTTTAACAGGGGCCTGGAGGAGCGCACAAAGGCGGCGACGGGATGGATTAATAGGGGACATGCGGTGACGGATGGGGTGACATCAGCAGACGGCTGTTTCAATTTCAGCCGCCCACTCTGCATTCTTGCGGTGATTCATCATGCGGCCGCATAAAGACGTCTAGTCTCACTTTGCAGTAGATTCACGTTAATGTTTTTGTGTGTCAAATAAAATAGATTTGTATACTATATATACAATTTGTATACTAATACTAAAAGTCAAGCATTATAATACTAATAGTTTATTGTCACAAACATATATCACTGTGGTATTTTCAGCCACAACTCCATAACAAAGTGAACCCCCGCTGTATCGTCGTTCGTTGTTCGCCCGTTGTAAAGAGTGAAGCAATTGTTTTTGTTTTTACAATGTACAGTATCCTTGTACACTCTGTTTTTATGTGCTGCTGCTCCATGTGTGTTAAAGTAGCAGTTGTTTGAAGGTTTATAACTGCCAAAACCACTATGTTAACTTCCGTTAGCCTGTCCATGGCGATTCTCGTGTTAGGACAACATTAAGCTAGCGGACTTTCGTGAGATGTAATGATGAGGTTTGTCGCTGTATGACCGAGCACCACGGACATGACAGTGATTGATTCGACGAATTGTCTGAAAGCCAATTGGCCGGAAACGCTGCGTGAAAGTTGCTGGCGTTCAATTCCAACTTCTGAGGGAATTCCGGCTTCCCACTTAGTTGGTTGCACGTGCGCCTCACCTTGAAACTTATCAGTAGCCTCTTTCCCTTTTACGTCACACTTCCTCTTGCATTCACAGCTGCTGTTCACCTCTGTCAGGCTTTAAAGTCTAAGTAGACACTCCCACTAACCGCTTGTGTGACACTTAAGTCGTAACTCGTGGGAACTGCGGGAAAACGGTAAGATGCACGAAGCGGTACAGAGGTGAAAAATGAGAGGAAGCTGAGTGGGGTACACGAGGAGCACGTTAATTATTGATGAGCCTTCCACCGTGGCTAATAGGAATCACATCTGTTTTAATTATTGAACGCCTGACCGTCTGTCTTCATAAGCATTCTCCTCTGGGGGCCGTGCTCCCTGACAGATGTATTCAATTGTTGTTTATGCATGATCTGGAGGTACACGCCAGTTGAAATGGATGCGCTGGAAATGATTTATTGCAACCGAAGGCCAAAACTTTCCACCGCTGCTTCCCTTTCTGTGTGTCCTGCCTGAGGCTGGAGCGCGAGGGGACGGTTTTAAGGTCATCTAACGTTACAGGTGAAATACGACTATTGGCAGATGTTGTGAGCTGCAAATAGCACGCTGTCAAAGGATACATCTTTGGCAGGCACCTGCATAGTCAAAACCTGGATTTTTTTTCTTCCCTTTTGGACAAGAAAATCATGAAACTTGGCCAGCTCGAGTTGTCTTCTTGCCTCTCGAGTCTAACGGTACTCAGATCCGTTGCCAACTGGCTCTCAGTCAGCGAGATAGTGGCGATACCGGAGTAGCAGATGGCACCGGAAAAGGCTTAAGGTATCTTCCCGAAACATGGGGTCCTGGCTTCGATAAAAGTCAGCAGAAGGAAGCGCTTGCTTTTTGCTCGAGATGAACTCCGGTGTTTTGTTTGCTCGTGTCTTTGACTCTCAGTCATGCAGTCCCGAACCGACTACAAACATCACATCCACGCAGCCGTCTCTCTGCTTTCTAATGGGCCCCTGGAGAGCTGCTATTGAAAGGCAGAGCAGCCGTAGACGGTTATCAGTACCTGCCTTCTGCTGGCAAGCCACTAACAACACCAGAGGTGCGCATTCATCACCTGCCATTGTCAGACTTGATCAATGTTTCAATTAGACAACATCAAAAAGACATTTTAACGTATTTATCTTTTTTTAATACAAATTTTCATCACACTAGAAGACAACTAGAATCAGTTGTCAGGAAGTGGACTACAATTTGTGCCGCAACAGACATTTCATGACGAATGCATATGAATAGCACATTCCTGCTTCTTTCAGCTCGTAACGATGGGTAGTGTAAGGGTGATCGGCTCTTCATTTCACCATCTCATGAGTCCCTGAAGTGTGGCTTTGAGAAGAAGAAAAATTCTGACTTTAAATGATGCCCGTTAAAAATGCAGCCTCGTAAAACATGCAATCGTTGGTTGTGGAGCAGTGCAATCTAGTTCTTTGAATCTCATTATGGTACAAAGCCAAAATCGTCATCAAATTGAAGTTTCAGGTTTTCGTTGGACAGCTACGATCCAACAACGAGCCCCAATTACCACACATACATTTGAACGTTTGACCCACCAAACCCTTTGTCCTTACAGACCAAGCTGCTGGCGCTGCAACAAATCAAATAAATGTTCCTGACACATGCTTGCTTCAATAAGGGCCCCCGCCTTATTTTCACAGATGCAGACATCCTCAAGGATTAGCCTCTCCTTGCTAGATGACGGACCGCACTGTTGTAGACAAGCCCATCTGACGAATGGGCCCTATTAAACACCTTCTGCAGGACGTGGCTTGTGGAAAGAGGCCGGAGGGTGGACTTGCTGGGAAGGGGATGGGTGAGGACTTGTACTGCCGCTGATGGATGACTTCGGGGATGGTCTTTACCGCACGTGTCATACAGCATCTTCCGACGTATTGATGGGCTAGCACAAAGTATTGCGGCGCTCTTGCTTCATGTTGCACAAGCAGGGGAAAAAGGGGAAAGTTGACAGGGAGTATGTAATGCAGCTCTCCCACTCTGCTTCAGTCCATTGGGGGAAATTGCGAAAGCCATGCCGCAGCTGAATGAGGGTCTCCTGTTCTAAAAAAAATAATTGGAGAGAACCTACACAGGACAAGGAAAAAAATGGCAATTGTGTTTGGACTGCTCTTATCGGGATTCTTCTACCACAAACTACATGCCGGGTGTAATACTGAGACTGACTTGTGAGAGGTAGCCCGGTGCCGCAGGGCATCCAGACTGCCAGGAAATGCCAACAAGAGTACAGTAGTAGTAGATGTAGTAATAGAAGAAGCTAGGCTTCTTATCTGGCAAATACGTTGTGGTTGCAAACTCTTGTCATTTTTATTGTGTTGAGTGACTTAAGACACATACATATATACAAACACTAAATACAACCAGTTGCTTGTGTTTTTCTGTCCGTGCTTCAGCTTCCTAATTGGCTATTGTACCGTTCTACGTCACAATCACTGAAGACCACACATATAATGATTGAAAAGGTTCACCATTTCCTATGGTCTCTCCCAACCGTTTAATGAGCACATTGGTGAGGGGAAATCACTCTAAACAAACCCTAGGACCGTCTTTAAGAGACAGTCAACTGTCCTTTGCTGACTTTGATTGCAAGCAATGGAAAATGCTCAAATTTGGTCTGGCAATTTTATCCAAAAGCAGATCAAGGGCAACAAAATACTGGATAAGACAATGTCACATCAGGTTTTGCCAAATGGAAAAGCCTCACGTTCTTAATACCAGCCCCACTGAAATGCAATGGATGGATTTTCTATCAGCTGCAATGGATGATGGTTTCTAAACTCAAACGAGGGGGCAAACGAGTGCGTAAATCAACTGAGTGACACTTCCTAATCAGGCGATGAGTGACTGTAAATGAAGAGTCGCAGCCCGCTACCTCTTACAGTGGTGTTATCTTAGCAACAGCGTATTACCCCTTGTTAGAGCCAGCACAATGTTTAAATCTTGATTAGCTATGCGAAGATATGTCACTCATTGAAGACCTCACGCAGGGCGTTGGGGACATTGTGCTTCTTCCCCGCTGGGAACTGACTGCAACTGCTCTTAATCACTGTGTACTCACACACCAGTATCTTATGCTCTTTGTTATTAAGTATAATCACTTGCTATAAAAGTATTAGTGCTCCTTTAGTAGTTTCAAAATGGTTCATTACAGAAACCTGTCCAGGGATCTCTACCCTACCGTTGACCTTGGTTTTTGCCATACATCAGCAGACAATAGTCTGTGACTTTGTGTTTAGATTCCCGTTTCATGTGAATTATTACCATGTCCTGTTATTGTCATTGGGTGGATTCTCCCATGGCTGCAGTGGTTGGGGTTAACCAAGGCTAAGTTTTATGACTTCATTTGAGTGTTGGTGGTCGATAGATGTAAGAAATTAATAGGATGATTATATTGGATTGGAGATTCCCAAATTGTGGTGTGTGTGCATCCCTGGATCTGCGTCAGATCAGCATTGGGTTGCTTGTAGTAGCTATTTTATAAGAAGTTTTTTAATGTAGATTTGAGGGAGGCTATGTCTGTCATAATGTTGACGGTACGATACTTAAAAAGTTTGCTCCACTAGAGAATCTAAGGGAGCTTGTGAAGCCCATTCAGTATTTCCTTATGTCAGTCAAAAGGACGAACAAACATAAAATTGAAGTCTCCATATATATATGTGTATTTACTTTTCTTCTATTCTGCCCAAGTTTTACTGTTGTTGTACCGTGATTAGCCAGCTTTTCAGTCACTTTTCATTCAGTAATCAGATGGCCACTCTGTCACCTCATCTGCAATTTGTCACCAAAGCCCATTTATGTCACGCTAGTTATTCCAAGTGAGTAAATGGACTTCCAAGTATAAACCTTGTACAGTCATCGTGAATAGCTGACTTATCTAGTTCACAAATAAGATGGCATTGTCGTGCATCGCAGGTGTTCCTGAGGGATCATCGCTGGTACATGCAGAGTCAAGCTGAACACTGGGTGATTTGTCAACACAGTCCCCATCCCTGTTCACCAAAAGGTCATGCGATCGTTTTCATTTACGTCCGACCACTGTATCTCGGAGCATAAACGGATACTTCCAGGTGGAAAGGGTAAACACGGAAGATTGATGGCACACTCACTGGTATCATTAGCCACCACAAAAATAACTGCTTTTGGTGTAGATGGTTGGACTAGCTGAGATACTTCGTGTTGGGTTAGCGTTGTCGCCAAGATCCCTTTTTATGATTGTTTGTAGTGATGTGAATATGCTTTCAGGTTCTATTGTATTTGCTAAACCGCTGCTCATTGTGAATTGAGTTGAATTAACTGCCACCACACTGCGCTTGTATCTCAAGTTTTCTCGTAAAAATCCTAAATTGGGTCACTCGAATCTCAAGCTACTGCTGCATGTACAGGATATCCTCATGTGATATCAACTAGATGTGAATTGTAATTAGGGCACAAAAAATGGTAAGCCCTATTGGTGAAGGTGGCGCATGTCCAAGGCTGTTCGCTTAAGTTACCTACGCAAACAAGAATGATTGAACTTTCAATGAAAACCAATCTTAGTAAAAACTCCCCCAAGGCACATTTGGGAAGCATCTTTTTTTCTATAACATAATGATACAAATGACTCTTATTAAGTGACATTTTATATTCAATAACGTGGCTTCACGGTTGCCCGTTGACTGCACTTTAAGACTGCAATTACTCTCCGCCACGCTCTTTGTCTTTGTCTCCCGGGATTAACGTCAATCTATCCCCCTTGAAACGCTCGTGAAGTCTTAAAAACCGGAGAGCAGAATAAAGCTAACGACTTTACGCCTCCACTTGGGCGAGCGAGTGACACGGTGGACAAAGTGTGCCACAAAGCAAATGTGAAATAATTGTGTAACGCAGACAAGGGAGACAAAGCCAGGAGACGGCCAATTAATGCATTGTGGGTTTTTATTTGATCAGTGTGTGAAAGACATAAGCTTTTGTCGGGTTGGATTTTATTTAAAAAAAAAAAAAAAAAAAAAAAACTGCCTGGACAGTAGCTGAATGTTTGTGCAGCATTGCAGTGTTGGTCTTTTCTGGATTTAAGCAAAGAGCAAAGCTAACATCATGCTGAATGTTTATTCAGCAGATCTACCGGCGCTCCATGGAGACCTAACACGGCACAGTGTGGACAAAAGCTAAACCTCTCTGCAGGTAGAAGCCAAAAATAAAACACACAAGTCCTGCAAATTTGAAAAGGTCATGCTGTGGACGTATCGCCGCATGCGCGTGGCCTCGCATCTGTTCAAGGCTCGGCTTGTGTCCTCACTGCTCATGTTCACCGTGATAGACACACACCCAGAATGGCTATAAAGTAAATGTTTAACAGTTGCGTACATATTTGATCACGGGCAGGGCGATAGAATTAATGCTGGAGTTAATGATACAAGCACAGGAGGTTTGTTTGAGCTTTACTTTCGAAGTTAGTATTATCCATATAAACTTTCCAACACAGAATTAGTAGAAAGACTCAGGTGGTACCAGTGGGAGGCTCACCCTAAAATTCAAGCAGAAAAATTTGGATGAACTGATACCTTTGAGATCACCCCAAGGAATCGTGGTGTAGAAGCCAGCTTCAGCCGTGTCCGACATTCTTTTCAAAAGGCATCTCAAATAACATGATTCTTGCACCCTCCAAAAAACGATTTGGCTACTTTACAACATTATCGAAAGATCTGGGTGGTACCACTGAGAAGTTCAAGCCTAAAAATGTTGTTACTGAGGTCAGTATTATTAATTTGAGAACTTCTGTCCCAAAAATTATTTCAAACCTCTTGATCAGGACGAATATACTTTTCAACTTCAGGAGCAGCACATGCTAACCCCTAAAATCCAGGGTAGGGTACTTCCAAATATTCAAGGGTTGATGTTGGTAAGACTGGAAATTTCATTTGTTAAAATGTTGGTGTAGAGGTCTGTTTCACACATGTATGACCTTGTAGAGCTTTCTGTTCTGTTCTTTTAAATAATGTAAAATCCCTCTTATTAATTGTTTGGGTACTTCCTGACATCCTAGATCAGGGGTGCCCGTTAGGTAGATCGTTGCGAAGGGAGTGTCGGTAGCTCTCATGGCATTAACTCAATCACTGCCAGCCATTCCAGTTTTTTCGGGTTTCATTCATGCGTATTCTGATAAAAAAAAATTACCACGATCCATGTACTTCCCAAAACCCGAATTAGGGTTTACTTACCAACATGATTGGAAAGTTTACCGACAGTGCTCCCCAAGATTGCCAAAATCCAAGTTGCGGTACTTGTTCTACTTCATGGAAAGATGCGAGTGGTGCATCTGCTTCATCCTTGAGGTTTAGCACAACTGTATCAGGTATGATTAACTCGGCACACAATGATTCGTGCCTCGTCCCCTTTGGGAAGGTGAACATACCAAGATGTTCCGGGAAGAGGTTAACCTTAATCTGCTCTATTATTCAGAATTCATCTCCCTCATTAGGTAGGATGAAATGCACCATATCACATTAATTAATCTCCAAGATTTTTGATGCACTGTCTCCAAAGTCTCATTTTCTTTTTCTTCCATTTGTTCCACGCCTCTCGTGTTCATCTCAGTAATTGCATTTAGTGTACCGGCAGACACTTTGACACGATGTGTGCATAGTGAGTGAGTGAAATGATCGTGTAAACATGCTACCAAGAGAGGCCACATTGGCCAAAGATCTGTCACTGGCTCTTCATCTGGGAAAGAGAAAAAAAAATCCCATCCAACCAGTGACAATTATGTACAATGAACCCCAATGCATGATGGGGAATAATTTCCAGACTCACCAGCAATAGGTGAACATCTGAGATATGGTATCTCTTTACAAGAACAAATCTGACCGTATATGATTAGCGCAGGTAGTACTAGTCCTATTGAAGGAAAATCCAACTGGGATTAGAAGTGACAAAGGTTTGTGACAACAAATCCGGGAAAGCACACATTGCATTGCAGGCCACCAAGGGATGTGCACCGATCATGTTCACATGGCCTACAGCTCGACATGACACTTCACTAAGCCTCTTTAGGGGGCCGTCATGTTGTTTGGACCTGGTTTAAGGTTGCGTGCAGTGCATCGCCCCCCCCAAAAAAAGAGAAAAAAAATCAGCTTCCCACTGGCTGGATATTCCAATCACATTAATGCGCCTCTCAGTAATGGAAGTGATTACCCTCTGCAAAGAATGCTTCGTGATAGCGCTGTTTCTGTTTAGGGATTATGCACAAGCAGGCTAATTTTCCAAAGGTCAACTTTGTTTATCGCCTTTGGCTGCCTATTGGCGCTTGAGAAATGAAAATCCTGGAAAAAAAAACCAAAACAACAAAAAGTAAATGTTGAGTCTAAAAATGTTGGTATAACTTTCAGTGTGGCAAGTATGGCGGTGGAGTAGTAGTGTACCCACTGTGGTCCCATTGCTATGATGAAAAATGTAGCAACGCGTAATGTAATATCTGTGGAAAAATACCGCGTTTGAGCAATGTCACATTTTATGAGGTATGACTTGATGCATGATGGGGAGTTGTTAATTCACCTAACTGCTCATAATCTCTTTTTATGAGCAAAGTTTTGCTTCTGATTAAAGTCTGTTGTTGCATGAATGAATGAGTTTTTCCTATTGTTAAAAAAATTAAGTTTACACTGACTTCATATTTGTTTTTAGTCAAATGGACAAAATGATTGATCGCCAGTCAGTCACAAGATCATTGTGAAAAAAAACGCCTGCTCTGTCCACCGCTAATATTTAAGCTTTTCTACAAATATGTTTTTATCTAATTGATTGATTTCTTGAGTTAAGGCGGTACTAGGTTAATCACGATAGAAAACCGATGTCAAGGACCCACACATGGCATACAGGTCAATCCTTTTTGGGACAGATCAAGTTAATCATTTTTCTTAACACAACTCTACAAAATTCCTCATGATAAAATGAGGTTTTCATCCCATCAGCTTTCCAACCTTCTGGCGAGGCTTCAGAGGCAAATAAACAAGCAAGGTTAAAACAGTTCATTGTGCGCCTTTCGTAACCTCAAAACGGCATCTATCGGGAACGTACGAATCAGCAATTGGATTGGGGAATGTGGAGCATTGAGCCTTAAGTTGTCAGCCTTGCACCGTTCTGCCCGCCACGCTGTCAGACACATCAGCCTCAGCAGGTCTTGACGGGATCCGCCGGTGACCCACATATGCTAATTTGATCCTCCGTTTCTCCCAGGACCCGCTTTGTTGCCTCTGTTTGTCAGTCACAGTGCAGTCTCAGGCGTAAATTGGTGGCTAATGCACACAGTCTTGACATCTTGCCGTTCGGGCCAGTTGGGAGCCATTCTGATTCGAAGTATGGGTCATAGCTCGTATCGGCATCCGCTGGCCTATGTTGCAACTGAGACTGTTGGCTTTGCGGGTTTGCCCTGGCACGCGGGACCATCTCGATTCAAACTGGGCATGTTCAATGCAACCACGCGCGGGATAACCGCAGAAACCCAGGGTTCGTTCTTGACGTCGGTTCATCCTTCATTATGGCTTTGGCCTCTGCGTCGACGCGGTGAGGCTGGCTTGTCAAGGCCGTTTCCCCTCAGACGTGCGGTTCATTAAGTCGTTTTTACCCTACTGTGTTAAACACCGGCTGTCTAGCTTGGGAAATGGTTAAGCTATTTTGCCTTGCGCGCGCTTTTAATAGCGCAGGCTGCACGTGTGCCAGCAAACAAGGAATACTTGTCTGGCTATCTAAATATAATTGTGATCACCCGTTGTAGAGAAACATCTTAGAACCGGAGAAGTGCAACATTAGCATTCACACATCTAACACCTGTCCAAACTGACACAGTTGTTAAGTTCAGTCGGTGTTGAAATGTAAATATTAAATTGTGTGGGAGAAGCGCAAGGCCTCGTTTTGATGAAGGGGATGTCAAAAAGAAAAGGAAAAAAAAAGTGTCTGAAATCTCGTAGATAAACACACTTTGTGATGCTAATTAGATGACACGCTGGATGACAGCCATTGGTTGTGGCGAGGACGAGTGCTCCTCAGCAGCCAATGGCTTTTTGTTATCAGCGGCTGGCAGCTGGAAAAGCCATAAAAGACTGGAAGCCTGCATCCCACCCCACCCCCCATTCTTTTTGTGAGACTCTGAATTAAAGAAAAGTGAGATGTCTGCAAATAGCCTTGTGAGAACAACTACATTTCCCGAGAATTGGGAATATTAATACAAGATTCAAAATGTTTTTTTCCTCCACGCTTTGGCCTCGATTGTGAATCTCTGAGGCTTTTGTGATTCAATTACAAGGTAAAAAATATTTTTGAGGGGGTTAAACATGAATTGATCCCAAATCACACCCAACGGGTCATCCATTCGGGTTACCGGTGAGCTGGAGCCCATTACAACCTGGACCGGTTGCCAGTCCATCGCAGGGAATATGTTGACAGACAATCATTCAATTTGGAGCAAGGGTCACCCACCTTTTTGAGTCTGAGAGCTGCTTCTTCTTGGGTACTGATTAATACGAAGGGCTATCAGTTAAATTAGTACACACTTCTGAAATAACACATTTGGTCAAATCACCTTGAATTTCACGTTAT
This sequence comes from Filicampus tigris, assembly GCF_054856515.1. Taxonomy (NCBI): domain Eukaryota; kingdom Metazoa; phylum Chordata; class Actinopteri; order Syngnathiformes; family Syngnathidae; genus Filicampus; species Filicampus tigris. The sequence goes on along the minus strand of NC_141236.1, from coordinate 13,861,545 downwards.
AAATGAATGATATTCATCTGTGTGTATCAAGTTGATGATTTCTGACAATTTTCAGAAATTGTTCATCAAGGTTGGTAAGATAAATATCAATATGCAACAGTATTTTTATAAATCGTAGTTTTTACATTTTCAAATGATCACTTACAACATTGCTGTCCCATCACTGGTGAGCTATGTTTGGAGCAAGCCCATGGGCCCCTCTTGTGGTCCTTGGACGCCCACAGGCACAGTGTTAGTAAGCCCTGATCCACAGTTTGCAAAACAAGGCCTGGTGCTCCTGCACAGTTGAATATTTCCATTTCAACACCAACTGAACCTAGCAATTGTGTAGAGGCCCTCTACTGATTCCCCCGAAATTCTATCAAGTGTTTCGGACCAGAAAAGGCAAACTAGAGGTGTAAAAGCAACTTACGAAGACTGAGGGAGCAAGTCTAAAGTAGAATCTGAAGGGCTTCATTTATTATTTACAGCATACCACTTATACCATGAAGGACAGTGGTTTGAGCTTGGTCCCAAGGTGAAATTGGTTCAGAAACATGGTTTCTCTCTGGACATATCAACTGTCACTCACTTAAGAGTCAGATGACCGTTAACGCTGCTGGGGATTTACGAGGTAATCAATGCAAGCATAAGGAAGAACATGCTTAATCAATCAGAGAGGCCCCAGTTGATCAAATCTGGAACTACCAACCTCACACCATAGTCATTGTGTTGTGAAGGCAAAAAGGAAGTACGGGCACGATTTCTTCTGCTCCAGAGCTCCAAGCGCGCAGAGTTCATACCATCCGTCCTTTTTTTGTAGCGCCGATCCTGTTCAGGGTCGTGATGAGCTGGCATCATTAATTCAGCAGACCGTACACCGTCACAACTTTTGCTATCTATTAGTGGGTCTTGCCCATGCCTTAAATGTGGTGATGCTTTCAAAGTTTGCTCGAAGTCCTAAGCCTGCACAAAGACATTGGCTGTTGTCCAAACACATTTTATTATTGGCGCAAGTGACATTTTTTGGGTGTACAGTCAGTGGTACGTTGACTCACGAAGGGCCCCAACTTAGGTTTTTCAAGTGACGAGCTATGCCTCCGTGTCTGAAACCACACCCAAGCATTATCATCAACCCAGTTTCTTCAGTAGTCTTCCAGTGTTGCTAATAACTGCTGCAATCAACTTCTATTCCTGGCAATTGCAGCCCCCCTCCCAGTCCGATCAATAAAAGACACCAAGGCAGCAGGCTGCCGTCCAGCCCTGGCTGCTTTCAGACTCCCCCACTTTACGCAGGAGCCACGTACTCTTCTTCTGCGGTCTCCTCCTCCCAAACTGCACCAAATGCTGATGACGAAGAGAGCCTCCAGGATTCGACTGAACTTTGTGTGCTCCTCGCCATGCGCTGGGGTGTGCATAGTCATAATGAACCACTGGAGTTAGATGATGATTTCCCTAAAACTGCAAGTGCCCCCATAAACCCCCTTCCCCAGTGTGCCAGTTTATTTGCCTTCTTCCCAGAGCGCTGTCAAAACATACCCACATTGTAGTGGCAGCTGCCACTTCCAAGGTAATCTATAGCATATGCCTCATTACTGGGGCAAGTAGAGTTCAGTCGTATCCAGTGGGGAGTTTGCTTTCTGGAAAAGCCACTGGCAAACAGATGGAGAGCCAACTGGAGGAGCTTTCCAGTGAGACAGCACAATCGCAACAACGTCACGTAACAAGCATGAACTATTTCTCGAATTTGTCTTGTGGTGCTAAGAAGGCGAGCTACCATTGAGTTTCTGCTCTGCTGAGTAACCTCCACTGAGCACCAAGTGACCTTTTGTACGGGCTTGACTGGTCAGTCCGTCGATAAACAGATGCATCGCCTCCTTTGTGCTCGTCGGAAATGGAATCAGGCGCTACAAAAGGATCTGCTGCTCCTGAAGGTTACAATGAGATGGATATTTTTATTAATTTAGCACGAGCGGAATGGCGATTTTGATTAGGACCTGCAAAACGGAGAAGAGGCTCTCAAATCATTATTGACTGTCACATTTTGGAAACTATTTGTCTCCTGTAATTCCATCTGTTGGGTTTTTCTTTTGTTTTTTTACCGGCTACCCATGGGATTACGTCCAAACGCTTGAATGCATCTATCTTTATTACAAAAAGTATTTACACAAAATGTAGTAAAGGGGACTTTGATTAAGGCCGAGTGCCTAATCCCTCTCCAGCCCTCAGCTCAAGCCAGTCGATGGACGGCTCTCTCCCGGGAGGCGTAGGCGATCGATAGGCAAACGGCATTCATTGATCCCGGCTGCTTTGAAGCCATGTCTCTCCCAGCCGGAGATCTTCGTCTTCCCGGTGCCCCCGCTGCCCCCCACCATCCCACAGCCCCTCTATCAGCGGCCACCTTGGCTGGTTAATGGCTGTCAGAAAACAGCATCCTGTTTGTTTTGTCGGTGTTAACTGGTGAAGCAGACCATTTTGGGAATAAGTAATAATTGATCCACATGCGGCCTTCCTGTTTTAAGATTTGGACTCATTAAAATACCTTGTAGCCGCGGGTGTTGGCGGTGACAAACACCTATTAGGAACGATGCTTTTTTGGAATAAATTTCAGCAATGTTACGGCATTTTGTTCACAATGTTCATTGAAGGAAATACGATACAGGCGGTCTTCAGTTTACAATGGCTTTCAATTTGTCAACCTAACCTGAATCTGTATATCGGAACATGGTAGTCTATCACGATGCTATTTGCTCACACAGTAGTTAAGTCATAATGACGGTACTTTTTTGCATGAAAAATAAGATTGAAAAACTGTAGGTAACATGTCCCAGATGGCTGTTCTGGACTCTTGTGGAGTTTTTCTCAGATTGAAGCATTCCCTCCCAGAAACAGGCCACCATGTTATTATGTGGTTCTTTGCAAGGCTCCTCTGTCTCTGCCTGCAAACCATTTCGTAAGACAGGAGAGATTCAATTTACCCGAGGTGTGGAAATGCAACTTTTCCAACCCAATATATACTGCTCGCCATCGTCTGATTTCCCAACCTCGGCCATAATTTTTCTTCTCCCAGAAACATTTAGTTTTTTTTTTTTTTTGTGGACAGCACCATTCTTCCCTTTGCCACAATGTGCTGACTGAGGCAGTTCAGACAGAAGCATCAGTGCTCCCAATAATGTGAGCGTTTCCACTGGTGAGCACGATGAAAGGCCTCGCAAATCCATTCATTTCGCCACAATGGGCTCGAAATGGGACGACACGCCGTGGGTTTTCATTCCCTGGGTCAACATTTATTGCATTTTATTTAGGGTTTTTTTTGTGTTTTTTTTATTTCCTTTTGTTTTTTTGTTTTTTTTTTGCTGCTAAAATGTAATCTCAGTCTGCCTTACTCATTTGCTTTCATTTTTGTAGCCTCTAGTTCTGTTGAAACAGCATTTTCTGTGAAGTCAGGCTGTACCACGAGTTTGAAATGCAATATGTGCTCGTCATACAATTATCAAAACAGCAGCGATGAAAACACAAAGACGAAAACAGGCATCCCTGAACAGTATAGCATGCATGGTTCGAATTTAGTAGCAATTAAGGCAATATGAACATCAGGAAAGGGCCTACTTTAACCCTAAAGTGGCCTCTTCAACCCGAAGTGGCAGACTACCTGTCGTTCCAGGCATGGATTTTTGGAGACTTTTTCCAAACCTTTGATACCTACAGAATGTAAATTTTGCCAATTATGACCACGCTTGCAACATTAGTTGAGTGGTTGGGAACGAGAAAGCCCTCAAAATGGTGATGTAATTAATTTAGTATAGCCCTGAAATGGACCCGGATAAGGAAAAGGTTCCCCACCCCTTGTATAAACCAAAGTTATCCATTCAGACCTATTAGTACATCCAATATCAAAGCCTCAGGAAGGTCAGAGGACAGAGAGCCAGCACTCTGCCAAGCATTCATTAGACGCATCAGGCATGTCCATGCTGTCGTGTCTCTTCTGTCTCTTCCTGTAGTCTTTGATAGAGAAGCCAAACAGCCCAGAGCTCAGCTCATTAGGGGTTCTGGTTTGTGCCCTGTCAAGGTAAGATTTTTTTTTTTTTTTCGCCGCCACGATAAGGTACAAAGAGGACAGAAGTTTGAAGACAGCAAAGTTTTGTTTTTCTTTGTATCTGGCGGAATGGATTTTTGAAATGGGTACTAGAGGGATGTCAGTCAAACATATCTTTTTAAAATAAGGATGGATTTTTTTTCTAAATAGTTGCAGAGTTGGTGAAAGTGTTGGTGAAACGTTAAAGATTTGCTCAAACGGTCCTTTGTTACCTTGATTTACGAGTGTCTCAATTTACGAGGTTTTTCGATGTACGAGCAGTAGCTAGGTTGATATTTTAGATTTTTGTTGTGGTGAGTAAAAGTACTACTGTGATATCTTTGCGTTCAGTCTTTACCGCTTGGATGACCAATGATTAATTCCATGACACCCAAGCAACGGGCGCCAAGTGGGAATTGCTCGTTTGGAGGAAGGCGGTCGATGTCGCGAATCTGTAATTACGCCAAAAATGTGACGTTGGTGGGGCGGGTGGGGGCGGGGTATGTGTGAGAGGTCTGGTCAATAAGCGCAGCCTTCATGTGTGAACCAAATGTTCACACACTGTCCGTTTCCAGCCCTCAAGGCAATTAACACACACACATCAGAATCAGTGTGAGGGTTCAGATCGTATTTGAGCATGGCATTCATTGCGGTTGAGTTCATTCTGTATCTGACAAAAGAAAAGTGCAGCAAATTGTTTGCGTACTGCTTCTTTGTCGTTGTAGAATAGTAACTGCAGTTTTGGACTGAAGGGCTGAAGCTGCAGTGTTATGATGGACAGCCAATGGAAATACTTCTGCCATAAAACGTTTTCATTGGCTGTTTATCTTACACACGGAGAACACTGAATTTTATCACCACATTTCCTCAAATAGTGGCCACACCGGCTGCGTCATCCGCTTGTGACAAATAAACATTTCCTTCGAATAGAAGCCTCTTTTTTCGCCCGCCTGGAAACAATGTGTTCTCACTGTAATTATTACCAAGGCTGTAATTGCACAACCAAAATCGTGAGCCGTTTGCATTTTTAAATGTAAAGTCATTTAAATGGAATATTACAAAACTACCAATTGCTGCAGTGCATTAAGTCTTTCATGTGAACTCTGCTTCCTAAAAAAAAAAAAAAAAAAAAAAAAAGAGAGACGCTTCTCCAGAGCGGCATTGACCTGAAGCTGATTATGAAACACCACCGACCATCCTGGTCCCTTCAGAGGAATTTTAATGATATTTTATAATCCTCCCGTGCCGTGCGCATCAAGCATGGGAGAGTATTATTCCTATTACAGTCGTTCAGCAGTTGTTGACATTTTTTGGGGTGGGCGCCCTCTTTTGGACTTTGCGACTTTTTGAAAGCAGACTTCATTTGTCAGCATTGTGCCGTCGCTCCCCAGAGAAAGCGGATGCCTGCATTACACTTTTAATGAGCTTAGCAGTCATCCGTGACATATACCCAGTCTTCCTGCTTTGGACCTGCTTATTATTCATGACTTCCTGGTAATTGCGATCATGCTTTGTTTCCTGCGCTATTCCGATACCGCCATCACCTTAAGCTTTACACAACAATGGCAACCGGGCGTGTATGAATGTGTAAGTGTATATAGGTTATTCTGAGACAGACTTCTATCTTAGTAGTGCACTGGTATTTTATTAAATCTTTCAACCTGTGGCAACCGCCCAACCCCACCCCCATTAAAAAAAAAAAAAAAAAAAAAAAAAAAAAAAAATCAAAGCAGCATGCCAGAAAAAAGCTGGTTTACCTAACTGAGTTATTTTTTAAAAATGGGTCGGTTTGAGTTTTTGGAAGGAACAAAAATCATGTAATCACTAAGTTACTGTCTAAGAAATACATAATATACCATTGTTGTTTTTTTCAATTTTCCCCAGTTTTAGTTTGAAAAGGACATATTAGACACTAGCATAATATGTGAAACGCTAATATGTGACCGTTTTTTTATGCAAAGCATACACGTCCAATTACGTTTTTACTTTTTAGTGTCTTTGTGATCTTGACTAAAATTCAAAAGTATGATTTTATTTTTATTTATTTTTTTCCGTGACATGATTTTAACTGGACAAATTTGGACATTTTTCACTTAGGTGTGTTCTCACTTTTGTTGCCAGCCATTTGGCATTATGAAATGTACACTGTGAAGTGTAAATTCACAATAGGCATAATGGCTCAGTTGATAGAGTGGTCATCTCCCTAACTGACAGATCTGAAACCCTTGTGACCAACCAAAATGTCCTTAAAGGGAAGTCAACCCAATAGGTTCTATGCAGGCCCACTAGTTGAAACAAGCAATAAGAGTTACCCGTCCACCCGTTTTTTTAGCCATCTCTGGGGGCGGCTATTTTGTCACCTGTCACCTGAAAATGACATCACAGTTGGTCAGGGCTCAGCTAACGACCAATCACAGCTCACTTGTTTTCTGAAGCTGAGCCATGATTGGTTGTTATCAGAGCCCTGAGCTACTTCGAAGTGACAAAATGGCCAACCCCATAGATGGCTCAAAACAGGTGGATTTTGCTGCTTAACTCATATTCCGCAAACCAGTCCCGTTTTGCACTAACACAACAACACACACAAAATGGCGTGTTTATTTCTACTGTCCAATTAAAAACAGGCATCCCTTTAAATAGCATCGCTTGCGCCATTCACCCAGGTGGACTACTTTAGCAACCTTGGGCTGGTTGCTACAAGAACTTCCATGTCTGTTGAAGTGCCTGCAGGGCATAAAATGAACAGACTTTATTTATTTACTTGCTTGTTTATTTATTTTTTTTCTCTGTCACTGCCTGAGCTGGAAGAGCTGAGACATGGCAGCACAAGCCTCGGGCGCACTGCACGTTGATTTGTGTGTGGGCTTGAGTGGATACGGCAGAGAGTTCTGACCTCTGTGCTAGAGTCTAACAGCCTAGACAGTTTAGAAAGGAGGAAAAAAAATACATGTAACGTCATATTTAAGCGTTTTATATCATGTCAAAATATAACAATTAGAGTAGAGTTTATTTTCTTTTTAATATGGTTGGATTTTAGTGTACAGGTGGGTTTAGAAAGTGCCCCCCAGGATAAACAGATTGGTTGTACATGAATAACACGTAAAGCCGAGTGCACTGGGCTACAAACCTCTCAATGTTCCCCAGGAGTCATTTTACCCCAGTACAAGTTTGTGCTTATCGCTCTTTTTCCCCTTTAAGAGTGTCATTATTAGACACAAGGGTTTCTTTCAGCAATCTGCGGCGCACAAATACGCTAAGTGGCATCTGCAATTATACGTGGAAAAAAAAAAAAACAATCCCCCTCTCTCGGCCCTGAAAATATTCCCACAGACGCTACTTGGGACGCCAAATGGGTTTTTAATTCGGTGGACAGTAGCTTCTCTTATTAGCTGGTCACTAGCTTTGCAATTGGATAGTTTAAACTCTCAACTGGTGGGTGGGTCAAAGTACAATAAAACGACTTGTAATGTGTTCTTCAATAAGGAAAATTGCACTATAATATTTTACTTGATAGAAACGTCATCATAAGTAAATGAAATAGAATGTAAAGAATGAAATTGTTAAGGAATTAAATAAGTAATTAACTGTAGTTCCTTCTGGTGTGTGCATCTTGACCACCAGGGGCAGCATAATGCAGTCATCCAGAGAGTTTCACAACTAATGGAAGTGACTTTGTAAACCACAGTAATATTAGTAATTTTTCGCAGAGGATAAAGAATATATACCTGTGAGTATTGTTGTCTTGTCTATGTGTTGTTACACTATGTTCAAATGTCCATCGTTTGATGCGTCATAACACCACACCTGTCGATGCTGTTCCTAACCTGACTGTTGTTTTCTTATGCATACATGAGTCTAGATGTTGTATTTGTTCGTCATCGCTACACTGGATCAGAAAATGTCATCTCATACGCTCCCACTCACTAGTCTGTACAGTTATCCAGGGAGCTGTGCTAACATGTTGAATGTTTGTCACGCTAAAACAACGTTTTACCGTTTGGCAGTGACAAGAACATAATTGCACACATTTTTTTTCTTTTTTTTTGCAGTCACCGAGTGTTTGTCGGTTAAATACGAAGCAATGTTATTACACCTCGTTTTAATTACCGCACAGCCAAAATAATTTGACCTAGGGAAGAGGCGGGAGGAAAAAAAGTACCCTGCAGCAAGGAGCACTCCAGGGAACAGGAAGTCGGCGCGCAGTAAGCAACGCTTGATTAATCCCCTGAAAAAGCGGAGGAATGCGTCTGCGCTTACTCTTTGATTCTTGCTGCATAGATGATCAAACAAGAAAGTATCCATATTGGCTCGGATATGTTTAATCATTTAACACGTTTAATAATGTACACTGCCATTATTGTTGCATTATGCACATACGTGTCGTAATCTCTCGTATCTATGGTACGTTAAGACTGCGTGTGATGTTTTTTGCCATCAAAATGAGCATGAAAATAACTTTTAACAATTAATAATGGATGAATTCCTTGTTAATTTTCTCATTTGCCGATGAGGAAGTTTAATCCAAGAATTATCTTTCATTATTGAAAGTAATATTTAATTTGAATGATTTCGAAATAGACGGCTCAGTTCGTAAACGTTGGCCACAGTGTAAGCTTGACACGTTTCACAGGGCTCGTCGTGAGCTCAGCTCCCTCATTTGCATAAAAATTAAAACACCATCAGGGTTTAATTAATAGGAGATTACAATTAAAACAGAGTGCAACATATATCGCGACTGCCTTTCTTTTTTTTTTCTTTGTTGTAGTCAGGCATTCCCTTTGTTCTGTATTTTAACGTCTTTTCCCTTTTTTTTTCGGAGTCGCCCGCATCCATCGGTGCCGAGGTAAAGAGAAAAATGTTGTCAATGAAATATTGATCACGCTCGGCCATAACTGGAAGTTTAATCTCCCGAAAAATGTACAGTGTAAACCAGAAGGCAGCGTGAATAAGAGGAACTGCTTGGCGGTAGTAATTGCTTTATGGTGCTGTTTACACTGTCAAAGCACTGTAAATCGTATGAGAACATTTCCGAGGCCTTCCGCATAAACTGCCTTATTCGGGTTTCAATATAATTCGTTGACCCTGAATGAACCGCGGTTGCGCAGCCGTCCCGTCTAATAACCGTCAGTGCTGTATGTCAACAAAACAAAGGCCAGGCCTCCAGGTATTTCTATTGTAATATCAAGGAATTATTGCTGTGTCTGTCTACTCGCCATTAAGCAAGGGAGTTCAATGCAAGAGGTGAAAATCCACAATACAGAGAGACCGCATTAAAGAAATAAAAAGTATCCCTTAGCACCAAGCTGTTTATTTGCCGCTCCCATCTGAAGTTTAATCAGGACAATTAAACATTGCATATTTAAACACCAAAATGTTGAACCAAATCATAAGGTTTCATCTGATGAAAGTCAGCTAGCTTAGTGCTAATACTGTATATAGCCTAATATGAAATTGCATACACGCATCATTGCAATGCATCTTTTAATCACCGAAAGTGCTAGAAGTCATATCGAAATCTTCCTGAGTTCCGACTCATTTTGCTATCGCTGGTCACGTAGCGTATCTTTGTTCTGCGATCTATGCCAGCGAAGTATTTTGACCGTTAGAACCCCCAAGCCTGCTACACAGCTCAGCAGATAGCAAACGGTTTATTTTTTCAATCTATAAAATTACAACAACATAGAAATAAGCTTTCTATCTCATATCATCTTCAACTGAACGCATTCAAATGCAAATATAACTTAAGCGTATTCAAAATGATAGCAAGGGCTCCACAGGCTTAATGCTAATATTTTTGGTGTATTGAATGGGAATGCTAACATTAGCTCAGCAAATTTTTAATTAAAGTAATTTCTCATCTACTGTATGTAAACATTCTCTAATATGCATCGTGATAGCTAAACATAGCACATTTATTGCTTAAGACATTTTTGTTTGGCAGTGCACTGTGAGATTTTGGATGGATGGATGGATGGAATATTGGATAGATAAATTATAACTTCATGACCAAGCTGTTTTTAAAAAAAAAAAAAAAAATCTTGCAGATGTCTTGTGCTGCCAGCTTGTCTGTCACTTGCTCGCCACTCTTGCTCTGCCAGCTACGTTAGCCTCTTTGTTGCTTTCTGTTGCAAAGATTGCCTCTTTTCTTTTTTTTCGGGTCCCATTTGGCTCGTTGTGCCGCTAAAATTGGATCAGATGAAGATGTATTTGCATGTTGAAACGTGTGTTAAGCGGAGATACAATCTGACAGCTTCTTGGCTTTTTTTCATTCTTTGGGGTGGGTGCCGCGTCTTTTGATGTGTCACTGTAACAGGCGGGAACATGATGGGCCTTGTCTTTCTCCACCCAGTCTGGAACCGCGAAAACCTCCGTGCTGGCTCCAGGGTGCGACGGAAAGAAAAAGACATCCACTGATTATGCAGCGGCGGACGAAGACGCAGTTTGTTGTTTCTGTCATTCAATGCAGTCGTATGCTTTGATGTGATTTGATTTAAAGCTTGGCATACGTGGAAGGAAAAAAACATGCAGTGCAGGGATGGCCGCAATAAATGATTCATGGAGAAATCTTTTTGAGGTCTTTCCCAAGTTCAAAAAGTCACCAATTTTTAAGGGAGGCCACTTAGTGAAAATCTACATTTTGCAGAAATGGTGGGTGACCTTCAAAAATTGTCTCCGTCGCGGGCCCCCCTGGGATTGTTTTGAAAATCCTGCCCTTGAAGAATGTTTCACTTGGCAACATAAAGTTTAGGATGTCAAACATAAGTAGGCCCTGAATGAAGTCTCAAAAGCCATGTCTGAAAAGATGCACGTTTTGCAGAGCAGGATAAGCGGTTCAAATAATGGACGGATGATTTGCAGTCAGGCTGGTAAAGAGGTTAGGGTTAGTGGTGTTAGTAGCGGACTATTGTTTTCAAACCTTACCAATACAAAAAAGGAAACCAAATAGAAAATGCTATTGTCTTGAATGTTCAATGTCCCCAGTAATACCCAAAGCATGACATTGGGACAGAAAGTCAACTGTCCTAGAAAATTAGCTCTCAGCATCCGTAGTTTTTGGGCGTCATCCCGCGCTTCAGTCGTCTCAGTTCATGGAGGTGTGAAGGTCATTCGGACTCGGGTACCCGCCCCACTGTGTCGCCCACGGTATTGCCCTGCAGGTGCTAGCCTGCTGCCGCTTGAGGCGCAATGTCGACCCCCCCCCCCCACACCCCCTTACAGCCACAACGCTTCCGCCATATGCTTGGCATGCACGGCCTGTCACACAGCTCAGTGGTGGCACACTGGCAGAGGGCTCCACCCCGTCAGGGAAGATGACATACAGTTTGGCCCGCTGGGAAGGGAATTTACAGTGGACATTTAAAAAAAAAAAAAAAAAAATCTACACATCCCTGTTCAAGATACAATACAATTTTATTTATTATAGCGCATTTGATAACAGCTACAGACACTACCCAGTAATGTCTTTTTCCCTCGAGTCTGCGTATGTTTTTAAGGCAGAAAGTTGTCTGTTAGAATTCAGTCAGACAGCTGTTACTATAGTGACTTGAAAAAAAAAAGGAAAAAAGACTTCATACCAGTCTGTGTGTAAAGCACCATGACCTGTGAGGAATCTAGAGGAGGAAACATTCCCACCTGTCCACTCCACACACACACATGGGGCAAAATGGTGCTCCATGCATTTAAATAGGAATATTATTACAATGACTGAGAGCCTCATGGCGAATGTGTATGACTGAGGGTGTCACATTCGTAAAAGTGTGACCGCACTGTGACATGGGTGACCGCATATGGCAGAGGGGTGCGCCAAATAATTGCGAATCGTAAACGTTTGTAAAAGGCTGCTGTAATACTTCAAATCATTGTCACTATAAATGATGATGGTTTGTTTCGATGTTGTTATTGTTCTTAGAGGTAAATTGGGTCGTGGTGCGGCAACTTTGTCGAGGTATTGAAGGCGGTACGTGGCTTGAATGTAAGGTTACGTCCTTTACATGTCTGGTGGTGGCTATCCTAGTGTTACGTAATGAACCATCTTCCAAAGCGCACCCCCTCGGTTCACGCTATCGACGTGCTCGACTTGGGAGTCATTGACGCGTTCCTCTTGAATCAATTAGCAATCTGTGGCGTCGTTAGCCGTTCACACTTAGCGCAGACGGCATCACTAATTCACGGGTTTGTGTTAATTGTTAATGCTATGCTAATGATTGGGTAATTGTCTTAATGACAGAGTAAGATCACGGCACTAAAACACTTTTTCCCCCCCTTCTTTCTTTCTATGTTCTTGTCTCCACGACGCTTTGTGGCCTTCGATGAATCGTCTACTCCAGGTAAGAAAATGCAAGAAAAATGCTGCCTTTTCCAACATGTTCGCGATGAGTTTTTGTTATCTTTGTCTTGCACAAAGATAGGAATATGAAAGACATCTTTTGGGTTGCTTCAAAATGAGATCCATTAAGAAAGACAGATGACAACAGTCAGTGATAGAGAAGAAGAAAAAAAACAACAAGGTCACCTCAGTCGTCTTCGTGAAGGTCCATTGAGCAGTATTTACCAATGACGGGCAAGTGTGCGAGATAACGGCCGAGAACGGCGTAATTGAGATATCAATCAAGGAGGTTATTTCGGGGGTAATTGCCGAGGTGCTTTTGGCGTGTGTTTGCGAGCGAGACGATGAGGACGGGCGAAGATTACATGTCGGAAACTGGGGGGGAAAAAAACCTCTCTTTGACAGTCTTGCCGTTCATCTTTATGGAAGGGCCATCATTGCCATTGTTGTTGTTCTCAGCTGTCTCCAGAAGATTCGACCGCGATTATTCCAGGACACTCTTTGATTTACTATTTACTGTATCTGTATTTAAAAAAAAAAAAAAAAAAAGAAATTCACATATTTGTTATAAAATACAGCGAACCCCCGTTTATCTGGAATGTGCTGATTCTGGTGTGCGCCTTAGATGCCTGGGGAGAAGAAAAGACTCACAGACTGATATACTTTGAGACGGTCTCAGCTCCACAGTACAGCACTAATATTAGTTGTTCTTCTCAGAGGATAAAAATGATATTCCTGTGAATACTGTTATATAATCTGTCTGCATATATGTTTGTCTGTGTTAAGATGTCAGTTGCTTAAAGGTTAACATTTGTTGGCCCATGTGTCTATGGTGTTTCCCATTGTATGTTAGCATTAAGCTAATGGAGGCTACTGTACATAGTTGTTCTAAACACACAATTCACGAATGGCAAATGCTAGTTTATAGGTTAATAAATCTTATCATTTTCTTATTTTTTTAACTCATTCACTGCCAGACATTGTCAGACCCTCTCTTACCCTAACGTTTGAAAAAAATGTCAAGAAATTCCTGTGATTGAATGGCCGGACTGTGTATAGACAAATAAATATGTCAATGGCAGTGAATTTTTAGCAACTTCTTTGTCAAATTGACACTTTACTTTGTGCTTATACATGTAGAAGGTTTCAGTTGATTTAACTCCAAGGCCACTTTTTCAAATCCGTGTTTAACGTCTGCATGAGCTGCCATCGTCTTTGTTTTAAGGGCAAGGCGGCTCTCATGAATATTCCATTTCCTCCCGAGATGACTTCCTCTCATAACGCGAGTCCTCGTCCCCAAGGACAAACTTCGGCGGTCGCTCCACGCGTCGCTTCAAGCGCTCGCTTTTCTCGCTCTCGCACTTCATCTCGGAAAACGAGCCCGCGAGAGTCTGCGTACACGTCCAGGTGGATTATTTATGAATTAGCATAAGAGTGTTCACTTTTAATTTGCCATTTTCTGCCCAGCTGCTTCCACATACTTTGCTCCGTGCTTGGTTACTTGGGAGAAACGTTTTTTAATTGGAGTGACGGTAATAACATTGACGGCCTCGTGTGTAATGCATGCAAAGCACAAAATAGGGAGCAGTGTGAAAAGCACGTTTCCCCCTGGGCATTAAAATTACTTTCATAAAAAATAGAATAAAAGATACTTGGTATTTTTGGTTATAATAGGTACTAACAAAAGCCAAAGGAATGAAGAGATTTACACTCGGATGCTAAAAACTGCCTTGGTCAACCAATTCATCCCTCTACAATATCAGAAACATTTGAATGCCCAGTGGAATACGGCATGATGGCCTATAACCATGTATGTCCCTCCCATTCCCTTTCCAAAAATGTGCCATTCGTGACCAAGAAAAGGCATAATGCCATCTGCTGTGCATTGTGATCATCTTAAGTGCTATGCGCAATAGCCCACAATTGGCTCCCAGCACACATTTATTCACCCAATCATCGTTGGAGACCGGCCATTAATGACGGCCTCAGCCAAGCATGACGCAGACATGATGGGCACATTAGAGCGGCAGCGGCGGGCGGCGAGGTGGCAAAAGAGGAGAAGGACTATTTGAGCTGAGCATGCTGTCAACAGGCTGCAGATGTGGCAGACAAATGAGCAGAACGTGTTTCTCATCAAGCTGCTGTCTTGTCTAATTCATAAGCGCTGTGTCCGATTGAATAATGTCCCCTTGCCAGTGAGCGGAAGTGATGTGAAGCACTTTGGAAATGAAAGTTGGGGGCTCCACCCGGATCGCATATACCTTTTGACTTGTGTGTTGTATTGGTTTTTCCTCCGAGAAGGCCTATTGATCAGTGCTTGAATTGATTTGTCATCTTCGAGGTGTCTCGAACTGTGATTGATCCCAACCTTGGACGTACTCTTCCAATCTTGACGCGCGTCAGAGCCTGCTGAGAAAACCTGCCCACTTATTGGCGGGTCAAAGTCAAATATCCTGCCTGACTTCATCTGGCTCATAGTGCCTAGGTCAGCGTTTAGGATTTTCAAAATCAACTGGTGTCAGAAGCGCCATGGTTGACGCGGTACTGTGACGGAGCATGTTGAGTCCACGTTCTGGCTAGCGTGCCAAAAAAAAGAGCCAACGCCGTGGGATCGGTGGCCCGTCACACAAGGTTTTCTTTGTTCTGAGCCTACATTGTGGCTCCTTGTGGCCCATGTGACTTAGATTGTTTTGACATGTGACTGAATGCCATGGAAGATATTATTAATGGGTAGTTTCAGGAATGGCTGGCTGCTCATACGGGACATAAAAAATGGCTTCCACTAGTCTGGTTGATACGGTCGTAAAAGCCATTTGGCACGTTTGAGAAGCGACGCTATGCATCAGGACTATAAAACTGTTTCTGGGAACCGGATTAAAGTCAGCGGTTTTGACGGGAGTCACCCGCTTAGAAGCATGGAATAATCAAATATCACGCACTTACCTATGATTACCTATCCATACGACACCCATAACATCTGCTGGGGAGGCAGAGAGAAATAACGGCGGAGTGAAAACATTATAAAATACAGTTGTGTGTGTGTTTTTTTTTTTTTTTTTTTTTTTTTTAACAAAGAGTCTGCCGAGAAGGAAGGCTGCAAAATC
Organism: Filicampus tigris; assembly: GCF_054856515.1. NCBI lineage: Eukaryota > Metazoa > Chordata > Actinopteri > Syngnathiformes > Syngnathidae > Filicampus > Filicampus tigris. Next base: position 13,846,061 of record NC_141236.1, on the reverse strand, counting down.
ACATCATTATAGCTCTCCAGTCCTCCCATTGGTGTATCAGATCAATAGGCTGTCCCCAGCGAGGCTGTGCATGGCGATCCAGCTCCACACAGCCTCTCATTATGGCATCCGCTACCCATTGCAGCAAAAACGAACCCCAGCGTCCCTCTGCACATGTGCCAAAGTATACAAAGGCATTGTCTCTTGTGAAGACATCTGAAATTTGGGCTGACATTTTATTTGGTGCAAAGGCTTTGTCATAAAGAACAACTCAAACAATATGCCCTCACGTACGTGCAAAAGAAAATGTAAAATGTTAAAACATAACCCCCAGCAAAAACACTGAATAGAAGCAACGCAAAGCAGATTGCTCTGAATGGCAATAGCGATCATTAGAAAACGAAATTGTCATGATCATTAATACTATAATTCTATTGTGATTTAGCGCTAAACTGTTTCGCCCCCTCTTAAATCCAATCAGAACACGACATGAATGCATGCATACACATACATGCTCCCACGGTCGTTCCCACTATGGGTGAAATTAGGTCATGATATTTGCCGCGTTAACGAGTTTCTATTTTTGAATTATTAACATGGAGTTTGAGGGATTTGTGTAGGGAATTGGGTGTGGGTATAATCCTCCTCATCTCGGAAGGAAGGAAGCAAGGCCCGACCTGAAAATGCTTAAAACTTGCCTAGTGGAAAGCCGAAACACTACACCCCAAACTATAATCCAAAAACAATTGAATATCATTTAAAAGTCATCTTCCAATATCATCCTGAAAACTAAATGGTCAAGGCACAACTGTAGTCATATTTTATGAATTCGTTCTGTATATCGCTAACAACGTTTGAACTTTTCATCACTTACTAGAGTATATCCGTAACCGATCAAACAAAATAGCACCAGAGCTCTCCCCTCCCCACATTGTGCAGGTGATGCAACACATGCCTTCCCTTTTTTTTGTTGTTGTTGTTTTTTGCATGACACGCTTAAAGCATCTCTTCAACTCTTGGTAAGGAGGTCAACGAGTCCTCTCCCCCCGTGCAAGCCTGTGCGATTTGCATGCACCCAGACGGTCATTACGGCGCACTGATGCGGTGAGCGCCGCTTGTTTTCTCACACTTAATCAAATGAGCCTCGAGTCGGCGCAGCCGCTTGCTTGTCTTTATTTGCTCCGCGTGGCTCTTGATGCGTCCAAAATTGAGTTGGTGATGCTCTCTGGCAAGTACAAGTGGCTTGACGGTCGCCCCCCCCCCCCTCCCCAGCCCCCTCAGCACCCCTCCAGTGGAAGGAAAACAAGCTTGGGAATATACAGCTGTGCCCCGCGGCGGCTTTGTTGTCATTTCCTCGCTTACTTAGAGCGCTAAACAGCAAATGCACTCGCCTATTTGATAGCTAGCGAGTTGAAAAAATGTCATTACAGTAATGTCCCGTATCACCTGTCGCAATGCAGAATCGATAAGCTAAGTTACTGTCAAACACTTGAAAAACGCCATGAGTTGTCATCGTAACTTGTATCTTGCAATAAGAGAACGCATTTTACAGAGTACAGCAGAGATGCGGTACATTTCTTGCAAGTTGAGAACCTCTTGGTGTTTTACTGCAATAGAATATTAAATATTGCCGCAATAAGGAAATGCGCAGTCCATGTATGTATTGCATTTAACTAAGTAGGTGACGTTATCATAACACCTCTTCTTTATTCACGTTTTGTCTCCGTCTAGGAAAAGACTGCGTAAATTTGGCCTCCGGTCAAACTAACAGCGTTTCATATTTTAACCGAAGACAAATGGTAAAGCTCCCTCGGGTGCGATAAAGGAACTTTCATTTTACAGGCGTGCGTTCCCTTTTGCCGTTTGTGGGCGTAAAGAGCGAGACCCCGTAACTTATGTGCTGAAAGTGATTTCATTCCAAGGCTTTGGTCGAAAGTGAATGCGCTCCATGGTGTGTTTGCGTGCGGTCGTGTTGTTGTTGTTCCTTGTGATCCGCACACATGCCTGAAGGAGCCAAGGTTGATATAGAAACCATATTTTGACTCTCCCTCCCAACACTCGGAAGCAGAGGAACTGATCTAAGCGGGTTCTCGTTGGCATTAAATATGCATCAGTCTTTCATGTGGCTGCGTCTCAAGGATATTTTCCGCACACCAATTTTTTTTTTTTTTTTTTTTTTTTTTTTATCTTCATCTTTTAATTAAGAGTTTTGAATGAGGTCTGCGTCAAAGAAGAGCTAATCTTTATTAAATGGAATTTCTAGGCCACTGGGTGGCTTCGGGCTTTGGTTAGGAAATTTCACGCCGACGACCAACGGGGTTTGCAATTGCTCATTTCTCGTCAATTAACCTTGGGAATCCGAGGGAAGAGAGCGCGCCGGAATAATGCGAGGGTCACGGGGTCCTCCGCCTAATTAATATTTAGCCCCCTTCACCTGTTCTCCTGAGAACGCCGAGCAAAGGTCTATTCATCGCGTTGGGCACGCTGTTACCGGGGTGGCTCGCCCGCTGGCCTGGTGCCATCCTGTAGACGTGGCAATCCATCATTTTCAGACCAGTGTTAAGAGCGGGGGCATTGGAGGGGTTGAATCCTAAATTCAACACTGCTTGTTCCCCCTGACCACCACCGTTTTCCCCTTTTCCAGCAGCTCTTCTCTTATCCGTCTCTGTGTAATTAAAGGCAGTCGAGGGGAACTGAGGGGAGCATCTCAGGGAAGGTGTTCATATTTCACAACGGAAGCTTGCTGGCAGCTGGCAAGCCAACTAATAAAATGTGTCCTTATACAAACATGTCCTCCGCCCTTTACTGGGTACTCGCCTTTTTGTAATTCAACTGTAGACAGTTATTGGAGTGCTCTGCGCGATTACTTTTGACTTGTATTTCTTCAGTATTTATGACAGCGCCACCACCCGCTATTGCCGAGGATAGGGCCCGAACCCTACAAGTATCTACAAGTAAATTGAAATTCATCCAAAAAGTTTTGTAATTGCACATAGATGCCACAAGAAAACCGCAATCCCCTTTTTTAAACAATAAAATACACCTTTATTCATATAGCGCATTTCATAACAGCTACAGCTGTAACAAAGCACTTTGCATTAGCAAAATAGCAATAATACAACAACAAAGACAGTGAAGGCAACGCATTTATATATTTATATTTATTTATTAGACAAAGCTATGGCCTGCTTAAGAATTAAGGCGTTACGCCAGTCTGTATAATGGGTTTATGGATTTTTCTATCATGCTTTATACGAATGTCACAATTACTTGCCGTTACAGTCGAAAACTGATGGCTTTCAACAAGGTGTTGAGTCCACAGATTCACGCAACATCAATGTCAAAATTGCCTGCCGTATAGTGGAAAACTAGCGACGTTCCACAAGTCTCAATACGAGGTCCTCTGCACATTATGTCAAAATTATTTGACGTCCCAGTAGGACAGCTGTAAAAGATGTGTGATAAACTATGACTTCTGGCTTGCGTGGACTCTGATTTGTGGCTTACGTTGCCGCTGTGAGAACAGAACTCTGTGACCTGACATTAGAATGCCCTTTTTTTTTTTTTCAGTTTTGATTTGTACTAATTCACAAGTTTCCACCAAAGTGCTTCCAGCGCTAGTACCGAACCAATGATAATTAACCACGAAGAGCCAGTTCACAAGAAAAACTGGTGCCCAAAAAAAGGCTCGTTGAGTCCTGATAGATTTAACTTTATGATTTACCCCTAAAAACGGCGGATGAAATGACCTTTGGTTATCTTGATGGTGTGCTAAGCCATATAGTGTTTATGTGGCTTAGCTCTGCATCACCAACCCACCTTCATTCTTTGGTAAACCTGTAAAAGTCTGCCCCTGCTGTGAATTAAATTTGTGGGGGTGTGAGTAAAGAAGACGACACTTGTCCGCAGACGCTGGCGCGCCCGCTCTGCGCTCCTGTCACAAACCTCAAATATTCCCATTCACAATTGCTCACAACGTTGTCGACAGAAGTGGGAAGTCAGTCCACTTTGCTTACAATCGATAATATTTCCCAGAATCTTTTTTTAGACAAGTTGCAGTACTTCTACTCAAGTACCGAGATTGTAAGTCTTTTCGCCACGTCTAAATGTCGACTCGTGAGGTGTTTTAACGCCGCGGTGTTTCCCCAGAGCTCGACCTCCTGCCCGGTGCCCACGCCGGCTACTACGATTGGACAAGATTGGAGCCTGTCGCAGTAATGGGGGTCTCCAACCCGCAGACAGTCGAGCGTGTGTGTGAAATCTTGAACACCAGTGTGTGCAGTCAAGGCTGAGGACACAAAGCTCCCGACAGAGCCTCAAGGGCACGGCTTGAGCTAGCATAAACGTGGTCAGGAGCTATCAGTGGGGAATTGATTATTTTAAATGGGGACGGCGTTACGCTCATAAATAAACATTGATTACGCATCCTTGGGCTGATACTCTTCGATTTTGTTGTTGTTGAAAAAATGCGAAACCGTTGGCTGTTCCCGAAAACAAACAGGCGTGAATGATATTTATACCTTGAAGGCTCGCCTGAGACAGTTTTAAAGACGTCATATAAGTAGACACTTCATCTGGGACTTACTGTTGCGTATAATGGCAAAACACACAAAGCCAAGGCAAAGCCATTAGCCCCACTTTTTGACTGCCCGTATTTGGCAACCCTTTAGCTGCTGTGTGCCTATTTGCTTCAGATTCTTTTCAGAGGCCCACATTGTGAATAGTGGAGTATAAATTAATTGATAAGATCAACCCTTTTAATGAATTTTCCAATCTCAGATTTTGATTGTGAATCACTCCATTGGCTTTTTAATCAAGGAGCAGCCTTTAGCCTGACGGAGCACGACAGGCTACGTCTTGGCCCAAGGCCCGCAAGCGTCACGAGCTTGATCTGTCTTTTATGCTCTTTTAATTACACGTGGCTGGGCAGCCCCCGCAAGTCCCCAGAGCGAGAGTGACACAAGGGGAGGGGGGGGGGGGGCTCACTTCAGGCCCAGCCGCCACTCTGCTGGTGTGCAGCTCGACATTAGCCTACCTAAACAGCCTCAGGGGAGGTGAGTGCAAGAGTGGGAGGATGACGGTGACTTCGGAAGGGGGCAATCTGGGGTTAATTCAGGAGGAGAATTTACAAGAGCCACGGGCAGCTGGCAGTCATGAGGCGTGCTTTTTCACTTGAGAGGCGGTGATTATTTTCCATTTATTAATTTATTTTTGTGCATCATTTCCGATAGACCTCAGCGCTTCCTGGTCTGTTGCAGCACCACATGGGACTACACTGAAGGCGTGCGACTCTAAATTCGGACTTGCCTGTAAATGATTGCAATATATCAGGGGTTCACTTTATTCCCTTTCGCACAGATGTCGTTCCACCTCTATTGCGCCGTTGATACGACCTCCGAAGCCGGGAAATTGGCTGGTCACCTTCTTCCCGCTCAAGGACAGGAGATTTGGTTGAGTCTACCATGCGACTCAATGATCATCCGTGTGCACAAATTGACAAATTCCAACACTCCGTGCACCGGCATACTCCCAAGGGGATCGAGTCCCCCACTCCCCTTTTTCCTGTGAGTCGCTCTCATATGCCCCCAGAGCCCTTTAATTCGCACGGCTCTCACTTCGGAGAGCTGTACTTCACTCTGAAAATGAATGGCGTCACCTCCAGGCGATGTCAAGGTAGAGGGGGAAAACGTGTCTGCGCCTCCGTCGCCAGAGATTTTCCTCGCTCCGGTTAATGTCGGAGTACGGGGAGCTGTTACCTCAGACGGGCTGGGCCAGATGAGCCCAGAGGAGACGGTCGGCGGGAGGCATCCGGGAGGATGCAGGCTGTAATCACAGGCAATCATCAGCCTTTAGTGGATTTCTGGCCTGACCCGGCTGGCCCGCGAGCTGTCATTTGAGCCGTGAGCTGGAGAGAGAAAGAGACAAAGGGATGATGACAATGATTATTTCTAACAAGAGCAAAGCCAACAGCAGCACAGTGTCCTTACTGCATCACAGCCACCAGGACACTGGGCTTTTACCACTCGGCCCGGACGGATTGGAAAATGATCGCTTTCGTTTGGGATCGCGGAGCTTGTCTGCTGACTACCGGACAAGGACTCTCGGGTTTTAAAATAGACTACAATTGTGCTGTGTCTGGCTAGTCCAAAGCCTACATCACTTCTTCTGGATTGTAGTGCGAGTTGCCAGTGGGAGCTCAACACATGTTGTCGCTCATTGTTAGACTCACGCCGAGACATACTTTTTAATCAACTCCTAAGGTCGAACGCAATCAGTTCAAGTCTGCTTCAAGGCTTTGCGTTGATTTTGAAACCGGTTCGACCGTTGGAATTCCCTCTCGGCTTCCCGTCAGCACGACGTACTTTTCCATCCAAACCTATCGTCCGCATCCTTCTCTCGAACAGCGATTGCCCTCATGGGCTTTCCTTACTGCACCGATCAACCTTCTCTCAGGCCTTCCTCCTTGCTCCCTTGCCCTGCAGCTCCATCCTCATCATTCTTGGACCGGTATATGTCCAAGCCATCAAAGTCTGCATCCTGTTGTCTCTTCACTGCCACTCTCTTATCTGTCCGTGCTTCATTTGCCGCTATGAATGGAAACAAACCTTGGATAACGACGCATAAACACAGAGAATCTTACCGTTTGCTTGACATAACTACTTGTCAGTAGTATTTTTCTTCGCACACATTTCTTCCACCTTCTTTTCAAATTTGCAAAAAGACACACTAAAGTCAAAGAAGAATCAGAAGGCACAGACAATGACTCGAATTCAATAGGGCACCCTTGACATTCAAAATTCCAAATCTGACGTTTCATGCAGCTTTTGAGGCCTATTTATCCGCTACCATTCCAACTATGAGTATTGAGTCTTGGTTGTCATTCTTCCCTCCCCTCTTCCACCTTTCCAGGCATTGATGCTACCTTTGCCCGTGGAATACAGTACAGTTGTCCATCCTATGTCGGCGCTGTTCCTTTAGAATAAAATGGCGGAAAAATACTGGGTTGACTTCATCCCCCGATTCTCATTCGGACCTTTTCAAGTCACGTGATTAAGAACGAGGGAGGACAGATCAATACGGCATTTGGGAATTGCCCTACACAAAGACGTCGCCGTGCCTTTGTTCACGCCTCTCATACTTTGTCTGAAGTCACAATACTACTTGCGCAACTTGGTTCCAGTGTCGTATGCCTTGCAATCAAATAATTAGACATCATCATCGACATCCGCTGTGACGTACAAAATACCTGCACAGTGAGTGTCAGGTGCTAAACTTCACACCTTGGCCCCGAATCTGATTCCGCATCCTTCGGGGGGCAAATTACAGAGTCGACTTTGTACCCCCATTCAAGTGTCGTACAAACGCAACAGTGAGCGTGGGGGGAAAAGGTGAGAAAATCGCAAGTTCTACCGGCAGTACTGCCTTTGAAACGTGACTCCTTTGGAGCTTCTCCAAGTTGTCAGCTAAAGCCGGGATTCATATCGATCCACATTGGTTGACTTGGCTGGATGCTGTGAGCCTCCGCTGTGTACAAACGGGTACAAACTTTCTAAGGACGTGGTGGGTGGCTGCATGATGATGATGATGATGATGATGATGATGCTGATGCATGCGCCAAGCACTCTGTAGCCTCCAGGCCACTTTTAATGGAGTTGTGTGTCATATGGCTCCGCTGTCCTTATTCATCAACGCACACGCGGCACCCGCTGGTAGCTTGCCGTGCACATCTACCAATATGACACACAATGTTTGTTCGGCTGAATTGAATGCTTTCCAGGATATTATGTACTGCACGTATAAGAAATGTGTGCTTCAGTCTTCAAAATTGTGGTTGCATTGTGAGATTTCTGCCTTCAGTCGTAACATGCTCTGCGGTCGGGGCTGCTCGACTGTGTTCAACTGTGATCTTTTGTCATGTTAGCTGTCTGTTTTGGCACCCACACGCTGGATTGCGTGTGTGTGTGTGTGTGTTTGAAAGAGAGGAGGAGGTCAGGGCAAACCAGCTCTTTCCTGCCATCTAGTGGATGGGGAGAACACACTCAAAAGTCAATTGAACCATCGCTTTATTCGTGTTCTCTCAAATGAGCTTCAGCGTTCAGTCGCAAGTAGTCCAGTTGTGGGGCTTCATCGTCATTGAACATGAATCCTCAACAACAGCAGTTTTTAGCTGCAGATGGACGGATCAGACTTAAGAGGAGAACTCTTTCTTATTCAATGTTAATTTGTGCGTGTGTGTGTGTGTGCGGGTTTAGTGTTTGCCTCAGGAGAATTGAGCCTTGACGCTGTCAGTAATTGAATCGCCTTTTTAACGCACCAGTAATAGATTCTGGGGCGCTTTTGTGATGTGCTGGGGGGGGGGGGGTGGGGGGGCAAAATGTTTATTAAGACAAAGGGTTTCGGCAGCAAATGAAACCATTTTGAGTTTGAAAGATTGCGTTGCGTGATAGGTGGAATAATTGATTCAATTTACTCTGTTATTTCACAATTAAACGTCTGGCATAATGAAGTGACGACCGTTAGGGGGTTTGTGTTGAAGGTGATCGGTTTGCAATTGTGTCCAGGGATCCTTAAATACTAGTTTTTCCTCCATTAACACCATCATTAAAAATACCACTTAAATTTGAATCTCTTGGTCTAAAACACAAACAGCCGTACCCTATTTTCTTTGGAGGTCTTTGCAAATTTTCCCCATAATGAAAGCTGTATAATGGTATGAGTGGCATTGTAGGGAGCGCATACAACCCCATTTGAGGCCTATTGAGCCAAGTCTACACGCTGGCTCAGCTGTGATTGCATTGTTCTATTTTAATTTTTAGTGGTATTCTGAATCCAGATGATATAGGCCGTGCATTTTCAAATGGAAATGTTGTCATCGGCTCATACCATGCAAGTCGAACCTCTTGGGTTTAATCCAAGTGGCCCACATTAGTTTTTAACTTGGCTTGCTTAACCAGCCTGAACTGCGTTTGAATGCCACAGATGGGCGCGATAAACATTGAATGTGTCTGCTAATCGGCGTTTGATGTGCAAGCGCCCACTCTAGTTTGAAAGTGTCCCTCTAGCGGCCAACTAACACTGACGCTCGCTCCTGAAACGTCAACTGATGCTTGAGGCGAAAGTCGTCGTGCTTCGCTTACCTCAAACGGGAAGTCGTGTTGCCCAAACACTTGACCGAAGAATGTCGACCTCCTCTCCAGTGCATCTGTGTGTGAGTGTGTGTATAAATGGAATTCAGCTCTGTTAGAAAATTGCGACGGCACTTTTAAACAGGATGCAGGATGCTGCGCTATTAGTTTATACAATACGCATGCTTGAAACCCTGGCTGACAAAACTATGTATGCTGTTTGGATAGATACTGAATTGGCACATTGCTAACGTGAGACTCGTCAAATCGATGCAAACGTTTCGTTAGCCTCTCGAGTATTTTGGTTTAAGCTAACAGACTTGTTTTGTTCTCTTTGTATATTCCGTTTGAGTTTTACAGTTCACTTCAAACTGAATAGACAAACAAACAGCTTGACGAAAGAGTACCGGGACTAAAAACGACATTGAATCGTAGTGTTTTGGAAGGCAAAATATCGCTGGACTATTTTTGTACACTATGCAACGCTACTATTAAACGCTTACGGGCATGTGGCGGCCATACACACATCTGCCTTGTGGACATTCACACGATTTGGATCAGTGTATGATGCCTTTGATCCACTTTCATTAAGTTGATTAGTAGTTGAATCGAGGCACTGTAGGGAGCGCATACAGACACGGAGGGGGCCGTACACACTGCTGAGCCACAGAAGTCTGCTCAACTGAACGTGAGGTTTGGTCTTCATGTTTGTGACTTCCTGTTTGCCGGTTTCTGTTTACCATCGCGGTTGGAATCAATGGGCTGGATGACGGATGCGGAACGAGGGGAATGACTTTGTCTGGGTCGCATCCAAAACCTCCGACCCTGCCCCCTTGTCGTTGCCCGCTCTCATTTCATTGTTCCATTTCTTCCTCCTCTCCCATGACCTCAGGGATTCCTCTGGATGCCCAACCATCTAGAATGCCATCGTCCCCCCCCCCCCTCCCCCCCCGTCCCGCTGCCTCTCGCCTTCGCAAATGAAACTGAGGCAAACCCAAACCTCATTGATGAGTGACTCATGCAGATAATTGTTGCTTTGAGAGTAGACATATCCGGTTTCTCTTTTTTTTTTTTTTTTTCCTTCGCTTGACTTTTGCCTCATATTGTGTGGTGTCTGGGACACTTTGGTATTTGGGATTTCGGGGTAAAAAAAGATCTGCGAACCTAGAATAGCTCTTTTTGCGTTCTGATATGGCAAATGTGTCTGCAGTCACCTACTATGGGATCGCAGTGACAGGATGATCACAAAGCAGTTATTTTTGAGAGGAGCACCTCACTTGGTTTACACCCTTTCAAGACCCTGTAAAGTGAAGTCAGAGATGAGTTTCTAATTTTCAGATAATTGCTGAAAATGAGAACTGCTCTGTGTAGCTCATGTCATGCGGTGCCATTTTAGCCACGCCCAAAAAAAGAACAAATCTGACAAGTTTCATTATCTTCAAATATGGATGATATATTTCGAAACAAATGTCTGAATTCACTTTAGAGGGTTTTAAATGTGTTTGTGGGAGCGTCAAAACTGTATAAAAAGAAATTCTGTCTATGGTCTGCGATAAACGGAGGGGTTAACTGTATTTCCATTTAATAATATACAAGGAATGTAAGACATTTTTTGGTCAGAGAAGAATCCCTCCCACTTCCAAATCCATACACAATACAGCACCCCCCCCCCCCCTTCCCTGGTCTTCCACTCCCCGTCCCATGTGAGCGTCAGCCCGACGATGACTGGCCCCGTCTGTCCCCGCTCTGCTGACGCGTTGCTGCGCTCCGGCTGGCGTGCGTTGTTTTCCGCGCTACTTGTTGCTGCCAAAGCTCGCACGCACACAGTTAGGCGGCGGTGAGCTCCTGCGCGGGACGACGGGCCGGGACAGAGTGGCGGACAGGGCTGCGTTGTGGTGAGTGTTGGCTTCTGAAAAGTTATTCGACAAAAAATGTTGAGCTCGTGTGTAAGCTCTTCAGCATGGAAGTGAGGGAATGTGGCTTTTTGCTGACTCATTCCTTCTTCGTGGCACACTGTTGTGTTATGGTGGTACCTCGGAGCACTTTAAAGACCCCTAACGTTTGGAGCTACGCCTTAAATGACACCAAAATGTTTCCTTAAGGACGACGGTGTCTGATTACTTTGTTCCTGCCCTGCTGTGATACATTAGAGTTCACTACCACAGCCTAAAGTACAGTGTACATATCAAATATGATTTGGATTTTGGATATTTTGACTTGGGCCAGACCGATACGGATTCTTTGAGCAAGATCCCGATTCCGGTATTTGTCAGAGTAAAATTCCGATATCTGATGAATCGGCCAATGAATTTAAAAACATGTAATGAATAAAATAACTTATTTTTGGTCCATTAATCCTTGTAGCAATAGAGATACGAACATTTGACAACACTTCCCCCGAAAGTATTTAACTTTGCAAGAGAGAGAAAATGTGCCAAAAATCGTCCGATTTTCTTTTCTTTTTTTAAAGAGCTAATATTCAATTAAAATCGTCTTGCCGATTAATTTGTAGGGAGTGCATACACTTTTCATTCCGAGTATCATTTTGAATCGAGACGTTGAAGGGAGTGCATGCGGGCACATGGAGGCCATACACCTCGACTGACTGAATGTAATCTTGTATCTCTTTGAATATTGCTTGTCCAGTAATAATCAATGGCAGCACTAAATTTACTGCAAGATTTGCTTTGGCACCACACACACACACACACACACACACACACACAGTTGCGTCCAGAGGGAGCGCATTGTTTGCTTCACATCATTGTCCCGACTCCTCTTCCCGTTGCCCCCGCCGACCCCGCCCCCCCAAATCCCCAGGCCCCTCCCCCCTCCAACCACATCTGGATTGGCCCACCAGCTGACTGGGAACAAGGGAGCGGATGGGATAGAGAGAGTGGAGCATACAAATGTTAGGAAAGGGGGCTGCAGTTCCCTCGGTGGACTTTTTGTGCAAGAACAATGTCCTTGTGAGAGCGGAAGCGCGCGCACACACACGCACACACACAAGGTGTGTTTTCACACCTGCTTCATTCAGTTAGGCAAATCATTGTTTACCCCCCAAGGCACAGTTTGGTTTGCGGTTACGCTGGAGTTTGCTTGCACATTGACCTCATTCAACCCCCCAAATGGAGCAATTGAGGCACTGTGATGCCCTCTCATGTGGGCATGGAGAGCCACAGTCGCCGGTGCACTTGCAGACATTTATCGAATGGGACAGTCAGCAATTGTACGGAAAATGAAGAGCTAATAAGTGGACTATTTTCTAGGAACAAGAGGTACGGTTTTCAAAATTGTGTAGTTCTCGTAGCTGTCTTATGCAGCAGCCACAGGAATCTGGCAATTATTTGCTTAGTATACTACATCAGTAATCTCTTTGTTTGGGTTCAGTGAGACAAACATTTTCTTAAAATATTTTTTTTCATTTTATTTTGACATGGACATGATTCGTTTTGTACAGACTCCTACTAATTTTGGTGGGAATCAAATTTCCTGCCCCTAGCTGGCTAATAATGATTTGTCGACTCGATCAACCGTCCACTCCCGTACCACTGTGGGCATGCGTGTTGACATCTTTAAAGTGAGAGTCGAGTCAGAGGTGTTGGACTCGAATCACATGGCTTGATGGCTTGACTCGAATCAGACTTAAGTCATCAATTGTCAAACTTGGATCTTGTTCGGGCCAAAACTTGTCCAAGACTTGACTTGGTGAGACTGGACAAGTCTTGCCTCTTTACTCTTGAAAATCGGCGGTACTCTTGCTACTGCCGCCTCTGCGAGGCAGAAAGGTCCGCGTTGTACGACGGTCTTGGTGATGAAACATCTCTGCCCGTGAGGAATGGTTTGGCGCTGCAGCGGTGCCATATGTGCGAGTGTAATTCAGCGCTCCCCTGCTGTCAGCGCAGCTGCTCGCGTCTCACTCGACTCCTGACTGTAACAAGCCAGCGTCGCTTTGATTTATAGGCAGACGGTGGCCGTGTTGTTACAATGCACGCATTGAGCTTGAACAGTCACAAGGATAATAATATGAAAGAAGCCGAAATGAACGTATGGCTTTTCAAATGTCAAGGACTGAGAACGCCAAGAATGGTCAGGCAGCAAGTTGTTCATGACTGTGGACGTGACGGCTAAGACGACACAAACTCATATGAGCGTACACGGTGGGGAAATATATGGCAACACCAACTTCTTATTGCACGTACTACTCCAGAAGATTCAAAAGGGCTACATGTTTATTTACTGTAGTATCCGTAAAACACGTGCCTTTATGAGTGGGTTTTTTTTCTAGGCCGTTAGTCCTTCCTGTTTGCCTGCTGCGCTAGCCAAAGGCCGCTATCCGGGGAAGCAGCAGAGCCAGCAGTAATCACAAGCGTGTTTTGTATCGGCACAAAGAGCCAGCTCGCCTCCCCCTCCCACCAATAATAGCTGTAATCCAGCCCTTTCAATATGATGCATAACATGGGCGGACCAAAATGAGACTGCAGCATTTTGACTTGTTTTCAGGACTCAGCTGGCCGCATTTGCATATGTGATTGTTATTGATGAAGAAACAAACACCAAACATTTATTTGGACAGTTTCAGTTTGATATTTTCAGCGCACTGAACAGCTACGCGATGAACATAACTGACTGGCTCAAGTCAATTGGCTTCATAAAACATGTTCGAACAGAAAACCATTTCAATGATGCTAAAAGTTACACAGGCTTTATTTTTTTTTTTAACATCAGTAGTTATTGAATCCCAATTACCCAAGCACTCGAGTCCACCCAATGACTTGTTGACAGACAGAGGCCTCTTTGCGAGGCATTTTAACGACTGTCGTTAGGCATTCCAAAAGAATGATGCCATTCGCGGTCGGGACGCGTCTCCATTTTGGAGCATAAATACATAAATTGGCCGCACCGCCGTAGACTGTTGCAGTCCTAACCAAGCCTTGTTGCCTGAACTGCGAAGCCTACTCAGATGAGAGGCCAAACTTGTTCTAAAGACCAACAGAACAGCCCAGTTGTGATGGATTCAATGGATGAATGAGAGAATATCCACAAGCGGCAAGGGCTGGACTAATTAACACTTTAGACGTCAGAAATTCCCTCACCGAAGGTCAAAACCTTTCATATAAATCACAAAACAATTATTGTTCAGTAGGAACATGAGAATTTCCCACCGCTTTCGAAATTCATCAACAATCAGTGGAACTGCCTTCCTTCCTTCTCGCATACACCGCAATAGAAGTATAAAATCGATTGTCAAATGGTCGCACCGCAGCCGACTTTATAATGGCTGAATGCTGACACTTACTCAACCCGCTTTCTTGTCTCTCGAATGGAATTGAAAAACATTTGTAAGTAGCCAAAGCCTCAATCTCGAACACAATGGTCGGCCTTCATCTACATGCGCACTTCTGTAGAAGCGGGACAGTTGCACGCGTTGTTTGACTGCAACGCTTTTCCACGTCACCCCAAGTCGCCTCGGCCGCGTTCCGTCTCAGTTTTCATTGTAGACGCGAGTCGTCTCCACACCGCGTCATCGTTGCTCCCGGGTGCGTAACAAAGTGTGAGCTTTGTCCCACACACTTTTATCCTTCTGCCATGATTTGTTAGCCAACACCGACTGTAGCATTGTGTTGACGACCACTACCTCAAAGGCTCGACTGGATGCTCTGTGGCTAAGCACCTTCCAGAGGGGAAAATGCTCAATCGGCGGGGGAATCATCTTGACACAGTTGACCAGGAAGCAAATAGTCATGAATGAACATGGGACTAAGATCTCGAAGGACTTGTTTTTGTCAGTCTTGGCGATACAGAGTCGATACACACCCTGGCGCTTGGCCTCACAGCTAGAAGCATCTCGCTTCTGATACCAACGTTCAAATAATTCGCTGGAGTAGAAAATGCACAATGGGGGGAGGAGAATAATCTTGAGATGGTTGCCCACAAATCCATCGGTGTACATGGGACTCAATTCTAGAAGGACTGATTTTGGTTGAGCCTCATTTTTTTTTTCAGTAAAACTTGTCCTCAGAACCCGAAATCCGACTGGCAATTCCTACTATCCCCTCGAGTCCCCCTCTCACACCCTTTTGACGATGGTGGCCTCAATCCAGGCCGCTGAACACTATCTCATCCTTGTCTCTGATTCAAGCAGCCATTGATCCATAAACGAAGAGCCAGTCCATCTCAGGACAGCTGCGTTACCAGTCACGGATGAATAAAATAATCCACATCCGTGAACACGGATCAAGAATGTGTGCGCCGCGTGAGTGTGTGTGGGCGCCGACAAGCGCCGGCCCACATACGCACTCGTGGGCACGAACCTGTTCATGTGTCGGGGTAAGTTATGGACTCTAGTGAGGTGTTAAAAGATGGAGAGCCTGCCAGCCTGGAATGAATCATAGTTGGTTGAATTATTTTTTTCTTCCCTGCCTCGGCCGTGCATTAACATCTCACTCGGAGGTGGGTGTTTAATGGCTGTTGTAAAAGTAAAGGCTGGTAAACACATAAAAGTGCCAAAGTGAGAGGAGAGGGGGGGGGGGGGGGGGGGCAAATAATTGCAGTCTGCTTTTACACCAAATTGAATTCTTGAACGTTCTTCCAGTCAACTGCAGTCTTTCAGACAAGAAGTTGGTCAACTTGAGCCCAAACATTTGTCAGTGTGTGAGGGTTTCAAGGACAAATGTGGTGCAGTTGTAATGTTTTCTCAGCTTTGCCCCAGGGGGAGCTGTTGCTCCAGCTGCGGACTGTAAAATCCACTCACAGCACCTTGTCCCCCCCACCTCCTCCCCCGGTCCTGCCCTGTGGACCGCACCGGCCATCCATCACCACGGTCTCCCGTTTAGTCTCGAGTCCTCACGGGCGACTGACGGCTTCCGTTTTGCCGCTGCAAGTTGTAAACCTGTTAGCAACACATGTGCCTCTTTTCCCGACGTGCACCGTAAAGCGCACCAAACGAGTGGGGGGGGGGGGGGTTCTGGTTGAAGTTATGACTGTGCTCCGGCTCTGGAACTAAACGTCTCGCCTGGACTGAGTGCAAAGCACGGACGCGTTGTTGTGCTGCGCCTCGCCCGCGGCTTTGCTTGTTGACCCTTCGTGTAGAGGGACTAAAAGGCTTTTTCTTTGACCCTGCATGGATATTTTTTTATCCTGTAAAGACATATACAAAGGGGCCTTGTCCCTGCTGGCCGGATGTTTGAATGCTTATGGAAGATCCCAAGTCCATCAGACATCAAAAACAACTTACGGATTGAAGTCCGTCGTGGTTTCTGGGCTGTTATCACTCATTTGTATCTCAGTGACTTGACATTGGAACTCGAAAGGCATTCCTTCCAGATTCTTTCATGACTGATGAAGGTCCATATGTTATCCAGTTATCGTTGATTTTTTAGTTTGGGGTTTTTTTTTTCGGATCATCTTGAGCAAACGTGTTTTCCAAACTTGCTTATCATGTTCAGTGGAGCCTTCCCATAGGAAGTAATGTGAAGGGAATTCAAAAAGTTTTGGTCTTAAAACCCGGGCCCCTTGTCTGTCCATATTGCAGATTTTCACCTATTGCGGGTGGGTACGGAACGCTAGGGCGTGATTCCAAAACCTGAAGAATCAGCCCTTGTTTGGTCTCGTCCAGTCCAACCTCGGGCGCACAGCCATCTTTGTCCTAAAGTCAACCTGCATTTAATCTCACTGGTCCTATTAGCTTTTATACGGCTCCTGGTCCCGCTGAGTCGTCTTGGCTGCGGACAGGCTCTGCTCGTCCAACGAGGTGGTGGGGGCGGGATGATCTGGTGCAGACCAAGGCTCATTTATTTGCTGCATTGGGCTGGCTTCAGATCCAAACAGGAAGGACAATAATTAGACGCGCAGCGCTAATGACCACAGGCAGCTCCATGTGTCGCCGTCTCTTGTTTGTGTTTGATCACATGTTAGCAGGCGCTAATAGAGTCAGAAAGGTGTGTTAAGTAGTTTCTCTTCCTTAGGTGGATTTTATATTCAATACGGAGCAGTGATTCAGTTTCAGATTTTCGTGTGCACTACTTCATCGGCAATGGATGAAACCATGAAATGAATTAATTTTGACGGGAAGATCCTCCGAATGTTCTTGTTGATCAATGGTGACTGAAAAAATGTACACATTTTGTGCGCGGGCTAATTACGTAGATACAAACAGTTGCAACCAAACACTGCAGTGCAGCCCAGATGAAAATGTTATTTTTATTTTTTATTTGGACAATTCTTTGTTACCAAAGGAACCCGTACACACAATTAGGAAAATGGTACATTTGTTTGGTTTTGTGTTTCTTCGCGGCTCACCGCCATGCCACCGGCTTCGGATTTTGTCAGTGTAAGCAGGGACGGTGCGGCCTGGAACTGAAGCCCGCGCGGGGGTGTGCATTCCTGCGAGAGCGGAGGGCTGAGCTTGCAACTTTGTGTTGTGTGCGGTTGACGCTCATGTAAACCGACACAGACTGATCAATGGAGTTTTCGCTGCCGCACTGGTTTGTTGTCGTCCGGAATGAACGCTTCCATTTATTATTTCGGCCGACATCTTACAGAGGTTGAGGTTGTAAAACCGATGCTTCTCGTCCCATAGCTGACAATCCAAATGAGCTGTTCATCACATTTAAGACACTGCTTTCAACAAGGACCACTGTCTTGACTGATTGCACTTCGCTGACACGTTGGATAGATTTTGTGACGCTAATCGTTAGCCGGTACATGCTATGTTAGCATTAAGGCGCATTTATGTTGCCGGTTCAAATTCTTTTTAGGACCAATTTAAACGGGCCGTATTTTCTCTTTTTCTACGAGCAAAAATCGGCCAATTACCAACGCATAATATAAAACAATGACACATAAGACAAAGGTATTCAAATATCACAAGCCCAAAGAAAGTCATAAAACAAAATCTGATTTTTGCCTAAAGTTAAACAAATGAGAAAGTAATGTAAAACAATCAAATGTTCTGCTGGTAAATCATATTTTTATTGATGTACATGTTAAGAGACCAACAAATAGTTATTTTATCCATTATATATTTTCAATTAATCGGCCCATTAATTTTATCCTGCCGAACATCGGAATCGGCATCAGACCCCAAAAAATCGATTTTATATTTAGTTCGACAATACTCTTCAACTGGGAGTGGCATTAAACTGCTTGAAGCCTCTTTTTTGAAAGTCGGGTCACTTGTGTGTCAAAGCCCAACTGTGCTGGTGACTGTAAATCAACGAATGCATATGCGATCAAGGGTCTTTTGAGGTTATTTGTTTATTGCAGCATATGTGTGTGACATATCACGTGTGCGTGTTGGCGCGCGTGTGTGAGATACGCCACTAATTACAGAGAGCCGCGCCACACGGCGGCCGGCGGCGGCCCTCGGGGTTTGCATAACGTCTCATTTTTAACCCAACGTCGCCCGTATTTGTGCACATTTACCCCAGGCAAAGGCAGAGTGAAGACACGCGTGCCACCAAACTAGTTATCAATGCGGGGTAACGATATTTTCAGAAGGGATTTACAGACCGTGTTGAAAAGTGCGAGCGAGTGCTCTTCCTGTCTAGAGGCAGCTGTGGTGAGCTGTCAGGGCCAGCAAGGGTCAGAAGCACTGGCCTGGATTTACAACCTTCAGTCGAAGATTTGATGTTGGCGACCCCTGCTCCAATTTGTCCTCACAGGGCCAGAAAGTTGGCCCTCGATGGCATCGGCATTCTTCCGTCCTCCGATTGGTCCGAACAAAACTTGTTCCAGCTAACTTTGGCTAGCAAAGCACATCTGTAATCATTTTAATTTGTCACGTAATTAGATTAGATACAAATTGATTCTGAAGTGCTCCAGATGATGTGCATGGCGCAGTTGTGTGCCAAGTTACTGCATTGCTTTATAATTGTGATGGTTTCTCTAATTGCGCCGTGAGGTGGATTAAGTCGTATTTTTAGATGTGATTTATCGTCTGCGGCGCTAAAACGGCGCGAGCGTGTTCTTCCTGTCTGTACACCGGATGCGGCATGATGTGGATACTTGAGCAATGCAATCTGGCTCACAGAAGACCCGAGTGATGTCCGCCCAACGTTTGTTTGCTTTTTCATCATAATCGGGGAAACGTAGTAGTACCGTTTGCATACGGAGCAGTGGAAGTTACTGTCCTCAAGTAGATTTTTTTTTTTTTTCTTCTGACGACTTCCACTCCCGCGCTGCATGGGGAACTAGCATGACATTTCCTGTTTTCCACTCTTTTTACTTGTGCTATTAAAAAAAAAACCAAAAAACTCAATTTAGATTTACAAATCTAGTATTAGATTAACTGTCTCACTGCATGTATTCTTGTGTTAAATCAACCCAAGGAAAATACTATCATAAAATGTAGTGAAACTAAAGCGCGTAATTGTGACATTAGTAACATCAGGCTTTTTTTAAAATGTATTTATTTTTACTCTCGGCTCTTTGGCCTGCAAGTGTGCATGTCACCACCAGGGGATGCCACTGTGTGCAATTTCCCTGTTCAGACTGTCAACACAGAGTTTAGACAAGTGAAAGGAACCATGCATGAGAATATGCATGTGATGACTAAATGTTCCAAAAAACATTGCCTGTACAGGTAATGAAGGTTTTATGAAAGGAACAGAGTATTTGAATGTCCATTATTTCCTATGGGGAACATTTTCCGTCCGTTTCCAAAGTTGCAAGACTTTCTTTGGATTCAACAAGAATCCCGGCCCTCATACCTCTGCGTTCTCGCTTACACCCAAAAACAACATCTGTCCCCCTCGGTCGCGGGTGACGGAAGCGCTCTGGTATCTGGGCTCTCTCGCCCTCACAATGGCGTGACACAATCGGCGAACACGTGGCCACGCAGGCGCGTGTGTGGAGAATGTGACGATGCAATGTGGGGCTTACAAGTTATGCTTTGTTGTGTATTTGCGGCATGGATGCACAAAAGGACATAAAAGGGGGGTATTTGGAAAGCTTATTCAGCGAATTTTGTCACACTTTCTCATTCAATTCAATGCACATTTTGCACATTTTTTCTAGCGTGCATGCCTTGGCCACCCGGGGGCGTTATAATTCGCACTTCACATTTCTTCCTGCCTGGATGCAGCAGCCAATCATGTTACAGAGAGGCGTGTCCTTTCAAGAACTCGAGTGGGATTCATATTGTCTGTGTTTTGCGGCGGGTGATGAATATATGCATGAGTATTGTGATATTGTATCCCTGAACTCTTTGAGCACGGTTGTCGTTAAATGTCAACTTTTTTTTTTTTTTTTTTATGGGAATGGGTGTAGAAAGGTCTTGCCTAGCTCTGAATTGATCATTAAGATTGGAAAGTTGAAAAAATAAATAACTATGGCCAGTGTATCATGGAATGCGGAAACTCATGAACATGGCGGATCGTAGGAAATCTGATCGTTACAAGCAGCTTGTGATTGATTAAAGTTTTTGTTGTGTTAAATCCAATAGAAGATTGTCACAAAATAAAGAAAAAATATTTTAACTTTAGACGTACAGTAGATGGCGTGACTTGATACACATACATACACATACGAACGCACACACACACAACTAAATACTACTACTACTAATTTAATTGTGATTTCAATTTTGCTTCTCTCAAACTTTAAAATGTTATAATCAAAGAAAATATTTGTTTTATTAATTAATATTACTTTATTATATTCTTCCTCACCTTTTGACCACCTCGCTGAAAGCAAACAAGAGCGTACCATGATCACGCCCCTCACTTAAAAGCGCTTGGTTGCGCGTTGCCGCAGGGAAGGTGGCCAGAGGAAAATGGCATTGAGTTGTCATGCTAATTCGGCACGGAAACGTTTGCGCGTGCCGGGACGTCCGTATCGCCTCTGAGCAAATTGCCTCGGGACCAACAGGCTTTTGACCCGTTGACCGAGCACAATTAATGATGAGGAAATGCTTGGACCCCACTTACGTGCAAGGCAAACGTGGTAACGGTACAACCGTGTGCAACATTTCAATTTCTATTTTTAAAAATAACTCAGTGCGTGTGATCTAGAACGTGTATTGTGTCAATGTGGACATGCATCAAATCTGCACACAAGTGTCAACGAACAGCATCCCTTGGAGGGAGTTTCGCTATGTTGTTAATCACCGCTGTCGGCACGCCTCTCGCGACCCCCCACAAATCTCCCTGAAGGGCTATTTTAAATGCCTTGGGTCGCTGACCTCCACAACAAGGGTCGCTAGCACAATCGGAGGGTATCGGTTTTGCCCTGCTGTACTTCAGTACAGATTTACAGTTGCACTTTGAGCTTGAAAAGTGCTGTATAACCAAAGTTTGAAATGAGCCGAAAGGGACTTAAATGGTCGCACGAGAGAGGTTTTGTTGCCTCTACAAGCTCAATGTGGCACAGGGCGCTCGTGTGCGTGTTTCCATGACATCATTACACCTACCCATCAACTTGTCAGACATGACCTGTGGTCTACACTGCCCCCCTCGCCCCCTTATTTAAAGACACGCAAGGACGTGAAGTCACCCCCCCAACCCAAATACAAGACAGTGTCACCCCACCTGCAGAGGCCCAAACAGAGAGGTCAGACTGGTAATGAGGAGGGGAGGAAAGCCTGTTGACTCATCAAACACCACTCTGTGTGTGCGTGTGTGAGCCTCCCTCACTTCACACCGAGCACACACATCGAGGTGTCATGTTGTCAGACGAGAGGAAATTATAAATGGGCTCTCCGGCTTTTGAACTGTATGCAAATGCATCACTGTTGGCGAGGTTGCCTTGGGAGCTAAATTTCTTAAGAAAAAAAATATAGGAAGAGTACTTGTAGGTACTTAAAAAAAAAAAAAAAAATCGTAATTTCAGAGTTGAAAGAAAAAAAAAAATCATAATTTCAGAGTTGAAAGAATGCCCCTTGAGCCCCTCTCAGACTTGTCTTTATAGAGACACTTTATCAATATATACAGTATGTATGTATATTAGGGGTGTATCCCGTCGCAGTACTGTATATAAACATGCAAAAGGTCATGGTCTCAAAAGGTGCCATCGTCATTCTCGTGTTTGTGCTTGGCGGAGGTAACAAACAGTTGCGAAAGCCTGACCTCCTTAGCGGAGATCATAAAAGCAGAGTGCGTGTTTTAGTCACGGAGTTTCATACCGCAGGATTTGATGATTTTTGCAAGGCTACTGGAAAGAATGTGCGGGTAAACTTTTCTTTCTTTTTTTTTTTTCCTCTTGTCTGCTCTTTCTGTTTTGGTACTTTTAAAAGCGTCTCAATGTCGTAGAACGATCCTGTTGCGCGCACGCAGGTGAAGTCGAGGGACGACTAAAGTTTGAGGGGGTGACAAACTGGGATTGTTAATTTGATTAGTAGGCCCTGCTGGTAACTGTCACGTGACTCGGCAGCTGTTGTCGCCGGGAAAAATAGAGCATCGGATGAGAAATGGTGGCCATGATTGCTCAGTGAGTATTTTTACCAAGGTGTGCATAGCATTATGCATACAAAAGATTGGAAACATCTCTCAGATTAATTTTCAGATGAATACCTCGCTGAATGAATACTTAGTTTATTCTCTTTGAAAAGGTAATATTTTCACTTTCGCTTTGTTGTCAGGCGTGAGCGCGCACATCACGAACAGAAAGGTGGAATACTGTAGTGAAGAGTCGGGGGAGCCGGGTCATAACAACAAATTTATAACAGATGTTCATGTTACAGGGATGTTGAATATTGTGTACTGTAAACAGAGTGAATGTGATTCAAGCGCGTGTGTGTGGTGGGGGGGGGGGTCAAAATTGATTGTTGTTGTATATTTGAAAATACAAAATCTCTCATTGGATAGTGCAGGTAGGTGTACCTAATGAATTGTCCCGTTGCGTGTCTTGACTGATGCGTGTGGGTGCGCGTGCGTGGGAAGGACCCACGGACGGAGGGAGGGCGCGCAGGCTAATGGGAAGAGCCGCAGGGGGAGGCGCAGTGTTTGGAGGATTAGCCCCCCTCTCTCTCTCTCTCTCTCTCTCTCTCTCTCCCCCTCTCACGCTGTTTTCCAAACTTTCCAAGCATGTATGCTTTGCTCTCATACTTGTTGCCACTCTTTGCCTTTTTTTGACACCAGTCGACATTTTTCCCCTCCGAAAACAAACCTTCTACATTTTGGTTTGTTTTGTTTTTCTAAAAGCTGGGAGTTTTGAAAGAGCACCATGACCTCGCGCTGAGAAACAAAGCAACAAGTGTTTACCTGCATCTTTTTCGAAGGTTCTTTTTTTGGGGGGCATTTTGTCGCCATGTCAAGTTGGACATTTACGCGCTACTCGTTGGACCGTAGCATGTCACGGAGTGTGCCGCAGGTGTTGTTCTAAACACACGTTTTCGGCCCTTCAACCGTACTTTTATCGTTTATCTTTGATTATCGTGCGCCCCCCTTGCCCCCATGGAAAGTGACCAGGGGACCGGACCCCCCTCGGAGGAGCGCAGCCGGGCCGACAGCGCCGCTGGCTCCGACAGTTTCTCACAACTTTGGAGCGACGTGATGGGAATGCTGGTAGGTTTCAAAATAAAGGAATGAATAAATAAATCAACAAGCTGGGGAGGGGTGGGGAGATGGGCGCTCCACACGCGTGTATGACTTTTAACTGCCTTTTAAACTTGAGTTGTTGTTGTTTTTAAATAAGAGGGGAGGGGGGCGCTTCATACGCGCGTATGACTTTAAAGTTGAGGTTTTTTTTCCCCAAGTAGTAAAGTTTGTCGTCTCTATTACGTGGGGTTGAACGCGTGGACAGACTGAGAAAGCCCTCAATCGAATCCATCCTATGATGGTCTGTAAATGAGTGTGTGCGTAAAGTGTTTTTCTTGTGCTTGCATTGTGGCCACACGTGGAAATCTCTGACATGCATTGCAAAATAATAATAATATATATATTTTTTTTAATAAAATAACTACAACAGATACTGTTTTCAACCAATTGCTATGTAAAGAAGTCTGAGCATTTCCTTGAGCAAATGAATGTCCATATACTAGTATGCTCTTTGTGCATTAGTTACTCATTCAAAATCCTTTTTCATATCTTGACATTTTTGCTCACTTGCAGGGCAACTTTAGAGTACAAGTAGCAAAACTACGTTATTAGTGAATTGAAACTGCACTGGTACTAGCTGTATATGAAGGATATCGATGTACTCTATTGTTTCAGCCCATCCGTTTGATATGCTGACCTAATTGGCAGCCACTTGCGCTCCGTGTCAAGACAAGAGGTGTTAATTTGTTTTGGTCTGGCTCCGAAGATGTGAATAGTGTGTAAATGTTGTGTGTTTGTGATGAGAAAGGGGGTGGGGGGTGTGGGTGGTGATGCTGTCCTGCCCTCTGACACCGGGTTGGAGACCTGGCTTTATTCAGATTTATTACTCCCAAGGCGGATGTCTGCAAAGAATTTGCTCATCTTTGACGTTTTTCCTCCTCCGCCTGTTGCCAGCGAGCTCTCTCACTCACAAACGCAACAGAAACAAGCCCTTTTCTACATTTTTGCAGTCGTGAAATGCTAGTTGGCTTCTATCGTTTGATCAAGCTCTAAACATCTTACTGGTGGGCAAAAACTGAAAACATTTAGTGTTGACGCGGCAGCTTGTTTGAATTTTGGGGATTGAAACATTTGAAAACATGTTATTGTTCATTGAAAAAAAATAAAAAATAAAGTGTTAAGACAAGTGTCCCGATACCAAAACTGTGACTTCAACATGCTTGCATAAATTACCCTGATATGGTACTCAAATGATCCCGTGGCTAAAAACGAAAACATCATTAAAAGCAGTGTAATAATAGCTAATGGCGTCGTGGGAACGGCCTTTTGAACTTTTGGGTTTGGCGAAAAGCCTATTAACCTCACTTAAATCAGTGTTGCAAGCATGTTTAGTTTTGTTTCATCCCCACCACACACTAGAACTGAGTCTTCATACTTGTAGAGATAGCCATCAATCCCGATAGACATCTTCACGTTCGCTAAGATCCTCCTCTTACCTACGGTTCAATTCTAAGCTGCTCCCAAGGCCTGGAGCTCATGATTTAACTTTACATTTGATCTATTTGTTGGACTAAATGTGCAAAAATGTTTGGATGCCTGCAGTGGAGAGGTCCAGATGGTTGTGGAATGTGGGTACGAGTTTAATAAGTGTGACGGCATGTACTGCTTTGTGCTTGATGCCAACGAAGACGCCATTTAGTGTATTAAGAGTCAAGTCAATGAAGAGACCTTTCTGTCTGTTGCGCTTCAGCAACCTGGATGGCTAAAACTGAAGTCATCAGAATTTGCTTCCCTAATTCCTCTGAGACAAAAACCTCTCATCCAGTTTATGATGTCAGAAATCTCTTCAGCCTAAGCCTTGTGAAAAAAAAGCCTTGCCTGGAGGGAATCCTCTGTTTGAATAGAGATATGTGGTATTACGTATCCTGTAGGTGGGAGTGTTTTTTCCATGTAAACCCAAGAAAATAATAGCACTCTGGAGACACGAATATTGATTGTGTCTGGGATTTGCCAGACAAGGTGATCCCGATGTGATTGCTCCCATGTAAACGCGTCACGTAGCATGGTAGCGGATGAGTTATCGTTTCACAATGCCAAGGTAATCGAGGTAAACCCTGGTTCATCAGTCCACAACTTCCTTAACACTTGGGTTAGTACCCTACGGAAAGGTGTCGATAACTGCTGTTGTTTTTGGTACATTTACAACTCTAAACTTTTTTTTTTTAAAGGCATACGGTACCAAGTTAAATCAACTGCACTGACTGGTAGACTCAACCACGAACCGTAGCCAAGCCAGCTCACTTCTCGATAACTGCCCCTCCCTTGACCCATCGCTCAGTTCCCGCAGCCTTCCTCTGCTGCTTTGCCACGGATATCCTCAGAAAGCTCTCAAAAGGACTGTGCTGGGACCCCTTGTTTCGCCTTCCTCAATATTCTTCCTTCTCTTTGACTACTCAACTGCATTTTTTGGATTTTTTTCTTAAAAATGTTCCCCATCCATTTTTTGAAATATAATTATCTCTGGCATTGGGCCGAAACTTCCTGTGTCACAAATTGGTCAATTTCAGTGTTATACTTGGTGTTTCTGAAGGGAAATTTTGTCTAAATTTACTTTCCAATCGGAGAAATCATTTAACGTTTACAGTTTTTTTTGTTTTTTTTTTAAATCTTTCTTCAAAGGTTTAGTTGAACATCATTCATATAAATACACGATTTTCATTAAATGTTTGAAATGGTGATCTTGCTAGCTTTAAGGTCTACATTACTTTCATGCTAACACTGTGTCAGGTGACGTTTAAGCTTGCGTGTATCCGTGACAGTATATTCACTGCAAAACAAAACATTAGTACAGTACGACACAAAAGAAGTCAGCTGTCGGTAATTTTAACTGGCCGAGCCAGTCCCGAAGTTACGTAGCGTGTGAAAGTGATCACGCCGCTGTCGTTCTCCTGACACAACATGAGACACCTGTCTCCATTGTAAACACATTATCATTGTTCTTTCCCAAAAGAGCACAGTCGTGAGGCCAGTTGGGTAACAATGCCACGGATACCGCCATTCAACGTCACTGAACCCCGGCACTGTCAGGAATGTAAGTCCAAAGAATTGACCGGAGCGAGCATGATAGCTTAACCGCTAGCATTTTAGCATGTGGGCATTATTTTTCTTGCCCAAGAAAGAGTTATTTTAAACTTCGCACTGCCTTCAAGAGTGCCTTGAGTATAACTGACTAAAAAGCTGTTGCATTAGCATAGCACAGAGAACTTAAAGGGGGATCTAAAGTTATTGGAGTTGAACGATCGAACGAAGTATATTAAGTTCTGATTTGAAATGATAAATCAATCTCGGGAGTGCTGTCTATTTAAACTGCGAGCAAAAATCGACCTTGTGTGCGGTGTGAACGGATAGAGTTGCTAGCCGGGCAGCCTAAATGACACGTGACTTGTTCTGATATGTTAATGAGGCTTTAAAAAGATGTGGAACTTCTTCAAATTACCTTTATAGAAAGGGGCAAATAGTCTGTCGAGGCAAGCCTTCATGGTTGCTGGAATGCTATGTGAGGAATTCCATGGCCAATTGATTAAGTGAGGAGAGTTGACTTGGCCTTCTAACTGTTTCCATTCTCAAAATTGCAGCGGCAGTACTTGGCAGTATTTTGGAGAATATAGCTCAGATCATGCCATTAATTTCGATGACTACTATATCACAAGTAAGGCTTGCAGATCTTGATGAATCCACTTTCACTAAAAGATTGCATATGACATAAATCAATGTTAAAGAACTTGGTAGCCTTTCTCATAACACTTTTTTTTTTTTTGTTTTCTGTATGGCCCCGCCCTCCTTCACAAGAGTATGACACATGCTCCTGACTGACAATACACGCAAGCATTCCTACGTGTTATTTCTTGGGTGTTGTTTTTATTGTTCCAAGTCAATATTGGGAGTTGGTCCCTCCCTTTTCGTTCAGGGTGGAGGAGCAATTACGTCATCCGCAACAGTTTGATTCTTTCAAACTTTGTCGCCAGCAGTTTCACATGAGCTTCAATTTGAAGTCTGAGATTTGGTTTGTAGTTACTTTGCATAGAATGGTAATAGAGTCACAATGTGTAGACCTTGGCTGCTCTCTGCTCTGGCTGCAGTTATCATAGCCAGGGCTTACCTACAGATGTGGATCAAACACAACCAAAGTTGTTGCCTGAGTTTGAATCCCGAATAACCTAATCCACCAGAGGATATCCAATACTGACCAGATTGAACGTGTACGTGATGCTTAGCCAAGACACGGTCGGTCAAAACTGTTTATTCAGCGAGGTTGACGACACGGCTGGAGTCATTACTTGTGCTGGCATGATCAAGCTAATCCATCATGCTTAACACCTCCTTAACTTGCCTGCAGCCCACCAGGAGAATCTCAAACACGTTGCATGATTTAGCCGATTAAAACATGCGCGCGTGTGCTACGAAGAGCAAAACCGCTCAGGCAATGTTCCTATTGAGTTTGTCCGTCAGCTGGAAGCATTTGTTTGAACGCAACTGGTCTGGTCATCCGATGGGAATGGGAAGCTGGCTCGCAGCCAGCCCAACTGGACGTTTGGTGTGTGTCTTAGAAGTTCCATCGCACATCGTGTGTCACCCTCCAATAGTTCAGGTCTTCGAGTGGGCGATTGTCGTCTTCAATTTATATCGCACATTTCCAATAGGTACTCCAGTAATTTGTAGACTTTGTTGACATGTAGGGTAAGACATGGCAAAGGTCTATTCAGGACATTCTCCGTCTGCCTCGGGTTGTTTTGGAATCTCCTGCATGTTAATGTGCGTTCTTTCACACTAAGACACGCACGCGCACCCAAAGAAGACCCCATGCCTGTGTTTGCATGTGTCACTGGCAACCCTCACTTCCACTCACAGTGATCCATTCATCTGCGGCCTGGCATCCGCATAGGGAGTCCAGTTGAGAACGTCTGAGAGAGACTGTTCAGACCCTCGCGCAGTGACTCAATACTAGTTGTCTGCCTGGCACAGATTAGATCAACACTGATGAATATTTATCGGGCTATCATTGCAACGGTGGCCTACGTATTTACTAAGACTCCGAGAACCTTACCTCTTGCCATTTGATGAAAAAAAAACCTCAAGATGCTGAAGAAGGAAGAAAGGTTCTCATTAAACCGATTCCTCAAACCCTCCAGTCGTTAACATACCCGACACGTTCTTTTTCGGGCTTAGCGGTAGAACACTTTCTTCCCTTGACCCAAAATGCAAGCGCACCAGACAAAGACAGGAACTGTGCTGATCTGAACTGCAGCGAGCGGAAGACTGTGTTTTGCTTTTGGGTTCAGTCAACATCTGAGGAGGGAAAGGGCATGCGGGTGAGAACGGGACAAAGACCAAAAACAAACGGCGGCCTGACGAAGATGCCCGATTAAAATGAATGAAAGTTCAAACAATGCAGACCTTTTCACTGAAATGTATTCATAAACGTTTCCGTTTGGAACGTGTGTGCAGTGATTATCTAATGGGAACAATGCATCATCTCGTGTGCGTGCCTTTCATTTGAAACTGTTTAAATGTTGCGTGAAGCAACAGTCGCACTTTGCAAAAATATTTATGTCATATTGGGGGATAACGTGCACTAATTATGGCATGAACTCTACATCACCCTTCTTGGCATCACTCCCCTCCAAATGCCAATGTTTTGTTTCTTCAACCCAACCTGGACATATCAGACAAGATCTCATAACCAATGGAGTTGTACCTTGGCAGCATTTTCCATTCCTTCCTGGATGTTCTGATGCTAAACATCTCTTCCTCTCCCTCCTTACAGGACGGCTCACTGGGCAACATAGATGACCTTGCTCAGGAATACTCGGAATACTACAACACCTGCTTCAGCGACGTCAGCGACCGCGTGGAGGAGCTCCGCAAGAGACGAGTGTCCCAAGAGCTTGACATGGTGAGCAAACATTGTCACTCATTTCTGCCGCATGCCAGTTAGCAGCTATATCTGGAGTCTTACGAGACCCACAAGCGGGACACATACTTGCGTACTCCCTTTCACATGCATGTAGGGTAGTGGGGCACTTCTTTTGGTTGCCTAGCTGCAAGTAAACGTTTGAAGGAATGCAGCGGGTAGTTCCACAAAGGTTGTTTGTGCTAGCTAGCCAGTAAGCCCACATGTAAACAAAAGGAGTACAGTGGATCCTCTAAAGTCGATCACAATCTGTTTGGGGATGGTTTAGTCACAATTTAGACTGCGTTTTGTCCTACTGGAAATAATGGAGATCACAATTGCCTCATGTTTGCATTCTAAGTGAATTCATCCTAAAAATGGCAGCTTGGTTTCTTGAGCAGCTAAACCGAAAAGTGCTTACTTTCTCCCCGTAGATTCTACTCGCACTGATATATTGAGAAGTGTAATCAAGCGTACATGGCTGATAGACTGCTCCCAGCGCTCTGGCCATAAAAATTCAGTTACGACTATGATGTTATTATGATGGTCACGTTCCATCCATGACCCATGCTGGCTCTCCTCCGTTGTGTCAAAGCTGGGAAGCCCCCATCTTGAATTACATTTAAGTGGAAAATGATGAAGTCACGTTGGTGTTGCAGGGACAAAGTAAAAAAATAAAAGTGATCCGCCAAAGGTTGAGGTCCGTGGTGAAACTACAAAAATGTGCGTCGGACCGACCTCCAGATGCTGATCGCGTGACGCAAAATTGGACTAGTTATTGCTCACATGTGCCGCACGTGCATTCGCGGAGAGGATCGGTCGATCTGCAACCTTGTACCTTTTCGTCTACACTCACGTGGTCATGGTTTTTCCACATTGTATAAGGGTGCTTGTTTTTGATGGCAACAATATGGATTCAGTCAGGTGCACAAGGGCTGGTCGAAAAGGAGCGCTGATTTATCGAATGCGTCCTTTTCACGACACATCAAAGTCGTTCACAGTGCAAACGGTTACGCGTCTGTTGGCGTCTTCTCGCTGTGTGGCCCTCGGGTTAAATATAATATTTGTCACTTAGTGTAAATTGCCCGAAGATAATTTGAAACAGTCTCATCCTTGGCGGACCGAAAACCGGGGTGATAGGAACCAATCAGTGGCGAGGAGGCGAGAGCTGACTGGGCCCTGAGCCTGGAGGAGGATGTGGACTGGGGCGAAGGGATGAGGGGAATGAAGAGGAGGAGAGTTGAATTTGAGAGCCTGCAGCTGTCGCGCCACTCTGCGAAGTTTGGCAGCAAACTAGAGAGAAGAGGAGGGAAAAACATGGGAGGGAAGACGGGTGAGACAACACCTCATTGAGGTTCTCTCAAAAGGCGCAGACTCAACCCACGCTGTATAGATTTGACTTCCTGCCCTTGCTAAAAATTGTCTTTGTCAAGTATTCACATATCGCATAACCATGTATTTATTTCTTTCTTTATTTTTTTACTAAAACTAACACCAGAATATGACAGACTTTGCTACAATGCCATTGCTCAGAAAGCTTCAAGGTCTTACTTTTGGGCGATTGTAATGTAATTAAAACAAGGAGACAGAATTTGCTTTGATGCCGTACACCTGTCTGCCTGTGGATTGATGGCGGTATAGAAGGTCACAATCAATGTCGGGAATCTGCGTTAATGGTGAGGCATTTAGAAAGTGGCTCTCTAGAGGGACGAGGCCTTTAAAGGGTACAGGAAGATTGGTCTCAACAGCACCGACTCCCTTTCCCGTTATTGTCCTTCTTCCGCTCCCATTTCAATGAAATCGCCAATAGGCATGATCATTTCTGTTCAGAATACATAGTGCTTCATTTCCCTGAGTGGATCCATCAAGCGATATCTGGCGTATTTCTTCCGTCACAAGCAAAGATAATGCAAATAAACTCTAGCAGGTAGCACAAATGTATACTGCCCAAAGTGGACTGTTTCGGTCATTCAGAAGATTCCAACGGAGGAAATGTCCTATCTCCTAAATTGCCAAAAATGTCCACTCAGTAAAAATCTAGACTGAGTAGTGAGCTCCTCTGCCTCCTGGTTGAAAATGTGACGACTGTAAAGCCATAATCTGTCATTGTAATCTCCATGGTAGCTGCAAACACACAAATGTCATTTTATTTTAGTCAGTTCTCACAAGTTGCTGTTAGTAGTGGGTTGGTGGTTCACAGTTGATACGGCGGCCCCAAGACTGACTGCCTATCAGGGTGTAGTCGGCGATAATACGATAAGAGGTATGGAAAGTATGGATGGATAGAAGGCGCTGATGTTTTGAGTGGAAGTTGCAGTTGGACATTGTTTTTTTGCACAACGCATCCGCTAGGCCGTTTAGGGGCCTCTCATTACTACAGCAATGGCCGGTCAAGTAAAACATGACTTTTCTCCTATTTGGAGCTGATGATGGAGGCTCTCAGAGATTACTATCCGCTTCCTGCCGGGCCCCCCCAGCATGTTGTTTCTCTGTATCTTCATGTTAGCTTGGTAACAAAGGGGGTAAATCAACATCCCCTCAGGGAATGGGGACCTATGGATTAGCACTTCCATGCAACATTTCCCAGCAGTCTTATAGAAGGGAATCTCGTTGGTATGCTGGTGATTCTGGGCATCGTATAATAGAACTTTATGTAGACGGATCGTAAGCCCAACATGATCCGTATTGGTTCACGTTTGGAATTTGTGCCTTTATAGTTCCGGTACAATTGCATTATGTAACTTCTTAACAGAATTGCTCAAGCGTAGCTTTTTCTGATTACCACTTTTGACGATTCTGTCATCAGTATTTCTCTGTGTATATATCCCAAAAATAAAATTCAGAAAACACAGGCAATGACGAGACATTTGTTTCCTGTTTTTCTTCGGGCTCTGGATTCATGTGTATTTCATTTTTTGATGCAATTTTTGTCATTGTTTAAGAGCAAAATTTGAGAAGTCAAGCATTTTGTCAAGATTTTTTAAATCTTATCTTTTGCTGTTGTATCTGTTTTTTGCTCAGGGTATTATGATTGTCCTGATCACATCCGTTCACTTGTAGACTGTGGTTTTCCTTCCATAGTTGTCGCCACAGGTGGAATCCCAAAGGCGTGCCAAGACGAGCGGGTGGATGGGTAATTTCTAATGCAACAAAAGGCGAGTTGATTGCATTCCAAAGCTGGAACAGATGCGCGGCGGCCTAAAAGTGATGGCTAATTTGGCTGCAGGGTGAGCCTTTCAAGATGATGCTATTAAGCAGCAGGAGATATTATTAAAGCAGCCTATAAATGTCATTTCAAAGCTTTGAGTATTCCAAATGTGCTTTTGAAAAGTTACGTTGATACTTTTTTTTTTTTTAAAGGGGGAAATTCTTCAGTTTGTGAAGGCACATCAAGCCTCGGAAATAACCTCAGGAATGTTCAGTGATCGGTTTTGAGCGTGGCGGCGGAGACTGAAGTGTTTTGCTTGGCCACGAGGCAAGCACCATCGGGGCCATGGTTGTTTGTCAAAGTGGGTCAGATCATTGAGGTTACGACTACAGAGGAGAAGAAAGCAATGCAAACGCCAGGTGCTTGTTTGTTCTTTCCACCTTCGGGGCATTAGCATGGAAACGTAGCCTGCAGCCCTTTTGTTAGGTTAAGATTTCCTTCAAATAATGTCGGCACTCCTTCAGTGTTGAGTTAACCCGTCAGCGGGTGTTAGATTTGTAATTCTTATTGCATGATTTATTTGTCGGCCGACGGAAGGTGACCATGTCATTGGAATTTGTAATAACTCTGGTGTTTGGCTTTTGAATAGCAAAAATAACGTTGATCCAAAAGGCTTTGGAATGCTTGACAGTGTAGACACAAGCATGCCTGTGCGGCCGTTCCCACTAGCGCACCACTTTTGGGAACAGAAGAGGGTAGAGGTGTTACTGAGTGGCCTGGTGCTTTTCTGTTTTACGACTGGCTCCTGACAACGCGTCACCCTGGCGTGTTTTTATGTGTACGGCCAGTTCCGCATGCTTGAATCACGCCATACTGGTCCCACAGCTTAACGTCTTTTTATGTGTGTGTGTGTGGGGGGGGGGGGCTTGTACCAGGCTTTCCAGTTGGTGCATCGCTAACTATCGCCCTCACGCTCGCCCACCCAGACTCGTCAGACCACGCCAGCTGGCATACCTCCGCCGAGCCACCTGGTCTTTCGGGTTCTGCCGCATATCCGCCTACCTTTCGCCTACGAGCTTGGCACCCAGCCGCACTGCGGTATCTCCTGCCGACGGCGGGCTTTGCAGTTATGCTTGGACCAACAGTTGCTATTTAACACTCGCACGGGGTATTTCTGTCCTCTCCCTTTCTGAGACATTCTGGAACTGCAGCTGTGAAGCAGAATGAAGCTGCAGTCTTGATTTTGTGATGTATAGAATCCAGTGTCGTTATTTCACATGACTACTGCCTCTGAAATGCAGTACTACTTTTAAGATACTGCCTCTAGCTGCAGAAGTGTGACTTAACTGCAAGCTGGTTGCTTCAAGAAATGAAAGAAATCAATCCACAAACCATTCCCGACTATCTTCATAATGAAGAATTCACCGTGTGCACTTTTCCTGATTCATCTCAAGCGATATTTTCCCATCGTTGCGTTTCTGGTTCGCGGTCATGTGTCGGAGTTTGCCGGCTTCCAACGTGAGCATCCCGGTCGGCAGTGAGCGTGATCCTCATTAAGGGCAAACATGCCCTGGTTCCGCTCCTCTCACCTGATCTTTGATTCAATTCAGTCACACATAAGCCATCAGCGCCGGCATCACAAACAGCCCCGCTGACTGATCTCCACATTTACGAGCGCGCCTGTCGGTTCACGCCGAGGTAAGTGGGGCAACATCTCGGGCTGATGATGCCTAGTTCATGTAAAGGATAGCGTCGCCTCCCATGGGGTTCGTTTGTGGGAACTATCCTTCACACGCCCACATACAAACCGAGCAAAAACATTAGATTTTTTTTTTTTTTTCCCTCTGTCAGCACAGCTTCTGACATAAATCCAAATTTCCCCCCTGCAAGCTTTTGCATGAATTTTTCAACATCAGCGCCCTCCGCTACTACAAAGTCGCTCTCACAGATCTTTTTTTTTTTTTTCCCACTGATCTTTCTTGTTTCACACTTTCAAAGCCTCCCTCTGTGTCAAAGATTGAAGTGGGAGGAGGAGCTTTGCGTCTGAATCTGTCCGGCGCGGTGGAATGTATGAATCCTCGTCAGATGGTGTGCTTTTAATGTGCGGCGTCTTGGCCGGACAGCTAATGGCAGAGTGTTTCAAAAATAGATTTTGCCTCCAGTCGGTGAGAGCGTCCTCGCCGGCGGAACCATGAAAGAGGATCTGATAGCCAAAGCAATCTCCTGCCACTTTCTGTGAAACGCTGTGATGTGCCACCGAGCGCTCACCTTCTTCACGGTGGCTCACTTTCTTTGTTCAGCCGCTTCATTGTGCCACAGCTCACTTGTTTAAAACGTCAGCAGGCTGCCAAGGTTGTTGCAAGGGTAGATTTGTGGCAAGTTTCTGAAGTTTTGCTTCTGCAGCAGCACTTGGAAAGAAACTGCAAACGACTTGTCCTCATGGTGGTAGTTGGTTGCTATTTTGTCCTACTACTACGACTTTTAGTAGTGTAAAACGTTATCCCAAAGCTTCCTGACATGCATCCTGGCAATCAGCCACTTCCTGTTCCTCTGCTGGCCCGTCAGAAGACATTTTTTTTATGGACGGAGCCAGAGACCTGCCATCTCACTTAAAGGGGGAATCAACCCAAACACATTTTTTTCAAGAATATGATCCCAGCAGGCCCACGAGTTGAAACACGGCGTTCTGATGAATATTGCGTTTGTGGAATATGAGTTAAGCAGCAAAACCCAGCCCTTTTTAGCCATCTCGGGGGGCGGCCATTTTGGCACTTGTGTCGGCTGAAAATGACATCACAACCGCTCAGGGCTCAGGTAACGACCAATCACGGCTGACCTGATTCCAGAAACTGAGTCGTGATTGGTCGTTACCTGATCCCTGAGCGGCTGTGATGTCATTTTCAGGCAACAGAAGTGCCAAAATGACCGCCCGCAGAGATGGCTAAAAACGGGTGGATTATCACTTATTCCATAAACGAAATATTAATCAGAATGCCGTGTTTCAATTCGTAGGCTTGCATGGAACATATTCTTGAAAAAAAAAAAATATTTGGGTTGCCTTCCGCTTTAAGGGAATATTCCATCCTTCCCAGTCAGGACAAACTGTTTTTGGGCTGCTTTGACATGGCGTGGTTTGCATCCTGGGAAATAAAAAAATGTTAGGCTGAAACTCACAAACAGATGGACAGACTACAGTCAGTCACAAAGGAGGGAGGGAAGAAAACCATCAAATCCAAGTTGACACTGATCAGGATGTGCGACAGCATATTTAGGAAGGTGACGATTCGGTTCAATTTCCGATGAGTGTTCTGCCGTGATTCAGCTGGGAGAAAATAATCGTTTCTCTTTTCCTGTTCATTTAAGATGACTTATTTCCTCTTTTGTGATCAAAGGTCGGCCACCAGCCTCCCAACATGACTGCTGTGGCTTCCTCTATGCGGGCACGCTGCTCCCTTTAGCGAGATTAACAATCCATTGTTAGACTGATGTCAATTTCCTTTCTCATCCTTTATTAATGATTCTGCTTAATGCCTATCTACATTTTCTGTTTCTACATTCTGTATTTTGTCATCGGGTGTCGGTGATTGACGGTGCGGAAAATTAACAACCGTCACTCATTTAATTATTTCAGAACCAACCTGTTCGATTGCAGGTTCAAATGGCCCATTTTAAAGTTAAAAGTGAAAACCGTGCTCCAGGACACATCTTCTTCATTTCGAGTCAATGGGTCATTTTGACCCGAACAGAAGATGTCGCGTTAATTTCTCATGTCATAACGAGCAAGTAAAAATGTCAAAACACCAGGTATTGATTGAAATGGTCAGTAAGCTTTAATGAGATATTTTTCTTTGAATTTTGTATCATTAAAAGAAGCCAAAAGGAAAATGATTAATTTTTTTTTAGACACTCCATTGTTATTTTCAAGAGTGATCGACTCAATTCACCGTTTATGTCACAAATGGAATTTTGCAAGTTGAATGACATCACATTTGTTTCTAGTGCTTTCAGTCAGGGACAAAATAGAAACGAGAAGTTGTCTTGGAGGATATTTTGGGCGCAGGGTGACTCGCAGAAAATTGTTAGCGTGAGGAGGAGTTACGACTCGTAACATTTAATATAACGTGCCATTTAGCAGCTCAAATGTAGAGTTCTGCGCGAAAGGACGTGAGGTTTTTTTTGTTTTTTTAAAGCATGTGTTGAGGGAGGCTTCTGCTTTGGAAAAATGGCAATATTTTTGAAGGGCAATTAAAACAGGTCGCATCGCTTTTTGCAAGGCTTGACTTGTTGAGTAAATGAAGGCTTGTTTGCCCGCACGCGCTCGTGTTAGCGACGGGTGTGTCGACATGCCAAAGAATAGGGCATGCGGGTAATATTATCAGTAAATATGCCTTCTTTTCCGTCTGCGGCCACTTGACGCTTTTATTTGTGAAAAACACAAATGCACCCTATACATCTTTGTAATATATTTTCACTCACCTTCTCTTTTTTTTCTGTCCCGTAGGACAAACAGGATCCAAACATCTCTTTGCAGCTCCGCAATGAGATCCAGGTATGAAGATGACACACACATGCGCATCCCCCAGCCACTTCATTACGTGCAGAACAACATTTCCCATGGAACAGTAATATAAGATCATTTATTCCAGGGTTAGACTGTCGCCATCATGAAACATTTATTAACTCTACAGGCCATGTTTTAAGTGACGTATTTGTCCAAAGAGAAGTCAACCGTTATTGTCTGAACTTGTTGAACTTGCCTTCTATGCAGTTAGGACATCGGAATGTATACAAAGTGTGTGGACTGCTGAAGCACAAGAGGGAGCTTTTACGCTTCCTTAAAGCACGTTACAACTCACCTGCCTTCTCTCTTCAGGAGTCGTTGGGCTTCAGCAGTGACGTTTCCACTCCAGAAACAGACCGAAAGTAAGTCCGACAACGGATCGAGCCCTTTGTCTTGTCGTCTGCAGCGTGTCAGCGCAATGCAAGGCAGCGCAGGCCGCAGAGCGTCAAACCAAACATTGCGTCTTCTCAGCGCGCTTGCGCCTGCCGCTCGTGCCAATGATGGGGCTGCACAGTGAAGGGGCTTCAAGGAAAGGCCAGTGAAGCGCGCCCGCGGCCAGTCCAGGTCGCCTCCTCGGGCGGAAAGCTGCCGCTTAATGGATGAGTGCAGCCGGACGTGTGAACGAGGAGACGGCGCCGTGTTTGGGCCGAGCCGAGGCGCGCGTAGACGCATGAAAACAGCGATTTACTGAGCTCATGCAATACAATGTCGTGTACGTAGAGATCATGTTAAAGCCAACTGTTAAGTAAAAAAATGAATCGGATTGGGCGGTAGGTTCGTATTAAAGGTCGAAAGACAGGGATGCCCTGTTAAAGCTTGATGCAACCTAAAATTTTAAGTTAATGACATAAAAATGTAACATGATTCACTTTCGCGAATTCGCAAATGCTAACCGCTAACTCAATGGAAACTGTTCTGTTCCTTCATCCTTAAAGCCGAAGTCGACCCAAGTATATTTTTTTCAAGAATATGTTCCCAGCAGGCCCACTAGTTGAAACAAGGCATTCTGATTAAGATTACGTTTGTGGAATACGTGGAGTTAATCCACTCGTTTTAGCCATCTCTGGGGGCGGCCACAACTGCTCAGGGCTCAGGTAACGACCAATCACGGCTGGCCTGTTTCCAGAAGCTGAGTCGTGATTGGGCGTTACCTGAGCCCTGAGCAGTTGTGATGTCATTTGCAGTCGACAGAAGTGACAAAATGGCCGCCCCCGGAGATGGCTAAAAACAGGTGGATTCAATATTATTCCAGTAACGCAATATTGATCAGAATGCCTTGTTTCAACTAGTGAGCCTGCATAGAACATATTCTTGAAAAAAATGTGTAGTAAGTAAATGTTTATTATATGTATGATATGTGATGATATTATATGAAATATCTATATCAGCCAAATTTCCCGCACCCTTGTGCACTTTGCATGACCCTTCAGATTCCAACACTGGTGCCTGTCCTGCCATCTGTGATGTGATGATGATTAATATTTTGCAACGCGGTGTGCATTATGGTGTCTTGTTCTTTATACGTACAGTAAGCTGCATGAGTGGTACTTTGCAAAGTCCCTCGGCCACGGCGCGGACAGGAAA
This sequence comes from Filicampus tigris, assembly GCF_054856515.1. Classification (NCBI taxonomy): domain Eukaryota; kingdom Metazoa; phylum Chordata; class Actinopteri; order Syngnathiformes; family Syngnathidae; genus Filicampus; species Filicampus tigris. The sequence goes on along the minus strand of NC_141236.1, from coordinate 13,807,237 downwards.
ACGGCTGGCCGCTTCCTCCTGCTTGAGCCGCTCGTTGCAGCAGGCTTTCCCCTTTCCTTCCTGCCTTTGTGTCCAGATGGGGGTAGGAGGGCGAGGAAGGCACATTTTCGAGGGCGATGGCCAAATGATTACAGCCCAAAGTGCACGGACTAAGGATCTTTATTGAACCGGGTTTGGGTGCGGTTCCTGTAACACAGTCAATGACATCACTCCATAGAAATGGGTCACGAGAGAAAAAAGAAAATGCCCCCTCGTTCGCTCCTTGGTAATAGCGATTGCTCCGATCTCGTTTGATCATTTTTGCCTGTGATGCTTCACTTGCGTCAGTGACAGTGTAGTGGATCATTTGGCCGACTTTGCTGCGTGCGGCATGGCCACTCTGGACTGGATAAGTGGGATAGAAAATGGATGTTTCATGTGGCCTATTTGGTCACAGGGATACCGAAAATAGCACAAAAAGGTCTTCGCTTTCATATTTTGGAGGCGGCTGTCACCCCTGCGTGACCCTGCGCGGGCTTGCGGCGTTCACGTGACAAGCATGTGCGGCAGAGGAAGCGCATACCACAGGCCGGCCTCTCTCATGGATGTATACGTCGCGCAGACAAAAGCCCCAGCGTGATGGGAACCAGATGCCAAAATAATTTGGAATGACGTCTTCCCCTTTTGCATTGGACTCGGCTGCTGCGCTGCTCGTCTTGATGTCAGTCTGCTTTCCTTCGCTTGGACGACACTCGACGAATTGCCTTTGCGTACACCAAGCAAGATGGCGCTGTTGTAACTGCACTGTTGTGTGGGAGGGGTTAAACTAGGGCCCGACTAATTAATTGGCCCATATTGGCTTTTGTACATAGTAAATTGTCATGTTTTTTTTTTGTATGGGTAAATCAACCCAAACAAGAATATGTTCCCAGGAGGCCCACAAATTAAGCAGCAAAATCCACCTGTTTTTAGCCATCTCACGGGGCGGCCATTTTGTCATTTGACTGAAAATGACATCACAAGTGCTCACATCAAACAATCACGGCTCAGCTTCAGAACACAGGTCAGCCATGATTGGTCGTTACCCGAGCCGTGAGTAGTTGTGATGTCATTTTCAGTCAAATGACAAAATGGCCGCCCCCGCAGATGGCAAAAACGAGTGGATTAACTCTTATTCCACAAACGCAATATTTATCAGAATGCCTTGTTTCAACTAGTGGGCTTGACAAAAATATGTTTGGGTTGACTTGGCCGTCTGAGGTTATTTTTTCTCATTTATTTTCCACATCAAAGCCTTACAATATAAGACCCAGGTAGTGACATTTGGGTGTTGGCCCAAACTTGATCTTTGGCTGCACCTCCGCCAATCAATGTCACTCCTTGTTGGCAGGAGGCGGGCGCACTTGTCACGGCGCATTGCAGTGCAGCGGTGACGGCCGGGGAGTTCAAGCAAGGGACTTCCTGTTTGGGGCTATTGTCACAGAGAGCCACGGGCAGCATGCTAATGAGTGAGGTCATTGGATCTTGATGAAAGCAAGGCAGCAAATCACGATTGCTGCACCTGAAGAGGAAGAGTAGACAGCCGCCCACTAAAGTTGACATTCACTTTATACTGTATGCCTTAATTGGAAAGTTAGGGTTGAAGCGATAAGCGTCCTCCATTCAACCCGTAGGATTGCATTTTTAAAAAGGAGGTGCCGTAGATGGAGGGTTAAACCAATTAAGTTGCCAGGCTGCACAATGCCTGGATTGACACTCTGAAAAGACATTCGGGCTCGTTTTTTAAGTGCGAGAGCAGCACAGATGAGTGTGTGCGCCGCACAAGCTAATTTATAGAGCATGAAGGAAGACGCATGGGCAAGGGGGGTCGGGGGGGGTTGCCTGAGAAAAGGTCTCATTGAGTTATTGCTATTCACGTTAGCTTTAACTTGAGATTTTTTTTTCTGCATCCATTCCATTAGCATGTCGTTACGATGCCATGGCTGCAATCTTCTCTTTGCATGGACGGGTAGGGACTCTTGGCATGGCTTTTCTCTTTATCTATGAAAAAGTTAACCTGAAAAATAGTTTGGGAACAACAGAAGCTTATTCCGAGGCAACGTTTCTACTGATGCCGCTGCTCACATCTCTTTAAATGGTTGTCGAACTTGCAGCCAGTAATGGTGAAAAAAAAGTTTTGGTGTGTCTGTCAGTTATGTTTCTGCCTTAATTTTGATGACTTTGGACGGTTTAGAGACATTTTAGGACTTTTTCTACTTTGTGCTTTCCATGAGCAACATGTCCTCCCACTCCTCTCCCGTGTCATGCTTTTGACCGGCAGAGGGAAACACAAACAGGCTGAGTCTGCCCTCTTTGATTTTTTTTTTTTTTTTTTTTTTCCCGCCCCCTCTTACTGTCCTCCTTTCCCCTTTTCTACCATATTTTGCTCGGTCGCTCCGCTCAATCACTCACTCCTGAGGCTGGTCACAGCAACGTTTTATTTCGAAGCACTTCTGACCTCATGTGGCCAGGAGACTGAACCGCAGTTGCATGTAGTTTGCTAGCAGTTTTTCTTTTTAACCAAGTTGAGCTTTGCTGGAGGTCTACTGAATGACGTTCTAGTTGTGTGTGTGTGTGTGTCAATTACAGCATTGCAAAAACAACAAATTGTATGGTCCAACTTTCCAGAATATCTGAAAGCATGGCGCTGTAGCAACTTCTGGGAAATGTCTTGTAAATCCTGCCTGGCTACAAACCATTGTGTGTCACCAGTGTTTTGGAGACGTTTGACAAAATGATTGCATGATCGTTCCATTGGGCGGAGGGGGGTGGGGGGGGGGGGTTGTAGACGAGGATGTCAAATCAACTTGCGTTTGTGGTACTTGCAAAATGCTGTTTCTGTGAAGGAGGATTTTTGACAATGTCGAATCTGGATAAACAAAAAAAATGTGTTTAAGGCTCCCGCAAACACGGTGAAGCAGCATTTAGCTGTTATGCTGCATGCTAATGGATAAGCTGCCAACACTAGTGGAGTCAGCCCCAAGTGTAAATACTTTGAAATCCACGTTAAATCAAAGGATATTTCCCCCCCATACCTATGATTAAGGTCTTTCAAAGCATTTTAAAAATAGTTTTAAGTAATAATAGTTATTGTAAATGTATTACACCCATTTGTTTGTAAATGCTCTTAAGTGTTGTATGAAATACCTTCATATTAAACTTCACTTGTTTCCACTTAGGATGTCGCTGCACAAATCCAGCTCTGAAGATGGATCTGGAGGTAATGGCTTAATAAGGCTGCCCTGTTCAAGGAGTCACAAACGTTACAAGCTTCTTATTAATAAAAGATGTCCTCTCTTTAGGCAAATGGGACAACAAGAAGAAGAACAAGTCGTTCTGGCAGAATTTCCGCAAGCCGCAGCACAAGGCGGTCGTGCGACAGACTTCCAAAGGTTGGTGTCGTGCATTATTTCTGTTCCTGCTTTGGATTTTACGCCACCTTCGATGTTTGACCCACACCCACCCAAACACACGCACACACACTTATCCGCTTCTTCCTTCAGGTGAGGACATTGGCTACGTGGCCAGTGAGATCACCATGAGCGACGAGGAGCGAATCCAGCTGATGATGATGGTGAAGGAGAAGATGATCACCGTGGAAGAAGCGCTGGCCCGGGTAGGAACTTTGAAAGAACGTCCTGCCGCCCTTCAAAAGCACACAAGTGTCCAACTACCTTCTGACTAAAATGACTCACTGTTACTAACCCTGATGAAAAGCGTGCATTGTGAACCTTTACTTATGCGCACACAAACTGCAGACACACGGGGGCATTTTTTGTTTGTTTGTTTCTGGTGGGGGTGGGAGGGGTGATTTCTTGGAGTGTGGGTGTGCAGAACTTGGTGAGAGGTGGATGACTTTGGTGCATAGTAGCTGGACATGGTGGATTCTCCTTTGGCTTCCCCTCCCCTTTTGATTGATGGCAACTTCAACGATTGACAAGTCCCCCCCACCCCCTCACTTCCTCCTTTTCCTTCCCTTCCTCCTGTCACTCACCTCCTCAAACGCCTTGCTCATGGGCGCCTCAACCATCCGGCAGCATCTTAGCGCTGGATTGCTGTCCAGAAGGCGGAGCCTCCATTTTCTCTCTATTGGCTGACACGAAGACATAAAGCGATCAATGAGCAAGCTTTGTGGATTGTGTAACCGGCATCACCTTAGTGTCTAATACTGAGAGAAAACAAAAAAAAGCATAAAGGGATGTAGTGAAGGTGACGGTGCCACGCAAACGTCTTTGGCCACCATTTTGTTTTCGCTCTGATTTAATGCCAGTGCGTGTATGATAACGCAAATGTCACAAAGCAGAGTGTGGAGCGCCACCGAGGCAGAACCTTCAAGGAAAGTTTTTTTTCCTCATAATCGAGCCGCCCTACATATGAATGCCTCTAGCTCCGCATTTGAACATTTGAGGGACATTTGATGCAGCACCCCTTGACAAAGCGGTGGAACGGTGCAGTATAAAAATGACTTGGTGAAGCAACACGCGGCTCCTTCCGAAGGTTATTTTGGAGGCTCTGATCCGAACAACTGTCAACAAGTGCGCGTGTATCACAAGGCTGCTCAGTGTTTAGCCAAGTGGGACAGCGGCTACCATGCTAATCGGTAAAAGCTTTCATGCCGCGTTCCACATTTGCTCTGTAGAGGCGTTCTTCATTCTTTCGCAGTTTTCTCACTGATGCTTCACCACAACATAGAAATGAGTATCTTAACAGTAGCGTTTCCATAATCTTGCAAACTACAAAAGTGGCTAGTGTTAACCCCCCCCCCCCCCCAAAAAAAAAGCATATCGGTGGCCAGAGACTTTTGTACAGCACAGTCATCATTTTGCTCAGAAGAGCGGATGCTTCAAACTTTCAAGTAAAAATACAGCTCAGTTCAGTAATTTGGCCAAGGAGCATAATTACTGAGCACTACATCACTTTGAATGCACGCTGCAGCTGCCGGTGAGCTCGGCGGCGGCCCCGCCCTCTTCCTGGCTAAACTCTTCTTCCTCCACGTAGCTGAAGGAGTATGAGCGCAACAGACAGTGCGGCAGTACTGACACTGCAGAGTGGACTGACGGATCTGCAGCCGGTCCAAACCAGTCCTCAAACTGCAACGTAAGTACACCCCCACCTCCCGTTCGCTCCCTTCACCCTCGACCGCCCGAAAAAAAAGAAAGAAAAAAAAAAAAAACAGCCTTTCACACTCTGTCCTCGACTACATTCAGTATGTTGAACAGCCGAGGAGATGGCAAAGGATGGATTTTTATTCCGACGCATGTGACAAAACCAAACTCGAGTCTTTCCGACGCTCTTCTTCCTACTGTCAGTCGCCCCCTTTTCCTACACTGCTGCACCACTGGCCAAACGATAGGTCCATATGTCCTGTTTGCACGTACTCTACCTTCCCTCCACCATGTCATTTGGGATCATTACATTGTGGATTTGAGCTTGCGTGAACGCATGTTGGTTACGTTTGCCTTTGCAATCCATCAGGTTGATCACGCGATGTACGTTTTTCATGTTGGTCCCCACAGAGTCATTTGTGGCTTCTGTGGTGATGAGTTTGCTTGTTGCGCGTTTGTTTTGGTTCCATCAGATCTTCTCTGATGCCAATTAGGTGCGTGGAATCCGGGGAAACGTCCCAAGCTCGTGTGTTTGTTTGTGTCATTAGTGTTCTACTTTGGCCGTGCCATTATTATTTATGAGCATTATTTATTATTATGTAAAGGGTTCTTATTCATATAATGATAGATCCTATCCTTGTGTTTGATAAAGCTGACCTTGGATTGCGTTTGTGGAATATGTGCGAAGTAGCAAAATCCACCTGCTTTTAGCCATCTCAGGGGCGGCCATTTTGTCACTTCTGTTGACTGAAAATAACATCACAGTGTCCCAGGGCTCAGATTGCTGTAGCAATTGCAGCGGTTCAGTACCAAATATGATACTGGAGCTGGAAACACTGCCATCTGTCGCTTGCAATGGAAGGAGCAAAAAACGATGATTTATGATCGAATGCTTGCACTCCACAAAGTGAAAGCAAGGAAAATGGACTGCTTGTTGAGGACGACACACCCACCGGAGACATGATGAGGGGAACTCCATTTCAGAAATAGAATTGAAGCATCCTTTTGAATGAAACAACCTCAACAAGCAACAAGAGTCCAGTTGCCCCAATTCAACATTTGAGCATTACCGTGACCCGAATGACTGAGAATCGAAACGGACTCATTGGTAGCAATGTACACACAGTTGACAAAAGCTATTGTTACCTCCACCGATTTATTGACAGAATTTATTTCACCTTAATTGATCCGGGTTAGGCAATATATAGACAAGAAACGGAGAGTGCGGGTGGTGGTATGCATGGTGAGCAGAGAGTTGAGTCTTGCCAATGAGTTTTCACACAGACAACTGAATTTTGTCTGCGCGAGTGACGAGAAGGCCAATTTGACAGGACGCGTTAATGAGGACGCATTCAGGTAGACAACATTTCATCTGGATTATGCACCCTGCAAACCGGATTAGACTTTGCTGTCCCAGACTTGTGAACTGTCCTGCTTTGTGCAACCACAACTAGCTGGTGGAATTTCAATGGGCTGACTGAAACTGCCCCAACCACAAAGCAATGTGGCCTTTTTAACTATTAGTCAGTAGTAATTGTCTGTTTTTTGCGCACGTCTGCCTTGGTTGTCTTTTCTCATTTATAATCTAGGTCACAGCTGATTTTCATTAGCCTCACTCAGTATGGTATCATATGGGCGAAACGTGCAATTTAGCCCAGCGCGCCGACCCGCTTCGAGCAACAGGATGTGAGTTAATTCCAAAATCCAAGTTCCACATAAGTAATGTTTCTATTTTCTGCCGCTATTGAAAACACGGAGCAACATCCGATCCCTTTCATGCCACTGAAAGCAAGCGACTTCTTTTAGCTTCTTGTTGTGAAAGGTGACTCTTGGGTTTCTTTTGATTGCCTAAACTAACAGTTTATTTACTATCAGTCAGTAATTGACAAATCTCTCAAAGACAGTATAGTGGGAAACGGGAGAAATCAAAAGTGTTTTACACACCCGGCAATCTAAAGTACAGGACGTGAAAATAAGTCAGATATGAATATCTCAGATGTGCTTGGTGTCGGTCCTCAAGTTCATCCGCACCAAAGAGCCTTTGACAAAAAAAACTCTGCTGGGATCATCTCACTTCCTGTCTGAAAACGGATTGATTTTATTTATTTTTTATTTTTTGGAGAAGCGACGAAAGAGTTACCGAAAGCACGACGATGACGAGATGCAGAAACGAAAAATGGGCAAACAAAGTGGAAGTCTTAAAATTGAAACTCTTGATGATGTCAACCGCTGCTTGAATGGAATTAAGCGTGCGTGCTATACATGTCTGCACAGTACATGCCTGTTTCTCAAGTCTAACGACACGCTCGTTAACTCAATCTATCCCATTGACATATTTACAGTATATGTCATTTCACAACGGCACTGAAAAAGTCTGGTGCTGAATGAGTTAAGAAACTGCATTCGTGGCCCCGTCCGTCCGTCCGTCCGTCTGTCCGTCTTCCTTTTTGGCCATCTGAGCCACACATTCCAGGATGGGCCATTAGGGATGTGGGGGCCACGGCGGGGTCACGGGGGCCTCAAATGCTGGGATTGTTCTCCGTGCACAACACAGGCATTTCTCTGCTCCGACTTGCTGCCTGGCACTTCCCGACCGCCCCTTCTTCCCGAGCGGAATCCAGACTCGGTCTGCGCGCGCACTCGGAGATGATTTGGGACCTTGCGTTTGCATGTGTGACTGCGCGCTGCCGATCGTTCTTGTGGGATACAAAGCCTCGATAGTCATAGCAACCCGGTGAGTATCGGTCAACGGACGGAAGCGCGTTGTGTAAAATAATTGGTGAATGGAAATGCTTTTGCTTTTTTTCTGTTGACCTGATGGCAGTTGAGACCTTTTGAGGTCCCGCTTTGCTTCATGGCTTTCTTTCCGCATGAGTCATTTATCTGTAGCGGTTTGTGTGGATTTGCTGCCCCACAACAGACTTGAAAGCGTTATCGTGTCCTCAATCCGCACACAACTGTCTCGTCGTCTGTGCACTTTGGGGGTCCGCGGCGGGGAGTGAAGTAATCCTGGCAATCTTGTTTACGTGGGAGTCAAACAGTTGGAAGGTGCCTTTATGTAAGGTGCTCTGCGATTACGGGACGTTTTGTTTTGAGGATAATGTCTGTCGAACAATGTGCCGCTTTGGCAGGGTTCTGTGTCAACGGCCAGGGCAGCTCTTATGTTACGACTCTGACGGAAATGTAAAAGTCGAAGACCTCAGCGGGAATTGTGTGGTTTGGAAACAGACGCACCGGACTTTTGGGGTTTGTGTGCTTTGCGAAAAGGTTCAAAGCTGGTGTGTGTGTGTTTGTGTGAGGCGACTTTAGGGAAGGACCGCTGATCGATGTGTTTTCCAACTTGTCTGAGATTAATAAGCTTTTACTAGACAGCGCCCGGAGGCGTCGGAAACTTGGAATGTTGCTTAGGTGATGCGGTGCCATCCAGTATGTACGAAACGTCTCGTGTGCGCGCTTGCGAGTGCCGTCCAAGCCGCAGTTGTTTACATCATCCTTGCTGTAGTCAGCTGCCACCGAGCCAGGCTTGTGGGAGGGAGGGAGGGAAGAAAAAAAAAAAGAAGCAATTAAGCTATTTCTTTATGGGCCCGTCAGCCTCGAGCAGCGCGACGAGGCGGACTCGGACAGGCTCGCTCTGTCCGTCGTTTGGTGCGCTTGAGCGTGCATGTGTTGTTCTTTGTGAACTGCGTAGTCGACCTCAGCGAGCCGTAAGGCGGCGTTGCCACGGAGACCCTTGGAAACAAATGAAGCCGCGTTGCGCCACTAACGATGCCCTCTCTGCCAGCCGGCAATTATGCCAGCGCGGTCGGTCATATTTGCCCTCACATGGGCATGATGAATCAAAAACAGTTTAGTGGATCATATGCAATATAAGTTGCTAGAAGGATACTGTCTGTCGTGTATTTGGTGTATCCTGAAGCATATTGTGCAAAATCACAATGCAAAATGAATAGCAAGCTACTGTGTTAAACAAAACAAAAAACAGAATATTATATTGTGTCCCTTAACAAATTTGGTTGAGCCTGTCTGATATTGAGCGGTTTTATTTGTATTTATTGAATTTTTGCCCAATGCCGATTCCGATATTTGGAAGAAATTGGACGGTTAATTTACTCTTGTAGTATTTGCTCACAATCGGCTGATTTTAATGAGTGAAGCAGCAGCTTGTAGCTTGAAAAATCATTACGTTGAGTTACCGCTGTAATAAAAAAAAAAAAGATAGGCAGCGTTGTAAATAATGAGAGATCATGATGACCAAAAGAATACTTTTTTAATTATGAGGATTTTAGGATTACAATTTGGATTTTTTTTGTTTTGTTTTGTTTTTGCTTAGGTGAGTGATGAACCTTTTGGGAGCATCTCTTTTCCACTCCACTTCTGCTTCACCAAGCATTTAAATGCAACGGCCATAAAAACCAAAACACTCGGGGCGTTGTCACCCATAATGGAGTGTCCTTGCAAACCCCCCCTCCCCGTCCTCCGAAGGCGGCGCAGCCCCGCCGATCGTGTCACTGATTCATGTCGGCTCCTTTCATTGTGCTCCAGTCCATTTTGTGGTGAATTAATTGTGGTCTCGGCAGTGTCTGGCCTCCATTTCTCACCACACTAACTTTGACTCCATCTTCAACAATGTTCCCATTGACGGCTTGCAAGGATCACAAAATGTATTTGTCTCACTTAGCTGTTTTATTGCCACATTCCTGTGCATCTGTGATTTTTATCTCCTCCTTCCATTTCTGCTGTGGTTGCATTCGTCAGCGCTCCATTCATCAGGCCTACTTAAAGAATTCTGGCGTCCGGCGGAACGTCAACCCGCTTCCTCTCTCCTTTATTGCAGCAATCTCGCGAGCAGTCGGACGACGAGCAATCGGAGGATTCGGTGAAGTTCAAGCGGCTCCACAAGCTGGTCAATTCCACCCGGCGGGTCAGGAAAAAACTCATTAAGGTGGAGGAGTGCAAGAAGCATGGATCCGAAGGTTTGTAAACCAGGGAGCATTTGGGAGTTGGCGGCAGCCTCGGAAAAAGGACGACGTCGAAATCTTCCGCCGATTGATTTGTTTTTTTCCTGCCAGATTTCCTCAATGTAGAATCGGTGCCCGCCTGCGACGACAACGCAGCGCTGTACGCGGGGGTGGTGAAGAAGCACTCGTTGCCCCAGGAGACCTCCCTCAGCCAGGATCATCTCTCTGTGGACGGAGACACGGACAGCCTGACCACCTCGCCGTCCTCCAGTAGCTTGGACACCTGGTCCGGGCACCGTCTGGTCAAGACCTTCAACAAGTCCTCCAGCACCCACGGCCTCATCCGCCCGCCCAGGAGGACCCCGGTCGACTCGGTCTCCGGCGTCGGGGGTAGCGGCTCCTCCTTCTCGGAGCTGGATGGCTGCGGATTGGACGACGAAGGGAAATTGTCGCGCTCCACCACCGACGGCGAGATGCGGAAGGCCCTGAGCTCCATCTCCCACGGGGTAAGTAACAAGGAAGCCCTGTACGCCTTTTACGGCCTCACCAAACCCCGCCCCAAAGCGCAATCGCGCCGCATCATCCCCCCGGACGACGGCCTCTCCCAAGGCAGCCCTAAATATCACGCCGCCAACCGGCACCATGGCAGCTGGACGCTCAGAAAGCCCGACCCCAACTACTCGTACTCCACCAAACACCTTCTGTACCAGCGTTGGCGCGGCGCCAAGAGCCCGGCCTCCCCTCTGTGCGTCACCCCGTCCTCGCCCGCCCGCGGCGGCGACCTAGCCAGATCGAAAGGTTTCGGCCCGGCGGGGGGCTGGGCGTTCCCGTCCCGCCGGCTGCGGGGCCGCAGCGCAGTCAGTGAGCTGAACATCACCTACGTGGTAGAGCGGAGCCTGTACGGTCACCTCAACTGGGCCCAGCTGGTCCGCCCGGTCACCCTCAGCCGGGCCGAGCGCCGCTGTCTGTTGGAGGAGGACCGCGAGGCGGACAGGAGGTGGGCGGCCAGCGTGGACCGCTGCACCAAGCGCGTGCTCTTACGCATCCAGCAGAAGTCTGTGAGTTCAGACCGTGAGGTTCAAGTCGGCCGCCTCGTGTGAGCAGGACTCGGCGTGCGTCAAAGCTGCAGAATAGCTTTTAAGGTCAAACTCGCCGCAGTCGGAAACGTTGCCAAGGAAATAGCATCGGGCTTACTTTTTCGAGCTAGTGGCTTTTTATGGAATACAGTGGAACCTCTAAGGTCGAAAACACTTTCTTGGTTGTTCACATTTGAAACGTTTTCTCCGTGAGAAATACAGGACGCTGCTGCGTATTCAACATTCTTGAGGGGCCAACCTATCCTCCGTTATTTGCTAAAAAGTCAATTACGTATTGCATTTGTGATCAGGCTAAAGCCCTGTGTAATAATAGTTTTGCTTTGACAAGGTCTCGTGGCCTTTTGGTGCCAAAGAACTATGTTGAGATAGGAGGAGGAGCTTCTTTTGACCGGCCTACTAGAAAAGTCTTTCAGAAAAGTGATTTGTCGCCATCTTGCGGCATCTCTATTCAATTGTTAAATTACTCTCAAATTTTCCATAAAGCTACTGCTAGCATTACAATCTTGCAAGAACAAGAACAGTACCAAGCAACGTTTTGGCTGGTTAATTGTCTCAAACATGCAAACAACATACGGAAGGTTTTCTGTGTAACTGCCGAATGTTGACTCGCTTGTATGAGAGAGATGCTGTACTGTAGCTGCACTTGAGTAGTAAAGCGATGTCCCTTTATTAGTGCAACATGAAGAACTCCTCAGTGGTGCTCGGACATCGAATAGACGTGTAGAGAGTGAGGTGGGGCTATCCTGCAGCTTCGATGCTACCTGAATCCTGTCGTGTACCAGTGAGGTCGTTCTCATCCAAGCAGCTTTTTGGACTCCACTTTTTTCTGTTGTAGCTTTTCGTCTTTTTCTTTTATTTTTTTGGAACGGGGGCCCGTGCCTCTATTTTTTTTTTTCTGGATGTTTTCTTTCCTTGTAATTATCTCCAAAATCCTTTTTTTTTTTTTTTTTTTTTTTTCTTTTTTTTTGAAATCTTGGGTGCATGTCCATTCCATCGAGCATCGCCATCACATTATTCTTGGACGCCGCTTCAAACGTGTTTGTTCTGCAAAAACCCTTCGCTGGGAAAGCTGCAATGTGGCCCGCAGCTGTGGACGCTAAATGCGCAAGAAGCCCGTATCGCTTTTGAGGGATCTTCATGCTTTTGTGCTGAGATTAACTGGGGGTAATTTTAGATGTTGAACTTTGATGTGCACGTGTGTGTTCTCATAGCGTTGGGAGGATCCATTAAAAAACACAAAACAGATAAGCGATAAGAGTGGATCTCCCGGTTATCTTTTCATTTCATAGTTTCTTTCCCATTAACGTTGAGAGCGAGAGACTTCCCCTCATCAGAAACAACTTGGAATGTTTCTGCTAACACGAACACACATTTGGCCCTGTATGCGTGTGTGTTTGCATACCGAAGCCCCCTTCCTTTGTGCATGTGTCCCAATCCAGACTCCACCAGCCGAGGGCGCCCTAAATGTGCCTCGAGTCCTTGAAGCCTTTCATGTGGTCACATCGAGACTCCACTTTGAGCCACATGTTGGAACGGACTTTTACGCTTTTTGGCCTCCATAAAGCAGCTCATTCGCTCTGAAATTTGGGGAGAAAAAGCACATAAAGTGCTCCATCACGTCCTCCATTTGGCGTATGACATCATGTGCCCCCGCCCGCCCCCATGTGAAGCAACCATGATCAGTGTCATGCATGAATCACAGCGCCTCAAATCCCACCGTCCGGCGCGATTCAGGAAGCGGTTCAAAGTGTGGCTGATTGTCTTTTGGCTCTGCCCCCCTTCGCAGAGAACGTGCAGCTTCGGCGGCTTCGACCTGTCCAACCGATCCCTCCATGTGCTCAATACCGGCTCCGATGCGCACGTGAGTGACAAGACGATGGCAAGAATGTGTCGGAAAGCCCGATGTGGCTTTCATACGTGTTTCCATATTCCTGATTCGACAGAATAAAGAGCAGGAGGCCATCTACAGGGAGGTGGTCAAGTCCCCCGCGACTTCTCGGATCTCGCTGGGCAAGAAGGTCAAGTCGGTCAAGGAGACCATGAGGAAGCGCATGTCCAAGAAGTACAGCAGCTCGGTGTCCGAACAGGTTGGACGCGCATTGAACTGAGATTCGGCGACGATTTGGACAATTTTAAGTCTCTAAACAATTCATCAAAAATGATTACATTTCGATTCGTCGTTGCCGCTCTACAATAAATCAACCCCCCCCCCCCCACCAAAAGCTGTCTTTTTAGTGTCCGAATCACAGCGCAATCGAGCAGAGTAGCTGTCCAAAGAAATAGTCTCCCCTTTCTTGTCAAACATTCACAGGATGTTGTCATGTGTTGGCCACATCATTAGCCCGCAGCGCGCGTGTGTGGGTGGGTGGGAGTATTTGTGTTAGTTACGGAATAAACAGAGCTCGGAAACATTGGGATTGTCACTGCGGGATCCGCTTGTCTTGGGTGTGTGCTTCGTGCTGAGCCCATTTGAGTGATGCAAGCCTCCCTTGGGCTTGCTTGCGCTCAAGGACCAGTGAGAGAGAGAGAGAATGTGTGTGTGTGTGTGTGTGCGCGCGCACAGCCTTGCTTACTCTGGCTGAAGTTTCCGAGTCGTTGCCATCCACTCCGCCAGTGGCCTGCACTGTCCGGGGCCCTGCGCAGCGGCCAAAGCATCTGCTCATGGCGGTGGTCTCATCGCAACGCCATGACCCACATTTCCAGGACTGCGTCATGCGGCTGTTGCTTGTAAAAACAAAAAGAAAATCTAGATGGGATTGAATAGCCAAACATGTTTTGTTTTGTAGGCAGGCTGCAGCGCCCCCTAGTGCATCACTGAAACAAAGCTCTGTTTTCGGTCTCTTTCTGCTGTGCTGCAGTGAGGTCATTGTTTAGAATACACGCGCCCACACACACAAAATCATAAGCATGTCAATGAAAAAGTATTTTCTTTTTTTTTTTCCTTAAACATCAGCTATTGTATAAGTAGTTGTAGACATTTTTTTTCTCATTCACTGCCAGACGTTCTCAGGCCCTCTTTTACCCTAAAGTTTGAAAAAAATATATAAATAAAGCACATAAACAAAATATGACAACTGAGTGTATGTACATGCCTAGGTGTTATGTTTTTAATCTTATTATTGCAAGATGTCAAAACAAGAAAAAAAAAAAAGCATACGGTTTTGTAGCGCATTATAACGACTCTGCATTTCCCCCTCCTCCCCCCGCGTCCCGACGTACTTTCTGCCTTCCAGTCGAGTCCGGATGGAGCACCTGGTTCTCCGCAGTCCCCTCAGCCCGACAGCGACTCCCTGGAGAAGCCCAAACTCAAGGCAGGCGGCTCAGTGGAAAGTCTCCGAAGTTCACTGAGCGGACAAAGCTCAATGAGTAAGTTGTTTACTTTCGAGTCAGCTCTGTGATTTTTACCGTCCGCGTTCACCTCAATATTGCCATGTCGCGGCAATAAGAGCGGGTGCCACTGCGAGCGCGCTTGTGGCTTTTGGAGAGCGGCCTGACCTCGCGCGTGCTTTTTGGCCCGTTACAACTCGGCGGTACTTCAACCCGTCCTTCCTGTCCCTCACATCTGTGCGATCAAAGGCTGGCTATTTTCCAAACTCGGATTGAAGTCCGGCCTGTCAGTTCGGCCTGTGTAAAGTTGTTGGGAGCACGCGGGCAAACGTACGCTCGGATTAACGAGGGACGAGGAGTCAGAGAGCGGAACATGTTGAGCAGCTCCTTTATAAACAGCGAGACGCTCGATCGCTCACTTTTTCCAAGGATTTGCCACAAGCGTCTGTCTTGACTAAAAAAAACAAAAAAAAAAAACAGAGTACACTCTTTCTTTCAAATGAAATTTACACCCAATTTGATCATAGTAATTTTACAGTCATTTGAGCAAAATGGGCTCCTGCGTTTGTGTCCAGGCGGTCAGACGGTGAGCACCACCGACTCGTCAGCCAGCAACCGAGAAAGCGTCAAATCTGAGGACGGCGACGACGAGGAGCCGCCTTACCGAGGACCCTTCTGCGGCCGCGCGCGCGTGCACACGGACTTCACGCCGAGCCCCTACGACTCGGACTCCCTCAAACTGAAGGTGAAAAGCCCCCGGCCGGGCTATCGCTCGCTTTGCGTCGGAACTCCGAGACCTGCGGGTGACCGTGACGCCGTTTCTGCAGCGCGGCGACGTGATCGACATCATCAGCAAGCCGCCCATGGGCACCTGGATGGGTCTGCTCAACAACAAGGTGGGCACCTTCAAGTTCATCTACGTGGACGTGCTGTGCGAGGAAGAGGAGAAGCCCAAACGGCCGCTGCGGCGGCGGAGGAAGGGCCGGCCGCCCAAGCCGACGTCCGTGGAGGAGCTGCTGGAACGTATTAACCTCAAGGTGGGACTACGCCGCTCGCCAAACCTCACCAAGGCCAAACTGTGTTGCTAAATATTTGACATGGCATCCACGCCGCGTCCTCAAATGGGTCACGAGAACAAATCATCAAAGAAAACATTGTTCCGGATACACGGAAAGAAATTACCGACAAGCGGGGCTAAATTTAGCGCAGGAAATTATGGGCTGCACGTCTTTTGCGTAAACATGAACACCCTCTCTTCATCTTCCGTCCCGAACGACACGCTGCCCTAAAAGGTGAGCCGGGCGTGCAGGCAAGCCACTTTGCGGGATGTTTGTTTGACGCGGTCAAGCTAAGAATAAAAAAGGCCGTTAGCATTGTTTTCAAGCTCATTGGTCATCTTCTGGCGGCTGCACTCAGGAGCACATGCCCACCTTCCTGTTCAACGGCTACGAGGACCTGGACACGTTCAAGTTGCTGGAAGAGGAGGACCTGGACGAGCTGAACATCAAAGACCCCCAACACCGAGCCGTGTTGCTCACGGCCGTGGAGCTGCTGCAGGAATACGACAGTAAGGAGTCCCTCCCTCAGTACGTTACTGTCTCACATTGAAGATCGGGGAACGCTCAATTTCAGTCTTTGTGCAATCATCTCCACTTGACCTAGAGACCAGCTTTCGCCGGGTGCTCCATCTTCTTACATGTTCCCAGCAGTCCGTTTAGAAACAAATCTCTGAATGCGCTTTAAGTGGATGGTGCCCCCCTCAAATAATTGGTGCATAGCCACAATTTGAGGAAAAGTGACATCCATTTTTCCTCCATGTCCAGGCAGCAGCGACCCGGAGCGCAGCGGCCTGTCGAGCTCCCAGGAGAAGCTGCTGTCCGAGGGCCGGGGCCTGATCGGAGACTCCCCGCGGGACTCGGGTTGCTACGAGAGCAACGAGAACTTGGAGAACGGTAATGTTGGCTTGACTGGGATGTGGTCCAACGGTGGCAACGTATGCGCTCCATCTCTTGACGCTTCTGCATTCTAACTCCGCCTGTGGAACGGTGTCTGATAACCAAGCAGCTTTTCTTGCTTATTGTAGCCACTCAAGTCTCTCCTCCCGCCTTTGTCCCTCCACGGCCGGCTTTCCCAAACTGTGTCAGCTCAACAATAATATTAACAAATTTGCAAACATAGGTCAACCGTTGCCATAACATCGTCATGTATACAGTGGGCCGCAAAAGACAAGAATAATCTTGTTTCTTCCTATTTGACTTTTGGTGGCATGCTGGAAAAGTGGTGAGCACGGTCACTTGACTTGTTGTGAGGTTGAGGGTTCGAATTTGGCCTTCCTTGCCTTCCGGGCTGGAGTTTTGCATGTTCTCCCACAGCTTGCATAGTTTTCAGCGGGTACTCCAGTTTCCTCGCATATATTTGGAGAAATTCAGACTATTGTGCTGGAAAAAAATCTTTCTTTATATCGGGAGTAGTTGAAACGTATTACTCATTTTCCTTTTTTTCTCCAATAGATACAAATTTCTTGGAAAAATTTGAACTTTTTTTTCTTGTCATGTGACCTTTCCTCATGACATGAAAAGTTCATTTAAACCATTTCACATTATATGACTGTGTAAATTGGGTTTGTTTTCCTTGTACAATTACAACCAACTTTAGAATGTTTCCATGACTATTTGTGTCAATTATAACCTTTTTTTTGTCAGGAAACTACTTGTCAATTTGAGAGTTGTTGATTAGTCATTGCACCTCTAATACAATTCCAAAACATAGAAAAATATGTTTTAACCTTGCGTATAGAATACGAGAAAGTCAAATCCATGTGAAACACGAATCAATAACATTTTACTCAGTCAACGGGCGACCCAAAAGCAATTCTCCCGGGACCCCTTTTGTCCCCCGAGCCACAGTTTGGGAGCTGTGGAGACGCCGCCTCTCATGACCCACTTGTCCCTCTCTTCATCACTCTTTCCGTCCTTGTAGGCCTTCTGTGCCATCAGTACCGAAGTCCGCATGTAACCGGGAAGGATCCTGGCCCCAGGCCACTGAGCCTGGTCTGCCCAACAGCGCTGGGAGCCGTTGGCCAAAGGGAGAGAGCCTCCCCAATGCGCACGACAAGTGTTCTCATGAGAACAAAGTCACTGCCAATCCAAGGATTGCAAGCTGTGGATTCCACATTGATGACAGTGCACAAAGGGGACGATTATGAATATTTCTGCTAAGTGCAGCAGAGTACCGTGACATTATTACGTAATTAAGATGTGTCTGCAGTGCTGATTGGCTGTTTCAGAGAGACTGGATTGCACGGCAGCCGCCTTGCGTGATGATGTGCCTGAAACGGTACAGAAATCCGCATTTTTAACAAAAGGCAAATGTGCTGAATACGATTTTGATCTGAATTTTTGAGAGTGCCGGAGCTCCCTGTACGTCGTCTTTCTCCCACGTATTTTTAACATCCATAACCCATAAATCACCGCTCTGTCAAAAACCACTTTCCTTTCTGATTGCTGGTTTCCAGTGTAAATACTGGCCTTAACTTCAACTGTGTGTGTGAGTGGTGGGGGGGGTGGGGAATTGGCCACGCTCATTGTGTGCCACCATAGAGATTGAAGTCGTGGAATTTAAAAGAAGCACACCAAAAAAAAAAAAAAAGTCCCTACCCGCCCCACCAAAAAAACAATAAAGACGGCGCTGCTTGCTTTTTGTTTTGTCTCTTGTTTTCCTTTGCACGCCTGTAAACCGTTCGTCAACTTCCTGCAATTTAGAAAACGGTCTGCATGTTCTTTTCCGGGTTCAGGGATCCACGGTGCTATCCCGAAAGACGTGTGTTTGTCAAATCAAAGTGGTAGTGAAGAAAATCACTTTTTCCGAAGCTGTTGTGTTGACGATTGTAAAACTGTAAGGACACCGTTGATCCCTGAATGCTCGAATCAAGACAAATTTATGTTGTGCCTGCCAAGTCTTCTTCTTCCACATCATCAAGCCGCCTCTTTTAATTACACTTGAATAAGGACCTCAGTAAAAAGGTAAAAGGATATTGCCGAAATAAGTCTTTCAAATGTATAAGAATATGTTCTATGCTGGCCCACTAGTATTTGGGTTTACTTCCTTTTTAAGATCCTCAGCAATGCACATTTATCCACGCAGTATTATTCTTTATTCATATACTCGTAACGTAATTCCCATAAACGACACCTTTAATGTCTTGTACAATGTATTTCATGAGTCGCAGCTTTTTCCCCCAAAGTGTAGCATAACAAATGTATTCTTTTAATGCTTTAGTCAGGAAATGTAAGTCGTTTTTGGGGGGGATGGCACTTCATATTCCAACTCTGTTGCAAGCAATATCAAACTGAAATTTGGTGAATCGCCACTCAAGGTGCCTTCATCTCTTTTCACGCCTGATCAATTAACATTCCAGTCAATGTAGTAATTTTATATTTAAATAACTTTTTTTTTCAACATTTTTGTGTGCTGCGCGACATTTCATCCCATTCCATCTATCGAATTTGTCTGCGCATCCCATACGTTACGTTTTTTTTACTGTGGCTGTTTTCGCCTATTTCACCCATCATGCTTTGTAAATCAGAGGACACGATGGTAAGTTGCTTCCACTTTTCATTCTACCACGCTTGATGCCATTGCATCATATTTGTGCAAAGAGAACAAAGCTCAGCTAATCGAATTTTATAGTAATTTACAGTAGTTATCAATGTACTTTCACGATTTGCTACTTAGAAACCTGCCCTGTTCTTTGCTGAAAAAAAATCGCTGATGGACTATTACTGTTCTCTTTCTGAAACCTCCTAAGAGTGCCCGGTCTAATAAAAAATGAGCGTTTTGTCGACATCGTACGGAATCGTGGTGCCATGGAAGTGAGGGGAGGAGCTTCTATTTGACATTCCAAAGCCATGTCTCAGAAAAGTCGTACTTTGGAATCACCTTGAGATGCATTGTAGCTCTTAGCGGGGGATTACAGTAAGGCAGTTGTTCTTAAAAATCTTTATTTTTATTTTACAGGCAAAAGCAAGAAGGCCTCCCGCTCTGGTCGCTCTTCCGCGGGCCAATCTCCGGACTATCCCACTCTTCCCATGACCATCTCCAGTGAGGCCTTGCAGCAGAATGCTAAGAACCAGCGCTCCAAGTTCCCCAAGAAGCTGTTCAGCAAGCCCTCCCTGAAGGGCTTCAACCTGCTGGGGCGCCGCAAACCCCATCGACGTTCCCCCATCCCGGCCAGTCGCAGCTGCGAGGACCTGGACGAGCCCTTCCAGCCCGCAGGGTCCTGGAAACGCTCCCGCTCCCTGGGAGACCTCCACTGGGAGCAGAGGAAGGAGGAAAATGAGGAGGTGAAACCCACTAAAAAAGAGCCCGGCTCGGACACAAGTGGGGCCCCCGTTAAGGCGACTTCGCCGGCTCGTACTGCAAGTCCACCGGTGAGCCCGAAACCCAGAGTTGACAGACCACCTGTACCCTCGCAGCTCCCTCTGAGACCCCCTTGTCCCACAACCCAAGCTCCAAGTCCCCCGGAGTCCAACGCAAGCGGTGAGAGGGTCATACGGACTCATGCCAAAAAGCCGCCCGTACCGCCCCCCGTTCCCGCCAAGAAATCCAGAGAAAGACTCGCCAACGGGCTCTGCCACTCGCCGCTCTCCGTGCCCTCTTCGCCGTCCCCCGCCCCTTCCCCGACGCACTCGCTCACGCGTTCCCACCCGAGCAGCCCCGTCACGCGCTGCGCTAGCGCTCCGGCTCCGCCCCTCCCCGCCAAGACACCCGGCAGCCCCCGCGACTCCTCGGCGGCCTGGTGCGCCGGGGAAGAGGCGGGCGTGTCGGCGGCGCCCCCGTGGCTCTCCGACCTGGGCGGCAAGGTGGCCGTGACGAGGAAGGCGTCCCATTCCAAAATGAGTCCTGACCTGCTCACCTTGCTGGAACAAAGGCTGCAGGCCGAGGGCATTGACCTCACAGAGGAGCCTTACTCAGACAAGGTAAGCGCAACCTGCCACATGGAGAGCCAAACATATAAAACATGATGACAGAACGTGTGTAGTGATAGAGAGCATTTACCCGACACTTGTTTTTAACCACCAATTTGAATACGCATACACTGAATAAGGAATATAAATGAGTTCTGGTATTGTAAATACAATCATATTTGTGCCGACGTAACAAGGAAAAAAACACACAATGTCATCCGTTCCGTGACAAATCATAATTACTTGTATTTTGTTTCCCGCAACTGGCCACTAAGTTTGCTTTGTTTTGAGGCCCACATCAACTTTGCTTTGATGTCCAAGAATGGAGACAAGTGAATATATTGGTAGCGTACATCATGCGGCAGGCGTTGAGTGCGAATGCGCACGGCAATAAAAAAGCTGCAGGGGCTATGATGTGGTTCAGACTGTTAAGTTTATAGGGGAATTGCACTTTGGGCAAACAAGGTTATAAAACCTTGGAGCGCCCGTCAGACCTCAAGCGTGATGCGCACGAATCAGTCAAAAATGGAACTCTAAGAACTCTGAAGCCATTTTTGCTTTGCAATATGAAATTTGCCAAGTATTGATGATATATTGTTTTGTTTTTTTTTGTTTGTTTTTTAAGTCTAAAAGCCTATGCCCAAAAGGGCATTAGCATTTTGGTCCAAAGCACCGTTTTAGGGTCGTTTCCTGGGGTCTATCAAAGACCAACTGGTCCTAGAGTGTGTGATTACTATTTGTGAGTTTTGGCTCTCCCCCTCTTGCAATCCTTCAAAACATTTTCACAACACGCCTCTGCTCCATGTTTGCCAACAAAAACCAGAGTCCCTGTTGGAAGTCATTTCATTTACATACCAATTGTGTTTACCGAAGACACAGCTGAATGTTTTCCCAAGTAATCATCTGTCACGTCTTCACCCCCCCAGCACGGCCGCTGCGGCATCCCCCAGCCTCTGGTGCAGCGCTACTCCGAAGACCTGCAGCAGCCCGTCAAGGAGGTGGCCTCCGCCATGGACCAGCTCAGAGTCCGAGAGCTGCGCAAACAACACCGCATGGCCGTAAGGACGCAACGGATACAATTCTAGTGCTTCTCCAATATTTATAGAGTCCCTATTAAGTCAAAAGAAATGTCTTTTGATGACATACTATGTAGAAGAGTGTTGTTTGAAAACCCTGCCAAAATGTAATAGTTAAAAAGAAAAAGGCGCGTATATGAAATGAGGCTTCCAAATCAGGAAAAAAAAAATGAAGCTGTTCTCTCTGCTGTCAGACGCTGTGGGCGTGTCCTCTGAAACCACATTCAAATTCTACCGCATCACTTGGAAAAATGGATGGTTCCCTGTCTAGTGTCTTGCTTGTGCCTTCACATAACTGGAATACATCCCACCGAGTCATTGTGGGTCTGTTTTATGCCGGAGCAACGAGGCGAGCTATAGCAGCCGCACAAGCGAGAAGCCCCCTGTCCATGCTGGCTGTCAAGTCAAGACGTTTTTTTTTTCTTTAAACAGAAATAATTTCTCCTTATCCCTCATCCGCCTTTGTATGGGTGACTTTGCTTGTCAACAATGAGGCGCTCTAAAGCAGACACGCCAGCGAACGATACAAAGCAAAGACGCGTTTTCACGTTGAAGGCAGAGCGTGCGAGCTAACTGCAGTTCACAATTTCACCGGATAACTGCTGACACAGACGTAGTTGCTCAAGTTCTTATTCTTGTTCGTGTTCATCTAAAAAAGCGTAGCCTGATGGAGGTTTATGTGTCCCCAGATCCCCTCGGGCGGTCTGACCGAAATGTGCCGGAGACCGGCGGCGTCGGGTTCCGTCAGCACCGTCTCGGACTGGCTGGTGTCCATCGGCCTGCCCATGTACGCCGCCACCCTGGCGGCGGCCGGCGTGGACTCGCTGAGCGGCGTGGCCTCGCTGACGGAGAGCGGCGCCTGGGAGGCGGGCGTGCGCGACCGCGGGCACGCCCGCCGCTTGGTTGGCGAGGCCCAGCTGGTCACCGAGCGGCGGGACGCGTGAACCCGCCTCGCCGTCGAATCAAAAGTATCGGTGGCGCTCGAGTACTTCCTGTTTGCTAGGACGCAGTTTTTTTCTAATGTTTACGGCAACTTGGAGTCGATCCTGGATGCTAAACGGATGCCTTTAAAAAAAACAACACACACACACACACACGCACACACAAAACGTCGCTGTGAGGTGAAGACCCGCCCCCTATTTGTTCAATAAAGACACCGCCATTTTGTAGAATGGACGCTTCACAAGTGCATGGCTTGTGAAAAGTGGCTTTTTTTTTTCCTATGGTACACTTCTCACAAAACATTCAACTCTGAGGTGGAATTTTACTACCACTGAACAGTTGCATATTCCAAAATTCAAATTCAGTTCTCGTGCATTTTAGGCTCATCCTGAAATTTCATCCCAAAGGCCGATTTTTGGAACGCTTTTGTGAGTTGTGTATTTTCCTCCGCCAAAGTGATTCCCGTTGTCGCGTGGCTACACTAAATGCATACCGTACACCAATAAGTGATACGTGGCTTACTTTTATGAAACTGTATTTCTGTATTATAGCTTCCTTTTGTTCGTGCGTTCTGAAAGTTACAGCCGGGTCACATTACCAATCAGTGTTCCCGACGTATCCAAGCACGTTTTTTTTTTTATGGTATGTTTTGCCTTAGCCTAATGAGTGGATAGTGTTGATGATACCGTAAATGCAAGGTAAGGCCTTTTTTCCCCTCCCATGCGGTGAATTCAGCCTGTTTGTTTCAATTACGCAAAGCTAATTTGTTTTATTCGTACTGATTACAAACACATTTTAAGATCTTAGTAACAATCTCCAAAGAGACAGAGCTAATATTTGATAAGAAGCACAATTTATACACAGTGGAACCTCTAAAGTTGACTGGCACGGAGGTTGTACAATTTGGAATACGGGCAAAATTGTGTGTGTGTGTGTGTGTGTGTGTGTGTAAGATTACAATTGTAATATTCTGGTCAAGCAGTTTCACTTTTTTTTTTTTTATATATATTTGTAATTAAAAGATGCATTTCATTGTTTTTAACATTCATTAATTTGTACTTTTAAAAATGCATAGTTTGTAAATGGAATTTTAAAAATACCTTTCTTTCCACATATAATTTATTTTAAAAATGTGAATTTTGTTGTTGAATAAATTTGAATTTTGAAAATGCACAGTGGACCTCCGCTTAGGGGGAACCTATCTTCCTGTTATTTGAGAAAATGATTGCTTATTTGCATTTTTTCTATAGCATCAATCATTTGCAGAGTTTTCGCTTTGTGTACAACTGGTTCACCAAAAAAAAAAATTGTGAACGCTTCCAGGCTAGGATTTTTTTTTTTTTTCCCCCATTTTACCTTTTCTTGAGCTTTTGCTTATCTAAAAAGATGGTCCATCCTCAATGACGAAAAATGAAGTTGGGTAGAGTAAGCATAATATTTCATTATTAATAC
Organism: Filicampus tigris; assembly: GCF_054856515.1. NCBI lineage: Eukaryota > Metazoa > Chordata > Actinopteri > Syngnathiformes > Syngnathidae > Filicampus > Filicampus tigris. The sequence continues at coordinate 13,783,296 of NC_141236.1, read as the reverse complement.
AAATAATTAAATAGAAAATAAAACATACTGTCTAATTATTTGGGGAAATGGATTGTCTTGAACTTTGGAGGTTCCGCTGTATATCAAGTATGTTGCCAGTGTAATTTAAACATTTGCATTTTAACAAAAACAAAACATGTCATCAGGTGGAAGCTACAAAAAAAAAAAATCAGGGATAAATTGAGGGCACACTCGGCGTGAAATCACGTCAACTATCTTTTTCTATTTCATCTTTTTCCCCATGAAGAGGATGTAATACCCCACTTTCAAATGTGGTGCTCCGTGAGAGGCGAGAGAAGTGTTTAGTAAAAATAAATATACTGACACTGTAAATGCACTTTAGAGGGTGACTTAATCTAGCTGCGACATTGGCTTTGTTTTTGCGAAAGGTTTTGGTGGCTCCTTAATGAACGGCAAGTGTAATTAAATGAGTTATACACCTTTTTTCCCCCCCTAATCACTCCCACTTTGTTTGCGCCGTCTTGATTACATATATGAAATGCTACGCAGGCCTTGCACATTCTATATATGTAATTGATATTTAAATAAGTTATTCAACCCCGCCCCCGTCTCTTTTCCTTTCCGTATATGGACTGTAATTAGCTGTACTATACGAATAGCAATACCTTCCTGCGTAATGCATATTGCTTTAGCAAGTGAGGAGCTGCATACAGTTTGTATTGTAACATATGTGTACAAATGATTGTTTTATCTGCTTTGCATCTACTTAATGATTGTCCATACAGATTTGCCTGTGTATTGAAATAATAAAAACAACTCATGTCCATAACTATGTGTCATTCACAACTATAATGATGATGATAATAAAATGTTTCTTGCCATAAGCCGCCCCGCTGATATGGTTTGAAATGTAATTTTTTTTTTTTTCCGCAGATTAAAATACATCATGTAAAATGTAACCAGAGGCAAGGCATTTTGAGGGGGGGGGGGGGCGGGGGCGGGTTGCTGGTTTTCCCTCAGAAATAGTAAATGTATTAATGTTGTGCTATTTTGAATATGCATTATATAGTAAATGTATTCTAAGTATTTTTTACCAGAATTCATGCTGAATTATATGTAAAAGTCATAATTTCACTCATGTACATCAACCTTGTAAATGATGTGTGTGTGTGTGTGTTTGGAACATTTCAAAATATGCAACCGATGAACAACTTGGACGTCCCAGGTAAGTAATGCATGTCTTAAACTCTCATTGTGTTCAATACATTAGGCTCCTAATTTTCAGCATTAAAAACTTTTTTTTTTTTAAACATTTGCTTGCTCAAAAGGATTAGTGGACCCTGCATATTTGCGATCCAACAACCACAGGGTCATCTATTTGCTGAATTAAAAAAAATAATTTTTGACTGGGTTTTTGAATTTTCAACCGCCGACCCCCCCAAAAAATATTCCCAAAAATACTGTTAAAAATTCACAACACATTTTCTTGGAAACTTTAGGGGATTCCAAAAAAATGACCCCCCAAAAATCCAGGGACTATATGAATCCACGGGTATGTGGGGGGTGAACTGGGTTTTGTGTTGGGTGAACCACTTGATGGCGCTGTTTTCCAGCCATAAGTGCAAATGATGTAAATTGGAACTTTTTGACTGTTCGGTCCTCCCGCCTCTCCTCCTTTCTCTCCCCTCTCTCTCTTTCCACGTCCAGTAATCTGACACCCTTCAAAAAAAGGGAAAAAAAAGGGGGGAACCGGCCTGGAAGAAGAAGGATGGCCTCTTGAAGCAGCTTGCAAAGAGCCGCGACAAGCGAGCCGGAGCGTGCACAGCGAGTCAAGCCGAGCGAGGAGCCACCTCGAGCGGACAGGAGCGCAGCAGAGGAGCCGGTGACGGGTGGGGGGGATTTTTAATTTTTCAACATTTTTTTTTTTTACTCCTCTACGGCTTCAAAGTGGGACTTTCCGATGGTTGTCCAATGGGTGACTTTGCACGGCGCCTCGTGAGGAGCAGATGATGAAGAATTACAGCGGCAGTCCGCCTCACAGCAACAGCAACAGCCAGAGCCCCCAATTCGTCCACTTCAGGGACCACCGCAACCACCACAAGTTGTGCTCGCTCGCCTCCATTCCTTGGCGCTTGCCCCTCCGAGCGTATGGATTCTGCATGGCGGCGCTCTTCGTCTTCTGCCTGTCGTCCCTCTTCTACCAGCTCAACGGAGGACCCCCCAGAGTCCTGCTGGACATTCGACAGTATCTCGGTAAGGGAAACAAACCCCCACCCACCCTCTTCTTTTTTAGGGCTCTCTGCTGCCTGGCTGGCTGCCTTCCGTGCGTAAACGCCGAGAGGGCAAATGTCTGCTGTGTGCGTAAAAGGCATTTTTACTCTGGTTCATGTCGACAAGCATGACTTTGACGCGGTTCCGTGGCCGCAGCCTTCCAATTTGACACACTGTCATGTACTATTATAAGTGACTTTCACTTTAGCACTGTCGCGCGTCAACCAATCTCACTTTTGCGCTATTACACGCTTATGTCTCCAAATTTAAATTCCTAAAAAAAAATGCACCTAGATTCCTCGTTGACTTTGACTTTACATTTATTTACATTTTACACTGTTCTCTCTACAACCTTTTACACGTAATAGCTGACCAACTTTCACTTTTGTAACGTCTACTGCAATCCTATCATTTATACTGTACTTGGATTTTTGGCCAAATCTCACTGTTTAACCTCCGCAGCTTTCTTCTCGACAGTTCTGTGCCTCCAACTTTCACTTTTGTACAGCAATGCGTGTACAACGCTTAAGTTTTGCCCCTCAGTTTTCTGTCTCCAACCTTCACTTGTACGCTGTCATGCGAGTGCAAATCTCACAATTTCACTATTGTGCGGCTACAACTTTAACTTAAACAAGAAATCGCTTGTGCACGCGTGTGTCACTTTCACACTATTTTGTGTCTACGTCCGACATTTTTACACTATTCTAGTCATACAACTTCCATGTTCACACTGTCTGCTGTGTGCAAATCTCAATCTTGTATGTGTACACGCTTTTACACTTTTTGGTGTCTACAAACGTTTACTTTTATCGGCCTACTGCGTGAAACAATCACTTTTCAACCGGCAGTGCGTGTGTGTACATTCATCACTTTTATCGCAGCAGCTGTCACTTTTGCACTGTCAAGTTCTGAACTGCATGTATGCACCAAGACCAGTTGTGCACTGTCTGTATCTGCAACTTTCACTTGTTGTGCACTGTCACCTTGAGACTCATTTCACTTTTAGACTGATATGTGTGAACAACTACCGTATCACATCTACACTAATGTGCATGTTCAACTGTCACTTTTTCCTTAAACGAGTACAGCGTGTTATCAATTAGGCTATCCAGTAAATGAAAATATTATATAATATGAGCACTAAACATACAGTTCGTGTGACGGACAGGCCCCGGCAGTCTTTTAAGAGCATCCAGTGATCAGATGATTTATTTACGTTCTGCCGGTTCGTGTTACTTTTGGCCGCAGCGTGCCGAGATGAAGGCGAGGGCCGGCGTACGTGAATGTGGGGGTGTGTAAGCGTCAGAGAATAGCGGCTTGGTTTGGCCGGGAGGGCAAGGAAGGTGGAACATAGGCTTTTTTGTTCCGTCAGACGAGGGGAGGCCGGGGTTTGAGGATGTCACTCAACGTGCAATGGGAGAAAGGTAACAGACCTTAAGAGTGACGGAGGATGGAGCGTTTGACTGTTGACCCCGGCGTTGGTGATATTAGCATCTGTCTTTTGTTAAAAAGGGAGAGTGTGCGGTAAAATTGTCGTTGGTTTGTGTAAGGCCGTCAATAAAACAACCTGATTTTATATATATATATATATATATATGTATATGTATATATGTATATGTATATATATATATATGTATATGTATATATATATATATATGTGTATATATATATATATGTATATATATATGTATATATATGTATATATATGTATATGTATATATATGTGTATATATATATATATATATATATATATATATGTATGTACATATAAGTATGTATATGTGTATATATGTATATGTGTATATATATTTGGAGACACGACAATCTTCGAGATTAGAAACTTCAATTCGTAAAAATATGAAATTGATCTGACTACTACTCTCTGCTCAAAACAGTTCCGGATGAAACCAATAAAACAGGATCAACTCCACAGTACTGTCCTTCCAAAACATCTCTGTGAGCTCCCTTGAGGATCGCTAACCGGTCAGCAAATGTGAAACATTCAGCATTTTCTAACATAATACATTTTCAAGGAGCCTTTTTGAACGTTACACTTTCCAGTCGCCTCACCACAAGTCGTAAAAGAAATGGACGTGAGTGCCAGTTTCGCAGAGAACAACGACCGTGTAGCCTTTGAAAGGACTCAAAGCTGCATTGATAGGCGCTTAGACGGGCATGTGTTGCGCAAGAACGACGGCGTCGCCTTTAGTGCGTCATTGCAGTGGAGGAGTATTTGATTGACATGCTGAGATTTTTTTTTCATCCCCCCCAACACAAATGGAATTGATGCCAACTTTTGGTTTCATCTGACCACAGCTCTTCTCTGAGTCATTTCGATGTTCGCTGGCAAACTTCAGGCGGGCCTGTGCATGTGCCGTCTTGAGGAGGCTGGCACTCCGAGGTGTCAGTTTATTATGATGGCAGCGTGTTGCTGTTCTCTTGGTGACTGAGGTTTCAAACGCCTTCAGTTCATCTCCAAGCGCCTGCCGTGTACGACAAAGTGATCTCACTGTCACACGGACCTCAAGGCTGAGAGCGACCGATGGCCATGTTGCGGGACATCGTTTGACTGCTCTTTTTAGTCTTTCCCACTGTGGGCTTGAGATTGAAAGTGTGCTTTGTATGTGGGATGCTTCCCATATGTTCAAACCATTTCATTTCAACAAAAACCCGTTAGCTGAATGCTAACACGTAGTTTGAAGCATCATAGATGGGCTAATAGTGATTAACGTTGAAGTTCCAATAATTATAAACCTTCAAACTACTGTTACTCTAACACGCAAGGAGCAGGAACATACAAACGGAGCATATGAGAAGGTAGCATAAACAAATCCGGGCTGCTTATAGACTATCAACATCAACATTAAACAACCATAACAATTAGAAACGTCTTTTCTTTTCAACTGAGCAGGGGCTCAAACATCTATTTCCCCAATTGTGCATGCACGTAACTCACATGAATAGCGATAACATGTAGTCGCGTGTAAAAGAGCTTTGTTGGCCTAAATAGACGCGTTCACGCACGTGTGATTTTTGGAGCGAAACTCGCAAGCCTTTTCATACACACCGCTACACCCACATCCTGCTGAGGGATATATTAAAAAAAAAAAAAAAAAAAAAAAACAACAAGCGGCCCAACTGAATTAGTCCAAGTGACACATTTAGTTTAACAGACTTAGGCAAAGGTGTCGTAAAGGTTAGAAGTCTACCATGCCACGGTCAGACTCCATTTTCCCCACACGGAAGCGACAGGTTCCTAGTTGGCGTCACGTCCGGCTCGAATGCCAAAACAATCAGACGGCTCATAAAAAACCTTCAGCGGTCGGGGTGGATAAAACGAGCGCCCTCCTCCCCTTATGCTCTGCTCTATACCTCCCTCTTGGTACCTGCTTTCTCCAGTTAGCTTGTTAGAAGACTTTAAGGGTCAATGCAGAGATGATGTTTTTTTGGGGGTTGTTGTTTTTTTTTTTTAAATGAATGGACAGATGCATGAAACCTCATAAATCATAATAATTGACTACAGTGGGAGGTCAACTCACATTACTTCTCAATAAGTAGCATTTTGGCAAACAATTCTTCAAAACAACATTCCCAGTTGAAGTTTACTGTGAAGATACAAAAATTAATAAATGAATTAAAGCTAATGCGAACCCCGTAGTGGGAAACGCATACTGTATATAAACCTTGAAGCAGCTGATATTTCAACACAAATGGTACAGCGGCACATTTATGCATTCAATATAACAGTACTGACTGTCATATATTCTTTATCCTCTGCATGGAGATGAGCTGAACAGTATGGACGTCCATGTGCAGTATATCCGCCAGGTAGCAGCAAAAATTCAATGTATTCAAGTGACGTAAAGTTTGACAAAAACTGGGATTTTTAGCTTGACCAATAGTCGGCACAAAGAGAAAAGTTTAAGGAACCTGCGCAGTTTCAAATCAAGTGGAAAAACAGCATTTCCATTTTACCATTAGCACTAGCGTCCAGCATCAACACACCGGAGAAGTTGCTGTCCTCCAGTAGCAACAATGATGCAATTACATCTCCATTATGTTTGTTTTCCATTCACGGAAAAAGCCAGTGAATGCATATTGATGGTTGGAATTAGGGACAAAGCCCAGATGCATTAGTGGTTAATGGACTGTGACTGGGCATTGTGCACTAATTGGAGATGGGGATTGATGCAAAATGTTTTTCCATAATTGCTTGATTGATTGAACGATAAGAAGTACACTCGATTGGTTGAAATACAACACCAAGGGCAATTAGCTTCAGTTCACTGCCCCCGCCCGAGTTAAAAATAGTACAACCTTGGCTTGCATTATTCTTAGTGAACCAAGTAGCCTGTTAACTAAAACCAATGGCAAACTTACAGAATCATACCGACCACCCCAGAATATGAGATGCTATGGTCCTGTTTTAGATCATCCCCCACTACTTAGGAAGTAGCCTGCTAACTATCAAGCGAAACACATCCACCCCCATGGCCCCCCCCACCACCACCCATCCAGGAAAAGGTACAGTCCTATCATCTTACGTCACATGAGCCCAGATTTAACATGCTAAGTATCAAACGGGCGGACCAAGAAACCTACACAGTCTCCCTTATGGTACGGCCATGTTAGTTTGTTATTGTCCATGAACCAGGAAGTAGCCTGCTAACCATCAAGTGAGCAACCAAAAACCATTCCCTACCATTCTTAAAAAAAAAAAAAGTTACAATCCTGTCCTCTTACATCATCATCATCAACCTGCTAGCAATCATACTGGTGGATCAACAAAAGCAGACATTCCCCATTCCCGTGATTAAAACAAAATGGTACGGTCCTGTTTGTTTATGTCATTCTTCGTCAACCAGGAATTAGCATACTAACAAACAACAATTCCCCTTTCCAGAACCAAAAATAGTACTACCCTTCAGTCTTTCGTCTTCCTCTGTGAACCAGGAAGTAGCCTGCTCGCTAATGAATGGACCACCTAACAAACATAACCATTCAACCCTCCCCGAAATAAAATAATAGTTACGGTCCTGTCGCTCGGCCTACATCTGTCCAAATATTTTTTTTAGAAAGCAGTGTTGCATTCAAGGGTTTCCGATCATAGCTGGCTGGGATGTGAAACTGGTGGGTGGCTGGTCGGGCCACCGTGGGGTGGTACCATGACTGGATGTCTGCATGAAACTGATAGCCCATAATTTAGAAGATCAGAGCCAGGATAACTAGTGTTCTTGTGAGAAAATTGCGCGTTTGCTTACAACATGTAAATTGAGTGTACGCCTCCATGGGCTCCTCCGACCTTTAATGTCCATCCAGCTCCGTTCACGCTTCCAATTAGAAACACGATAATTGCAGCTCCTTCTCGCATGTTAGCGTCACTTTTCTGTGTTTGTCTTTTCAACATTCCTCCCGTTTATTGCCTCGCACTACCGACAACTTGTTGCCGTTTCCGCTGGTTTCCGTTCTTCACGTTTGTTTTTTGAGGATCAGACGTCTGAAGGCATTCATTACTCCCTTAATTGGGTTCTCAACAGTGCAGGGTGGTGGTCGTTGGGAGCGTGTTACATGGTGGTCACTCACAGCGGGCATACCTCGTTGTCGTTCCATCTCTATTTCGGCTGAGTTTACCACAAAGAAATAAGTGGTGGTTTTCAAAATAGCGGCCTTAAATATACAGATGGAACCGCCGTGCCCCGCCCGTGTTGGTAAAACCATGAGGCGCTGGCTTTTAAGTCTTTATATAGCATACATGCCCTGTGAGTTCAGCTGAGTTGAACTGGAGCAACCTGTTACCACAGAGAACCCAAGTAAGGTGAAAAAGGATGGCGAAGGCAAAAGTTGTAACTGAACTCGGAGCTAACATTGTAAGCTAACATTGTAAGCTACATATTTACTCAATCCTCCTTCAATACGATTGACTGAAATGCATAAACAACAATACCAAATGAATTACTGTGTTAAATTTGAACATATGGAGTGTGGAAAAATGAACTCAGCTTCTAAAATGTCTGGCAGGTTGTTTAGACCTTCTGAAGTGTCTGGCAATGTTTTAAGTAGAGTACGGAAATAAAGGCTCAACTCGAAGGTTGTTTTGGTTTTGTATAGTACACATAGTGTATCGCATTTGGAGGAAGTCCTGTGGGATACATTGCGGTTGTAGACGACCAACATTTATGTTCCGTAGAAATGAAAATAAAGGCTCGACTGTAATTAGTTCTGTGGCCAGTATGATAAGCAACTGCACGTCACCCCTTGGGATGCATTGTGGTTGGCAACTATGCATATCTAGTTTGTTTTTATTAGTAGACCAAGGAAATAGGCTCCACTTGGATTGTTTGGTTGAACAGGTTTTACGCCCCATGCGGTGCCATTAATACTTGGTGGGTCGTATACCTTGTGCAACCATGTGTTTAGTAGGCAAAGTGAAAACTCACACCTTATTCATAAAAACAGCCTCATGAGGCAATGGTGACTCATATTGTCCATTAGTGTAGCATTCTACTGGAGTACAGTCACTCGTGTGAAAGTGCAGGGACAGATTGTTATGAGAGATGCGAGCATTTTTGAACTCTTCCGAAGGAATGTGGACATTCCCCGTGGAAAGCAAAGCTCGCACCTCGGTCTCAAAATGCTTCCTCTCTCTTGCTCTCAAACCAACCTTTGTGTTAGGCACAAAAAAATGTCCCTGACACATCGTTACCTCCTCCATGTAAGCGCGAGTGCTAAAATCCTCATCCGGCCATCACTTGTCACACTTAGGAACTCTTCAGGACGGAGAATGTTTTTCCCTCCGCGCCTCGTCCTTCTGTTTGACGCTCACAAGTGTGCTGTTTTTTTGTGTTTTTTTTCCCTCCTCCGCTTGGAGAATTTTCCAGATGTTCGGAGGAGACGTCTTGAACGCAATTTCAAGTTAACAAACCCGGTGGCTTCCAAGAGCAACCTTTTCAAAGCAAGGAGTCAAGGGTCATCATAGGACATGTTTGGCTTTTTTCAGCGTTGCTTGCGTCACTTCCCTGGCTCGGGTTGACGGGTCTGGAGGCTTTCCATCGGTCTGGCCCAGAACAACCTGGCAACTCCTCGCGCCACTTGTCTGGTCTTAGAACCTTGGCTGCGTTGAAGAGCCATCTGTCACTCCTTCCACCCGACTTCCACCGTCGATGCGCTCGATGCCTCGGAATAATCTGCGTCTTCAGATGCAAGAACAAAATATTCACCTCAATCATTTCCTCGATGGAAAGCGCACAAGTGTTGTTCACTAATCCTTACTTGTACTTCCAACTACATTCGCAAAGCACAGGATTTACCCAAAACAAATGCTCGGAGGTCTGAGGTCTGTCAAGAAGTGCAATATCGTTTCTTTGCGATGGCTTGGCATGCAGCGAACAAGTGTTTATCGTGTCGGATAAAAGTCTTTAACACACTTTTTTCTTTTTTTTTTTTTTTACAAGCTTTCGAAGAGCTAGAACAAACAGAAGCCCAGACCACCAGGCTGTCGTTACCTGCGCAATTGAATGCCGATCTAAATTACATATGTACGAAATTGCCTTCAAACTCCACTTAGCTTTAATGCCTTCTAGTGAGTCGTCATACTTTGTAGTCATCACCCTCCATTGAGTTTATCCCCGAGCTGTTTTTTGGGCCTGAGCGCTCCCAGCGGGCTAGGTAAATAAAGGGTTTGTCGGATCAGTCTGAACGGGGCCCTCGTGGCTTATTATCACCACAAATATTCCGCGGCTTTCCTGACTTTTGCAGAAGCAGGAAAGCCTCAATCCCTGCGAGCGAGCGTCGATGCTGGATCAAAACTTGTGGGAGGCAAAAGGCCATGAAGGGTCTTATGGCGGCTCTCTGTTGTTGTTGTCGTTGCTTTTTCTGCTCATCTCTCGCCATTGGAGATAGTACAAGTACTCACAGTCTCTACAGCAGAAGGACAGACTTGTCTGTTGTGGTTTGTTTTAAGTTATGTTTTATGCCTGTCGTGGGTGTAAAACTATCAACAAAACGTTATGGTCTCTCTATAGCACAGGTTTCCGCCTATAGCAGGTCTGCGTCAATCCCGCTGCCATCAACTATTCATGTCAAAACACTGGCAGTATGTGTTAGCGCTGCATTAGCATGACTCCACAGCCGTGTTTGTTTGGAACCGCCTCGCACGCGCTCAGCGGCGCTGGCTACAGCAAGCACAGAGTGTCAGTGTGCACGTGTGACGCGCGGCGTCCAACCCTGCCCTAACGCAGCCGAGGGGGCGCATTTGGCACCTTCGGCCTTGACCCGAAACAGAGCCCACTTGAGTTCTGCAAGCGCTTTAAAGGCAACACTTAGCTTCCTCATGACCCTCCATGGACTCATATTTCTTGCCTCGTACATGCGGTCTGGCATGGCGTCCTCAAATTAGGCTTAGCGAAATGCCACGGTTTTGTCTGAATTGCTGAAAGATTATTGAGTAAGACCAGGGGCTGATGTGAAAACGTCGGCTTTGAAAAGAAGGGTTGCTCTTTTTTTAGGGCGGAAAATGAAGTGCGTAGGAGGGTTTTTTTTTTTTTAAATGACCGCTTTGTCATTTCACGCTTCGTAATTAGTGTCTGCTGTACATTGTGTGAATCTGCACAGATGTCTGGCTCTGTGTTGTGTTTTTTTTTTTCTCTTTCCCATTTTGTCTTTGAGGAATACGACGCAGTCAGGGGCAGGTTCAAAGGGCAGGAAACCTGTGATGTTGCATACGAGACGCCATCCCTTTTCTGTTGCGCCTACTACCATCATTGCCAAGCCTCCCCTCAAAATAAAAACAACTGAAGTTGTTGTAATATGTATTTTAGTAAAGAAACACTCCATAATATTGTAGTTTGAAAAATTATACAGTAACAACATAATTTAAAAAAAGACTGAACTGTTTTTGTCACTTCCTTTGAATGACCATTGTGCTGCTCTTTCTCGTGTACCCGTCTTGACCACTTGAGGTCAATATAAGACAGACAGGTGGATATTTGGTTCTTTGAACTCATCTCCACTCATCAGTACGACACTAATATGTGTTGTTCTTCGCAGAGGATAACGAATACATGACTGTGAGTACAGTCGACCCCCGCATCCATGCGGTTTGAGTTCTAAGGCACCCCTTATATATTCTTATTAAAAAAAAAAAAAAAACATGTTTTTTGGGGGGGAGAGGCTGAAATTTATTCACGGCGTTTCCAATCGTTCCAATGGGGATCATTTTAAATGCAGACTGAGTATTTTGAGCGTAGTCACGGGTCGAATTAAACTGTCTCTCGTCCAAGTTTCTTTCAGGCATTTATGCTTTCCGAGTTGCGTCACGTCACTGTATGTAATTCAAGCGTATTCGTTCTACTCTGTTAATGTCACACGGGTGGATTTCTTGTCAAGCGTCGATTCAAGCGCTTCTGCCTGATTGATGTCTTTTGGGAGCCAACTGTCGGATTTAATCCGCATTAAATGGGCCGTTAAAAACAGAGATAGCGCCTTGTTTATGCGCAGGGTTTGCAAAGTTGACGGCCTCCTGCGCCTTTAATTCAGACGGATGTTCTGAAGCGCAGTGTACACTTTGACCGTCCGCAGGCCTTCTTCAAAGCTCGACTATAAATACGTTCTTGCTGTTCTTGGAAGGGAGAGCTGCCATCTGTTGTTTTATTTTGGGGATGTTGCTTTTTTTTTTTTTTTTTTTTGCTCTCGCCGCCTATCGTCCGCAGTCTCCCTTCCATCTTGGATCGGGACCCTTTCGGCCTTGACTCGTGAGCACTCGGATGTTTTCCCCCCCAAAAAAGTGTTCCCCCCCCGTCTCATCGCTGACATGTGCTCCGCATATGGCACTTTATTTGGCACTTGATGAGGAAAATAACGGAGGCGGGAAAATGGGAACGTGGACCTTTTTTCAGGAGGCTTTCCGATGAAGTCATGAGGGTTACGAGGTGCTTCGGCTGAAAACGCACACGCGTGCACGCTCGCACATCCGCTGGGCTCCTGGTCCGGGCGCAGTCATGACCTTGCACATCCACACACTGCATTGCCTCAAATAACGGCCTCCAGTTGCACATGCTCATCTTTTGTCCTGAGCGTGGACTTAAAGAAGGAAAGAAGGGAGTGGCTTCTTCTCGCCCCCAAGGCGGTTGAACCTGGCATCGGCCAACATGGAGACCGACAGCGCTTTCCATCAAATGGGAATTTACGCACCAGATGAAGCCAGGCCCTGCGCCACCAGGCACCGTGTAATTAGCGAGCGCTGTCGGCATTCACGCTGACACACACGTGCAGCAAGACTTTTTTTTTTTTTTTTTTTTTTTTGCTCACCATTGGCAATTTTTTTTTACCAGAAATTACAGAGAATCATGAAGTAGTGCAATTATCATTTATAGTTAAGGCATGCAGATGAGTTGGCTGGCGTGTACTAGCTGAATGTGTCACGGCAGCAGCACAGACCGTTTCTTTTTTTTTGTTTGTTTTCAATATTTAAAGGGGAAGTCCACCCAAACATTTTTTTTTCAAGATTATGTTCTATGCAAGCCCACTAGTTGAAACAGGGCATTCTGATAAATATTGCATTTGTGGAGTAAGAGTTAATCCACTCGTTTTTAGTCATGCCTGGGGGTGGCCATTTTGTCACTTCTGTCCCCTGAAAATGACTACTCAGTGCTCAGGTAACGACCAATCGCGGCTGACCTGTTTTCTGAATCTGAGCCGTGATTGGTCGTTGTGAGCAGCTGTGATGTCATTTTCAGTCGACAGAAGTGACAAAATGGCCGCCTCCTGAGATGGCTAAAAAGGGGTGCATTTTGCTGCTTAAGTCATATTCCACGAGTGCAATACTAACCAGAATGCTGTGTTTTAACTAGTGCGCCTGCTGGGAACATATTCTTGAAAAAAAAAAAATGTTTTGGTTCATTATCTCTTTCAGAACAATTTGAGGTTTTACAGTAAGCATGACATTGTGGGGTAAACTGCAATTCATTTATTTATTTTTTTTAAATACAAGTCTCTAACTTCAACTGTATATTAGCACACAGACATTTCATTACATTGTCTGCGCGACTTTATTGAACTGTTCTACTGTAGCTTTGATTCATCCCACCTTACAAAGGCCAACGGATTAGACTACATATCAAAAAGAGCTCACATGTGTGCATGCTCCTCTTTCTAAAGCCATTCCGGAGAGCCACTACAACCTTTTTCTCCCCTCCTTCCAATGCCGTCACTGCATTCCATCATAGCAGTGTGTCGCGTTGCTCCTTTATCCTCTGCCATTTTCATCATCTGGACGCTCAAATTTTCCCCCATTTGTTCTCTTTTGTCTTCCGTCACTGTTGATGGAGAGTGGCTGCAGGCACAAAAATACCAAATTTATAAGACATTATTTTATTTTTATTTTTTTAGACGTTGGATTAGACATTATTTTATTTAGACACCAGTAGTTCCAATCACTCACCAGTGATTGCATGGCTTCCAGTTCACAGGCTGCCTCGTTGTCTAGAGCCCATTTGCTAACCAAAATAGCAGCACCAGGGCTGTATGTAAATTCCCAGATGCTGCACGACTTGGTTTCGCCATAATAAAGAGACACTTGACATGCATATAACTTGAGAGAATGTCTTATTTAGTGCTCTAACTCATTGTGTGTGTCGTCCATGTCCTGGTGGAATCACTGAGTATTTTTTTCCCCGCGAGGAATGTCAAGCCACTGAGGAAGCTGCCAGTAATTAATCTTGCGCTGACGTCAGCTCGCAAATCCATTTGATAGCACGATTTTTCCCGTCGGTCTCGCCGTGATTTCACGGCACATCCTGACTTGGGTCACGTGACCCACCGAGGTTGGGTTCAGCTGCTTCACAAAACAACCAGCCCCCCCCTCCCCCCATTTTGCCAGTGAAGATCAGTCTTCAAGTTCCCAGCATATGAAGCACATTTTGGTTGACGGGCAGTCTAAAAATGGCTCCCAACTTGTGTATTGTTTTGCATATGTAGAATTGCTAGTGACTCAGCGGCATAACCGCTAGATCTGGTAAACAAAAGATGAGGACACTTCTTACAAAGGACTGAATTCAACCAAGCGATCCCCCATCATTTCACGACTATATTTGTCAGAACGGGAACTCTTGTGGTGATTGTTTCATTTTTGTCTGGCAAATGGCTCAGCGCACTGCATGCATCCTCATGCATGCACGTTGAGTGTCGCTACAGGTCCCACCACCACTGACTACTGTAGTGTTTCCCCCTCACACCTCACTTGGTTTTATCCTCTTTGCATGACTTGGCTACCGCTTTGAATTTGGAGAAATCAAAACGACTGAGCGAAAACGACTTTTCCCCACCGATGGCTTGAACACAAATGTAACCAAATGTTAGGTGGCGTTTATCGCCCTTACTGCTTTTCAGAAAAGAGGCTTCAAGCTGTCTGCTCGCTCGATGCTAACACGTGATGGCAAGTAACGCTACTGAATGAAAACTTTACAAAAGGGAGGGCTCAGTCATTTTTGGTGTCGTTTCCGATTTTTTTTTTTTTTAAGGAGGGTTAAGTGCTTAGCCGTCCACAGGCGTAAATTGTTGTCTGCCTGTCATTGAACCCAGAAATAAGGCATATGGAGGAGGCGGAGTGTGTCTATGAAGGGATCAGTCGATATACAGTAAATTAGGATGGGGTGGCCACAAACGGGACATTTATTTTTGGATTCCCATATGTTTGAATTCACGGCTTTGCTTGGTGGTCCGTTTTGGTGGTTGCCGCCATGTCCCCAACCTACATTTTCGTCGTCTATGTTCCACATTGTGGTCTCAAGCACCTGCAAAAACA
Source organism: Filicampus tigris (assembly GCF_054856515.1). Classification (NCBI taxonomy): domain Eukaryota; kingdom Metazoa; phylum Chordata; class Actinopteri; order Syngnathiformes; family Syngnathidae; genus Filicampus; species Filicampus tigris. Next base: position 13,768,265 of record NC_141236.1, on the reverse strand, counting down.
AAGCGGCGGCGCGGCGTACTTTATTTCTATCTGACTTTTATTTCCCTTGGCTTGACAGTGTTGACAGTGACGGCGATGCAAAGCGGGGAAGAGTAGGCATGGCCGGTGACCCTTCTGTAATTTAGGGGGATGGGTGGAGTTTTGGGTCGCTTCTCCAACACACCTAATCAATGGGTGGGGTGGCAACACACCAACATACATGCCTGGATAACTAGTGTGTTTGCATATGGTCTCACTTGTGGCCCAAATGTTTTGTAAAAGCATATGTTCATGTTTCTACGTTTTTTTGGGCAGATTTTTTTCAAGGTTCCAAGTTAAATTGATATGCAGTTTATCTTCGAATATCATTTCTTTTCTTCAAACTAACTATAACACTATACAACTGCAACATTAATTGCGTAATATCATTTATGAATTATTTGATGATAACGGAGAGAAAAGAGCCTAGTTAGATAAATTGTAGTTAATGTAGAGATATATGCTGTCATTTGGGTTTCTTGTGGTAAAATTAAAATGAATTGAATCATATTTTCATTCTAATTATTTTTGATGTAAATGAGACTACGCTCAATGTGTTCTTAGGTATTTAATTGAAATTCCCCAAGATGATGTCCAACTATTGAGTGGAGATGCGCATTTAAGTTGACGTCTGACTGGTCAAATTCAGATAAATGCTTACAATTCCATAAGACAATTATTGCATGTCTTTTCGATATGCATATTGTATAGGTCATTGTTGCGATATCGATATTTTTTTCAATATATAACTTCCTCTATCAAAATAGTTTTCAAAAATCAGAAAAGGATCTTCCGCACGTCTGTCTGTCTAAACAGGGAGCAGCGCGCACACCCTCCAGACAGCAGCATGTGGTGAAAGATGAGAAGGTCTGATCTTGACGCTCGCTGAAGAACCTGTAATCGGCTTTTACATAACCGGAACATTCCAGAGCTGCGGTCTGCTGACCTTCCGAGTCCCGTTGGCCTCCTCTCTCCTCATCGTGCTCGTCGTCAACCGTTCCTGCGTCTTCCGTAGTGGCCTCGCCTGCTCTCGTAGACGTTTTCGTATTCCAAAAGAGCGATGAACTGAGACCACATTTGAGATGTTCACCACACAATGTGTCCAGACTGGAAATGAACGGCAATTGCGTGAAGCCACCGCTGGCTAATTTAGTCACGTGTTGAAGCACTGTCTGTCATTTATTTGTTCCTGTATTCTCTTGGGCAGTAATGCAAAAAAAAAAAAAAAACTTAAATGTGCGATGTAATAAATGTTAAATTAGATCAGAAGTCTTTGAGACTCCCAAAGGGCTACCATAATCTAATTTAATGGCTTGTTTAGAAAATGATGTACTGTTTTTTTTTTTTAAATGAGCTGTAGTGGTTTATGTGGCCATATTGATAGAGATGCTAATTGGGCCGTGCAGCTGCAGGCCAGAAGCAAAGCCACAAATCTTGTGACCCAATAATCCAATTAGGCATTTAGCTACATGCCTATGCGCTGCCACATTCCACTTAGCTCGGCCATCAGTCACTTCCTGACACACACACACACAAATATGTTTATATTTGACTTGTCCCCCAACCCTAACCCCCCACCCCCCTTAAAAAGATACTAAGACACTCACTCTGTCTTCATTAGTCGCCTGGTGATAACCAGGAAACCGGCAGGAATTTTAACCAGCAGGCTGCTGGACCTGCCGCCGTTTCCCCTCGTTTACCTTTGACCCCAGCGTCATTACGGATGAGAACCCAACGGGGGAAAAAATCGTGTTCACACCATCAGGCCTTGTTGCACGATTACTCTGAAGGTCTGAGAACTGTGTTGAACTCAGGATTTCTCAATTCCTCCCCGCAGGGTCAAAGCGAGGTGGAATCAGGTGACTTGGAGTGCACGAGTCACGTTCATTTCATTTAAGACGATGCCTAGTTTGAACTGTTTTACTCAGACGTCTGATGTAAATTGTCTCACATTTCTCTATGGGCAAGGCTTGATGGATGTAGAGTTTATCATATAGATGTTATTTAAATGCACACTCTAGACTAGAGGTGTGTTTTGAAAAAAATAATCCCGATACACCTAACTTTGTATCCTGATAATGATATACTGTATATCCCAGTAAAGTATTTAAAATGATGATGACATTACTGGCAATTTTCTGCAATCGTCTATAAATCCAATAAAAACAATAATTAACTGTTTCAAAGGTTTCTGCTTATGCATGTACAATGGACACATTGTCCATAAAAAATATAAAATTATATAAACAATACAATATAACGTACGATGGACGATTTATATCTTCTCTATGGCACAAATCATTATATTGCACAACTCCAAATATTTTGGAGTTTTATGTTTGAATGACCATTCATGGTCTATGTTTTATTTCATTTCTGCAACTGTCTAAAATAAAAACAAACAGCAGTGAGTGCACTCCCAATGTCAGTAATGTCCTGGCTGGTCCACCCAACTATAAACTACTCAAAAAAAGTGATCCGTAGTTACGACAACCACAAGGGCGTCTTTCCTCCTCATTGCCAGACTGTGTAGATTTCAGGTTGTTATTTTCAAGCGCAATTATTACCGATTGTTGCTTTAAGGTTTCCCAGCGGGTTGCTCGTTGGTCGGCTGTCAATTTTAATGAGGGCTTTTATTTCCCGAGAAAATGTGTTCAAATCCCAGTTCCTAATGACAAGCCCACATGGCGGTGGGGGGGCGGGGGCACATGTGGAGAGGTTGGGGTTACATTTCGTAGGTGTGACTGATGATGACGCTCCCTCCTTGGAGGGCTCCCGCACGGCCCCCTTGTGGAAACATACTACACAGCACAATTCATGTATAACAAGATGACTGTTGTTGTTCGCATGAAGTTAACAAAACAAACAGCGTGTTCCTGTCACTAGGCCAAACCAGAAGAACTGCTAATAAATCAAAAGGTCACCGGGCGATATTTCATCTCGGTAGATAGAGTCCAAATCTTTATCGTAGGCAAAATTCTACCACATAGCAGCACCATACTTTCAGTCATGTTGCTCTCATGGGATGCACCTCAAGCAAAATCGTATTAGGAGCCAACTGGGGGAACCTTGGCTGTGTGTAGCGCAGTTTGTTGATTTGTATCTCATTTCAGAAACACAGAGAGAGATTGTTCTCTTATGTAATATTTCCTCTCCTCCTTGCTCGCTCGCCAATTTGTCTCTCTCACTACATCACTCCATCCCTCCGGGCCGCACCAACACCTGGACGTCAGGAAAAAAAAAAAAAAAAAAAGACGAGTGTTGTTTGTGGCCACAAGAAAAGGCTGCTGTCTGAAGTCAGCGCCTCCATTCAGAGGCAGTGATGAAAAAGCCTTGAAAGAGCTCAATTGTTGCCACATTGAGCATCTTTGAACAGGGAAACTGTACATGCTGCTCCCGTTGGGAGGAGTGCTTGGAGATGGAACAAAACAAAGTGTCTCTGTCCAATGAAAAGCTTTTTATTTTTGTCTAAAGACATAAACATAATCAGGCAACAATTCGGTATGCATGTTTTCATTGGGAAGTGACAACATTTGTGACTCATTCTATTAAAACTAGCGTTAGCATGGATTTTGGATGGTTGTCAGCATGTTGCTAACCAGAATCAATTGTGTTTTCTTGTTAGGAAACAAAAAAAGTTTTGTGTTGATGGATAAAAAGACAAACGTCCAAAATTTGGAGATACCGTACTGTACATGCTTTTCACGAATCACGAGGGAAATGTGTTTTTGCCTTTTGCATAGAACAAAATATTCTGGAGATTAATGTTTTTAATTGGACCTTGACTAAATGGTTGTCGTTTAAAACTTATATACTTATATAAATTATAATAAAGTGTTGCTAGGCACAAACCATGAAATATAACCTGAGATTTTGCCGTGTTTGGGATTAAAAGACAATCGACAACATTGAGAGATGCATGCTTTTCACTGAACAGCAACAATATATTTACAATTCTCCTACTGATGTTAGCCTAACTACTTTGTTAATTTTAAAAAAAAACAAAATGAAGCAAAACAAGTCGAGAGACTGCTAACGTGTGTGCTTTTGTGTTCTTTTGCAGGCTCATCTACATACGAGGATGACCACGGCCCTCCTATTCCAAGAGTGAGTCCCTTTTTTTTCCCCCCCTGGTGTTGATTCATGTGTCGCTACAGACACTCATAAGCGTGCACACAATGTTGGCAGTCGCTGTTTGTACACATCCAGCTGTGTGTGACGTCTCCGTGATTTCTGTGCCAGTTCCTTCCTCCTCCTTGGTCATTATCACCCTCCTCAAGTCATCACTTTATTAATCACTGGCCATGTTAGCAGTAGTAGCAACACTAGCCAAATGAGCTACTTTGAGCGAGCTATTAGCCATTTAGCTAGTCGTTTGCGAGTTTGATTTCTTCATGTTTACAGAGGAAATCCACCCACCCACACCAAACAATTGCAGTGTTCCGCCCTGATTACAGCGATGAGGAGCAATCTGAGTCTAACAAACCACATGTAGCATTGTTGCTGATAAAGTTAGCATGGTTGCTAACATCTATCAATAAAAGCAGGGTTTTTTTTCTTATTCCAAACTAATTGGTTCCATCTTTTGTGGACTTTGTAAGCACATCCCGGGGACATATTTGTGTGATATTTACCTGTGAATTCTGTAACCACAAAAATTCAACAAGAACACAGCCAAGAAAAAGGCCAGTTTGCTGGTCATGTGATTGCTCAGCAATGTTTTGCACTACCCAAGAAAGTGAAAGTCAGTATTCCGCCGCACACTTCCAGGAAGTTGATTGTTGAAAGGAAAAAAAAAAAAGGTATTACGTAACAGGTCTGATTTCCCCCCTCCCTCGAGCGCTCGCTGGCAATGTTACAGCTCTGACAGACGCACTCGCCGTTTCCTCAACGTGAACTCTTCTCAGCACCTTGCCCGCGCACATTTACACAATACACACGCGCACATTGTTTTGACACATTTTCTGTGTTGGAAGATTTGATTTACTTCTCTTGGAGCAGCCGTGACAGGCAGCCCTCCATTCAAGTGTCGTTGATGGATTGCCATTTAATGGCTTGGACATGTTGGAAAGCTACGATTAGAACATCCAACATCTGACACACAACTGCAGTAGCTTAATGAGCGTGGCATAAAGACAGCTTTGTGCTCTTTGTCAAAGATGCCCATTTATTTTAAATTAAGCCATGTGGCGGCCCTCTTGAAATTGTTTTGGTATGATTCGTCGGCTTTTTCCAATACTCCGAATCTCATCAAATGTTGCTTAGTTGGTTGGGATCGCAAATGTGACCCATCGAGAGCAGCGGCGGAGTTATTTTTTGAACATTTCACTTACCCTTTGAAGACTAGCTGCTCTTAAGAGATTTTGTACAGTTGCTACCAAATTTGAATGATGCATACTAGACAAATGCACAACAGCAAATGTTATCCATTTTTTTAGTTTTCGGCACTGCGTATCATCAGAGCTTGGCGAAAGTCCGAAAATACAAATCTTGACTAACTTGCCCAATGCTGGAATACAAGGTCATTTTTTAAATTGTATTTTTTATGACTTCATAACATTTATTTTAACGAAAATACCCTTTAAAGTCATATTTTCAAACACGTGTCGAAACCAAAGGCGGGCCACATTCTTATCATGCCTGCGTATGTATCAAGATGTTATTCTTAGCGTTGCGTGGTTTTTCCCTACACTCTCATTATTGTACGGAGCTCCAAACTGACATCTAAAAGTTATAATCTTTGGCCACGTGTACCCTTAACCCCTACACATCTGCGTACACACAGACATAGACGCACGCACGCAAACTGCAATGTGGACAAAACATCAATCTCAATTTGAGCAGGGCGTTGACAAAGTGCCCCGGAGAAGTGGCTGTAGCGTTTGCCGCTAACATGACGGCCTGGAAGATGATGATAAATATGGAAATAGCCTGAAACTGCACAAAATCTATTTTAGGCACATTCTTAGAAACTGGAAAAAACAAAAGTAACTCCCTCTGATTGTCAGTGTCCAACGAAAGGAACGTATCTCCAATCATTTTTTTTTTGTCCGATAACACAAATATTTTCAAGGTCAAACTCAATTTGTTCTCCAACACCGCTTTTGTGGAAAACATGCCAAGCAGAAGCATCTTTTTCTCCCACTCAAAAGCTGTGCTGATCTCAAGTCCAAAGCGATGCGACATCGCCATCTACAGACGTGTGTTCGTCATTAGAGCGGTTTACAAACGAGACCCTCTTCCGCACCGAAATGACAAACATCATATATAAATGTGAACGGCAGTGAATGAGTTAATAGCCAAACATGAAAATTGCCTATTCATCCATCAGTTATACGCCAAGAGAAAATACTGCTCGTACCACTTTTGTGCGTGGCAACAAGTTCTAAGCGCCACGCTTGACAAAACGTGTGTGAACTTGTGGAAGTGCCGACGCAACCTGTGAATCGCTTTTTTTTTTTTTTTTTGTGCCGTGCACACTCATGCACATTCACACCTTGTTCCCACATGGAGGCAATTTTCTTTTATCCCGTCAAGACGACAAACAAAAAGTGTGGGAAAACTTGGCGCGAAGCCAGCCACGGCTGCGCTTTGCCTCGTCATGGTTCACCTCGCTGTTCTTGTTTTTATGTTCCGTTCACAACTTGCTCACAGTTCACCGACCAAAATGCAGCTCAGAAAGTGTGTGTGTGTGTGTGTTGATGCCGAGCTAAGTGTGTCTGCAGCAGCAGAGCACCCCCCCCCACCACCACCACCCCCTCCTCAGGACAACATTTTTACAATTCCAGACTGGGAATGGTAACAAGAATCCATCACTCCCTGCATTTTCTTCCCATCAGGAAAAGGAGATAAAGGGAACACGCTTTTTAGTCCTGTACCAAAACATTGTTTTTAGATCATTATCAAGTTATTTTTTCAACTCCTCCGAACCTTTTTTTCTTTTTTTTTTTTTTTTAATGGAATTGTTTATCTCTTCCTAATCTTTGACTCACTTCCTGTCAATCTGTGTTGCTCTCACTCTTACATTTGCTTCAGCGCTGCTTTCTCCTTCGAGAGGATCATTGACGAAAATGTGCATAATCTTCCCAGTATGTCTGCTTAGCTGACGCTTGGCTTCTATCATTTTCATTCTGTTGTCATGCTTTTCTGTTGTTGAGTCACTGAGTCATGGCCATTTAACGAGTGCGCCACTGTGTCATTTCCGAGCAACGTGCTCTCAGCGTGATGATGATATTGCAAGCTGCAACCTCCGAGATAAACATACGTGTGTGTGTGTGTGCGTGTGTTCCCAGGTGCTCCCGTTCCCAAGTCAGGTGGTGTACAACCGCGTTGGCAAATGTGGCAGCCGCACAGTCGTCATCCTTCTGCGGCTGCTGGCCGAGAAGCATCGGTTCAACTTGGTCTCGTCCGACATTCACAATAAAACGCGACTCACCAAACATGAGCAGGTGAATAATCATGTTTTTGCGCATACAGTGAATGACCGTTCATTGCTCTTTAGGGATGCGTTACACACACACACACGCACACACACATACACCCAAAAGGTGGAAATCCACAATGTAGAGAGGCCATATTAAAAAGTTTGTTTTTTTCAATAGAATTTTTGATGAATTTAGTTTCTTGCCCGCAAAACGTTGTTGTATTGTGTAACAATGCAAGCTTTTAACAATTCGAGGCAATAATAACCCACCCGGTCTGCTCGGCAACACTCGGACAAGTTGAGGCAACGTCGGCGTAACATCCTGTCAAAATTCGGACCTTCAAAATAAACGCATGCCTGTATAATAGTCTAACCACCCTTTCTTTGGCCAAAAGATTTGCCAAAGTGTGATTGTTAAATAATCCACCATCTGGCCTAAGTAAGTATGTTGAAACTGTATAATTATACTGTGTGCTTTTATTTTGAAGGTCTGACTTTTGACAGGCTGTATTGTGCCGATATTGCCCGAGTGTTGCAGAACAGATCAGATGGGCTAATTATTGCTGTGAGCATGTAAACGCTCGGCCATGCATGGAGAATCGCATCCTCGCGCAACCACAGGCGCTCGCTACGAGCCATTCGAAGCAAATGTCAATATTGAAATCGCTCCTTGTTGACTCGTTCGTCGAACCCTGAAAGGCCGGCAGCGCACGCGGTGGCAACACACCAAGAGGTTCGGTTCGATGGGATTGGGCGTCAGATATGGAGGGCATTCCAGCAGCAGGGTGGGGACCGAGGTTTGCCGTTTGTGTACATACTTGAGTGCTCATCAAGCTACGCGCATCCAAGTTTAGAGACGCTGGTCTCATCACTTGCGGTCTGCCCTCAAGGACCCCTTTCCCGACCAGCGATCCTGGTGGCTCTGCCCATGGTTTACGCCAGCAGACTGGCGGCAAGCATAGTGACCCGTCTGTCCTGTTCAGAACCCAGCCGAGTGGGTTCAGGCCGGGGGGGGGGGGGGGGGGGGTCTAGCGTGAAACCCACTTCCTGCCCAAGCTCCAGAAACAGAGAGCCGGTATCCATGTGTGGTGGCGCCTGCCACTCTTGCAGGACTTCCCCAAAAACAAATTTGCGAAAAAAAAGAAAAGTTGAACCGTAAAACCCGAAACAACGTCACGATCCTTGGCAAGCAACCGCCGTACAGTGGACCCCGTTTTTCGCACGGGAATGCGTTGCAGATCCTACCAAGGGACCAGGAATCGGTACCGTGAAAAGTACTAGTTTTTTGGTGTTAACACGGATTACATTTGATCGTTTGTTTTTGTATTTTGTAAACAATACAAACATTTCCTATACGAGTAAATTGAGTTATAGAATAAATGAAAGCCCTAAGTGGTGGTAGCACTGTAGTTCCACTCAGGATGTTGAAAGGCAAATGCAAGCTTTCTGCGGCGTAAGACCCCCGCTCCCCCCTTTTCCCCTTCACGAGTCCGGCGAGGACGCCACGGGGCGCAGGAAGAACGGAGGGGCGGGGGTAGCAGGTATGCTTGGAATCTCTCCGCATTTTCCCTCCAGCAGCCCAGCTTGGTGAATGAGAGGCAGTCTGGCCAGACGGCCTTTGGGTTAGGTCAGAAAACACACTCGCGCAAACACACGCTCTCTCGCTGCCATAAGTGCTTAGGGGCTACACATAAACCAGGGCAAGGAGTTTGGCTTTTTACGGGGGGAGAGGACGTCAGGGGTTAACTTTGGGCTAATTGGTCTGGACTCACTATGGAGACGATGCAGACAGAGCCTGAGTATATCGCAGGATGAGGAATTAAATAGTACTCTCGCTTTTAATGAATGTTCGAAACGATTCTGAAAAGTTGAAGCAGAGCAAGTGGAAATGTACTGAGCGGGAGGGCGAGAAGCCCAAAGCTGACCGAGGCCCAAGATTAAGAGCCTTGTGTACATAAACAAGTATACATATTGCCGCCGCTATGACATAACTGCGAGTTTATAAGAGCAGCGCATTCAAACATTCAGGCAGATAAACGCCGCCCTTCACTGAAGGCTCCCCATAAGAAGACTCATTCAGGTTTAAAAGACGGAATATTAACTTCTTTTTTTTCTTTTCGCCAAAGTAGACAGCCATAAAAGCCAGAATTGGCTGCATTTTTGGGAAAAAACGGCTTATGGCGCGAGTGGTGCCATTGCTGTGTACACTTTTACTGGATTGTTGGTGCTTTTTAAGTGCTATTAATATGTTGGAAACTTCCACATGCTCTACATCCACTCGCTCACTGGCTACAACATTAAGTACATTTAATCGAATGAGAGCCCATACAAGACATTTATCAACATTTCATTTCCATACCAAACAATTTCATCCCCCCAAAATATAAAGATACTTTTTAACAAATACCAGGTAATTGAGTGATTTATTTTTCGATAGATGAATAAACAATTAAACCTGTCAAATTTCTGAAATGTTCATGCATAAAGGAAAACATTTGCAAAGTTAGTTTCTGTTCACAGTTCTGATGAAAGTGCGTGTGATTCTCCCCAAACTGATTGAATTGTCACACGGTGCGCGGGGTTCAGCAAATAGTTTTCATTATTCTGGTTATTCTCATTCATTATTCTATCATTCTGGTTTTGCTACCATTCAAAATTTTCATCTGCGAGGAATGGCGTCGCAAGCTTGCAAATGTACGTCCAGTCAAAAATGCACAGGAGCTTTTTGAAATCCTGCCTTCAAGCATAGTAACTTGGGTTTTACAATAATACGTAACTACATTTTTAATTACTTTTTTTTAACTTGTAACTAGAAAGCAAAGCGTGGAAAGTCTCTGTCACCCAAATGGATAGGTGCGGTCCGTATATGGGCCGATCGATCATTGTCAACAGCCTCTCAAAATATCCACACGCTCTCCTTTATTCTCACCTATTTCCAGTTTTTGAAATCTGCTTCTTCTTTGGCAATCACGCTATGCTTTTGCGGTTCAACCCAGTACAGGGTCACATTGTTTCCGGTGCAGTATGCTGGTTGATGGGCAGTGCTCAGTCGCTTGGTGCGCAGCTAAGAGTCTCATTTGCCCGCATCGCTCAGAGTGTTCCGGACTTAAGTACTTTATTCTTGTGATTGTAGTTGAAAGTAGCTGCTAGCTACAGTAGTGAGCTGGACAAGAATTTCTGGGCAAGGGGAACTATTTCTCGCCGTACATGTGTAAAGGAGATAACAGTAACGATTCAGTCAAGTATGTGAAAGATGTGTCAGATTGCATAACCTCCAGTTGGCGTTAGCGCCGCCTATGACATCACTGTCATATTTCACGTTTGCTTTGGCTGCCGCCAGCGCGCGCGCTCCACGCAGACCTTGAAAGCCTTCAGGAGGTTCTTTCATTCACAGCGAAAGGAAGAGGAAGAAAGTTAGAATGCCGCTCAACAATATTTTCTTGGAGAAAATATATACTCACAAGAACCCAAGCTTAATTATTTTTACGTATCGCTATCATATTGACTTTTCCATAGCAATGAATCATAAAGATAGCGGTGATGAATATTGTGAGAGGACGCTAACGGTGACGTGATGAAGCACTCTAGGGTTTGATTGCACTCTAGTCAATCCCGAGAACAAATGACAATTGTACGCTCAATTTGATTAATCACTTATGATGTCACTTTTGGAGTTTATAAAAGCGCTTGTGGGTGTTTGTCTTTCATAAAGCCCCTTATTAGTGGAAGACTCATGTGGTTTCGCTTAGCTTGCATTAGCTAAGAGCTAAGCTAATTGGTCCTTATCTGTCAGGTCATTTTTATTTATTTTTTATCTTTTCTTTTTTTTTTTTTTTTTTTTTTTTTTAGAGTTATTTCTTGCAGAGTTTTACCATGTGTTTTTTTTTCTAACTTTATCCTCAGGTGGATCTTATGAAGAACATCAGTAACATCCCTCAGCCGTTCCTCTACACGCGTCATGTCCACTTCCTCAACTTTACCAGGTGAATAAACACACTAACCTGCACTTTGCTTGTTGTTCTTCCCGCTACTCACTTCCATCCGAACTCTCCGTTGTCAGGTTTAAGATCGAGGAGCCCGTCTACATCAACATCATCCGCGACCCCATCAACCGCTTCCTGTCCAACTACTTCTTCCGTCGCTTCGGCGACTGGAGGGGCGAGCAGAACCACCTCATCCGCACCCCCCAGATGACAGATGACGAAAGATACCTTGTAAGTTCTCTCTCCCGCTAATTCCCGCCCACTGTGCCGTGCATGTTTTGGTCTTGCTGCAACTGTTCAGCATATTGATATTTTTTTGATGGTTTTAGTCGCGTAACAACTGACATTTCGCACTCCCCGTGTAGATCAAACCATTGTCACGTCGGCGGCCACTTCCTGCGTTCAAATCACAGCAGGACCTGTTTTGGTTTTGACGATTGTATGCGGAGGCGTTTTAACATCACAGCAGCCTGACGTCAACCCAATAATTAAATCGACTTTGATTTCGATTAGAGACCCGATTTGAGTTTGGCCACATCGCAGCCGACATGTGCCTCGCAGACCTGTTTAGAACATGTTTTGTCTCATATGCTGCTGAACCAGACAATGCGATAGAAAATGTTGCCGAACAACTCGAGTGACGTCATTTCCTACAGCCAAATATCGCTGGTTTAGTTTTAGTTAGCATGTGTCCAAAATGGTATAATCCAATATTCTGAGATGACAAATGGTCAAATGTCGAGCGAGGCTCAAGCTGCAATGAGAGGCTGACACGATGTCATCCTGGCTTGAGTCTGACTGGCAGTAATTGAGCATTTGGCCGCTTTTCTCCCTGGAGTCTCGGACCACGTGAGTCGAGTTATGAAAGCATGCAGACCAGCGGGGGGCCTGGGGGGTGGGGGGCTTGCTACCTTTGAAGGGGGTAAAGGTGAAAGTCCTGTTGTTGCAGACCGGCTTACCTGTGGACGGCAAGTGTCACATAGATTACAACGCTATGTAATTCCTCTTTTAAGTAAGGAAGTGCTCACAGTTAAGGCCAACTTTGACCATTTTCATTGTAATGCAAGGAGAAAGCTATGAGGGGCTGTCAGGGACAGAAGGCTGGATCACCTCTCATACACACGCTACTGATTTTTCCCCACTCGCACACACATTACTGATGTTTTCCACTCACATTAACTACTGAAACTGAAACACGACTGAACCACTATTCGATGCGCATGTGTTGTTTTTTTTAAATCATGCTCACCTCTGTAACACAAAGTGCTCTCTCTCTCTCTCTCTCACACACACATATACACACTACGTTAAACACACTCACATTTCTGAAACACTATCCAGGCATTACTAAAAAAAACAATTCTGCTCACACACACTGCTGAAATGTCCTCATGCTCATACACAAGTGACATGCTCTCTCACAAACACACTCCTGAAACATGCACTCATATACACATGCTCTAAATGCTCTCTTACAGGACACTGAAAGACAATCAGGCATTGCTGAATTGTTTTTTCACACACAAGTGAAACTCTTAAAAGTCAAATGTTCTCACACCAAATGTGGAACGCTGTCAGCACACAAGTAAAATGCTCTCATACATAATTGAGATCCTATCACACATTACGGAAAAGGTCTTAAATATGATCCTGAAATGCTTTCATATAGTGGAATAAGTTTCAATAGTGCTTGTGAATGCGTTTTAGTGGTTCTGATGAGACATTTGAGTTGAATGTGAGAGCATTTCAGTAGTATGTGAGAGGTAATCCTGAATCATATTCCTGACAGCCCCTTGTATAAAAAGGGGCCTTAAAATGAAATGATTTTTTTCAAGGTCCATGTCTTAATCAGCGCCGCTCTCCAAACTAATGGCGCGTCTGAAGTGTCCTTGAAGGCTTGTGTCAAGAGTCCAGACCGCATTGGGCAGCACGCGAGAAGTGTCCATGAAAGCGGCTGTCAGCTAGCTCAACATTACCCGAAGGGGACCCAACGTGCGTGTTGCCGACACATTCTTGCGCTCGCCCTGCATTTTTTCCCCTGCATGTGCACAACATTTGGATGCATATTGTGCACACGCCCCAGTTGGACCTGCCACATAAGCATGTCAACAAAGCAACTCAGACAAGGTGCCTTGTTTGATTGTTTGTTACCAGCCAAACACAGAAAGGGATTTGGCTGACGTTTGGCGACTAGCGGCAGTAAGACCTGAAGGTGAATTGATTAGCGTTGGCTCTTGATCCCAATCCGGAAGTCTGGCACAGGTCTGCACTCTACTGAGTGTTGTGTTGTGTTATGTTGTGTGTTGTGTTGTGTTGTGTTGTGTTGTGTGTTTATATCATCAGTCAACGCCCATTTAGAGCCGCAATATTTTCCAGACACACCCGCTATATGTAAAAATCCACTTTTATTTATTGGTTTATTTCTTCAATATCCCTCCCACATGAAACAAGTTAAAATTGCTGAAAACACAATTAAACTCATTACAAAACACTTAAACATGTAAAAACTGTTTTTTTGTAATAGAACATAAAGAAATGTCATGACAAGCATAGAATGTATAGAAAACCTTATGAAGTTGTAATGTAAAAGTAGTAATGTTGACAGTCAAGTAAAACATGAAAAAGAAAGAAGCAGTGGATGCAAAAATCCTAATATAACTAGAAACAAATACCTTAATCTTACAAGTTTTGTAAAAGAATGTAATATTACCAAAAGAAAAAATTGTTTCGTGATATTTCGTTTCGTGATCGTCCAAACAAAAGTGCCGCATATCATTTCGATGTCTCATTTGCTCCTTCCCTCCCACTGACAGCAATGACACCTTTTTTTTTGCCTTGGGTAAAAGATAAACACACTCTTACATTTTGCCCCTTTTGGCCGACATGTTCTATGCTGTCTGAATGTTCTGCCAAAACAAAAAGGAATGCTCTTTACAAGTAAGTCAAACCAATTGGAGATATTTTTCCCCGTTGCTCCCTGCTTGTTTAGTTCACACGCTCGCATTTCCATGAAGTTGCTACGAGAGGCTGTTTGACAGATTAGCGCCTGTTTTGCTCCACTTTGAAAGACTTTTCAGTGGGCCTAATCCACACAGAGAATAGCCACAATGAGCCCGAGTGTGCACACTGGCACTCTCCCGCAAATACTAATGACTTGTCTGAAGAGGGTTGTCCTTTGCTTGTGCACGTGTGTGTGTCCGACTGACACACATGGCTGTATATAAATGAACCCTAACTGGATTCCTCCAAAGTAGGGTGCAGCACCAGAACTATGTGCAGTAACAAGTATGTAAGGTACTTGCTGGATTTGGGCCATATGAGTATTAAGGCCCAAAAAGAAAAGGAAATACAAAAATCAAGATGAAATTATCGGGGGGGGAATGGAAATAATAACCACTGAAGTCATCATTTTAAGAGGAAAACATTGAAGTCACAAAGATTTCCCCCCTTGCCTTTCTCCAGGGAGGTAAGGGACAAGAGGGAGTTACATGCGGGGGAAAAATGAAAGAAAACCCTCGCAGAACCACCTGGCACATTTATTTGACAGTAGCAATCCTTCCTTTCCCTGCGGAATTCCCTCATCCCTCATCAGAGTCTTTGCACAGGGCCCAAACACCTGAAAGCGATCTCAGCCCTTTTAGCCGCACGGTGGAACTTGTACAGTAAAATCGTCGTACGTAAAAGAAGTGTGGGGAAAAAAAAAGCACCATCATGGCGAACATTTAGCCTTGTGTTCGTCTCCCTCGCCAAGGTTGAGGCCCGTCTGCCTTCTGGTAATCTGGTTGATGGACTATGTGGGCCTTGGCGTTGGCGTTGACGAATGGCTCCGTTTAATGCAGCCATCACCTGCTCATCGGGGCATAAATCTTCTTATTCATCACACTTTCAATTTGTTTTCAGTTTTCCGATCACGTCAGTTCTTCAGCGCAACAGGCTTGTAACGGGATCCTGGTGTGTGCTGGTGTGTGTTTTTTAGTAAAAAAAATTACGTTTATCCGAATAAACGATTATTCTGTCGACTTTTTAGGCAAATATTTGTATTTTGAAATATTTGATAGCTGCAGCCCTACATTCAACCTCCCCGTTATATTGTCCCATTTTTGTTTTATAAAACTGTTGCTTCCGGTCACTAGGATTAACCTGCAAAAAATTGCTCCTCAAAATTAGTAAATTGCTCCTCAAATGAAATAATTGATGAGCAAAATTGCTCCTCAAATAAAAAAAAAAAACGTATTGCGATTTCTATTTTTTAATTTTTTTACACGAGTAGTTGTACTTCTACTTTAACGGACATGAATTTAACTGCTTCTCCATTTAGTCGCACACCATCGTGCTGCTTTTACAGCCATGTGTATGTTTTAATCTGTGTTTATAGCACACGTTGCGACACCGGAGGGGGTGATTCAAGGTTCACTACTCTTGTTATTTTTTTACTTTTATTTTTTTATTTTTCTTGTAGTCCTACTTTGTTGCGTCTCGGGGCCAGAGTGTAGCTAGGGTGAAACTGGATTGATGGCTGCAAAGCAGGCATTGGTGCAGAGCTCTCTCTAGTGGGCGGAATGAGTCAGTCCAGTTCAGTTTGCCTGGCTTAAAGTCAGACATTAAAGCAGCTACATCCCACATAAACTCTTTTGGTTTCGTCGGACACGATAACACACAAGCTTTAACACAGGATTATTTGATTGTCTTTCTTTCAGGACATAAACGTGTGCATTCTGGAGAATTACCCGGAGTGCTCCAACCCCAGAGTCTTCTACATCATCCCATACTTTTGCGGGCAGCACCCTAAATGCAGGTATCTGCAACCTCATGGCCTTCAAATGCATCTTGTCAAGCACATCTAGTCTAATATGATTGTTTTTCCTCCGTCTATCAGAGAGCCAGGCCCGTGGGCTCTGGAGCGGGCCAAACAGAACGTACTGGAGAACTACCTGTTGGTGGGCATCTTGGAGGAGCTGGAAGACGTGCTGCTCCTGTTGGAAAGGCTCCTACCACACTATTTTACCGGAGTGATCAACATCTACAAAAGCCCTGGTAGGCCACGCTACCATTTTGAATGTCAGCTACATTAAAAAAAGAAAAAAAAAAAAAAAAAGGTTTGTCGCTCCCTCTTCCTCATGGACTCCCCGGTCCCATCTGCTCCCGTTCACTTTTTATACCGTACCGTCCCAATCTGACTCCCATTCCCGTGACCCGTGGGATTCCCGAAAAAAAATGTTTGCCTCTAATATGTGTATGTGTGTGCTAGTGCGAGTTCTTATCAAAAAGTGAACAAGTGTGTTTGTATGCAGACCACAGGAAGATGGGCAACATGACAGGCACGGTACGCAAGCACACGCCCACCCTGGAGGCGCTGCAGGTGCTCTACCACCGCATGCGCTACGAGTACGAATTCTACAACTTCATCCGGGACCAGTTCCACCTGACCAAGAAGAAAATCGGCCTCAAGTCGGACGCCCACCCGCCCGCCTACACGCCCGACTTCCTCCGGGAGCTCGAGCTCCGGACCCCCGAGCCCCTGGACGAGGACGAAGAACTAGACACTGATCTGGAGGACGCAAACAACTGGCTCATCCATCAATAAAAAGTGTTTTTTTGTTGTTGTTTTTTTAAAAGCAGCTGGACACTAGCTTCCTCCCTCCATGGAGATGGCGGCCTGAGGGCGATGACAGATATGCCCTGGAGGAGGTGAGGTGCATTTGCATACCAGACTTGCGGACGGGCTCAGCACTGGCGACGACTCGGACTGGAAAGGTCGAGATTATTTAAGAGTTGACTGAGGATCACGAGGAATAACGCTTAACTCGGTTCGACATGAAGCAAGGCTTTCCTTTTTTTTTTTTTTTTTTTTTTTTTTTGTGCTTGTTTTCCCGACTCGTTCTTCAACACAGAAGCGGTCATTGCTGTGTTCTCCAGGAGAGATGAAGCACCGGGATGTGGACTGGAGCTGCACAGAGTAGCCTCAAAAGATAGGAAGGTACATTATGGTGAGAGTTGATGTCTGTATTTATATTATACAACAAAAATGCTGCGAAGCCAAACATCAATGAATAGAAGAGTGCCAAAATCGTTTTACACTACTCACAAAAAGTTCAGGATATCGGGTGAAATTTCAGGATGAGCCTAAAAGGCACTAAATGTTGACAGATGATTTGACCTTCTCGAAAGGATCCTGTTGTACATTTTGCCATTCGTCTTATCAGAGAGAAGCAAGTTGGATAAAAACAACTGAAGCATTCAACAATGCATTAAAAAGCTTATACAAGGAGAGGGACAAATTAGGGTCACATGTAGAGTTTATTGTGCAGTTTAGGATCATGCTGAAATTTCACCCCAATGTTTTGAGCTTTTTCTGAGTAGTACGTAGGTATGTCAGTGCCAAACGTTGTTGAGACAGAAAGTTGTGTATAAGTGTGTTTCCACGGAGCAGCACAGTTTGGTTGCGTTCCGTGCGCTACGTTTTTCCAACTATTATTTTACGATGCTTGAAGCTCAATTTAACACAAAGCAGTACGGTATGTTGATTGGTTAACCAACCGCACACCACAGAATAATCGCTAAAAATAATCTCTTGGAAGCGTCCACCAATGGGCCCATTGTTGAATTTGAATTGAGTAGAAAGAAAATATTCAAATTGGGCCTGACGGTCATTAGATATCAAGCCTGTGCTGGTATATATTTGACCAGGTTTAACCTGTGCGATTGCCAGTTTCTAACATTTGAGCAGATCGGGGTGGAAAAATCACCCGTACACCACAGGATAATCACTCAAGATAATCCTCCAGGAGCATCCGACAATCGAGCCTTTGCTGACGTTCATCGGAAAAAAGCAACAATATTCAAATCGCCATAATCGTGGCGCATGCAAATCAAGCTAGACGGGTCCACAGCAGATCCAGCCGAAACCGAATTGTACCGCTTGGTGGAAACGTGGCTACGAGTGAGTCGTGCGTTTTGTTAAAAGATATTCTTGTTACGAAAGGTATAAATGAGGGTTAAACCGTATGCACTCCTTTATGAATTCAAAGAATTCCAGCAAAGTGCGCAAGTATGACTGAGTTTGACCGAAGTAGCTTAGCAGAGATTTATAGTTTGCTTTCACTCTTTTGGGACTTGAAGTCGGCCAGAGTTATTTGTTACAAATAAAAGATTGTCATATTGATACAAGTAATTCCATTGCAAAAAAAAAAAAAAAATCTGAAATTGAGAATACCTGCTACGAAATAACACTTTTGCTTTGAACGACCTAAATTTAGGATAAAGGCATAATTACAAGGATGACATTTTAATATTACAGGCGGAGTCATGATTGTACAAAGAAACAAGCTGTAGTATCATGAGATTACAATCATAACAGGCAATTTGCAAGAAGAGAAATCAGATATTTATATTTTTTTAAGAAAAATGAAGTCTGCGATAGAGACCATGTTAAAAAAAAAGTGTTTTTTTTTTTTTTTTTTTAAGTTTTACCCTCCCACACACTTTAAACACATTAAAACTATCAAAACACACTTCAACCTACAGTATTAAAACACACTTTTTTAAGTATTCATCAGAGCCTCTCTTTCTCAAGAAATGGGAGACTACTGTATAACATCACTTTGAAGAAACGAAAAGAAGGCTCGCATTTCTCAGAATAAAAGGTAAAGCGCTTCAAGCCTATTTTTTTGGGGGGGGGTTGTCACACCCAGTTAAAGTTTACTGTTGAATAATTTCGCCTAACAAGTGTGTTGGCTACATGCTAACATATAATGCAAAATGATATAGACAGGCTAACTTACATTAGCATAGATGTTACGGTTATTTTAAACCTTCAAACAATTTTCACTTTAGCACACATAAAAACAGTGAATACAACAATACTCACAGTCTTATAATCTCTGCACTGTGGGAACGGCTATTACTGGAGCTGATTAGGGGACCTTCTCTGCCTCTTCTTCTTGCTGTTAATTACGCTGCATCTCTTCCAGGAGAGTTCAGTGTTGCCTGGCATGGTGGTACTACACTGAAGGCACCAGACTTAAATTTAGCCGTCGGAGAATATATAAAAAGTTTAAACTAACACAAGAATTGTTTGTATATCCGAAATGTTCGTAAGTAGGGCAGTGCCTGTATACTGTAAAATATACATCGCTTTAAAACCATCGGGATATAGCAACTTCCACCAGCAGCTAAACAAAGTATTCCTTCACTTTTACGATAACCTTGAGCGATAAACTTGCTTGGTCCTCTCCCAAAGTTGTCCTGCTTTGTGTTCACCTTTCTTTTAATTTATTATTCTTATTTTCTATTCATTTCTATGCATTCCGCATCAGTTTCTCAGGAAGGAAAGACAAAACTGTTGTAAAAATAATTCAATCTTTTCCAAAATGGCGGCTATGAAAAAAAAAAATCCTGGCATTCCATGGGAAGCCTTTGGATGAGTTGGTGTCAAAAAAAAAACATTTTACACTCTTCCAAAATAAAAATCCTCAGAATAGAAGCGTGTGTGCTTTTTCTTTTCTTTCTTTTTTGTCTTGTTTCCAATGTCAACATAAACGTTTTAGTGTGACAGCAAAGAAAACCGTCGGAAATGAAATGGAACTTACTGCTGCGATTGTAAAATTCGGATAATTTTCAAAATTGGAAATTTGCCATGGTAATTAAAGGGAATGTACGGTAAACTGACAAAACAAAATTGGAAGTTGGCTCTTACTATGGAGCTTTAATCTGAATTTGTAACAAGAGACATCTGTTAAAATGCCATGTACATTAGTTGTATTGTTGTTGTCTGCTTAGGACAAAACAATTTCCAAAATTCTACCTCTCAAATTCCTTTCAAAATGTACCTGAAACGTATTTACTGGATTTCAACACATTACAAACACAAATGAACTTGACCGAATAGATATAATATATTGTGCTGATGCTGACGTTTACATGAATAAAGTCGTAATAATGCACAATGTCCGCTCAATAAAATAGTAATTTGGATGATCCAGCAAACCCATCATATGGTTGAATGCAGATGACAGTTGTAGCCACCAGATAGTAGCAGAGCACCACAGACTATGTCCGAGAGCAGTCGTTCTCAAACTTATTCAGCCACAAAAAAGGACCAACATTGAAATACAGTACAGTAATATTTTATGTTATTATTAAGAGGACATAAACCGTGTTCACGGAGTCGTGAATATTGAAACAAAACAAAGGGCGTCATCGTGCTCGAAAACGTACTAGGAAGTAACTGGACGTTGGTGCCAGCGGTGCGTTCATTCATTGGTTGGCGCATATGCTACGCCCCGCCCCTTGGGCTGCACAATCTCGTGACAAGCAGCCAAAGCAGAAGACACGCCGGCTATCTGACCCGGACGCCGGTGCCCAGCTGCTGCCGACACCGTGACGTGTCTGCGTGGAACCCCGAGTGGAAGTTAGCCATGGAGACCAGACAAGGTCAGTCAATAATGTCGGGTTCATTTACGTACTTTAAAAGCTACACACACGCACACTCGCGAACTTGCTGGCCGGTCTAGCAGTACTTAGTGGATCTTAAACGCACCACACTGTCCACGCGTACGGGATAAAAGCCGTGTATTCACGACTGTATTTATTCCTAAAAGCCGCTATATCTTAAATTTGATGGATTTCACCCAATTCAGATTGTAAATAGCATTCAGTTAAACCAAACGCAGGTAAAGTCCATTTGACGTCTTCATTAGCCACCACTAAACGCCATTACGGGTTTTTTGTTTTGATTTGTGTGTTTTTTTCCATTGGAAGGCCAAGTCTGTAATGTTTCTTCCCTCTTTCTATCAAGAAAGGTGAAAATGTGGAAATCCCGCATTTTCTACTGGTGTAATTGTGACTATTATTCCCACAACAAATCCCTTCAGTAGCTCTGTTTCCTAGTGTAGCTCAGGAGGTGTGCTGCAGGAAATTACCAAACGTTAATTAATTGACACAGAGAAGAATGTTCTTAATGCTGTCAAATTTTAATGATGTATGAAATGAGGCTTCAAAATTATGAAAAAGCTAGCCAATACTCTCCGCTTTTGAGCACGTACTGCTGGTGTTTCAGATGAACGGTGTGAAACCACACCCACTCAACTGTCAATCAAATTTCACTTCTACGACTTGGAAAAAGTGATGCTGTTTTGTCTAGCATCTTTCTAGAGCCTACAAATAACCGCAGTAAGACAAAAATATATCTGCTCTCCGCTGTCTTGAGAGTTTAGTTGTTTGAAAAACGAATATTTATTTACTGCAAATAGTGTACCTTTATTCATCTGTCTATGCCTGTATCTTGCAGTGACAGGCAATACATTTAAATGCCGGACGATGAACCTGTGTATCCTCTGTCCATCTGTTGCCATTCATCCAACAGAATACTGTAATAGCGTTGAGTTTAGCCAAACAGGCCCAGAGTTCACACTGACTGCATTTGTGAGTAAATTGCAATGAGATCAGTTGTGACATTTTTGCTTGGTGGTGTGTCGTGACGTCATAAAAACTGGACGGACAGGTTTATTATGTACCCTCTACCATTGAGTGAGTGGATGAGCATTTCCTTGTTTAGCCTGTTGTTATAAATTGCTGACATAGATAATGAAACCGCTAAAGCAATTGGATATTTATCATCATTCTGTGTTACTGTACTTGTTGTTGCTCTTTGTTTGGTTAAAGTCAGTCAAATGTAAGGCACTGTTTGTTGATCCAGTTAAGGAATTGCATTCCAGTCCTAAGTGAGTCCCTGTTTGTCGGCAAACAGTCCGTCAGCAAGGTTGTGAGCCGCAGCGTTCAAACTTTCCGCACGCTGAAATGAATGGATTTTTATTTTTATTTTTTTATTGGGTTAAAATATGCACACTTCGGTTGCCGTATGACCATCCCCACAGGCCTCTGATTTAGTTTCAACACATGACCCAGATGGGAATCTTGTGACCAGGGAGGTATTCAAGGCCACAAAAAAAAAATGCGGCGGGAGGTCCAAGACAAATGAATGCACTGTACATGTTTCAAAGTGCTACAGTAAACTCTCCTCGTGTGGCTTTTTCAAATAGACATGCAGTGGTTCCTTGACTTAGGAGTACCCCAATTCACTAACGCAATATTAATCAGAATACCACATTTAGACTAGTGGGGGCACAGACAAAATCATTAGACATTTGTTTTACTTCAGTTCCCCCTTTAATTGGGACACTTGTAAGTCAAGATGCCACTGTACTTGTTTAGTCAACTTTCCATACTATGTCACTATTTAATTATGCTCACTATACTACATTGTAAAGAATTCTCAGGACTTGCTGGACTTTGTGCTTTGGAAGTGATTCATTTAAGAGCTTTCATTTCCTGGAAGTGGTCGCAGGGAATTGTCACACCGAAGACATTTGTGCTTCTGCAAACCCAAAATGCTTCTTTCCGACAGCACAAATGTGGAAGTAGAGAATTTTGACACGGGACTTGGTGAAAACTGCCAACACGACAATTCTAGCAGATTACACAGCTCAAAGAGTGTTTTTTTTTCGTGCTGCATGTTTCCTTTGGAAGTTCCTGGGGAAAACGTAGGATTTCCTCTATTACGAGAGTGACTGAGCTTTGTGACGGCCATTAACTCCGCAAACGCCAACGTTTTCATGTTTTTTTGATCAAGAAAATTGCATTTTTTTTGTTGTCCCCTCCATCCCACAAAGTCATGGTGGACTGGGGCAGCATGGGCGCTGGGGAGGAATGGGTTAACTCTGCCACGTGCCAGGGGGAGCATGGTAAGAAACCCCCGACGGTTTTGGGGTTCGAATCCGCGCTCCTCTGTGACCTTTGCATGCTCTCTCTGTGCTTGCCTGTGTTTTCTGCGGAGACTCTGGTTTTGTTTCGCATTCCAAAAGCATGCACGGAAAAAAATGTCTTTAGGTGCGGATGTGAATGCTTATTTGTCGATATGTGCCCTGGATTGGCTGCCAACCTGTCCAGGGTGTACGCTGCCTTTCATTCATAGTCGGGGATCTATTCCAGCTCACCCATAAACCTAATGAGGACAAATGTGATGGGAAATTGACAAACGGAGAGAAGACAAATCGTGCACAAATGAAAGATTAGAGAGCACTTTTGGGGGTTATGATACCAAAAGTGGGGAACGAGACGCAATGCTGGGCTCGCTCGGCTAGCCTCCATTGTTGTGTTGTTCTTTGTTTACTGTGTGTGGCCTTTTTTTTTTTTTTTTTTTTTTTTTTTTTTTTTTTTCTTTTGTGGTCAATTCAATGGAGACTTGGGCTGTCTCACTAGCGATGTTTGTGAGTATTCAGAAGTGTCACTAATGTTGATCCTCTACCCTGTGCTGCATCAAGATGGAGCACATCTCTCAGGTACATTGTTTTGAAACATTGGATGTGTGCATGTGTGTTGTAGCTATGTGTATTTATGTGTGTGTGTGGCGAGGGGTGCTGTATAGGTACAGTATGTATATTTTTTTCTGTCATATCAAATCTGCTTTTACCTACCATTAATTTCATGCATGAAGAATTATGACTTGTGGAGGTTTTTATTTGGTCATTTTCTGCCATTGATCTTCCAATGAAGCCCAAAATATCAGTGTTGCAACCAAATACCTATATTGTAGGAGGAGGAAACAAACGTTAAAAGGTGTTAATTTCAGGTTGATGTGGCACTCAACATGGAGCTGGAGCTGAGGCTTCAATGGTTCTCAGACCACAAAGTCCAGGTCCAAAATTCATTTGGCGCACAGCCGCTTGGAGGCAATGTGGGTGTATGTGTGTGTGTGTGTGTGTGTCAACTACATAATCCACGTCTGTTAATCTGGATTACAGCGCAGCAGGCTGTGGCTGCGCATTATGTAATGGTTTGTCCCGGGAGGAATTCAGAAAACACCCAAACATATGGAAACACAACACCAGAATGTTCTAGAAGACAGCACTGTGACGAACTGCAGGAAATAGTTGTGGAAATGACAATTATTTTGCCGGGTCAAAACTCAGCCCATAAATTGGCGACCTTTGGGGCAACGGCATTCAGTGGCACATAAATGATGACCGTGTGTGTGCTTGTCAGGTTTTCTTGACTCAGAGCCGCTGAGGGAAGCAGATGAACACCCGACGTCGGACGTCAACCTCAGCAACTCCATCATGACAGAGGAGGAGAGAGAGGAGATCCAACTGGAGTTAGCCAAAGTACTAACGCACACAAATACAGTGTTGCATTATGGGCCACCGGGCGGGCGTCGCCATGTTTGTTTGGGTTATAACGTCCGGTCTATTTTCCCCCTTTGCGCAGCTGGAGGATGAGATCAGCACGCTGAGGCAGGTGCTAGTGTCCAAAGAGAAGCGGCACAGCGAGCTGAAGCACAAACTGGGCATCAGTCCTCTCAGCGAGCTGCGCAGCAACTTCAGCCGAGGATGGCTCGACATGCAGAGCTCCACCGCGTAAGAACCAAAGGACACACACATATGCGGCGTTGCTTTGCTTTGTAGCGGGCCGTGTTTGGATACACTCTCTTTAGTCAAACACGGACCCGTACATCTGTCTGCTGTCGACACAGACGCCCGTGTTATTGACACGCACAGTGTATGAGAGCAGTTAAGACAATAGACAGCTGAAGGCCACGCCTACCTGGGAAATACAATATAATTACTGTGGTGCAGAAGTCCAGTAAATCCAATTGACTTTGCAGACAAAAGTAGCCTCTAAAGCAGTAAATGCATTTGGAACAGTGTTCCCAGCTCTGGTTACACTACGACCTGCAGATCGCGCGCACTCAAGTCCTCATCAATAATGAAGCACAGTGACCACGCGGGTATCAGATAACACTAGTGCTAGTGGTTACAAGCACAAAGCAAAGTGTCTCCCATCAAAAAATGTGCGTTGGTAAATGGCAGTTAAGTACTACTTTTGTCTAAATGAATCTCGTTAACCTCAGTTTAGTTCCTTGGCACAAAGATGCCACATGATGGTGCAAAAGCATTACTTTTATTGCTTTTGCATGAGCCCAAAAAACACAAACAAGAGGATAGGTGGCCCCGCCCCCCTCCCCCTCGAAAAATCGATGAATGCTAAAACATGAATATGCGGGGGTTCACTTTGCCTTCTTTTCTGGTGCTTTCCAGGTATAAGAGAACGTCAGAGACCCTGAGCTCGGCGGGACAGAAGACCACTGCGGCCTTCAGCACTCTCGGCAGCGCCATCAACAGGAAATTGGGAGACATGAGGTGCACTGCAACACTTGATCGGCTCGCGCCCTCTCACATAGCTCTTATTTACACTCAGTGAACACTTGATTAGGTACACTATTTCTCTGTCAGTTGATAGCTATCATCTATTTATCTTAAAACTTATTTCCAGTTCCCGCTCTCAACCACTCGCTACTGTATTTGTTGATTTAGAGTTTTGTTTTTTTGTCCGTTTTTGCCTTAACTTGAAAATGGCCAAAAGCAGGGAGTGTAGGAGATCAAATCCAAACGTCACCTTCTCTTTAGAGTTTAAAACAGGTGTGAAAGGAAATATTTCCCTTGACACTCATTACAATAAGTCCCAAAACACAAAGGAAGATATAGGCAGAGACGGGCATTGTTCGTACCAAACAAATTAATCACATGTGCGAACGTGAAGTTAAGGGTGCTAATTTGGCTTCTGGTCATCACATAATTTACACGCCGCATGTCACAGCCCTCCCAGTGAAAAATGCTGTTTGACTTCTGTATCAGTCAGTGACAGTGAATTGAGTTAGTTAATCTCTCGCATGTTAGCATTAGTGTGTGAAGCAATTGGCTAGCGTCGCATGCCACTAGTGCTTGAAAATGTGAAACGCGTGCATCTTAGCATTAGCATGTACACACTAAGTCAAACTGAATGTCATCGGAGGTTATCTATGTGTCTCATCTATCAATCTGATAAAAAAGAAGGAATGTGTTGATGTTGTTCATACAGTATGGCTGGTCTACAGTTACTATTCCCTAGGAGGTACGCGTGTGTGTCTCTCTGTGTGCGTGTCTCGTGTGTGTGTGCGCCTGTGTGATTACAAAGCATGTCTATTTTGTTATATTCTGTGTGGTGTGTTTTTGCCTGAGACGTGTTACAGATTTGAGGACATTTCATATTTAATCACCATTAACTAACCAGAAACACAAGATGTAATTAGTGATTCACAACAAAATAACGTTAGTCGTAACTGAATTATTACATTGAAAAGTCGCAATTGCGCAATTTCAGCATGCTTCTTGTGCTCGCCTTCCTTTCAGCTTTGTTGTGATTTTTGTCTTGTGTTTTCCAAGCCTCATTTCTCATGTCATAATTATTCTGTCTATTTCACAATGGACAAACTAGCATATTTAATGATCTAATTTCCAACTGTTAAGTGAAACGTTTACATTTTACCTCCTCCCTCATGCTCCCAAGGCCTGGCTCTATTGGGTAAGAACCTCAAGCTGCTATCATAAAATGGTTTCATTTACATTTCTCTTTTAACATCTTTTATACAACACAAGGCTAGATTTATTGATAAGAAACATGTTTTTAAAACATCAGCGGTTGTGGGGGCCTGTAAAGTCTAAAAGGCATTCCAATTCATTTCAATGGGGAGGCAAGGTACCCTATGAACTACTTCCTCTTTTTTTGTGTCTATATTATGCCCGTCTTCTCCATCTTTGTGCATGTGTCTGTGTGCCAACTCTGTGAGCTCAGCTAATCATTAACTCCTCTCTGCGGACAGCTACTCCATCTCGCACTCTATGAGCATGCCTGCCATGAGGTAATTGTACTAATGCACTGTGTGTGTGTGTGTGTGGGGGGGGGGGGGGGTCTGGGTGGGGGTGCGTGTGTGTTAACGTGTAAGAAACTGAGTCCTGTTTTGTATCTTAGTGAATGAACATACAAAATACAAATTACATTTGTCTGATCATTTTGGTGTTTGTCCAAGCGCCACATAGGCTACTCTTGACAGTACTTTTAGCATTGATGCTAGTGCTAATGATACCAGAGGTGTCCACCAATAGTGTACGTGGGTCAGGGGTCACCTTGGCAATTTTTTTTGAATTGCAAACTATTTTAGCTTCAATTAAGCTGCTTTTTTGCATACTTCCTAATAGTGACTTCAAGAAGACATTAGTGGCTGTTCAATTGATTGTATTAGTATGAGAACTGCATGTAACTGAACAGTAATTTTAGCAGTGATGCTAGTGATAATGACGAGAGGTTTTGTGGTTGGTCCACTGATACTTTTAGACTGCTAAATTTGGTAACATGGATGCAGTGTAGCATGTATGTGACAATGTTATTTTTGCATCAAATTATTACATATGTTTGCTTTAAAATAAAGCAGCCATTATAAGGATTTTTAACAATGTTTTGTTATTTTGTGGAGAGAGAAAAAAAAAATGAAGGCTTTTTTTCTTTACAGAAACTCTACCAGCTTCAGGTCTTTTGAGGAGAAAGTTGAAAGTACAGTATCAAGCATCAAGGTGTGTACAAATACACGATTGTACAATATGAAAAACAATTGCAAAAAAGTTAGTAATATAAACTCACATTGGTCATTAAGACGCATATGTAATAAGTGAAAATGTGCGATATAAAGACCACATAAAACAATGTTTTATAGTTTTGACCCCACACACACACTAAATGCATTTAAAGTTATTAAAACACACTGTTTAAAGTCTTGTTCTCGCACCCTCACTGTCAAGAAATGCGAGACTTAACATAAAGACTGAAGTTTACTCTAAAACTGATGCATAAAAAAGGACTAACATAATATATTAAAACATCAACATTTTAAAATATCGCTCATCTAACCAATATTCCGTTTAACAAGTCTCTTAGCTTAATTCTGACACAATGCAAAAAGCCAAAAAGGACATTAGTATAGAAATAAATCTACGATATAGACCCTATAAAGTTTTTCAATATAGGTATCCACCCTCCTACATAGTTTCAACTCATTAAAACTACATTTTTTAGAACACATTGTAAACATATTTGTATTCAAATGCTTGTTTTTACAGGCAGCTCTGTGTGCTTGTGTATCACAGTTTTCTCGACATTTACTAAAATAGCTGGTAGGTTCATCGACTGAGGCTTTTTCTTCTTCTTTGCATTTCCAAGACTAAAGTCGGAGGTCCCGGGGCAGGAGGGAGCTTCGAGGATGTCCTCTCCTCTACGGCAAAGGCCAGCTCACAGGACATGCCCACTAACAACTTGACAGACACGCCTGAGAGGCCCTAGAAGGAGACTAACAGTATTCGTGTTTGCGTCATTTTATAGGAACATGTTACAGTATATAGAAATATGTATGGTATATAGAGTACTTCCTAAATGGGATTGGTTTGCCTAATCAACATCATATAGTACAGTGGTCACCTCCTTGCTTTTTCAGTTCACTTTCTTTTGAGCAGAAACAATAAATAATTATCTTGCAACGTTTATCGGCTGATATTATGAATGTTTTGAAATCTCGATGTGTATTTTCACTATCTTTGAAACCCGCGTAATGTGTAAATAATCCAATATGATGTGACGAGCACAGCTGTGACCGGAGTTCTGTAATATTTGATAGCAAAACGCACGTTTTGAACATGCATTGTCAGTAACTACAGATGAGTATTTGGGCCATGCTGAAAGGAAAACAAATAAGTGCACTGCGAGATTTAAATGCTCATTTCTGATGACTTTCCTCAAATTTAGTTCGTTTTTCTCTACTTAACTTTATTCTCATATTACAACTTTAGTCTTAAAAATTACGTTGGTTTTTTTCGCCTCAACTATACAACCTTTTATCACAAAAATATATGACTTAACTCATATTTGTACTTTAATCTTGTAGTGTCATTCTTCAGTGTGGCTCTAATACAGTACTAAATACTCCTTGGTAAGTAAAAGACACAAAATCCATTTTCGAATGCTGGTTGTTTTTGAGTCTTCACTAAGGGCCCATGCGCAGTTCATTTCAACTAATTTGTGCTCCTGTAATGACAATTAAATGTTTTTTTTTTAGGGTTTCCCATGACTGTCACGATGAAACAGAATCTAATTATGCCCTCAGGCTAATTAAATAATACTAAAGGGGAAAGAAAGTTGTACACAATCTTCTTGGTCAACTTAATACCTCCAACTTCAAATTGATACTTCTTGTTCTACAACAGTATACTAAAATAATGACTCTTGGCTTGATAAAGGTCATGTTATGCATTGGTATAAGTTGTATCTTTTTTTTAATATACCGTGTGTGCGTGCGCGCATGCGTGTGTGTGTATATATATTTATGAGGTAAAACAACTTTTCAGTGTTTTGACCTGTTAACAAACCTACAATCCAGTTTTCAGCCTGCTTGATTTCATCTTTGTATTTAATATTGTTTGTCATGGTTGGAACGTTAACACAATCTCTTATGTTGGGTTGAAATGAAGTACATCTCAGGTCCCCTTTCATAATAAAACATCATTCAAATACAACACCTAACGCATGGAACGTTGTTTTCCCAGACTAGTGTTCATTTAACATTGCTGACTGTTGATGCCGTGACATTCAAACTGGTGGAAAAATGCTGTGGTCAAGACACGTGTGAAGTGGATTGCGAGTTCCCAGAGTTGTTTTTGTCAGTCATGTGACTCCTCCTTTCGTCATTCAAAGCGCTGACCAGCTGGAGCACGTCGGGATGCTGGAAACAACCTGCAAAGACACAAAATCATTGCCACTATCATATTTCCTCCTCTCGTTTCATCCGCTTGAACAAATAAAATAACTGCCCCCCCCAGGATAAGCAACGGGTGCTCGTAATTAACTTTAAATATAGACTATTCGCTGTAATACAATTTTAGCGATTTGTGGGGTAAAAACTACAAATGTTGTTTAATATACTCCTCAAGGAGACAAAGTTCGCTGCAGTTTGGTGAATACAGGAAATAAGGTGTGGTGATTGATATTTGTGGAAAAAATGTGTTCTGCCACAAGCCATGCAAAATTGCTACTATGAGAAATGTTTAGCAGATTTGTGGAAATGTACCCCAAGTGCATGTCCGTCGGGCTCACCCTGAGTGGAGTCAAAAAACTCCTGTAGTCTCCCTGGCATTCCCTCCAGTTCTTCGTACTCATGAGCCTGCAGGATCATCTCCAGACGGTCAAACTCTTTCACCAGCCTGGCCTCGGCGCTGCTCTGGTGCTCATATTCCTAAACACCCAAAAAACATTTACTCAATTTTGAACAAATCGGTTGTTGGCAATGTTAAGCCGCTGGGCTGAGGACGCACTGATATGGCATCTACGATAAGCAAAAAGGAGTGTAAAATCCGACACCCGGAGGATAAAGCTAGTAAAACATTCAAACTTTACCTCCCATAGTAAATAAATCTCCTCTCCGAGGTGATCTGGCATGAGACTCGATAGCTGCCTCATGGCTGCCTGAAGGAAAAATACATGTATTATTTATTAATAAACAAAACCAAACACCATTAGAGCTTTGCTGCTCGCTCGCCTCCTCCCGCCGGTGTTTCTCCACTTTGCTGACGTTGTCCGACGGCGCGATATCTCCCACGATGCACTCGGCCATGTCATGAACCAGAGCCAACTTGATGCACCTGAGGAAAAGAGATTAATCATGATAGTTGGCTCACAGGAGACAGACTGCAAATGAACCCACTTGTCTTTATCTACTTTGGGGTCTGTGATGACCAGAGACATCAGAGCCATGCGGTACATGTGGTCCGACACACTTTCTGGGTCCTTCACCTCCCTGTACACCCAGCCTGTCCGTGGGACCCTCTACAGGAAAGACAATATTTTCACAGTTGTTGGTTGTGCATATTATACAAGGCATACACTTGTGCCTCGTCCATCATCTGGAGCAGTTCAGAGACAATATTTATCTACAAACATGACAAAACCATAAAGCAATTCAATTACATAGATGACACTTATCGGAGATGTTGATTATTAAATGTATTAATGGGAAGAGATGGGTTGTTTTGCTTGTCGAAGTTGGTTATAACAGGTTTTGCTCTGACTATCTGAGGGCGGAAAATGCGTACATAAAGTGGGCCAAGACGAATTTGAAATCTGGTAGCTGGTTAAAGTAACAGTCCACTTGTTAACAGCTTTAAGCTTGCACAGCAGTCATTTACACCGAAAATGTCTTGCTAACACATTAGTACGACATTAAATTACTTAAAATAAAAAATGTATTCGTCTTTCATGGTATTATGAGTAGTACGTTCTATGACGTTGTGGCAGAAACTCAAAGTACAATAAATAGGATTAAAACAACTAACCCTTCATGGTTGAAATAATACAAACACATTAAAAGAATTGTACTGGAACAAATATAAGTTATGAATTATTAGAGTCTTACTTTAAGCTGGCCGATTAGTTTTAAAAATTGGAGCATTTTCATGTTGTCCGTAGAGGCCGCCATGTCTTTTTCTTCTTCGACACTCCACATTCAGAGCACACAGAACGCACAGCGCCGCCCATAGTATGAAAAGTGAGTGTAACCGCGGAATTAAAAAATGAACATATCACATATATAAATAAATATACATCTAAATAAATATATATAAGACATACACATTTTATTTCACCATTCAGTTGTTTTGCATACTTCGTCAAATACGAAAAATTATTTTCGACTTGAATGGCGGGAAAGACAAAACAGGAAGTCTAACCACCATTAGAAGAAGAAGGGTAGCCGAGAAGGCGCCTCACCCATGAAGTCTACGGAAGCGGGCTATTTGAAATTGTAAACTCGTCTACCCCCCCTATCGCATTTTCGACGTTTCAAACATTTTCTGCCATGCCGAACAAACCGTCCAGACTCAAGCAAAGAGTCAAATCCAAGATGAAGACTAACATTAACGTGAGGCTGGCGTCCGAAGCAATGGTAAGGCGCAGTTTGGGACCGCATTACGTGGGCTATGGTTAGCTTGCTAACTCATAAATGTGTTCGCAGATGGAGCTCCTCACTCAGCTTTTCCTCAACAATTTGGCCCAAGAGGCAAGAGCCAAAGCGTTTGAGGAGAAATCCGCAACGATTAGGGCCCATCACGTCAAAGCCGTCGCCAAGGTAATTCCGCAAACGGTAAAAGTACTCTCGCTGTCTACTCGAGTAAACGTGCTTGTAAAAAGACTGATAAAAGTGCCGATTTGACTCGAGTAAAAGCGGGGGGAAAGTACTGACTCTGAAATGTGCTTGGTAAAACAGAAAAATGAATGAACGAAAAGAAATGACCAGGCAATATAAAGTACATGAGGAAGAAGAACATACAACACATATATGCACAATTTGAAATCCATAGTTACCGAATAATGCTTAAATATATAATCATCTTGCACATCAGCCTGCATGTTAATTCACATTCACTTCATTATGTTTGTTTCTTCAGAAAGTGCTGAAAAATGCCAGAGGATGAAGACCATCCATGTATTTATGATCATCATTTTGGCCAGCGTGAAGTCCCTTATTTTCGTCTCTTTTTAAAATGTTTTATTTTTATTAAATGACATAAAAACAAATTCAGTTCCTTTTGTTTTGGGTTACTTTGTGTATATTCCTGACAATAACTTGACGTTTCATTTTCTTCAATGCTTCAACGTATTTGTTTTCTGTCGTGTGTTTTCCGGTGATGTTTGAGGACCTGCTGAAATTTCTTAGCCAACACAAATGATTCCCATCGAAACGTTTCTCAAGATACGGGGTGAGCTGACAGTTTGTAATTTCAGCAAGTCCTTTTCTTTGTAATATTACCTCATCTTGTCAGTGTCATCTTTCTTATAACACTTTTTGCAGTTCAATTTGTGTAATGTAACCTTAGTAATATTTGGATGTTTTTCTGATATAGTATGGTGAATTGTCATAAAGTTATTTTTTCCCATCATATGACAATCTTGAAAATTATACAACTTTCTTGTAATACTCCAACTTTTTGAGTACCAACAATATCATGACTCATTGTGTATTTCACAACATAATTATGCAACCGGCCTTTACTTTTGTAAAATGTGCATGTCTGGTAATATTACATTTTTTTTCTGACATTAGACACTGTTGAGAGGTCGACTGTCTGGCGAGCGTCCACGCCACGGCTACCATGTCAACACAAGCTGAAGACAGCCTCCATTGCTGCGGTAAGTCAAGCGAGGACTGGCTGACTCCAAAGTAAAATGCATTTCAGAAAAACAGCTGAGATGTGATGAAAGTATGGATTCCTGTTTCAAAACCCGCATGCATGTTTTTGAAATATGAAGGCAAGCCAGAGTAGCTGCAGTAAACCCACATAAAAGGGAGAGCATAAATCCTAGAGTTGAGGTTCGAACACAGAACCATGAAACTTTGAGGCAGACCCATTAATCAGTAGCTCTTTGTACAGCTGCGGCAATTTCATAGTGTGTGGGCAATTTATCATGTTTAATGATCTAATGTATTGTCATATTTGTTTAAATTTCATTCAGTTTGTGAACACCATCCATAACTTCAGATTTAAATAAGTGCAATAATTGTATGTCTCCACAAGGTGATGCTGTTGAACTGATGAAATATTTGGTCGTGAGGCTTGAACTCAGGCTATTTTTTTGGGTTAGGGATGTCTTGCTAATACTGGAAAAAAACCTGAAAATATATGTATGTCAATATCAATGATATTTCTTTTACCTGAAAGTGTATTATTTAATATTTTTTACACAAAAAATAGTATCAGCCAACCTTAAAACAATTTTAACACAAACTAGAATGGTCCTCATTGTGTTCTTTTTGTTGATCAACAGGTAATTGAATGAAACCATTTAAGAAAATGGCCAATTTCAAGTTGACACACAAAAATCATAAAGTATATTAACAGAATGACAGAATGATAAGCAAGGTAGCTGCGTGCTCCAAGTCTGCATTATACCCTGTGTGATGTATGCCGTATATTTACAGTGCAGTAATATATGATAGGGCCAAAGACAGGCAAGGGACATTTTACACATGCTATCACAGCCACGTCTGCACTCTTAAGTGCCCTGTGTGCAGTGCAACATACAAGGTAGAGCATCTGTTGTTGTTGTCAGTTTTGAAACATTTTTTACCAAGTGGAAGTGGACTAACCACAATTAAGTAAGTGACTTTAAAAGTGTATTTTCTAAAAAAAAAAAATCAATTTAAGCCAGGGATCATGTGGTCACAGGCTTCCACTCTTCACACTGCAGAAAATCCACAGTATTGAGTATCCCGACGTCCCACAAATAGTCCTGTCACGCATCTATCGCCACCTGGAGGCCCGTGTGTACCGTATATAGCTTTATTGTGTGGGATTATTTATGACTTTAATCATGCTCCATTATGCACTCTTATAGTCAGCCATAATGCTTCGACTGCTTTAGATCTGTCAACACTGCAGCATTTCAAAATGTGTGTCTATGTTAAATGTATGTCAAAGGTGTTGGCAAGGTTTCGTGGGGGTGTCTGTCTCACGCCGGCAGGAGCCAGCAATGACCTCACTGTGGCTGTCGCGACTATCATCGAGCAAACGGCATCAGCGCCTATCAAGTGACATGCCGCGCTAAGCCGGCCGCTACCGAACCATGAATAACGCCGATGCATCACCGCTATGATGACATCTAAAATCTTGAAGATGGTATTCTGGACGTAGCGCGCACAGTTTGGACGATGATGACGGCAACGCGTATTCTGGGCCACGTGCGTTCTGTGGGCTCAGACGCTATGGAGCGTGGCTCGGGAATGACTTCGGGAAACAAAAAAACAGCAGCAAGTCCTCAGAATGAGTTGAGGAGCTTCATTTGGCCAGAAGTAGTGTTTTGCCTTCATTTTGTGGCATGTTGGTGCTAAGGAACTATCTCCAAAAGATTTGAAGAGCTTCATTAAGACAAAAGTAGTGCTTTTTGAGGGGCGTCAACTACTATAACTGTAATTGTATTTAACTAAATTATTAATTCCAAAGTTTAGGTTCATAAATGATACATTGTTAATGAAGAAAAATACTTAAATCTACTTATAAAGAACTACAGAGCAACATATGTTAGTGTCCCTTATAATTTGGGTTTAAAACGTACATTCACCAAAAATATTCCAAGAGCATTCCAGTTGACATTAAGTACATTACAATGCTGATTTAGTTCCATAGTTTAAGTGAAACTTTATCCTTCATCCCCTAAAACATGAAAAAAGAGATCATGTTTATGTCAACATACTAATGATTGGTTTCGTACCTGATTGCTTTAGTAGCTTGGGTACATAGTGTAACTGTTCCTTGGCACTGCAGTGACCACTGACTTGTTGGGAGCACAGTGGGAGTCGTCCGCTGTGCTAAGGGACACTAACTGGGTGTCTTTGGTGGCGTCATATTTTGATGCGTCCCATCAATCTGTCAAACTGAGTATTTACGGCCACTGGATTTAGAACAACGCAGCGCCGATGTCATCTGGTTTGGACCCCCCATTGGGTTCTGCCGCCTCATGTTTGCTCTCTCTCATACATTATTCATCTTCAGTGTAGGTAACACTAATATAATTAGCCACGTGTGTCATTTGGACCCGAAAGAAGTCATATTGCCTAAGAGCCCCAATTTTAGTAGCCTATGTGGTATTGTTTCACGCGAAGGTTTACTGCAGTACTTACTACCTGCACAATGCATGCATTTGGGCAACTGCTTGAAAACATTGAATGTGCTGTGAGTCATTATCGTGCCCGTTGTGAGATGTGTACCGTTATGGTATGCTTAGCCCTTTTCACAAAGGGTTTCCAGGGCAACAGTGCAGGAAACCTGTCCGCTTGGTTGATTCCATCTCCAAAGCGGGAAAATCAGTGATTCTACTTTGTCCTTGTAGCCAGCCATGTCAAAGGGGTTCTTGTTGGTCATTCCGTCAGTGAGGGTCAAGCTAGTTCATGTGACTCAATCTGTCGGCATGCCAGCTTTCATACGAGCCTCCAACATCGACTTCCAAAGTGAATTAGAGACCGTATTAAGGTGACACTGTCCCTGGCGCAGCTCTCAGTACTTGAATCCAAGCCTCCAGCACTGAAATGATTCACTACTTCAACAACTGAAGGAGGAAGAAGACTTTATTTGTCTTTTTGGTTTACCTTGCTCAAGAACAAACCAGCAACCAGCTGTCTCGGTTTGTCGTGTTTTTGGTCTCAAGCCGGTCTGCCGCTTTTAGGAGTATGTAGTAGTTATCGCTCCTGAAAGCCCAAGTTTTTAGTCGTGAGTGATCAAGTCATTCTAGCCCAAAGTAGTACGCAGCAAAACAGTCATGTAAAACAATTCCCAACAGTCCACACCAGTGATTCTCAACTTAATGGAGTATGAACCCAGAACATTGTAAGCAGTACAGAAAATGGATGAAGTATCGTTTTGAGCTTGTACAGTATACTGTAGAGATTTCTAAAACTTAAAAAAATGACTTATTTACCTGTGCTGGTAATTTAGGCTGAAATAGAAATAAGAAATAAATGTGGGTCACGGACTAATCATTAACTACCCGTGATCTACACCATGACGCCATCTTGACTTGAGACAAAAACATTAAGAGTTAAACCACCATGACACCATGTGATAAATAATGGCCAGAGTGTTAATGTCACGGCCACTTTGGTCCCGTGAATGCTCCGCTTATATCAGTCGTCTATTAACAATGAGCCCCGACTGCGTGCCCGTCACTATTCTTTGGTGTGCTCAATTCCCCCGAGCTAAATGTGTGAGGAGCCACACGTCGTCACGCCAGCTCCCCACGATCCAAATTCAAATTGGTCATTCGTCACATGACAAGTAGCCTGGGACCCCTCTGCCGAGCAACACTCTCTAATCCAACGAGATCAACCCCCAGCCTCACCCCCGGACGCTGTTGTTTTGAAAGACAAGCCGAGGCGGGTCGTCTTTCAAAGAGAGGAAATGTTTTCTATTTTAACGGAGAAGCCAGCGAGTCTCAAGACCCCTTCGCGGACCTCCTGGCTTTCCTTGATGGGCCCACTGCTAGCACTCATCGGCGGCCATTTGAGCTGCCCTCCGCTTCAATGGAGACAGTTTGGACAGGGGGAATGAGACGGACTGGCCTTGATGGTATCTTGGATCTTTTCCACTTTGTGGATGAAGGTGGATGAACCATTCAATTGTAGACCACCATAATGGCCTTTCCAAACTTACTAACACCCACACCTTCAACATGCTGAGATGGTGTGTGCCCCCCCCCCCAATCCATCCCGGATATTTTATTCTTTGTAAATAAAAGTACATGAAGGCATTAGTGGAATTTCACTCGTGTTACTAGTCGTCCTACTTGCATGCAGAGTCCAACTAGTGCAGATTTGCCTTACCCGTACATAGTTGTCCTCTGAGTATTATACATTTGTCCTACTAGTGAGGACAGGACAAAGATTGTACTAGTACTTGGGCCTTATAAGATAGATATCCACCCTATTGAATAAATACACGTACTCAGAAGTCTTGCCATAGTCGTTTGAACTTTTCTTCGATAACAAGTTGTCAACCAGTGTGCAGTTTCACCTCACTTGAATTATCTAGTGTCCTACCAGTACGGCAAATTTGTCTAAGTGAAGACAAAGAGTGCACTAGTACATGGACCTTCTGTTGGATATCAAGGATATCAAATTAATTAAATTCATCCGTTCACACACGAGCGTCTATTTCAAGGTGCGTCGCAGTGGCAACTAACACCAGCGCCAATCAGAGGGCCGGTGGGCGTGGCGTCCAGGGGGCAGAGGCCGGCAGGACAGGTGGATTGTGGGGAAGTGAGAGCGCGGGATTGACACAGGGCACCTCGGACCGGCGAGGAGACGTTATGTCAGCCGTCCGGACCTCACACTCAACAGTTGTCGTGGTCGTTATCACACTCGCGTTGAAGATATGATACCCACTTGAATAGAGGCTGTGGAATCTGCCTGGCACCACCAGCCTGGCATTCAATCTTTCACTTTGAGTGCTTACAGCTATATAAACTTTACTGTGGTTTGCATTGTTGCCAATACGACTCGAGTGCATGTGCTTTTCCATGCCTTTTTGGTCATGAAAGCCCCGAAACACCAAAATAACGACAGTACAGTGATAGCTTCAAATGCGCGTTTATTTCTTTCCCTGACTACTAAGTCATGATACTTGGTTCTCCATTGAAATGAATTAAATTGGCATTAATCCGGTCCCCCAAAAAAACAGCAAAAATCTTTGTAATGAATTTTTTTTCAATGAGGGAAATACCACTTGAAAATATTGTACTTCAGAAGTAATATGGGGTGTCACAATCAAACCAATTATTATCCTTTAAAATGTACCACCCTTGAGTCATATTGCACCCCATGTATCGAGATATGTTTCGAATTGTCTTTAATGCGAGAGATGCACACACCTAATACATACTGTGTGTGTCGACATTTTTGAATGTAATTAACTTGAATAGTTTGGGCTTTGGAGAGTGTTTACATTTTGTTACGTATGCATAAGTATGACAAAAACTACAGACAAGCAATGGCTCGTAAAAACACGTCTGTTGGCGCAGGGTCAAGTCAAGCTACTACTGTAATATTAATGGCTTGAAGGAGGCACAAGTAACGTCTTGAGGGAAAACACAGAAAACTTCAGTTAGTTAAAAGAAAAATCCCTAGTGTCCATGTCCTCTCCCAGTTGCTCTGTCTGTAAGACAAAGCATAAGTCAGATGTCGGAGTGACAGTGGCAAATAAACTACATGCTGTCAGCTTTCCAAGAACGAACAGAGGGTCAAATGAGGGGAGATGAGGGGCGAGAAGGGCCAATGGGACGCCTCGTTAAAATACCCCCGTGCTGCCTGAGGAGGTGCCAGCCGGTAAAATGGACACTTGGGCAAGGCAGGAATTCAGAAGATTCCATTTGGTGAGGGAGGGGAGAAGTTGCAGGACCCAGTTGAACTTAGCAGTAACTTCCCTCACTTTTATATTTACCGTATGTCACTGTGTGCATTTTGTATTTATTTAACTAGAGATAAGCAACAAATGAGGAAGCGAAGTCCCCCTCACACCCTCGCACTCTTTATTTGTACCGCCCTTCGAAGCAAGCAGGCTAAGATTTCTGGCACCAAAACACACGTCACGCTCGCTATTTTTGTCCCGAGTTGCCACACAGCGCCAGCAGGTTGAATGACGTGAGGGGGGCACAGGGCTTCCTTACACACGCCACTATTTGAATTTCAGTGTGAAGGTGAATGCGCTAATGGTTACGTACTACTCACCATAACGGAATTGTTTTTTTTGTTGTTTGTTTGCATATCGTCACTAAGAAAACTAAACGTAAAACAAAAGACAATTATGTGTTGTTTAAACATCTGTGTGTCTGTACATGAAGACAGACAACATGACAATACTCACGCATATTCTTTATCCTCTGCAAAAACAACTTATGGGTCGATGGAATATCAAATGAAATATTGCCAGAGACCATATGAGACATTCATACTACATTTACAAGTTATGTGAAAAAAAATGGTCATACTGTATTACAACAGTGACAAGTATTTGAGAATGAAGTGGAAACATTGCAAGAATGTCAAGATATGACAGAGCATTTGTTGGAAATATTACGAATAGTTAACATATTTTGACAAGTCTTACTGTTTTGCAAAAATGAAATAGAAATGTAAGATATTCAAACTTAACTGAATCATTGTTATTATTTATACAAATGAAATAAAGATTGGCATTGTGATATGATAAAAAAAAAAAAGTCCCTTTTTGGTAGATACTCGGCAGTCGAGTTTTACCTATTTTTGTCCTTTTCAATAAGGCGTCAATATTCTTTAATTATATTAATGTTGCAATATAGACAGACTTGGTGTCAAATCACTATCATATTTATTACCACGAAAAAATTCATGAAGGCATATCATAGTCATTCATCACATGGGTAGTTTGGACATTAAATACTGTATGTGTATACTTTGACAACATAAAACTGGAAGTCACACGGTTATGTTAACAGCACATTGCCGCCCTTGAAAACTTGGGCTGCATGCAATATCGCCGATTACATAAATAGAAATGAAAGAAATGCCATTTAAAAAGAAACAACAACAAAGAAAAGATCAGGAAAGTTGATAAAAGGGAAGCGGGCAGCTAAACAAATTGCTAAAATGTTGACCAAGTGGAAACCAGAAACGATGGAGGATGTTGGATGTCACTCAAATATGGAAAGCTGTTGAAGCATTTATTTGCTACTGTATATTTGATATCCAATTCAAGGTGCATGTAGTAGTACATAGACCTTAAGCTAGGTATTAAGCATGTTCAATAAATTCTCAAATGGCTTTCCGTACTCTCGATGAACTTCATATCCCTCGTCGTGCTGTCCATAATATTTACACCGAATGTGGCATGGATGGAAAGTATCTGAAAACGTAACGCTATCACATGATGACCGTCTCGGCGGGGCGCGAGTAGCAAATGGCCGGCCGGTGCTTGAGGGATGGGCTGGGGTTTCTGGTCTTGGGGGTAGCGGGGCGGACGAGAGGGCTCGGGGGCCGGTAGTTGGGGCCCGACGGGGCGACGATTACAGCGCTTGGTGTTCGGCTTGCCCATCTGGAAGGAGGACGTTGGTTGGCCGGCCGGGCGGGACGGGAGAAACTCGTCTTTGGCTCGGAGGACCACTGAGATGCATTTAGCTGGACAGAGAGGAAGAAAGACCGGTCAGCTTTAATGTGAGGCAAAATGACAGAAGACGCAATCCCCTATCACACTTTCCCTCCTTTTCCTGGCTCTGTGTTCTTTCAAAATAAGTCTTTATCATGATTTTGTCCCCTTTGGAAAATGGCTTTCTCAGCCCTGCGTAAGACTGTGTGAAAGCGGCGTAGGACACTGGTACGGAAAACATACCTGCTGTGGATCGGTCTTGTAGGCCGTGTATCCAGCTCTGGAAGTGTACTCGTGTTGGATCTCCAGCATGTCCAGCAACTCAATGAGTCCTTCATCTCTTCCGCAACCAGGAAACTCTGACTGTCCCCCCAACCTGCTCCTCTGGATCCTGTACTCCATGTTGGGCTCCCCATGATGGGAAGCGGGCTTCCTCAATTTGTCTCGATCGGCCGCACTGTTGGACCTGGGCCTGGTCCGAGGGCTCCCAGGAACCTGCACTCTGGTCTGGGATCCTCCTCGCAGATCCTTGTGGTGATGTCTGGAGGAGTCTGATCCCCCTTGTTCCACTTCGGAAGCACATTTTTGGAGGGGGGTCTTGCCAGGTCCTGCCGCAGCTGCCCTGCGCTGGCACCCGGGACTGAGGCACTTTATGTCCGAGGTCACCACGCCTGTGTCGGTGAGCGTTTTGCCTTCATTCTCCTGGAGCATTGCCCCAAACTTCCTGAGGATGGAGGGGCTGCCGCACTTCCTGTCACCCAGCGCACCTGGGCCGTAGCATTTTCTGTCTGGAGTCGGCGACTCCGCTGTGACGAGCTGGGCGGTGGGCCGTGGTGATGCCCCTTCCTTCTGTCCGAGTGGGGGCTTAGCAACTGTGTTTTCTTTGTTGGGGCAACTCTTCGCATGAGGCGCTCGGTTCTTTCGGTTTTCCACCTCCTCGAAACTGCCCAAAAACTGCTCATGTCTCACCCTGCAGTGAGGTAAAGACCATAGAGGAAATCAGAAAAAAAGGCAGTTAAAATGTAACATCTACAAAAGTAAATTTGGAACAAATGCCCCGTGGTAAACGGGGGTTGTTCACTGTATAGAAAAACCTCCTGTACCTTTGATTTGCTGCTGTTATTCCGCTCTCGTCCTGGTACGCGGGGAAATCCTGACTCACTTTAATGGTGTCGCTGAAGTGCTGAAAGAGATGCAAGCATGCCTTTTGAAATAGTCTACCTGCATCTGTCCTTCAAGGCTTTAAATAAGTGTTCTACTTTCGTAGCAGTGACCACGTTCCCTTTTGTCAACGTCATGTTCAGCCTCTTTTTAATATTTCTAATTGCAAACGTCCATATTTCTACGTACCACGTGGCGGGCGCCGTTGTTTTTCCGATTCATGTGCTTCCCGCGGCCCAGGTAATCCTGCAGTAAGTCTCCGATCTCCGAAACGCCGTTCTGGTGCCTTGCAGGATAGCTCTGCCCGTTACTATGGTGACAGTTGCTTTGATGGGCAGGTGTAGAACTGCCATTGCTGTTGTTCCCAGGGCCATCGTTGATGTTATTGTGGTTGTCCGCGGTGACGCCGTTCCCTCCCCTACGCGCTTGGACCTCATTGTACAGCTGAAATGTGCAAATGGGAGATGGGTTACTTCCCTTTTTAATACTCCTGATATTGCCACTTGATTTGTAATAATCTCCACATGATATTCTACACGGCAACCGACGTACTTCCGTCAGTATCGGCTTTCAAAGTATGTGCGTGTGAGTCTGACAGTGTTTCGCGCATCTGTCAGCACATGGTTTAATCATCCTGTGAACATTTGTCTATATCATTGCGGCAACACTACTGCCAACACGCTAATAGGACACACACGAGCAGCGCATACTACACTAATGAACTCACTCTGGAGGCAAGAGCTAGACACAGACAGATAAATGATCCGTGTGTTTATAAGGTCACATACCACGTATGCGTACGAGTTAAATGGCAATATGAATTTATCAACTACTTTCTGGATGGTTTAGATTTTTTTTTTTTTTTTTATGTGATCATCAAAATATATTTTTAAACGAAGTGTAAACTACTTTGTATTTACCTTTATAATATAAAATGTATTTTTTTTTTCTAACCATACATCCAAGTTTACTGGGGCTTGTTCCACAAACAAAATGTATTTCAATTCCAAACTACCAGTCTTCCTGAGCATCTGACACTTCCTGACTGAGAACAATATGTCCTTGCTGGAGCAACTTCCTTCCTCACATGACCTGGTTCCGTGTGATTTATTCATTATTACTTATTCCCCCCACCCTCTTTCCCAAACTCAAGGGGGCAATCCTAGAAAATTCCTTCCAAGAATGTCTGAAGGTTGTTTTTTTTTTGACACCAGTCCTGCAACCCGTCTCACACAAATCATTGTGTTCATTATTGTAGTTTGGGCTGCTTGACAAACAAGTGATAGTCAGTACACGTCCATTCCAAAAACGAATAACTGCAGTGTAAATCCAAGCAGAGTTGTCACCTCCTCTATTTTTCTCTGAATGTCCTGCAGCTGGTCCTCCCACTCTTGCATCTCGGAGTCAAAGTTGTCCATCATGTCGGGCCTCCCTTTACCCCAACCTCGCCCGCCATGCTCTAGCCCACGCTCCAGATCAATAGCCGCCATGTCGTGGGTCAGCCGACACCGTGAGGCCCCTTCTTCTTTTTTTTCCGGAAGTTTCACTTCCGCGTCTGTGAGTGACAGCAGGGATGCCGCTGTGCGTCACAGTGATGATAGATGGATGACTCGGGAAACACTAGAAAGACAAACAGTGTTTTGGGGATAAAAATTAGCCTTTCTAGCTAGCAGGCAAATCCTGTTTGGTTGATACAGAATCCCTGTTAAATCATTGTTAATAGTTCACGCCCCTGCTACAGTATATAGCAGATTTTCAAGACGTTGTTTTATATTGGGGGGGTGTTAAGCTGTCTGGGTTTTTTAATTTGATTTTACAGTCTGCAGGTTGCACCTTCAGTATAGTACCAGCAATTTGCCGGGCAACACTGAGCCCTACTGGAAGACATGCAGTGTAATTGACAGTTAGAAGAAGAGGTACACAAGGTTCCCAACTAATCTCCAGTAATAAAGGTTGTCCAGGCAGAGTAAAGAGAATATGTGCCAGTGAGTATTGTTGTAAGTTCTCCATATTTTGCTAGCACTTGTTTGAAGGTCTATAATTATCATAACATCAATGCTAAATTCCATTGGCCTGTCTATGGCGTTTGGTATTACATTATCATTAAGCTAACAGACTTTTGTTAGACAAAATGTTGGGTTGAACATTTCAGTGTTTTAAATATACGTGTAATTCTCTTTTGCTTCATGTGTCGGATGTACAGTTAAGTTCAACCCTGAGTGACCAATAGAATTGAAGCAAGCATGCTGTTCCTCATTTTTGGAGAACTGATGCGAATGAGTCTTTTTGTTTCCTTAGTGATGTTATACAACAGTCTCACATTTCTTGACAACAATAGTGTGAGGACAGGTGCAGGGTAATACTTTTAAGTTTTGTGTAATACTATTGCGTCCTCGTCCTAGATTTACAGCCGCGTTAGACCACCTGCACGTGTGGACGTGCCGGACGCATTAAGTGACACCGTTTTAGCTTCCCGGGCCACTTTACTGATCTCCACCCCCTTACTTGCATGAGCGCACACCTCGCTACAAAACAAGAAAGACTCGCTAGGCATGCGTCCCAGCGGCCATTTCCCATGAGCACACACATGTGGTCTGAAGCATGACACCAGGCCTTCCTGCTGCTCATGTCATTGCTATGTCGCGTTACCACTGCTGCTTTTTTAAGGAGCCATAACATAATTTGAGATGACAACTTTTCACGTTGAGAGCCCTTTTGACTCATTCAT
The DNA here is from genome assembly GCF_054856515.1 of Filicampus tigris. Lineage (NCBI taxonomy): Eukaryota > Metazoa > Chordata > Actinopteri > Syngnathiformes > Syngnathidae > Filicampus > Filicampus tigris. The sequence goes on along the minus strand of NC_141236.1, from coordinate 13,723,379 downwards.
CACTGCAGAGAGTATTTTAGGTGTGGAGTAGGGTCTCACCCAGCTTGTCTATGAAATTCAGGTTTGTAAACCAATTTAAAGACAAACAGATCCCTGGGGGTGGCGCTGTTTAATTGCTTTGAATTTGAGATTGTACGTTGGAAGTCGGACATGTATAGACAGCTCACACTCGAACAGAGCATGTGTATGTATATCAACAGAGTAGGTGCCTTTGTCTTTAAGTTTGAAAGTTTGAAGTGTCATAAAAGCCAGACATATCAGTTACTGCTCTGCTTTATGGTCAGAAACTGGTGACCCATTGTCTATTGCTGATTACTAAAGAATGGGACAAAGACTAACTGTTTTGGTGTGTGGTGAAAGAAGAGTCTACTCTTTCTTCGGGGCATATACTGTCCCAGAACACAATTTTCGGTGTTCCTGAAAATAAAACCAAAATGCATTAATAACTTAAAGAAATTTATAGAAGAGCCGGAATGCAAATGGTAGGTTAATACGGATTTACAGGAAAATAGAATCGGTAGCTTTTAGTTATAACTGACCAATATGAATTATCAAAAAAATAAGAACAAATTGCAGTTGCGTGAAAATCCCCCCCAAAATATTGAATCCACACCTGTTCATAATACATAAATATCCATACACTGGCTGGTATGTACTGTACAATATTTTTACATATTTACTATGGCCCTAAGTGGTCTTGAAATAGCCCCTGATATTACAAAAATGTTGAAAATATTTACAAGGCCGCATAGTTCACTGGTGGTGAACACGTCTGCCTCCCCTCTGCCTTAGCCCATGTCCCAAAATGATGCATATTAGGGTTGCTGAACACGGAATTGTCTATTGACGTGAACGCAAGTGCGAATGGTTTGATGGTCTTTATGTTCCCTGCGATTGACCAGCAACCAGTCCAGGGTGTACCCCGTTTCTCGAGCCCAGCAACCAGTCCAGGGTGTACCCCGTTTTTCGAGCCCTGAACAACAATAAGGAATTTCATCATCAAAATTACTAAATGACCCTACCTTGTACCAGGTGAAAAACCAAAAGATTTATTGTCCCCGCACTCCAGTAAATCCCCCAATCGGGTCTAGTCCCTGGTCCTGAGTCACCCCCGCTTGCCTCCAATCTGTCAAATGTCTCTCTGCAGCCCTTGTTTTTCCTCTCTCGTGTTACGTAAAGCTGGGTGGGCTCCTTCCTTGCCCCTAAGTCACACCCCCACATTGAGGGCAAGCCATTGAACAAAAGAGTAAACAACCTCCTCCTCCTTTATCTGTGAAGGCGGAGCTTTTGGGGCGGTCGTGGTTATGGTCAATATCATAATGTCAAATTTATACCAGCATCTGAAGACTCCAAGAGAACAACTGTCGTCACCATCATCCTGGCTAAAATTACTCAAGGGAGGGGGTGGGGGATTGTGGAGTTGGAGAGAGAAAGTGTTTACATAGCTAGCTAAGCCCGCCGACGTCTCCAAGCCAATCAGCTTCTCTGTTGCTACTCCGCTCGCAGGCCTCCGGGCAGATTTTGTCTTGTGACCCTAACCATTTTTTCCAATAGACGCCAAGTGGGTGGCTAATTATATTTGATTCACTACAGCCAACCCTGCGTTTATCACGGGGGTTACATTCCACACCGCCCGCTGTAGGTGAAAATCCACAATATATTGTAGAGACCATGTAAAACACTTGTGCTTGGAGGTATCAGGTATATCCACACCGTGACCATGCTCATAACTCAAAATTTTTCATGGGGGATAAAGAATATATGCCTGTGAATATTATCAGTCTGCATATGTTGCCCCGCAGTTTGTGTTCAAATATTTATTGCATAAAGGGTTCTAAAACTGCGACTATCAACGCTAACCGAATGCCCATTGTTTGATAAATGCCCATTGTTTTAAATAACGAGCCTATTTTGACAACATAAGTGTGGGCTTTTTAAAAGTTGAGTCATGTGAGCGAATATTCCGAGAATGACTCCTAATTTTCAGGATGTTTAAATGCGATAGAAACTCGTGGAATGTCAGGACACATCCTGCTGTAACTCAAAACGCGTGCCTGGCCGTTGCTACTGTTCAACTGCCTTTATCCGCCCCACCACTCATTTGCTAATTCCCGTCCTCTAATGGCTGAAGCCCTCCTGTTGGAAAACGTTGGAGGCCTCACGCCCGCAAGCCTCCACCTGTCGCGTTTCCCTAATAAAGGAGAACGAGGGCCCTGAAGGAGTTAAAGGCAGGGATAAAAACAAACTGTCCCTGCTTTAGGCGATGACAGCGGGGGTGGGGGGTGGGTATGTAACATGTTTTTGAACAGCAAAGAGCTGACGGCTGTCCTAAGCTCTTCTGAAGCCAAAATGTATTTACAAGCAAGGTTAAATCAGGATACAAAGGTCATTGAGGTTTACTACCGCGACCTTCTAACCAACATCAACAACCATAAAGCAATTATGGCCGAACTTTGTTTTTTTTCCCTTATTATTGCAACTATGATTAAAATATTTGTTTTTTTTTCTTCAAGGCTTTTTTTGTTTGTTTTTTAACAAATAAGCATTAACTTGATCTGTATTAAAATAAACAGTATCAGATGTATTATAAATAAATGCTTCTGTCCTACAGGTTAGTGTTTTTCTCAAATAAAGGTAAATAAACATTTTTGGAGCTATATTTTGGCGCCTAAAATAAGCTTAACTCTCTTAATAAGCGCTAGTGTCTACACTTGCATGAGGTCAAGTCAACTCACCTTCTCCTGGGACTTATTCCATGGGGCGTTAAGGATAACGGGAACGTGGCAGGGAAGCGCAGAGTTTTCCCCTGTGCTTTTTGGTAACCTTGGCAACAAATAATGTGGTGAGAGGGAAGGGAACAAAAAATACCAAATCAACAAAGAAGAACCGACAGGGGATGAATGCAGATAAAGAAAGGAGTGTTGCGGAGTGGGAGGCGTACAATCACAGAACAAAGAAAAGGGTGAAGAGAAAGACTAGTTTGAAGATGGTGGCGTATGAGAGGGAGGAGAACAACACAAGTATGAGGATGAGCAAAATGATAGGCTGGAACATCTGGGAAGTGGAACATGAGGTTACAAGTGAGGAAGAAAATAAGAATTACAATCAGCACAAAACTATCAGAAGGATTGATTCAAAGTCAGTCCCTCCAGGAATTTGTGATCTGTGCAAACAATTCAATTTGATTTTTTATTTTCTTTTATTTATTTATTTATTTATTTTTTAATTTGACCAATCGTCGGAGCTTCCGTGTAAGATTCCCCTGAAATCCTGGAGGGACTGGAGTGGCTTTTTTTTTTTTTGTTTGTTTCTCACCGACAACGGCTCCTCAGTCTCCCTGTCCTCCAGCCTGGGCACTTCTAGTCTGTCTATGAAGGCCTGTAGTTCCTTCCTAAAGGCCTTCATTTGGGCATTGATGCGATACAGCAGCTCGTGTTCCCTGATCCCGTCGTCCTCGCCGCCCTGCTCCAGCTCACCGTTAGAAATGTAGACCCTCGCCTCCGAGATGATAGCCGCCGTGTCGGCGATCAGCCGGTCGATGGTCCGGACGAGCCTCTCCGCTTCCACGCGGATGTCAATCATCTGCTGCCTGTCGCGCAGGCTGCACCGCCCCCCGGCTAGGAAGCGAGCCAAAGGGGAGGAGGCGGCCCCCTCGGGTCCGGACGGAGTGAGGAGACCCCGGGTGGGCGTCACGCAACGACTGGCGCCATTGTTGTTTCTGACTTCGTCCGGATCGCTCTCGCCGCCGACGGGGCCCTCGCGTTTCCGGTGAGGGGGGAGAAGCCGGGACGACGTGGAATCTTCGTCGCTTTCGCGCCGACCGCTTGTTCCGCCGCCGCTATCGCTCTCGGCGTCGCTGTCCCTCGGACTGGGCCGCAGGGACAGGTGGGAGGCCGGGTCGTAGCGCTGCATGTTGGACAGCAGGACGCGGTTCTCGTATTGTAGCTGCATCACCTGAACAGAGGAGGGTGGAATGTTATGTTTTTAGACGCATTGAATCTGACTCATGGGATGAGTGCCGCAGCCAAGACTGAATACCATTTCTATGTGAGTTGGTTAGCTCCATGTGCAAAGTCTGGACAGTCTAGTACAGTCCGCATGTATCGGGAAGAACCTTAAATGAACCAACTTGTCACACCTTGCCACTTAGGTCATTGATCTGAAGCCTGGCCGCCTTCAGTTCCTCCTGCAGGGCCTCAGCCTTCACTCCATCCATCCCGCCGACCCCCGAGAGCCCTCCGTGCCGGGCCCCGCCTTCGTGGGTGCCAGCTTTGAATCGCATCTTGTTCAGCTCGTTGGTCACCCTCTGGTTCTGTTCCTCTGCGTCGGCGAGGTTCCTCCTCAGAAGCTCAGCCTCGTCCTCCACCAGCTGCAGCTGCTGCCGCAGCTCCGTCAGGTCGTCCCCAAGGCCTCGGCTCGAGCCCGGGCCCCCCGGTGAGCCCACCCCGGAGCCGCCCTCCCCTTCGCCCTCACCGCGGAGGTCATCCAGCTCGGCTCTAAGGCCTCGGTTCTCCACCTGAAGAAGACAATGACACAACCGTGGCTGTGTTTTGAATCGCTTAATAGCCACTACGCATAGTGAATTTGCCATTTTGTCATGCTGCTATACAGTGTTCCCGTCGCAATCAGCGAAGATTTGTGCGTAACTGGTGCCTTTTTCCATACTCACCTCTAACTCGACAATTTTCCTCCCGAGGATGTTGGCCTCCTCCTCCACTAGGCGGAGGCGTAGCTTAAGCTCGGACTCACGGGTGGAGGGCGGACCCCCGGCCTCGCCCTTGGGATGGGTGCTGTCCAATTCGCCGTAGAAGGAGCGGTACTTCTGCAGCTCTTGCTCCAGACGGTCCTTCTCTTTGTCAATGGTCGCCGTCTTCCTCCTCATGAGTATGGCCTCCTCCTTGATCAAGGCCAACTGGCACTTAAGGTCCTCGTTGTCATCCTGGACAGAGAGAGGATGTGTGTTCAGGAGTTCAAGATGACGTGCATGGTATCAGATTTTAAGAAAAGGGATTAAAGATTTTCGCAAAAATAAGATTTAGAGCCAAAACCTCTTAAAAAAAACTGGCCTTAAAAAAAACGGATGGATGCTTTAACATCACCACCCTTGAACGGGACCGAGGGACTCACCTCAGTGGGAGTCTGCGCCGCTTTCTTGTCTGTCTTCTGAATGTCTTTCCCTCCTCGTTTCTTCTGAGACAAGTCAACGGTAAAAACATGATCAGTGAGGAAGTTGATTGCAGTGAACCCATTTATTGTGGGTGATGCATTTAAAAGAAATTCTCCCCTCCTCGCTCTTCCTTCTCTATGACAAGGCGGTCACACCACCGGAAGAGAAGACTGCTGGCTAGCTAACTGCACGTCGCAATTGCGCCGCATAACCTGCAGTGCGGACAAAGCTGCTCAAGTTCTTATATAGTGGGGGAGTGGTGACTCATGCCCAAGCTAACGTATGTCACATGGCACCCTTTTAGCCACGCCCCCCCAAAAACCTGATCGCTTAAAAATCGGCAACATAGCAAGGGCCGCGAACGATGAACCACGAGATAGTAGGGGAACACTGTACTGCCATTCCCAATGTAAGTTTTAGAAAACCCACCTCTTTGGTTTTGTCTAATTCGTTTTGCAGGGCTTGTTTGGTCACCTCCACCTCAATGAGGCTCTGTCTCAGCTTTTCGTTCTCGTCTTCCGTCTTGGCGCGGGTCTCCTCCACCTTCTCCAGTTCGTGGTGCAGCCTCACCGACACATCTTTGGCCACCTGCCCCAGACACGACATGTTGATTTTTGAAAGCCATGAACAAAGCACACTGGCCATACTTTGAGGTCCTGTTCCAGACTCCTTAGCAGCTCCTCGTCAATCTCCCCCGTGTGGGCGTAGCGAAGCCGCTTCCTTTCGGCCTTGCGCAGGCGGTACTGCAGGATCCGGCAATTTTTGTTGGCCCGCTCCAGGTCGCGCTTAATGTCCTGCAGCTGACACGTGTCTTCCTCGTAGAACGTGTCACGCATTTCGTCCATCTCGGCCCTCATCTCCTCGATCTCGCACTGGACGGCAAAAACATTTTACTAGTGATGGGCAGTCAGAACCTAAACACTATCAGAACCTCTACCCACATAATTAGAAATTCAAAAACTAATTAGGGTGCATATGCTAATGAGCAGCCTCATCTGTTGGACGAAATACTATCTCAATGATCTTTGGGGATCAATACAAGTCAGATCAATACTCAATTAGTCAACTGTCTGTTTAAATTCAAGTGTCTGCAAAATAATGAAGGATGGTCGCCTGTTCCGTTTTACCATGGCCAGAATTTTGCATTCAAGAATATTAGTCAAGGCAAGCACATCTGCCTCACAGTTTAGATGTTCTGGGTTTGTTTCTCAGTTGCGGCCTTCCTTTGTGGATCTGTTGTTAATGTTTATCATTGCGGTTGTAGTTTAGTTTGCAGTGATCTAAAGATGCACTGCATCACACGTAGCTATAGCTATCCCTAGTGTTTCAGTGTGTCAAAATATTAGAAACAGCCCTCAATGTGCTGCATGCAACTGCAATAATAAGCATATGATTACAAACTCATTCCGAGATGTGAAAATAGTTCCCTGCATGTCCGGAATTTTAAGAATATTTGGAAGTTTGAATGGTTTCAATTATCTGACGAATGAGGAAGGAGTAGAATGTCTAAAAAGAGGGAATAGCATTCATCATTCACAGAATGATGCATGTCAAATTAATGTACTGTTGGCTTTTGCATATTGCATGACATATTGGATGTCATTAATTGGACTATTATTGCATGAAATTGTAAACAAGCAAAGCAACAGCAGAAGACGATGTTTTTCCAACCTTCAGGTAGTCGTTTTCCTCCAAAAGTCTCTCCATCTCTTCCTCCAGCAGGGCCTCGTCCTGCTGTGTCATGGATCCATCGTCTGTGGCCTGCGCAGCCGGCCGTGAAGCTCCGAGAGCATCCTCCTCCATTTTGTTTCGCTTTTCCTTGCTCCGACGTATTTTTCTTCTGCGTGCTTCAAGTCATCCGGCCAGCATCCTCCATTTGCTCCACCGTCAAGCCGAACCAAACGAGGCCCGGCTGTCGTCGGCGTTCACCGGGCCGCCGCACCAGCTTGACTCTCTGCCGCCCTGCGCGGTTCTCCGGGTTCGTTCACCGAGGGATGCAAAAGCCCCGGTTGGAGGATTCACTTGGCAAAAGGCGGAAGCATGAGCAAATGGACCAAGTGGATGACAGACGCATCCGCCCTTTTCAGTTTTCCCGTGAGCAGCTTCAGCACCATCCGGATGAGCGAACGAGCCACACCGAGGCTCTCGGGCTCCCTCTCCCTGCCGTCGGGCGTCCCTCAGCCGGCGTGCTTCCTCTGCTACCCGCCCCTACCCCCAACGATGGGTCCAACTGCTCCCCGCACAAGAGGTGGTCGTCTGGTGCCGGGTGGGTACCAGGAGCTCGCCCCGGTACTGGGCAATACTTCCTGGCTGGCAGCAACAGAGTCCTTTATTCAGATGTTCTTTTTGCCGCAGCGCCACCGTGTGGCACCTCCAAGTTCTGCAACCACTTGTCATTGAAATTAGGTTAGTATTTCATTGTAACATTACGGACTCAGCTCTATTTATAGTTTATATTGTTTAAAATAAATCAATTGTTGTCAATGTACATATATACAAACACATTGTATGTAACAATGTACTTCAAATGTTTTATAACATTAGATAAACTTGTACAAATCAGTTTACTGTGCGACGAGGTTTAAAATCCAAGTGTACTTAATGTGGTGTCAGGCAATTCCACCCCCAATGCCCGCGGAAAATCAAACTGCTTCCTCCAGGTGTGCAGTAATTTTCAAAAATGCTTTTTATTATTGTGTAAGAGTTAATATGGAATATTCGAAACTTGTTTAAAAAAAACATCTTTTAGCTTCGTTCTCCCAGCAGTGAAGTAACATTTATTCTAACACAAGTGTACTATCTTTACGTTTGGAACCACCCTCATACTTACGTAGCGTAATACTTAATACTTACAGTATTACGTGACTAGAAAAGTCGACTTTTATGACACGTACATTATGACACTCTTCTAACGTCTTTTTTTCCCCTGTACATAGGAGTACGACGGTTCTTCGTTCGTCCAGTAGAGAGCGCAATGTACTCACAAACCAGACGCCAGCCGTACATGGGGAAGAGGAGGAGGGTGAGTAAATAAAACGCTGACTGTTTCCACTGTGCCAGGAGAGAATGAGCTCCTTTGCTAATGAGATGAGCTAGTGGCGGGTCAGGTTTGCAGGGCTTGACCCCATCCTGGCGACCCTTTAACCTCCACCAATGCAACTCTCAACATTTCTGCAGTGTTAATGCTAGAAATGTATTTGTGCAAGTTACAACAAAGTTTCACTTCCAGACAGTCGGTACAATGATCGGAGCCATTGTGGGCAGCTCCCTGCAAGGAGGTGGCACACTCTGGGTTACTGTGACCAGGCAGCTAAACGCCTCTGATTGAAAAGCCTTGGCCCTCCTGCAATCCCTTTTAAATCCTCGGACTTACGTCTCTCGATCTGTGTCCCCGCGGAGGAGGACAAATGCAACCCACTCATTTTGTCCGCTCCACCATTCAACCTTGGCATCCCTCGCAAAGGAGGATCGGGGGAAACCACCTTTTACACACTTGCCAAAAGTCAGGGGAGGGTGCACAGGAGTGTGAAGCACAGTGAAATCTTTTTGCACAAACACAGTCCTTCCGTTTGTTCCGATTAGAAGCACATTTCCCATATTAAAATGATCTTAAAACCTTACTGTACAGCTAAAGATTCAAATAACATTTTAATATGCATACAGTCATACAAGTGGGGTTGCTAAATTATGGGAATATTTTGTTCGAAACGCTTTATGGGAATTTGTGATGAATGTTAATAAACCAAGAATTTACAACATTTGTGGTTGGCTCTTCCAAGTTCCTGTACAGTGAGAAAAAAAAATCTTGCAGTTATCCTCTAGTCTTCTAAATATGAAACATCACAGAATAGAGCGTTGTTAACAACCCTGTCAAATTTGAATATGTAAAAAATTCAAGTATATTAAATCAGTCTTCAAAAGAGTAAAAAATCCAAATGTTTTCTCCGCACTTGAACGCTGTGGGCGTGTCCACAAAATGCGCTGAAACCACACCCCGTTTAACTGTCAACTAGCTGTCAATCAAATAAAATGTCTTCTAATATAGCTGCCTAAAGCCTCCAGTGGCTGGTTGTCACAGGGTTTTCCCATTCCATGACAATGAGGCACTCTAAAGAAATCACGCCAGCACAAAGCCCCATGTCCAGATGCTGGCTGTCACGTCAGACCCCCCCCCCCCCCCCGTGCTCTTCCCCCTTCGTTTTTTTTTTCTACCCCTGCGTGCACCTAAGGCTGTCAATGAGATGCTTTAAAGCGGCCACACCAGCAAAAGAGTTTATTTTTGGCTCATCCGGAAATTTCACCTGAGAGCCCGACATCCCAAACTTGTAGTAGTGCAACAATAATAGGACAGTAACAAATAGATGAACATTTGCCCTTTTTTTTTTTCTCCACGAGAAACAATAGGTCTTGGTTCAAGAGGAGACCTGATGGCAGATTAGTCACGGCTTCTTCTCCAGTGACCTGCTTTCCAGGGCAGCCCGCGAAGTGACGTGGAAGTAAGCTCTTTTGCAGCTAAAGCCAATTTGCCCCCAAAGATTAGGGCAGAGCTGTCTGGACAGGTCAAAGGCAGCCTGTAGCTCTGCTGCTGCCTCTAGCATAGACTTCTTCCTGGACATAAAAAGGAGCGGACACAATCTATAAAGGTGGCTGTCACTGTCCTTTATTTATTTTTTTTCAGTGGTTATGTGCAGCGACAAACAATCTGGAACACTTACATTTTGCTTCCATTTCGACAAAAGCGGTTCCCTTTGACTCTACGTCGTGGCAGTGAGAAGACAACACGGAGTTCAACCTCAATCTCTTTATTCTCGGCTACATTGCACAGCAAAAAAACAAAACAAAAAAGAAGTGAGGACCCACAAAAACAGTGTTGCCAAAGGAAAAAAAAAATGCGTAAATGCTAGAAATAAAAAGAAACTACAATTTCCCCCCCCCCGACAACTGATTTCAGTTATAAAAACAAACACTTAAGATTCAATGCCATAAATGCAGCACAGTGACAAGTTGGATCTGTACATGTTGCAGAGAAATCGTTTTAAAATAATTTATTCGTTCAACTCTGTTGCTGTCCAATGAAAAGCGTGTTTTGAATTTTTTCATTTGGGACACAAAGGGAAAAAAATCTAACAAAAAAACGAATACATTGAAATACAACAGATAAATCCAATCCAACCCATTTGGAGACGGTTGCTTTTCATTATACAGCGACAATTTGTAAACATATGCCCTACCCCGCTTAAAAATGGGTGATATCCCTTTCATGATACTTTGTCGGTGGTCCCCAACAACGTCACCCCAAAGGACCACATGAGTAACCGGCAGGCCTGTTCTAAAAAATAGCTCACCAGTGATGGGACATTGCGATTTCCCTAGGAATGTTGTAGAAGCGGTCATTTGAAAATGTCAACACTAATCAATTCTTCCATTTTGATATTTATCTGTTTTCTTGCCTTCACAACAATGAATAAATTCATTATTTATAATACCATATAAAGAACATTTGAGCAAATGTATTTTAGAAATGTGTATTAAACTGGTTGGCATTTATCAGTACCCAAGTGGCTCTCAGTTTCGAAAAGGTTGGTGACCCTCGCTGTAAAATAATCATAACTAGTAGCAGAATTAGACTATTGAAGCTCTCAAAAAACATGACTGCAGGGTTCCTTTGTAAGAAAATGTGAACTTTTTATGTGGTAAGTTGGCGCGTTTTCAAAAACCATTCCGGGTGTGACGCGGTCCAAAAATGTTTGGACAGAACAACGTGGAAGCCTACATGTTCAGCATTTTTGCCTTGCTCGCTTTTAAAAACAAATGTGTGACGAAAGGCGACGGGCAGCCAGAGAAGCAGACGCAGCGCAATCATTTTGCACGGTCTGAAACCGCCCCCCACCTTTCCCTCGCAAATCTCCGTCTCTAGCCCTTCAAATATGTCCTCCCGGTCATCGCCCGGCAAGCCGTCCTTTAATCCCGTTTGGCCCGTCCCTTCTTTTGCCTTTTGCCGTTGTCCGGCACAACCTCGTCCGCTTTGCTGTGCCCGTTGGTGGCCTTTGAGACGCCGTTGGTGACCGGTTTCGCTTGGCCCTTGTGCGCCGGGAACGGCTTGCGTCGGTACGCGTGGTAGTAGAAGTTGGCGAAGAGGATGATGAAGGTGACGGCGTAGCCGATGAGGGCCCACTGCATCCAGTTGGGGAAGGGGCAGCCCGTGTAGAGGGAGTGGCCGGCATGGCCAATGGTCACGTGGAACTGGATCTGATGGACACATGTAATATATAGGTTGAGGTTCAGCAACAGGTGGATTTTTTTTTCTTTTTTTTTTTTTCTGAAACGCCATGGGTAGAAATTCCAACGTGTGGTTTCTGTTGCTGGTCCTTCCCTTTGGAATGACCTTCCATTGAATGTTAGGCAAGTCCCCTGTCCATTTTTCAAACCCGTTTGAAGACACATTTGTTCTTTGGCTTTTGATCCGATGACAGTTTTCTGCTGTTTTCCCGTGTCTGTGTTTTAATTTATTGATTTCACTTGTTGTATTGTTGCTATTTTGTTGTTGTAAAGTGTTTTGTTACAGCTGTAGCTGTTATGAAATGCGCTGTATAAATAAAGTTGTATTATATTGCGCAAGCAAAACTGAAAATATCTCAAAAAAAAATTTTAAAAATGGATATGCTTGAAAAAAAGTAAAGAGGTTTTTTTTAAATCATCAAAAATACGTTTAGGTACACATAAAGCCACCTCATTAAAATATGCTGTTGACCAGTGCGATTTATGACAGCCACTCTATTATCCTCCTCACCAAGATTAATTGAGATTTTCTTTTTTTTTTTTTTGTAGAAAAATTGCCGAAAGCTTTTGGGGACTTCAATGGCACAACCCCAACACGTCGTTTTCAATTCGATTCAGCGGTAGTCACTTGCTTTTTGCCACCCAGAAGTACCCTGGTTGCTAATGTTTTCAAAGATGACAAGTAGCAGCTAGTTAGTTGGCTGGCTATTTATGTCATGCCCACCATCTGCATAATGGTGAGGTATTTCTTCCACCAGAGGTACTTCTGCATCTGTGGTCCCAATGCAGCCAGGCCGTAGTAACCATACATGACCACATGGATGCCCGAGTTGATAGTTGCACCAAAGAACGCTGTGGAGAGAAAAAAAAAACAGCTTTCCAAACCTTCAAAGTAGTGACCGAAAAGCAAAGCTCTAAAAATACTATCAGAGTGATGACATCCAACATTTTAAGCAGGCTTAAAGTCAATCAAAGAACTACAATGAGGCAAAAAATCTCCCAATAGATTCTGGTGCATACTAAGCGTCCATCTAGACTGATGCCATCCCAATGCTGACTTTTTTCCTACTTCGGGGTCATGTTTTCACACCCCCGTCTTACCTTGTCCACCAGGGACCCACTTGATGCCGATCCACCAGAGGATGAACATGGTGCAGTGATGATAGACGTGGAGGAAGCTGACTTGGTTGAACTTCTTCCTCAGGATGAAGAAGACGGTGTCCAGGAACTCCACGCCTTTGGAGATGTAGTACCACCAAAGAGCAGATGCTATCTAAAGACGCGCAAAGGAAGAAGGTGAGCGGAGAACGGCCGTGAGTACCTCTGCTCCATTTAAACCGTGTTCAAATTGACATTGCAATTTTCAAATGGCAAAGACTGCAATTGGGGGGGGGCTGCTTCATTGATTTCATTGATGTAGTGTCGAGGTAAGTTCAGTGCTTAAGAAGTGCGATCCACATGTTTGTAGATCATTGTTGCATGAAACAGGAAAAGTTGAAGTGATAATGACACCGATTTGTTTATGTATATGAGATATAGCAAGACATGTAAATAACATCCAAGCTACCAGTCGATGATTCAGAATGTTTGTGAGCAGTTTTCTGCTTTTAGCTTTTACATAAGACACATTATTACTTGTGCGTTTGGTACCACTGATTTTGCTGCTGCCTGGTGATAAGTTCGGGGCACAATGACGTAATAAGACAAAGTTACTCTCTGTAAGCCGTGCGGCCGTAGCATCTCTTATCCCAGGCTAATGTCACCCCGAAAAAGCATGATGGCCTGATGGGGGGCGGAGCTTTAGGCTGGCAAGGTAGTCATTTTCCTAAAAGAAATGTCATATGTTTCTAAATGTCACTAATATAAAATAATACACGGGTAATCCATATTACAATGTTTGCTCATCTGGTGGTTGGGGAATGGACAGTATTTACTCAACTCCAGCGAGCCAGTTGGCAGAAGGCTGTATTTTTTTTGTGTTTTTTTTTTTTTTTCGTTTCATATTTGTGTATTATATCAAAAACACAACACCTCTTCTACCAAAACGTATTTGGGACTTGTTCATGGGAGTGTCTGTTTGCATTGTGTGTGTGTGTCTTATGGAGAAGGAGACGGCTCACCCTGACTTCATTGACATCATCAGAGTAGTTGACAGGTTGACAGAGGTAGCTGTAGCCGGCCGCTCTCGAGGCAAGCAGGAGCTGTTTGAACGACAATTCAAGTCTACATTTAGTCCACACATCAGTTACTTTATTTTTAGCACCCTGCTACCGCTTTTACTATTCTATTTAAAAAGGCAGTGCAGTTCAACGTGTTGATAAGATCTGTCCTTTGTTCTGGGTATAGTAAAAAAAAAAAAAAAAAAAAAAACTTCCACATTTGTATGTTGTCGATAATTTCCAAGAATATTTTAGAGCGAGCAGTGTTCACACTTGCTGAGCAACATGCCAGGCAAACATCGGGAACAAGCTTGGCCATTAAATCAGCAGCCTTCATTGTAATTATCGACTACCAGGGGCCGACGCGTATTGTTATACTGTATCTTGCCATGATAATACATGAATAGTTCACTCGGACAAAATGATCTAAAATGTTGTATATGCCAACAATTGTGAATTAACTCCGCAATTCAATATTATTTTCTAATTAGTGTGAATCGGTGATGTTCATTACCTGACTTAATCCACCTCTCAATACCGTAATCATCTCGTCATGTTTCTTCTAGACAAAGTTGTCTGTAACAAGTTTGACGCTGACCAACCAATCAGAAGACAGATAAATGCAGATATCATCGAGGCCCAGCCTTATGGGCTCGTGAGGCCAAATTTGCAAGCTGACCTCTTTGGCGATGTAAAAGTTGAGGACCACCATGCTGAAGTTGTAGACAATTAGGGTCTTCCTGAGTGTGTAGGGTTGGCGGTCCTGCATGTATCTAGGCCCCGCCCACAGGAAGAGCAGGTACAGGCAGCTGATGGCCAGCGTGGGGCAGGGCGACGACATCAGCGGCCACGTTTCCACCCGCTTGTCTGGAAAGAATGCATTGATGTGACGTGCTTGCTCTGGTATGGATTTAAAAAAAAAAAAAAATGCCGACTCACCCGCTATAGTAAGGCTCCATTTGTAAAACTCTACTGTGTCGTTCACCAAATGCGTTACAGCCTCCATGGCGATGCCTTTGCACTCGATTATACTGTGATAAAGACACAGGAAGTCAGGTGAAGATGAAAAAAATGGAATCGCAGTGCAGACAGCTGATGCAAATGAAGTACATATGATCTTTGTGTTCAACTGAACAGATTCAGATTTCACACAGAGTAAGTGAATTTGCGTGTAAATTGTGACGGGATCTTTTTGTTTGCTGGTCTCTCTGTGAGCTCTTACTTGGAGTCATATCCCGAGCATTTGTGTCCGTCTGACTTGCCGCCAATTCTCCAATTGCGCGCCACAAATTCCGCCTTGCAACAAGCAGCCAATCAAATATGTAACATTGCGACATAAAAGAATACAGTGACTCCCCTGTACGATACAGACCGAACCTTGCTGCAATTTGTGAAAATCTGCAAACAATTGACGCTCCTAGACCAGAAATGCCAAGGGCTGTCACAAGATGGTGGCAAAGGGCTAGTACTGCCAAAATAAAGCTCCTCATCTCACTTCAACTGGTCATTATAGGCACCAAAGCAATTGTGTTATTGCTTTGGCCTGAGCACAAGTAGCAGAAAGGGAGTTTGTTTGTTTTTACTACTTTTTTAATAGCAAATAGCGTAGGATAGGTTCCCCTCCTCTTCCCCCCAAAAATCAACGAATTGGCCGATTTGAATGACAAAGCATGTGATATGCACCTCATTCACAACATAGTGTTGCGTAATCGCCTGTCTGATGAGAGCAGGTGTCTGTTTATTAATCTATAATTAATCCCGTGCACAAGACCAGATCCCCTTTCTATAATTCAGTGACAATCTTAATGCTGTCCTGAATTTTACTAGAATCATCCATGGGTTTTTTTTTTTGCGTGGAAAAGATCGTTCAAAACAGTTTTTTTTTTTTTTTTTTTTTTTTGCATGTGTTTTTTGCACGCTCAAAAACTTGCATTAAAGAGGGTTGGGACACTCACAAAAAGACGGCGGCGCATGCGTCAGCAGGTTCTTGTGTCGGGGCGCTCAAGAGGCTTAAATTCAATTGATCAACGAGCTTAGAGGCGCTTGCAGGGCCTAAGTACAAATGCCCGCTGCATGTTTCACGCTCCACGCACAAAAAAAAGGCCATTTGCGTCTACACTATACTGAATATTTTGTCCATTTCCTGCTTCCAACCTAGCCACATTGGGACCAATTGCTGCATTTTGACACCCAAACCATCTCAGTGACTCATACAGCAGTTTGATATAATTGAGTTCTAATCGGATTGAATTGGATTTTTACTATATTGTATCGCAACCGTTATCCTCCCTATAATAAAGCCGAATAATACACTGACAACGACTCTCTTGTAATTCTACGCGCATGACGACAGAACACGGCAGAAAAATAAAATAAAATAGACAAATTAGGAAGCACAGTGCTTACCTCCTTGCTATTTAAGAGGCGTTTAATGACATCCGGTGCAATTGATCTCCCAGCGTCACACCTCGTCGGTCTCCACAGGGCTCCCGTTACCCCTCGACATCAAATATGTTTATTATTTTTTTATGTATATATATATATATTTAGGCAAGAAATTACTCAAGCAAGGCAAGCCGACTAAAATGTTTCTATGGAAGGCAGGCTAATTTACGGTGTAGGTGCGAGCCGGCTGCTTAGCCTCCTCATCTTCTCGCAGCCCAACTCAAGAGGAGCCGGCTGTGACTGCGCATGCGCCGCTCATCTCTCGCGTGACGCCGGCCTGACAGTTTTTACACGACCGCCTCCCTCTCTCGGTCCATTAATGGGCCTTCTCATTATTCAAACACGCCAAACGAAATTATTTTACGTTAAAAAAAAAAAAGCAAAAAAAAAAAAAAGATAGGCCTTTAAAATAACTATTCTATTCAGGCAATTTATTTTCCCTCACGTGCAACGCGGAAATGGCCGAACGGCCAGTGCTTGCTTTGCACACTAGATGGCGACGTCGAGCTGATTTCAAGCCATGCTTAAAAGTGCTGACAAGTGGCGCGTTTTGTTTAGCTTTTTTTAAAAAAATAAAGCTGCATTTTTAACACAGGTTTAGGGCCTAACCTACTTTTTGTTTTTTAAGCAAATTCTTTCACTATGTTTAAAATAACTGTTTACAAACAGTTTTTCTGTTTACTTCATTTAAAATCATGCATAGGTAAAGCGATGTCAAGCGGAAAATACGATGATGCTGGGCGTTTCAAAAGTCGTTAGCTGTACATTGAATAACTGTAGCATTTTTGTAATTGAATATAATGGGATAAAAATCCAATTTAATTTGATTAATCAATGCTGACTCAGTGTTTACGCCACAGCAGTACACCATTTATTCCTTTAGTACATGCTTTTCCACCTTTAGTGGTTTATATAATATTGTGCAAGTGCTTGTTAAAATGCCTCCATTGTGCCAACGCTAATAATGGATCTGTGCTGTTACTTTGCTTTTCCATGGGTACAACTTGAAGATCCATGGTTGCCAAGTGGATCCATAAAGTGCTCTGATTCAAACCAGTGAGAGAATGGAGAGTCCTCTGATGTATGTATGTATGTGCGTGCGTGTGTTGACACTGCCAATTACTGCAACTGACGCTGTCAGAGAGGTATTTAGTGAACAATATGTTGATTATTGCGGTTGTACAGTGAAACCCGTGATGTCAACCGCCTCATAGTATCTAAAATGTGCAGTTTAACCAACGTTTTCGGTGGAAATCAGGCATTGAATGTTGTACAAATTGTGAAAATGACAAGAGAATAGCCTGTGATGTCAGTATATCGGTTGTTTCAGCTTCCATGTTTAAGTCACGGCAATGCTTCATATTTTTTGGTCCCATTCCTTTTTGGTTGATTAGACTTTCAGCTCAAGGCGGTATTGACTGGCTTTTTGTCAACAAAGGACTGTGATTGGGATATTCACGTGCGTTGGTTCTTAAGAGTCCCCTGAATAACTGGTTTTTCACGTTACGAGCCAGCTACTGCTTTTTTCTTTTTTTTTCTTCTCCCCACCTCGAGCGACGTGAACCAAAAAGTGGAGTAATTAAGTTAGGATAGTGCCCTCTCGTTTGGGCAAGGAGAGCCACAGGTTCTCCAAATTAAATAGGTCGACAATTTGTCCCACTTCTAGTGTCTGGTGAGTTCATGTGTTTTGAGACGGAAGTCTTTTCATCCTTTTATTTGTTTTTGACCATAAGTTACAGTAAATTAACACCACCCTCACCATGTCATATTTCTCAGCTATTTCCATGTTCAAAATGGCAAACAAACACATCCCAATGTGGAAATTGCCACCGAGCGAAGGCGTCTCCTTCCATCCCCCCGAAGCATCCATCATGCCGAATTATTAGGCTGCTATGACAAACACACCGTGTGCAAAAACCACCAAATGTGTGAGGGAAGTTTCTCTCCCCCTCTCTGAAGGGCACATTCAACGCTCAGCACCTGGGAGTCAGACGCGCCATTTTCCAAATACCTCGGGAGCCTTTTGGGAAATACCACTTGGACCAAACATTCCGCAACCGTCCAACGGCAGCTTCTTATGTAAAGACTTCCTATTACTTGTAATTCATTTGTTATGGTGTCCAAAACCTCAAGAGTTTAGCATTTCAATGCTCACATAAATACAAATGAGTCACGTCACTTTATGTAAATGAGTGTGTGCCTATGTACAAAGTGCAACGATTTATCGACTACTAATCAGTTATAAAACTAATAGATTATCTTGAACATCATTTAGAGAGCTTGTTTAATTTAAAATGGTCTTAAATCCTCCGAATTTCAGCTTCTCAACAATAAATATTCTCCAATTTCCTTCGTCCCCCACGAAAGCCAACTGATTATCCTTATGTTGAATCAAAATAAGACATTTGCAAACTTTGGAAAACAACGATCCAATTTTTTTGCCTAATTTCTGACATTTTATAGACCAAAGCAGTTACTGAATGCTAATTTATGCTTGTGCATTTTTTGCGCTTCTGCATTGTCAATTTGAAATAATGTCCTGTTACTTAGTATAAGAATGGAAATGTAAACTTTTTTTTTTTTTTTTTTACCCGGTTTATTGATTAATTGACAATACAGATGGAATATCCTCCCATTTTTCAGTGAGTATGCTCCCCACTGGCATGTGTGCTAATGTGTGACGGCTGCCGCTTCTCATCATCCACATTTATAGTTAATATAATACTCATATGCAATAGTTACGCGGCTCATTTTCCCTCAAATTGCTTCTAATTGCAGAGTGTCACTCTCCTTTAGTGTGCGTGCCGCGTGCGCGTGAGTGTGTAATCTGAATCCAGTGTGTTCCATTACAGTCTTTTCATATGGTTTTAATTGGAAAGGCAAATAGATCAAGCCGACATTTGACTGGTTCCATTCAGTAGCCGATCCCTCTCCCTCTCTATGTCCACAGTGTTTCAATATATGCGGCATTAACGCCAGTAGAAGGACTGTTTCTTTTACGGCTCCGCATAAAAGCTTAAACTGCGTACATACCGTATACGTATGTTCCAGTCGGCTGTTTTTTTGCCGAAGGGAAGTTGCATTTTGGGGCCAGGAGCGCTCAAGGCCTTAACGCAGCCCAGATGATGTCGCTCGACTTTTTGACTGTTTCTTCACTCTTTCTCCCACTTTTGTTTTTCACTTACTCGTTTATGGCTTCCTGTAACCAACTAACCATTTTACAGTAAAATGACCTCAGTGGCGAATTTGGGCACAGAGCGAAGAAGTCATTGCTAACCAACACTAAATTCGAATATGTCTTACATGTCATTGTATGAATTTACTCCCAACAGCCTATTCTCTTCATGTTGTAGTGGTTCTCATGGTTTTAGTATGGTCTTGTAAATGTTGGATGTTTGTTATTTTTCATGCAATCAGGTGTCAGCGTCTGTGTGCTGCCACGTCAATCTAATCTGCCAAGATTCCGAAGGATCATTAGCGTTGGCAGACACAAGTGTCTATAGGAATTTCTTTTGAAATGTTATTAATTGTTTCTATAATAAGTCTCCTCTCCAAGATGGCGGCGAAAAAAAATGCAAAGCTGAATAATAAAAGCTGGCTAGAGGACAGTTAGTATGAGGTGTCGCCCCGGCCCGCAATGGTACCGGTAGTCCCGTTGCCGCCTGTTCCTAATATCTTGCATCGTTATTCATGTACAAGAAAGTGGCCTGCTGGTGAGCAAAACAACCGACAAAAATACAGCCACATGGCTCCGTTTTATTTCCATTTCCACCACTCCCCTTTCACCAAATGCAAATGGTGGTTGTCTACTCCAGGTCTTGTGAAATTCAAGCATCCCACTAACATCCAAAACATTCTTTTGCGATTTAATCAAAGCGTTTTTAAGAGCCACTCGGCTATTAGCATGAAGCACTTTTGTGTTTTTAACGATAAAAACATCACGTATTGTAATGTACTACCTCATTATCGTAAGAGCGCATGCTTTCGATTGTGACATTGTAAACTAAATACACAACGTATCCAGTACCTTGAAATACACTTTTAAATAGTTGTCCTTGATTCTTGGTATTCAGGACCATTCACAGTTTGTCAAGGTGCATGTCAGTCACAGATGAGGGCCGAGCGTAGTCCGATATGTCCTGTGCTTCTTTGGGTCGTGGTGGTGGTGGTGGTGGTGGTGGTGGTGGTGGTCTGACTCTGACTGACTGTACTCCCTTCTCCTCTGATGAAATACGAGTCTTGGCTCCAAGCTGCCGACTTCCTTAATAAGGAATGACATTCTTTGTCCCTGCTTCAGACATACCTATGAAACCGATGCTCCCCCCTTTATATAGAAAAAAAAAAACAAAAAAACATTAAAAAGCGTCAGTTCATGCAAGACTTAAAACTACAACCAGAGCTCTAAGTTATTGACACTTAAGCTGTGGATGTGCCGTTACAGCATGAACTTTCCATGTTTAAAGAGTCTGCTAATATTTTTTAAGGGTAAATATTTTCCTCCCCAGACTTGAGCGAAGCTGGAGGCAATTGCACTTAGTTGACTGACTTGGCAGGGCCACAGGAAATCTGAGCACCATGCAGGATCTGTCCTCAGTTGGCACCCAGTGTGGGCCTGGGCCACTCACGACTTTGGCTGCTCTGGCGAAGAATTAGTCAGACGACACAACGCCGTGGATGTTCCACAAATCCAGCGAAAAAACAAGCGCCGCTACAAAATAATCATTGTTTTTCGGATCATTTTTAGCTTTTGCCCCACGTCAGCATAAAGGATCCGCAAAAGTGTGGCCTGGCTGTCAGATGTCAACATGAGGTCCTTCCAGCAGCGTGTGGTCACTAATTATAGCTGCTTCTAGCCCAGTTCTTCCCAAAAGTCCTTAGCCTCCATTTTTGGGATCCAGCGAGCCTCCCAAAACGATCACTTATGCAAATACTGTTTAACCTAATAGACGCTTCGATGTCAGTGTGATTGCTTTGAACTAAGTGGATGCAAAGGAGCGACTTTTCTCTCTGAATTCATGACACCTAGGATCACATATATTCACACTCGACTGAAGGCAAATGGGAAAGCTAACTTAGCCCTGACGCGTGTACTCTCGACTCCTTTTGACAAGATAAACTTGTTATTCATTCAGCAATAAACAGAGAGGTAAGGTCAGCCTCGGTTGATATCTTGATTGACTGAGTGATTGACATCTTGAAGACTTGCAAGGCAAAAAAAACCACACCAAAAAAAAACAGGTGATGATGCACACGGCGGAGCATGAGCCTTCACGTTGATGATGCAACACATTCGGAGAAGCAAGATATTTCCCATCCATGGCCTTATTTAAGAGAATTGCTGATGTTATCAGATCCAGGAATTGTTTGTGAGGAAATCGTTGTCCCGTGCCAACCTATGAACCGCTAATATCTGGCATTGAAAAATGTATGATAATCTGAAAAACGCAAGTACTTACTCGGTTGTTATCATGAACTAATGTAGCATATTTTGTTAGTCGGTCCACAACGGTAGCAAAGCTTTCACGACACATTGTGAGTGAGTCAACGCTAGCTGGCTAACACGCAAAGGGCATTAGAACAGAAAAACCTGCCACCGATGGCGTAAACGACACTACGAGTCGGAGCAGCGTGACCGCTATAAAGTTTCTCGGGGACAGAAAAACTTCTTTCCGGGTGTCGATTTCGCAGTGCTCCAATGTCAACTGGCAACTCGTAGGCAACGGCATCACACACTTCCAAAAACTGCAACGCCTAAGATGGCCAATTCCGAGGATCACATTCTTTCCTAATGATCCCTGGAATGACACGGACGAAAAGTACATGTGTCGTGCATGATTTATGTGACACCCCGTTGTAATATGTAATACAGAACTGGGACGGCGTGTTTTACTGTAGGTACGCGCGGCAGGTATTGCGCTCGTCCGCTTTAATCCGCCCGCCCGGGCAGAGCTCAAAGCTTCTCAGCCCTGTCATGTTCTGTTAATGTTAATCTGGAGGGGATGCCTCCGTCCCATCGAACCGACCCACTGCCTACGAACCCGGGCCCGCCGCGGCTGAGTTGGCCGCCTGACTTTGCACCCAAGAAGACGAGGCGTGCATGACCTCTACCGCTGAGAGTTTGTGTGTTCGACACTTCGCCGTGACGCGGCGCGCTCTCGGGTTAAAACAGTTGGAAGAGGGCTTGCGATTGCACACGGTGCAATTCAGGATCCAGAATACCGGAGATTTATTGACCTCTAGATTTGCTTGTATTCGTCACGCAAAACTTGGGCGTATGGACGATCTATTTGTGTGTTCTTGCTCCCCAAGTGACTTGACCCAAACTACTCAAGTCGAAACGTGCCGCCGTCACTAACCGACCCCCATGATTAGAGTAGATATTCGTATGAGGAAGCACTTTTAGGGCATGAATATAAAGTAATGTCATGAAAAACAATCAGTAAAGCATTTAGTGAGTACGATTTCTTGCGGCACGCGACGACGTATTCTTACGCCACTTTGCAATCTAGTTCGTTGCTCTCCTTTGGTAACCCCGAAATGTTGAAAGTCAGGCCCGTCTAAACCCGAGGACCAGCTGCCCTCATCATACAGGTAGACATCGTCCTGCTTGAATGTGCAACGCTGCCACCTATAGGATTGCATTGGAACGGTCGAACAAGCTTGGCGGAAGGAATTTAGCACGATTTTCTCACTCTTAGCGGAGGTCTGTGTGCTGAAAATGTACTAAATCAGTTCTGTCATGGGAATCATATAAAGTGCTTTAAAAAAAAAAAAAAAAAAAAAAAGAATCTGGCCAAAAAGTGAAGCCTGAGTTTCATTTTCCCACCGAGACGTTGTTGTCCGCATGACACGCAGTTGTACATGCAAGGAACTGGGAAGCCGCAGCGGAGATTGAGTCATTCAAATAAGATTCAAGTGTTTTGCAAAAAAGGCCACATGCTGCATAGCCCACAATTGAAAAGACGTGTAGTCGGACGGACATTTTTGAACACTAACGCTCGCTAAAAATCTGCAACATCAAAGATCACAAAGACATTGTGTGAATTGGAAACTAGTGTGTGGAAAATGCACGCACAGCAACTGATGTCATTCTCTCGCACCCCTTTCTTCCAAATAGTCAGTCAGGATGTCACAACATTTGCCAATAGCCTTCCCGATGGTTATTGATTGGGTGCAAGTCCACGGGAAGACAGCTGTTGGACATCCGCGGGCAGCTTTGGCTTCGTGTCTAAATAAATGTTGTCATCGTTAATACCGAGGGTGGAAAAGCAAAGCTTGCAGGAAGAGATGGTCTTCAAACATGTAAAGAATTTGGAGAAAAGATCGCTGTGCCCGAGGGAATGATAGGTGTTAGGTGTTTACTTTTGCCTGAGAATATTTCCCCACATAAGCAGCATTCCACAAATAGGACAGCAAGCGGGACAAGGCTGTGACTTGATGCGTCAAGGGCGGGAGATGCCTACTAAAGAGGAGGCGTGGCCACACATGCGAGCCATCTGGCCAAGTCTTTGAGCCTGAATCGTTAATTCCAATCAGCGTTCCCGTTTGTTTGTTCACTTTGCCCTGTTTGGGGAGGCCGTGAGTCATCACGCTCATGTTCTCTCATTCCCATCATTTCCCCTGCGGTCGCTGAGTCAGGACATTTCAGAAAAAAAAGAACTCAAATCTGTGTAGGATTCAGTTGGAGTTTAAACAGTGCACCTGAGCGGTCGGGGCTGTCGAGGTTTTGGGACGATGACTCACTGACTCGGTTGCTTTTGATCCTGCCGTATGTTGTTACCGGCACATGTACTGCACGTTGACAACCTGCAGTTAAATTCAGATATTTGTCCCATGAAATGATATTACCGACGCTCTATTCTTTTCCCATAGTTGCGTTTTTCTTAGAGGACATGTATGTGGATGTTATTCTTTTTTTTTTTTTTTTTTTGGTCCAATCAAGATTTCGGTGTCAATATTATCTGCCCGGCACCTTCAGAATAAGTAGTGCTGGCTGATGTCATTTCAACTATACTAGCAACGGAACGAACTATTTATATCATCGATGAGATTTCCAATCCAACTCAGTTGTTGTCGCACAACGTCGGCATTTTGCCGTCCTCTAAGCCACTTGTTTTGCAAACTCTGGTGTGAAAAAGATGTTGTCAGGTGTGCCGTGGGAAATGATCTAATTTGTGTGCCCGTGCGGTCCAGCGCCAGGCAGCGTAATCATGTCTTTACGACATTGTGGTACTCTTCCATACCAGCAGGTGGCGGCAGCAGCGGCAGGTAGCTAAATGTCTTTGTTGGTCCAAACAGGCCCATGTTTCTCACTATCAATATCAAACATTATATAATACTTCAAGACGTTATAATATAATGTCATTCTTCAATGTTAAAAAAATGCTTATATAAACAATACAACACTTATATTGTTAAAAGAAGCTGTTTTCTCACAATTTCAGCTGGTGGGTTTTCCGCGGGATTTTTTTTCAATGAAATAAATGTGCCTTGACTCCAAAAAGTTTGAGAAAAACTGCTCTAAGCCTTTGCTGAGGTTTCTGTCCTTACCTTTGCCGTTATGGGTGCACAAAGCCCCACAAATATGCGGCCACACATTCTCTCTCGTGAAGATTGTGCTAAAATAAGAGAATGCATCGCAGACATCTGTCGTCACTGGCATTCCTTTATTTTCCCCGATAATGAAACAGAGCTGCCTTGATATCTAAAGCTCGTACTTGTACACAGAGAGCTCGGCAAGAAAGAAAGAAAGAAAGTGGGGGGGAAGCTCAACTGTGTCTGCTTGCTTTATCAAGTGAAATATGCCTTTTTTTTTCCAAATCCACTTATGATTGTGCCTGAAGATAGGACTGTTATTTGTATGATTAGCTGTTGGAGCGTGTGGCCACTTTGCAGTAAATGCGTGGGAAGGTTTGTAGTCCCGTTCTCTGACCTGCATGACTTGCACACAGATGACTTACTCAGACAAGTACTTGACCTCAAAGCTGCACCTCGTAATTCTTTGCTAAATTTGCTGAAGAATCTTGCAAGATGTAAAGTGACGAAACGATATTTGCGACCTTGAAATACATTAAATACTTGTCTTGAAATGGCAACCAGATGAAGCAACAGAGAAACAAAATGGCCACCAACCTCCAATTTCTGCGCACTAACGTTGAGATGATTTTTTCATACCGTGCTGCAGCACCACGAAGGAAGCGAGCTGTTTAAGTGCAGTGCGGGACGCTCACACTAGCTAGAAGCACGATCCGGTCTTGAAGGCACCTCCAAGCGTAAATGTCAAACCTGATACCGGAGGGCTGGATCCGGCCCGCCAAATCATTTTTTGTGGCCCATTAAATCAAATCAACTTTTTTACTCCATTTTTTTTTTTTTTGCTAGCTTAATACTAAACACAATGAAAAACACCATAGACATGCTAACAATCAGTATTGATACTACGGATTTCAAACCGATCCTCTACAGAAAAAGACTCATATTACAGCATTTTATTGAGTCACTTACGATAGTTGTGAAACTCTTCTGCCCCCGGTGGCTAAGGCGAGAACACCAGAAGGAGCAGCAGAGTGAATTGCATTGTGGCTGCAATGAAAATGAGCTCGACATCCCTTCCTGAAAGTAACCCACTAAAGTAGCACATCTGTAGTCGTTGCGTTTTTTGATAAAGCCATCCAAAACGCCACCTGCATTATTTTTTACCAGCGAACTCATCAAAGCGAGGAATTAAGGCGCTTTCTCTCAGGCTGTGATTAATGACTGCTGCATTTGACTGAGCGGTGAAGGATCCCGAAAGCTGTAATTTGTGAGGGGAAGGGAAGCGCTCCTATATTTTTATGGCGCTTCACACCAGCTATCAGCGCGTTATTTACGGTCCTGACAGTTGAGGTTACGTGGGAGGAGCCGGTATGTTTTTCCTCGCTGATTTACTGCCGAGAGATGAATTCTGGAAGCGCTCGCGGAGCGGTGACGGCGCGGGATACATCGCGATCTGGAAGAAATTGAAGAACGCGGCTGAAATGAGGCACCGGCTGCCAGGCCGATGGCTTTATCGTAGAGCCGCAGGCTTCAAAACACCGCTCAGGATAAACGATTTCGGGGGGGGGCGGGGGGCGTAATTGTCAGCAAATATATTATAGGCGTGTAGGAACCACGCTTGTAAACAAACTAATTGCAGTGATGTATCTGGGAACCGAGATGAGACACAGTTGTCGGATCGTAAACAATCCTAGACCTCGTCTTCCAGTGAACTGTCAAGCTGTACACTATCGCTCTGTGCGTTACGCGGCTTTACGTAATATATTACCATCTGGGGAACATACAGTGTGTGTTGTTAGTACGTCAAGCCCCGCGTCGATCTCGCCCTTCGCTGCTGTGTGTTGGAGAACTGTAAATCCCAGCGGGGGTTTCCATTGCAACGATGCGGGTGACGATAGCCGACTGAGCGCCGCACGCGGTGACATAGTAGCTGTGCAACGCTGCCAAAGGGCGGCAGAAGAGGAGCGCGCGCGCGCACAGTGCTGCAAGCTTACACGATCGGCGAACGATGACTTGGAAGACTCGCTGAGCTTAAGGTGCCAAATTCAAAGCACGAGGCTCCGGATATTTTTTACCACATCAATCAACAAGGACCGCTAAAACAAATTGGCCGCTTCCACGGTCTACGTTTCTTGCTAAAATCTGAACGAAAAGTGCAAATTGTCTTCACTTTTATGAGTTCAGAAAAGCCCCATATAAATCTGATGCATTATTATTATTATTATTGTAAATATTGTGCCAATCCACTTTTTAAAATCAATCGAACAATAGTTGAGCGCACAGTTTCGCTCGGCTTTTGATTTCAAAATTTTCCAGACCTTGTTAAACCGATAAACCGGACATGCAAGCACGGGGAGAAAATGACAACTCAACACGGGATGGCCGAGCTGAGATTCAAACCCAAAACCTTTTGACCGTGAGACAAACGTGCTAACCACTCGTTGTCTGTGCTGGCCCAGTCCAAGTCCATTGCACGGTGATACCTAAACTTGCAAGTTTTTCAAATTGTGAGCTGTCGCCCGGTCAACAAAATGCCAGACACACAACTACAAAATGAAAATTTGACAGGGACAAGTAAACACAACACAAGTAAAATCCAGACCACGTCAAGGCTAACCTTTGAGCGCCATTTATTGGGATGCGAAGCGAATGCTTCCTTTGTTACTTGCCCCGGGGTCCGCCACAGATTGATGCAAACAATTCCCGCCGTGCGTTCCTTATCGCAGTTTTTGCGAGGTCTGAGTTCATCTGCTGCGAAAAAATGTCCAACAACACTATCAGCTCGTTTGCATTATGAGTCCCTGGCAAGGGGGAGCCATGCTTGTTATTGAGCAGATCTGTTGGCTTTGGCGCGCACAGTGATGCGTTTCCATGTTATTTTCCTGCAAATATGAGAATGATAGAAATATGTCTCCGCTCTCCAGTGCTTGGATCTTACTCATTTTCTCAACACGTTTTGCCTGTTAGAGGTTCGGCTATCAACCTGTCGAAGCCCGAAGAAAACAGCACGTGACCTCTTTGACCTTCACGAGCGCTTCTGTTGGTACGTGGCCCGAGACCTTCTCCCCCTTTTTGAAGTAGCCGGCCGCCAAGATCCTCATTGGTGTTTTTCTGCCCGATTGAAGCCTATTTTGAAAGCCCCGAGTTACCTTTGTCCTCGTTGTCACCCCGTCTCTCGCTTTGTCACTTTCTCCCCAGATGTCTGCTCACCAGCTGCGCTCAGATGGCTTTTGTAGAGCGAGCGAGGGCGCACAAACACCCGCTGAGTCACACAAACACGATTGCGAGGAGTCCAGGTCTATTGTCTTGCATGTCTTCCAGGTCTTATCTTTTGCGGTGACGTCAATATGAAACAGATGCGTCAGGCTCCCAAGTGAGCGCAGACAAACACGACTTGTGGTCAGCAAAGATTACGAATTTGAGTTTGTGTTTTTCGCCGCTAATCGGATTGGTTTTGAGGCTAATGTGAAAGTGATTAGAGTGCAGCGCTTACTTGGCGCACAGGGTGGAGTTGTGTGGTGGGACTCACTTGGTTTCTTGATGTTTCATGATTTATCCCGAAGTTTGAGAGTGTACAGGAATATTAAGAGTTTGTGACTCAACGTTGTGGCAGGGCTGCGAACGGGACTAACCGTGATTAGGTTTAAGTGCTGTTTGCATGACATCGTTTTTCAACTCGAGGCAAACATTGAAAACGGGTCTCAAAGCGGATGTGGTTTTAACTTCTAAATGCTGAAAATTGAGACGATGCACGCGTGTCCATTGTTCAGTGAAACACGATGTGTACACCACAATGTTATAATAGCTTTTATTTAGTTTTGACTTGTGAATTTCATTTTGTTTAAATTAGTTTTGGAGCAAGTTCGTTAGTTCGTTATTTTTTTCCAAAATGTTTATTTTAGTTTCGTTTTTATTAGTTTTAGTTTTTTGACATATATTTTTATTAATATATTTTTTTTTGTATTTGTTGACTGCAAGATTTAAAAAAAAAAATAATGCATAATTAGGTAAACTCTCAATTGACTGTTCCTTCCTTTTGGTCATGCAGCAATACCCCCCAAAATAAATCTAAAATGAACTCTGAAAGCTCATTGACAAAAATGAAAACTGACATCATTGCTAGAATTATCGTTACTTTTTATAAACCGAAGATGCGGTTTCATTCATTTATATTTTTTTTAAAAAGCATTTTTGTTTTGAGTATTTCACTCAAGAAAATGTCTTTTCAATTTCAATTTGAGTTTTTTTCATGAGTTTTCCTTAACCAACCCTGCTACAACACAACCAAAACAGCAATATGGGATTTTGGCGCTTTTTATGTTTAGTTTAGCCTGCCAGCAAACATTTGAATAAGAAGCACACAATAGTATTTCTCCTTTTTAACTTTGATGTGGAGCCGCCAAACGCGAGCCAGACTTGAGTCTTCACGTGTTTTTCACCTTCACAATGGCGCTCTGTGCAATGTGGCGTTTCCATGGTGACAGGGGAGGATGTTTTGATGCCAGCCTGTCTAAAGCAAGTTCAACTCAGACGTTATGTCGCGATGGTTTGTTTGACTTGCGGCGGTGACATCATCAGGCATTACATTGAATTGTGTTGTTTACGCACAGGTTTTCTGCTCCTAAATGGAAGTCCCAAGTGTTGGATTCCCCCACGATGTTGACATGATAATTAGCTATGCGGGTTCAGTATTTTTTTTTTTGGTCTTCTTTTCTCTTGCGGGTAACCCTCCACGTTCTGCCCTTCTCTCGGCAGCCTGTCTGCCTCTGTTCCGTCTTCACCTCTGACCAACCTTTGCAGGGGTCACTTTAGAACTTGCATAGGAAGAGCATAAATATGTCATCACTAAAACAAGCGCCTCGGTGTGTTAAGCTCCTGGACTGCACCTCTGCCAACATCAGTTGTTGAGTGCTTATGAAGGAACAAAAGTCAAGAGGAGTTCCACCCGCAGAGACGAGGTTTATTTATCAAGTCACACTGGTCGATTTTTGCCCATCGGATGTGTCTCTCGGATTTCAAAAGTCCCTGTAAAGTAAAAATAAATACAATATGAGTTCTTAAATGCGACCTATCACAGAGAGGAGTGTTGTTAAAATCCTTTCAAACATGTAGAACGTATACAGAAACAAATCTCTGCAATCACGTGAGGAGCACCTGTTTGGCCTTTTGCGAACCATTACAAAAGACGTGTTCCCCCCCCCAAAAATCTGCCGAGCGTTATAATGCTCACTTTTGATAAAACACACATCACCGTGCATGCATTTAATGTTTCTGCTTTTAATTCCAGCTAAGCAACATTTTAAAGCATCTGTTTCCAGTAATAGCCATGACTACTCACCAGTATTTGATGAAGCAATCCCCCCCCCCCCCCCCCCCCCCAAAAAAAAAATCAAAGATAAAAGAACACATTGGCAAATGTACAATGTTTTGTTATTTTAAGGCTTAACTTTGCATTTGAACTATGAATGGGAACTCCACTGCCGACCTAAAGGGACAAATGTTTGCTGTGCAAACATGCAGGAGAACGGACACATGCGGCATTAACGTGCGCACGCGTACACACACGCGCGCACACACAGCTGCCGCTCGCTAGTCGATCACGCATGTTCCACGCTTTCCATTAATGCCACTGCTTGCATTGGTCAATATGTACTGTGTGAAGGTAAACTGACTGAAGCAAAAGCCTTTTCAGCCGCCAACACAGCTGGAGTCAGAAAAGAGAGCAGAGAGATTCAAGAACAAGAATTTGTGAAACAAGTCATATTTGAAGATTAAAGTGTAAAAAAAAAAAAAAGAAACCCAACCAGAACCATTAAACGCTATATAGCTGAAAACAATGGTACCTTGACTTGAGATGTAAGAAATACATGAACGTCTTCCCTTCGGAGAGTGGGCTGGTGTGGCCGTTTTAGAGCGCCTCGTTGTCTGCCGTCAAGGACCGAAGACGGAAGAGTGAAGTTAAAAATAAACAAATAAATAAAAAAAAATAGCCAGCGTGTGGACTAGAGGAGCATTGATTTTTCCAGGTGATGGCTCTGGTATTTGATTGGAGCAGACTTTAAGCATATTCATCAGGCATGGCCGCAGCGTCGGAGGGCGAAGAGAACGGCTCGAATTTTCACAATTTTGAACCCTCATTTTGCACACTTGGTGATTTTTTTTATTTTTTTATTGAATCATTCCAATTTGGGAGGGTTGTTACCAATGCTCTTTGTCATGCATCAAGTTAAGAAGGCATTTACTTTCACTTTACAGCGACTTCATTTATGCAATGTCAGTAAAACCTCTCAAACATACTTCTTTGTATAGGCGGAATGTTAAAAGGGCTCATCTGGTCATAATGACATGCATGTATGGACCCACTAAGATTCAATTAAGGGTGCCTACCTGTTTCCACAGCCCTTAGACTGCTTGTCCCTGCCTACAGACTTTATAACATGCCCGGCCGACCTCGCCCTGTGAATATTGGAGGCATCTGCTTCCACTCAAAAGCCTCATAGAAGAGAAACAGAGGTCAACTTGGAAGATAAGTCATTTACACAGCTGGCTCCTGGCTCACTTCGGGTCGTGAGGAGTTACCCGATTAGGGTCGCATGTCCGTTTACGCGGCGCGCGGGGGGCCTCCTCCCGTCAAGAAGGCACATGCCGAGTTACGTTAACTTTTGACTTTCACGGCCCTCGCTTGTAAAGCGCGTGCGACGGGATAATTGCGCTGGCGTTTTCCGGACTAAACGCCGCATTTGGCGTGAAAAAGATCGGCATTTTTTTTTTGCCTTATGTTATGGATGTAGCTGTTACCTCCTCGAAGAGCACTTAGGGGGTTTATCACACAGCGCATTACAGATACTAAAACGTTTATTATCCCGCCAATACCTTGTCTATACACGGCCCATTAACAGAGACTGGCGTTAAAGTGGTCAGCGTCAAGCACTCGCGGGTATTTACGATGTCGTAAACACCAGCCTATAGCCGCGCGCTTGTCGCCTTTCTCGAGGCCGCTCGCGGGCTCCGTGTGCGTAAGAGCTGCACTTAAACATATACAGGTGTGTTTCGGGCACGAGTGGAAAGCGGTCAGGTGTGTTTGCTATTACAATGTGATAATGACTGTCATTATGGGTTGGCTAAGAACAAGCGTGCTGTTTGGGGGGGAGTCGGTGGAAGCCGCAACAGTGCATTTACAAGCGGGAAAGTGCACATCTGGCCTTTTTGCACCTTACGTCACCTGGCACGGCAGGAACGCGGGAGGTAGCAAGGGCCGATAGCGGAAATAACCATTACGATTAAATATCCTTTTCGCGTATGTTGCGCAGTCTGCTTGTTGTGTGAAGTTATTTGTAGATGAGCAAAATCGCAAGCGTCACTCGCG
This sequence comes from Filicampus tigris, assembly GCF_054856515.1. Classification (NCBI taxonomy): domain Eukaryota; kingdom Metazoa; phylum Chordata; class Actinopteri; order Syngnathiformes; family Syngnathidae; genus Filicampus; species Filicampus tigris. The sequence continues at coordinate 13,691,428 of NC_141236.1, read as the reverse complement.
CGGGCTGCGAGCCGAAGTTTGAATGTAAACAAACAGATGCAGCGACCCAAATTGGGTGAAATAGTTAACCCAGCGCTTGGTGTGAAACCAACTGAGCCAATGTTGGGTTATTTGGCCCCAGCGCATCGGGTTGACGATTGGACCCAGAACGTTGGGTCGAGATTTGATCCGACAAAGGGTACAAAATACCCGAAAGCTGCCGAGAAATAAAACTACCAGCTTATCAGAATAGGTTTGGTGAAAATACTCATTATATTACAGTCTTTATACCGGATGCCCTTCCTGACATGCCACCCATACCAAGAGTTAGAGATGTGAGCCCTCATACCCGTGTCTAAAATCAGCAGTGTTACCCGCTGAGTCATTCAGCAGCAACCAACATGTTACATACAATTGACTTCAACTTCAGCGCACAACAAAACCTCCAAAATGGCGACCAGCTTCAGCTCTTCAGCCCGCCCTAATCCAATCTGCTGAGTCCAAAATAATGAGTCAGCCAAACTGCTCAAAATCCACGGCTACCCAGTGAGTGGGTTAAAAAAAAAAAACAACAAAAAAAAACTACCCAGCGTTTTTTAGCATGTAAATAAATTCAAAGTTATTACAATATACTTCAAGTTTTTAAAGCGGACTTTTCAAAGTATTCCTTTGCTGTCCTGTAAGCATAAAACGTCAAGTCGGCACGTAAAGCTGCAAATGCTCACAGATAACCGGCTGTCTACGGCACGCAGTGGTAACAGCCCACCCTCCTAGCTTCCTGGTACTCCTCTTCCTCCTCCACCTTCTCCTATATATATATATATATATATATACATATAAATATATATATGTATTTTTTTTTTTCTAAAAGCTTATTTAAACCAGTTATTTTAACATTAAGCGGATTCGAAATTAGTGATTAAAATGTGTTTGAATGTCAAAATGTTCCACCAAACATTGCCCGAATTCATTCAATTTCCTTTGTATTTTTTCCTGTGCAAAAATTGTTTTGATAACCCAACAAAATAGAGGTTGTCTAGCGCGCTGGAACCCAAAATATTTCCGAGATTATTTCTGAGCAGTTTTTCTTTCATATAAAATGTTGTCATTAAGAAGTAACCTGCCCTGCCTCATTAAAGAGAATGTATTCAAGGGCATGAAATGTTGCTAATTAGCGTCTCACCACAAACCAGACTCGTTTTTGTCATGAGAACTGCCTGCGCCTGGAAGTGGAAAATTCCCGAATGGGACCTTGCCAAATTCCCAGCTGTCTAAATGCATGATGATTAAAAAAAATAAATACATTTAAAAAAAATAAAAACGGTTTCCAGTCTCGCTCCCTCCCTTTCTAGACAGCCGTCCATAAGCTCACATCTCCTTCCAACTGTCTGGCACTGTTGACGCAACACTCATTCCACATGCCTCAACTCCACCTATGGACGCACAAATGTTTGATTGACAGCGATTCCTGCATGCTTTTACTTGAACACGTGCATCACGACAGTTGGCGAGCTCAAACTTGCGCACCGTTTTCGTACTGATTGTCTTCTTTTAAACAGGCATATCCCTTTTTATCACAGTAGATGTATTCCTGACACACCTGCAGTAGGCAAAAAAAAAAATCCATATAGAAAGATCATATAAACACTTTTTTTTTTTTTTTTGGTTCAAAATATCTCATTACAACTGTTTACAACTGTTTAAGTGTCACTCAACCAAGATTTAGCTGCCACCACCGCTGCTTAATCCGTCCTTTTTAAAAACGTCTCGTGCTTCGTACCGTCCTTCCAAAATATGGGCAAAATACATCCAAACCGTTCCATCCCTGGGACACAATGCCCATCTCTGTCCAAGTCATAAACAACATACTGCAATATAGTAGGAACATTGTTGGATGCAATGCAAAGAACAGTTCTTAGATGTCTTGTGCTAATGCTAATTATTGCTAACACTGCAGCTTTGCTCACTTCTTGGCTTTAGCATTTCGAAATAGCTTTGACATCGGGGGCTCTGTCACGTAAAAATAAAGCAGAAATTCGCTCATGGGCACATTTTCAGAAATAGTCCATTTCAAAACAAAACAAGTTTTTACTAGGTTTTTTAATTCCACGCCAAACACTTTTTTTGTTGTTTTTTTGAAGCAATTAAAAAGTCAATGTTCCATATTAAGTCCCCTTTAAAAAACCTAACTAAAATGTGAGTGGTGAGTCAAACATTTTCCTTTAAGGCTTGCAGTTTTTATTATGGACCCCTCGCCAGCTGGGGAGAAATCCTTCACGGATGTTCGTGGCCTCCTCGGGTGCTGAAGCCGAAACACGGGCAGATGTGCGCACAAACACATCCTCACACGCACGCACGCACGTACGCACACACACACACACACACTTCAAATAACAATATTATAGCCAACTTTCTTCGCATCCTCTGCACTTCTTACCCTATAACCGTCAATTTCCTATTTGTCAGCACCCTCCAATAAATCCAGTCAAAAGTATTTTCTCTCATAGCGTTGTGCAAAAAGAGTGGGATGATAGCTTCCACACAAGATGCCAAGGTGTCGTTGCAACAAAAGAAAACAAACTGGGGAAAAAAAAACCCATTGCATTGTGTTCATGAGAGGTGATGCACAGCTCTATTGTATTCAGAAGAACATTTTGAAGACTGCTAATTGCCACAATTTCTTCTCTGATTGACTGAGTCACTGGAGAGTTACTATGTAAGGAGGGTGTGAACTTCTGTGACTCTGACACCTGTTCATTGTCATCTTTTCACTAACGGCAAAGTTGAATTGTTTTCTGGCTAAATGTTTTTTAATTGCTTTTTAATTAGCATTTGTGCTGGGCCTTTTGGAGCAGATGCATAGTATGGTGTTACACAAACAGTTTCGATCTCAGAGGTTCCATCTCATTGTCAGGTAACTACTGGAATTCACAGTGTACAATCACAAAATGTTTTTATGTAAGAATACTGTATATATATATATATACATATATGTTTCATTGTATTTGCGGCCCATGGGTTCCATCTTAAAAAAAAACAAAACTGGTTTGAATTGGAACAGCTAATTGGTGCTTTTGTTAAAGATGAATTCAACCCAAACATTTTTTGTCAAGAGTTCCCCTTTAAATCCATATTTTTCGTCTTTGTTTTTTCTGCATTCCTTCTGAACTGGATGTGTCAGAAATCCGAATGGGAGAATACCTGTGAATGAAAATTGTGCAAGTCCACGTGCTTTTTACGAGCAGTGAGAAGACACGGCTATTTTTGTTCCTCATCATATTTGGGGTCCCCCACAAAATCAGTCAGAAATGAGTTGGTTGGAAAAAGACGTGATAAATCGGTAGGCCTTTGCGTGTATGCGCTGAAGCTTCTAAATGCTAGTTTCATAACTGTTGTGGTTAGAATCCAACTCTCTCTCCCTTCGTACAAACAAAGAACCTGTTGAAAGTTTCAACACTAAGCAGCCACTGACTCACCAACATGCAACGTCATTAAGGCTCATTTTAAGAAGTGTAACTTTTAGAATAGAAAAACAATTGTGCGGGCTGTGTCAAGAGAGGCGGGGGGGGGGGGGGGGAAGTGAAGTAGAGCGCAAGCTCACCGCAGTGTAACGGTCAAAACGTTGGCTATATGAGCTCGGACCACGCCGTGTTCACACGGTCACTACTCAAGTTAGATGTGCTGTGACTTGATCAACTGCTTCATTTCCTGATGTGTAGCTTTACTTCCACCATGACGTGCTCTCTTTATAGCTTAAAAGAGAGCTATGATTTAAGAGGTTACATGGATAAAACCCTTCTAAATGACACTTATGGCCATAAATTACTGCAGCATGCTGGCACACTTTGGGTACGAGTCATCGCCCATTTAAAGAAAATAATACAAATAAATGAATCCTGTCACTCGCCACCTCAAAGCAGAACAGTTATTTTTGAGCCACTTTGGAGAATCCAGGCGCGGAGACGGCTATATTTGGCACATATGCTACTGGGTTTTTCATCATCATCATCATCATCATCTTTTTTCTTGTCTGTTATTGCAGAGTTTTCTTTGCCAGCACCATTGGCCTGATTTTCTGTGGCTTTTCGCACATATTGGGTTAAAGTCACCGTTAACGATTAGAAATTATACTTTAAATAAAGCCTGTGTTAAGCAGAAGTGTTTTGTTTTGTTTTTTTGTCTTTTAAAAATGTAGGCGTTACGTTGTAGCATGACCATAAGTAAAACACATTGTGGGTGCCAATTTATTCTGGTATTAAAAAAAATAAATAAATAAAAAAAATCAGCCGGTGCCATCTTCACAGTGAAGAGGCTCTGGGGTAAAATTTTACAATGAAACTAAAGAGCACTATAACGATTACAGGTGAACTTCAACTTTTGAATGCATATGATGGTCAATGTTTCTGTACCTTTTGCGCAACTTGCCGCCTCTCTAAGACAACAGTTAAACTCAGCTCGATTTATGGTGCACTTTAACCGCTTTAGTTGTACAGAGGATCAAACGTAAAAGTGCAAATAAAGGCATGGCTGTTCATTATACTGAAGGCTCAGCTCCTCTCTTGGCTTCTCAGTACGGCAGTAATATTAGCCGTTGGTTTTAGGGTATGACAAATATGTACCTGTGAGTATTGCTATCCAGCCTGTCTACATTTGCTGCAGCAGCACAGTTTGTGATTACATTTCCGTTGTTTAAAGAATAACAACACGGCCACGTAGTGCAGTTGCTAAACGTTAGCCCGTGTGCTTATGGAGTTTGCCATTTTATGTTAACATTCAAGTAGCGGAAGTCACGTGGTTGTTTTAAATACACATGTAATTGTCTTCATTTCAAATGAAGTTTGACAGTAAACTTCAAGCAGGAGTGGGAATAAACAGCTTGAAGCCTTTTTTTTTTTTTTTTTTTAATTGCTCAGTAATTGTATGTGGAAAAACTGTCGCTTGTTGTAAGGTGGGTTGGGTCACCTGCCAACACACAGCACTTAACCGAAATGAAGCTTCAGGATGCTATTTACACACCGGTGGAGTCCCTGCCTGACTATTTATGGATTTTCTGGGGGGGGGGGGGCTTCTTGTTTTAGCGCAAGACCCCACAAGCCAATCACTTCCACCGCCATGTGTCGGGTTACACATCATGGGCTGTGTTGCCGGGGCTCTCTGCCCCGAAACAAGCTAATCTCTGTTCCAGCACTGGACTCCGTCCAGCTGGCCGGCGTTTACACAAGCCGGCATAAAGACTTAAGATTGTGGATGAGTCTGATTTATGACCACAGCCCAGACGGCTGTTTGGCATCTGATTTTACGGAAAACTCTCATGGCGATTGGTGTATCCAACAAGTATGACTTATTAGTATTATTATTATTGTCGTGCCTTGTAATCAGAATGGTCGGGTTTTGCTTACGACTGCTTTTTATCATCTCTAATAGCAACGTTGTCTGCAAATGAATCACGAGGAGAACGTGTGCACAAAAGTTTAGGGACACCTGGTCCGGCTGCTTTCGCACTCTTCAGGGAAGACTTGAGACAAGGTTTTGGAGTGTGTCTGTGGCAATGTGTTTGTACTTGTTTCTATCGTTATGGGCACCAACATTTCTCTTCTCATCGGAAAATCTTCTGACATTTCCAAAAATCTTTTCGGTTTGATAGACTCTACACTTTGGCGCGTGACAGGAAAATTGTGTGTGTACTTGTATTTCTAGTCTCTTGAGGACGGAATATATTGTTGAAGTAGTCTGATATTTCCTAAATGTTTGTTTGTTTGCTTGTTGTTTTGCTTTTTTAAGGCTAGACAGACTACAACACAGTTTGACTGTGTAAAATTGTGTACGTGCATACTTGTATTTCTAGTGTCGAGAACTTCATGATAAATCTTCCTATTGGAGGGAAAAAACGTCTCTATGATTTTACCAAATAATGATTTCATTTTGAAGTTTTGGGTTGAGCAGAGTACACGTTTGCTGATAATCATCCTGAGTCTGCAAAAGGCGTTTTCTTTTTTTTCTTCCACGGCAACTCATCCAAGCATGACTTTAGTGATCTGTCCTTGTACACCAGTAAAGGAAAAAGGGTCCTCCCCAAATGGTTTCCACAAACTTGCAAGCGTGCAGTTGGCCATAATGTGAAGAAGAATTAGTTGGGACCATTTTTTGCTTTGACTTTTGAGCAAAAATTTGAGTTGTACAATGGCAGTCAAGTCATCTCGGCTCGTTTCACACCAAGCAGCAGTTGAACCTGGTGAACAAACCTTCAAAAAATATTCAAGATGTTTATCCAATGACACTCCCAGTCCACGTTTGCTGTCAAACTAAACATGAAAGCGAGGACGTTTCACAAAGCTTTGCTGCCGACGCGGCCGGCTTGATGCTAACACAGAATGGGGAAACGTCATAGATGGGCTAACGAAAAGCAGCTCCGTGGCGGCGTTATAAAACGTTCAGTCACAGGTATTTGAACTCAAATGGTGCAGCAACACATGCAGACGGACAATAAAACAATACTTCAAGGCATATATTTCTTACCCTCTGTGAAAAACGACAAACATTACCGCCATTTGAGTCACAGTAGTTGAGTGAAAGTCTTTTTCGTTTGTCCGCGTGACTGCATTATACCGCCACCCTGTGGCCAATTCTCACACACAAGGAGCCGCAGTTCATTAGTCCTGATGCTCACACTGTTGAATCATTTGCATTCTATTTAAGCATGTTATCGCTATGTCTGAACAGCATTTCATTTGGATGGAGAAAGATGATTTGAGCATAGACACGGAATGAATTCATCTCGCATCTCAAGGCGCCGCTGGATTTTTATGCTTCCAACCCAGCCCAGAAATTGATCCGTGAATACACGTACGCGCAGTAACATCCTTCTAGTTAGTCCACTCTTACAGACACGCACACACATATAGACACACACTTGTTGTTTCTCACAGTCTGGCTGTTGTTTGATTTACTCGCTGACCTCTGATCTGGGCTGGGAGGAGCTGGACTCTTTGGCCCCGCCGCCGTTCCAACTGGTCCATCTCCAACATAACTGGAGTTTGTACATGCGAGAGTGTGTATGCGATGATGACCGCATCGGGTTTTACATTTCCTGTCTCTCTCTCACACACACACACACACACACGTACCGTACAAGTAATTGGGAATGTATCAGTATAGTGTGTGTGCGTGTGTATAGCCTTGGTTGCTCTTGAAGTCCTTGATGCCGTGTGTGTCGCCTTCACGGGTGGCAAGTGATGGGTGGAGAAAGTAAACGATCCGATACAGGCTGTTCTGCTTTCTTGGCCAACATTTGGTGAGAAGGTAGTTGTTGTGCATATGCAAATCGGACACATGGCAAAAGCCTGTTAGAACAATCTTGGGATTGACCACAGACGTCGGCGACCGAATACAGTACAATGCAACTGCGTTTCCACAGCGCATTTCATAACAACTATAACAATTGAGAAATGCGTGGAACAGTCTGGCACTATATCCGCCATATGGCCGTTCATTTTTTTGCAAGCCAGCTGTATTGAAGATTTTTGAGCAACTGGAGGGGGAAAGTATTTGAAAACGTTTTGATAGGCTCTCTTTAAATCGGCAATTGTTTTTGATTTTTTTCGGGGGTTTTTCGTTTTTTTGTAGTTAACATTTTTGTTTTCCACTCTCTCATTAGAAATGTGATCAAAATGGACATATCGCCTGCGCCAATGTCTTTTTCCGCGTGCCTCACTGTCGAGAGGTTTTCTGGGTTCCAACTTGGGCTAAGGCCGTCCTCCTGTGGGGGCCTTGCATGTTCTTCCCCCAAGCCTGCGTGGGATTTCTCTGCGGACTTAAGCTTCTGCCTACATTCCAAAAACATAGATGTCAGGTTCATTAAAGTAGGGCTCTAAATTGTCAGATGATGATTCTTTTTTTTTTTTTTTTTTTTTGTCTGTATGTACCCTGTCATTTGCTGGCGACCAGTCCTGGGTGTACCCCAACTCTTACCTGACAATTCATGTTAAAATGATACTTGTACTAGTGCCTCTTAACTGGTTGGTTCTGTTTCCATTTCGTCCTAGGGGAATTTTTTTGTTTGAAATGCAAACAAAGCATTCGTACAAAGGTTGAATTCCTAAAAAAAAGAAGAAAAAAGGGGGGCCTCCCTCCCTTGAGACACCATGCGTACACTCAAATCTTTGGCACTTCATCTCCCTGTTGTGGTGGGTTAGCTTGTTCCCTCACTGTGCAAAAACACCTCAAATGGTTGTTCTCACTTCCCGTTGAACCCTTGATAAGGAAGCGGACTGCATTTTTTTGTTGCTATTCTTTCCAGCGAGAGTGCGCGTCGGCGGGTGGACAGTAATTCTTTGCGCAGTGACACACTACATACCAAGTAATGATAATCAGCTTTCTGTAGATGGCCTAATGTCTTTACAGTAGCTGAGGGGAGGGCGGCGGGCTTCTATATTTAGTGTCAATTCCCAGGCTTGTTAAGCAGTGGATGATACTGACGTTCTTGTATCGTATCGACAAGATTTTACACAGAGCTGATCGGCGGCATCCGATGGGCAGATTTTTGGTATTTTATGCAAAATCGGTTGTCAGAATTTGCCGATCGAGCAATGGCGAAGACATTATGCATTCACGACAGGGCTGCCATCGTTAATAATCCAATGTTTATTTTAGGGTTTGTGATTTTTTTTTTTTTAGCATTGGGCTCCTTGTTAAACAGCAAGTTATGCAAACAACTACTGGAAAAGCAATGAGCGTTCAAAAGCCTTAGTACACCTGCAGCTAATGGTTGTAGCGCATTTTAGGTTCATCCAAAAATGTCACTCAAAATCCCTTTTGGTGAAAAGTGTAGAAGTGAAAGTGTTTTCCTCGCAGGCAAAGTGACAGCTGCAGACCTCACTATCCATTTGCGCGCATCCCCAGGAGGCCAAGGCCCCGCTGGTAGTAGCATTGCGGCGTGTCGCGCGGTCAAGTTGACCCGTGCCAAGTGCCAACGCAAGCTAATAAGGTTTAGCAAGCGGCGCGATGACGGCCGGCGGCTTGTCGCTGACGTCTCTGCCAGGGGAAATCCCTCAGTTCAGCCGTCACTGGCTGGCAGAGGCCAAGTGCGGGCACCTTCGGGCGTTGACCCCTTGGCCACTTTCCGCTGTCCGGCTGGCAAACGGCTGCTGAAATATAAAGAAACTGACGCACTCTCGCACTGGCCTTTGTTCTTTTTCTTTACTTTAATCGTTCAGTTCGAATGCACGCACACCATCAGAATGTGTGGAAATAAAAACAATACACCAGGGACAATCTCTTGAAAGCAAACGCGCTCAATGACACACAATTGATCACAATTAACACCCGCGCGTCATTGCGTCATCACAAAAAAAAAAAAAAGGGACAAACTGTACAAAAATTTCGACTGATAGAAAACAGGTCTGGGAGACAAAAGTGTCAAAAGTGTCTTACACCAGCTCCAATCCAAAACGTTTTTACACAGTCGGAATGGGCGTGATTCAATCTGAAGCGAATTGCCTCTTGAATCAACCGAGACAAAATGGAGTGCGCTAATTGATACATCCAAGGCAGAGGCAACAGCTGCGGGCAGTATTCCACTGCTCAATACCACCCTGACATGGAAAGTTCAGAACATTCAGAGAGACTCTTCCGTCGCGTAGAAAAGTATTCAAAGTGGATGCGCATCCCTAGTTCACACAAGGTTGAACCTTGAACATGCATGGGGGTGGCGGGGTCTTGGTTTACGACACCGCCGGCGTTCGGCACGAGTAGGAATTGCTCGTTTTGTTTTAGATTGTACAACCAAGTACATGTAACGACGCATTGCGTCGGTGAGGAAAGGACTCTTAGTTAAGAATTGCCTTTTAGTCCACCTCTGCATTTTCTTGCTGCTTTGACCCAGTTGATAAGAAATGAAACCGTCTGAATCGCATTGTTTTTCCCCTTCTGTTTTATTAGCATAAGCATTTTTATATCAAACCAGTCTACCGCTTCCCTTCACTTCTCTGCGTCTTCCGTACAGTTATGTCGTTACTTCCTCTTTGGTAATCGGCCTGCGTTTCAGACGAGAGCGAGAACTACCCAAAGAAAAACGTACAAACCACTTGGTGTCTCAGTGTAAAAAATCCTGACTCGGCATAGGTAAACGTTGTTTCGCAATACATTCATATTAGACTGGAAAAACGCCACTGAGCACACTTGCCCACCCCTTCTGCCCACTCCCCCCACAGAAATTGCAAAAATATAGTTTTCCCTTTTTTCTTTTGTCTTCAAGGCACTTACTTGCTGAGGAAGAATTCAAACATGCATTGCTTTGTTGTTTCTCTTGTCAACCTTTTGGATTAGCACATTGACACTTCCCCTTTTTTTGCATGATTAAAGGCGTCACATGGTAACAGACAAAAGTCCCCCGCTTGATTTGACCGTGACTCAACATCTTGAGCATATCACTCCCAGTCAATCCTCTCAGTCGTTAAAGAGGATGTGAGCTGTATACGTTTCTGACGTGAGTGCCGAAACCAAAAAGGTGAAAAAAAAAAAGAAAAAAAATCGAGGATCAGCCTCAGCTCCTTGAAAAAGCTTCCTTGTCCTCGTTCACCCTTCCTGTTCCGCTTCGATTCTCAAGAGTTTTAGTGGTATGCGTGCTTCCTCACTGAATTAAATGTTCAAACTGACCCATGTTAGAGTGGCTTACGCTAAAATTAAATGTACAGTGGTTCGAACGCCTTCCACTACTCTTGTGTGACTCGGTAAGATTCTGTAACAGTCATTTTTCAAGAGGATAAAGAATTTCTGCCTGGATATTGTGTGTGGCGCGCCACCGTTTATGCTCAGATGTTGTTGATTCTAAAACCGCAACTATCGATGCTAACTGTTAGCATGTCAAAAGACATATTGCATTATTTGTTAACATGAAGCTAAGCCAACTTTGCCCATGTCGCTTTGAACACACAATGTGTCATGAACTTTCATTTAGTGTGACAGTTAACTATATATTCAACCCTTTCATGCAAAGTGGTCACTACAGTGGACAGCTATTTTTCAAAGTTGCTTTCGCCTATATTGACTAAACAAAAAAAAATCTATTTATATTTTAAATAATAACATTACATCATAATTAATGAAATGAAAGGTTTCAAAATAATATAGGCGAAAGCAACTTTGAAATAGCTGTCCACTGTAGTGACCACTATGCACGAAAGGGTTAATGAATAAAGTAACGACTTGTTTTGGTCCCTTAACGCTTAAAATAGTTATGCACTGTTTTACAATACTTTGTTCTTTCAACTTGACGACAAAGGCAAAAATCGGACTATTTATTTTGGCCGATTGCGGAAGAGCTACGATGGGAATGGGCCAGCCGACCGGCGGAGCCACGGTAAAAAGCGCGAGAACCGGCGGTCCGACTCAAGTCAAGCCCTCGCGAAGGAACAACAAAGCGACGCGCGCTTCCGAGACATTCCTCAAGCGCGCGGCCGGCGTACAGCTTCTAGTTACAGGGCAGCCAGGTGGCGTGCACGGGACGCGGCGAGGGAGGAATGTAGCGGCGGGGCGGCGAGGGAGGGCAGGCGAAGAGGGGCTGGACCTGGGCCACGTAGTAGTTGCTGAAGTTGCAGTTGGAGACGTACGGGGCGGGCTGGTAGAAGCAGGTGACGTTGGCGGCGTTGGGGATGGCCTTGTGCTCGGCCAGCGCGCGCCACGCCAGCGAGGAGATGAGGCCCAGCGTCTGCCGCAGCTCGTAGCCCATCAGGCACACGGTGCTCTCGTGCACCACTTTGTACAGCATGGCCAGGTAGTCGTACTTCCTGTCCTCCAGGTCCACAAAGTGGTTCTGCAGGAAGGACTCCAGCTTGCGCTTCTGATCGCCCACGTCGGGGAAGTCGATGAAGAAGCGCGAGCACATGTAGCGCTGCAAGAGTTTCATCTCCGAGTCGGAGGCCGCGCGGAAGCCCCGCACCAGCAGGTGGCAGTACTTGAGCAGGCCGCCGCCCCGGATCTCCTCGGGGCTCCTGGTGCAGATGAGGCGCTTGCGCAGGTGGTCCAGGGCCGCCGGGAAGTCGCCGTAGACGCTCTCGCCCAAGACGGTGGGGTGGAAAGCGGCGGCCATCGGGTGCTGCGAGCACTCGTAGAAGAGCAGCAGCGAGTCCAGTCGGATCTGGAAGGAGTCCACGCTGAACTCAAACTGCCGCCGCAGGGAGTCCACGAATTTCAGCTCCACGTTCTTCCCGCGGTTGTTGTACAGCGAGATGAGGCTCCAGCGGTCCGAGTCGTTGCACACCTTCACCATCTTTTGCACGTAGGCCTCCTGCGAGAACGACGAGAAGCAGCTTGTGACTGAAGACTGAATTGGGGCAGTTAATGCAATGTAAAATGCCATTTTCCTAACCTAGAAAGAAACCGAAAATCTGGATAATCAGTCTGATACTCTTTCACTTTATTGCTTGTTTCTAGAAAACACATTGAAATGGGATTTTTTTTTTCAAAAAGACAATCGCATAGTAAATTGCAATCGCAATATTGAGGGCATAAAAAAAACATTTTTTTTTTTTCCAATTATTTTTGATACGTTGATTTACGAGTAGAGTAGCCCAAAAAAGGCAGACGACACCTCGGACTGGTCACCAGCCAATCACGGGGCGGAATTGGATTTCTTTAAGTTCTCATAGGATAGCAGCAGTACCCAAATGCACTTTGTATCCAAAGTTCAGCCAACGCAACACCACAAACCACCATACCTATACTCATTAGACCACACCCCAGAAAGACATATAAATCATCCTTAAGTAGGACGCTACGCTGTGAGACTTCCACCCTTTTGCCCTTAGGTCACAACGCTAGGTGGCTAACATGTTAGCAACACAATGCAAGGAATTTGTCATTGACTTCTCGCCCGGTATTCGTAAATGTAGTTCTGCAAGATACCAAAAACCGTAACCCTTAATTTCCCAACAACTAGTTTAATGTATCGCATAGGAGGCGGTTAGTATCTGTTGAAAGGGCCAAAGGTGTAAAAGTACCACTAAAAAAAAAAAAGAAAAGAAAAAAAGCAGAACCAGTCCAAGTGACAAATCACAAAGGTGAAACTTTTCGAACAAGCTGCCAGCTTCTTTCTTGATGCACAAATGCTGCTCGTATTAGCTAACGCCTCTTCCTGTGTCAGACCGAGTCAGGATGGAGTAGATCATGGACAATCTATTATTTGCTTTTATTGGTGATGTTGTCGGCACGGAGCCACTTTATTCAGGTGGATCTGAAATCAGTTGGATTAGATAGAATTTTCTCTCAATGGGAAGGCAAAAAGTGTTGTCCGTGAAAAACGGGCCTTGTGCGAGTCAACGCATACCTGCCACCCGTTTGAAGTGCTTCCCGTTAACCCTATATAAAGTTCGGATGTTCTAGCATGCTTTTCCTGGCATTTATAGTCACTAAGTGTCAGCAGACCACAGCATCGGGGGGATAGCATTGTTCAGTAGTAGCAGCCAGGAGAACGGTACAAAATTATTTCCAAAAAAAGTGAAGACGCTCAATCGTCAAGTGTTGAAAATATGGAATAACAGTAACATTACCGAGAAGTGGATAGCAAGAAGTGGATGTCCCTCCCAAATGGATGAATGTGGTTAGGGAGGCTGCCAAGCGGCCAACTGCGACAGTGAAAATGCTGCAGGAATGTGTGGCGATTGCTGGCTGTTTCGCACATGGGACAACAATCTTCTATTTTCTTCATAGGTCCGAGGGGGCGGATGGCACGACGGACCGATCTTACCAATAAGTCTAGACACATTTTGCAAAACCTGTTACGGCGATGAACCCGAGGTGAAACCTCTGGGCCATTAAGTCTAATAGTATGTTTGGTGCAAATGCAATACCAAAAGACAACCATTACGTACAGCGAAGCACGAGCAGCATTATCCTGAAGGGTGTTTTTCTTTAGCCAAGGACAGTTCCGAATAGCAAGTCAGCAAAAATGTCAGGAAAAGCCTACTAAGGCAGCGGAATTGATTGCATTTGATTTTTTCGAACAGAAAACGACTCTTTTCAAACGTTTATTGGGCGGAAGAATATCGCAGCGTGCCCCCCCAGCACCCTCGCCCCCCCCGCCCCCCAATGGTTAGTTCGAGACTGCTCATTCATCCATTTACCTTTAGCGTCAAGGGCGTGATCCTCTCTTTGTTCACTTCCTCGGGCAATAAGTCCAGCAGGCAGTCCAAGACCAAATCTTTGACGATCTGGAAGTCCTTCTCCCCCTTGAGCTCGGCGCAGAAGATGAGGTCGAGGTCATTCCAGCCCAGGCCGCTGTCCTCGTGCAGCACGTAGCTGGCCGCCGAGCCGTTGAGCCGCACCTCGCGGACGCGGAGGTGCGCTTGCTCCATGCGGCTGCGGACCGCCTTGACGATGTCGCGCGGCTTCACCTCCAGCGTGGGGAAGCTCCAGCGGCCGTGGATGGGGATGGAGCCGGCCAGAATGGCATCCAGACGCTGCACTTGCTCCCAGTTGAGCACGCTCACGTTGACGCTCTCCCCGCCGTCCGCATTGTCACCCATCGTTCTCGATGCTCTTCCTTGTCCAAACTTGTGCCTGTTCTTCAAAGTCCCGCAAGAGTTGCCGGGGCAACTTTGACGCACTGGAATCCGTCTCCTGCGCAGCGCATATGGCGGAACCCAGTCGAATATGCTGCTCCTACTTGCGGCTGCTTGCGCTCTCCAGACAAATTTGGCCTGAACCTGTGGCTTATTAGTCACCGCGCACCGCCTCGCAAACTGGGTCCGCATCAACTGCAGAACTGCCCTTTGTGTCTGCCGCTTTCAGTCCCCCGACTTGTCCATGACGTTCAGTCAACGCTTCAAAGCTTCGGTGGATTTACACGCGCGCGTCGCAAAGTGCAAAAAAAACAAACAAACAAACAAACCACGTCTTTTCATCTGCAGAATTGCACTTTTGGATCCACTATTAATCCACCGACCCGTCCATGATGTCCAAAGATTCTCTCGGCAGTCCACTTTCCGCGCACTTTTACGCACGCGTCTCAAAGTGCGTGAAAACGACGTTCCGGCCTTCTCGCACGTCCACACCTACTTTTATCAAGCGGCGTATGTCGTCTTTGCACTCACATTTTGCCCCGTTTGTCCGTCGCCGACAGCGCGTGATGTCATCGGGTTTGAAGTTGCACAGCTGCAAAGGGCGAGCCTGTGGCCGGCTTCCCGACTGTCGGGCGGGGGGAGGCGGGGGGGGGGGGCGGCGGCGACGCAGGCTCGCGTTGATTTGATTGACAGGCGGTATCTCCAGGCTGGGAGCGGGGGCGGGACTGGAGAATGCCACTGACTTGAGCAGTGTTACCTAACCTTAACTGCGCAAGCCACATCATATTTGACATAGGAAAAAGTCTCTCGGAAAGCAAACCACCAGACAAACCCCACCTACTCGAAAGTGCATTTAATTCTTCTGCCCGAGACTATATATCGTTGATGGCATAGCTGCAGTGGATATAAAAAGTCTGCACAACCCTGTTCACATGCCAAGTTTGAGAGTTTGTGACTTTTTCCACCATTAATGTAAATGAAAAAAAAAACCCCCGCAAGATTTCAGAGAGGGGAAGGAAAAATAACCAGCTGAGATAATGTGATTGCACAAGTGTGCACACCCTCTTATAACGGGACGGTGTTCATAAATGACCCAATCACATTCAAACTCAAGTTAAACGAGACACATCGCGCCCCAACCCCGATTGAAGTTCCTATGTTCTGGTAGTTTTCGTTCCATTTTTATGGTCACATCTTTATCATACATTACTAGGATAGAAATAAAAGTTAGTAGTGGAATTTCTAGTGGTCGTAGATTTTAAAAACATCAGTTGAGCGGTAGCTGCTTCTCATTCCTCTGCGCGACCTGTCAGGTTAAGAGTCCCTGTCTGTCTTGTATGTCGGAGTAGGTTCGAAATCCCTTCAGACTTCCATTTGCATTGGATGCAACTGCTTTTTTCTTGACAATCACGACATGTTTTTGTGGTTCAATTCCAGTAAAGTTGTTTTAAAATACCAAGCTGTACATTTGAAATAGATTTGCTTGGCAGTGTCATGATATGTTTTGGAGTTTAAGGGGGGCCCGCTAAACAATGTCGTCCAACTATCGACGTATCGTTCAATGAAAATGTACGACTAATTGGAAAATAATGACATGAATTCGGGTTGGCTTTGCGTGCACACTCGTCATCCATGTAGCTGCTCCTCCTCCCCAATGTCCTGACACTTTTCACTTTGTCTGCGCACAATTGGAAAAAGTCAGCGGCAAAGTGTGGTCCAGTGTGACCCTGTTTGTCAGGAAGTAGGTTGTCCAGGCTTGCGGGCTGCGCTGCGGCGCCTTTGTAAGTTGTCAGGGAGAATCTGTCAGCCAGCATACTTGCGTCACAGCAGACAAGCCCATAAACCATCTTACTGCAGATTACCAGGTGTGTGTGTGTGTGTGTGTATGTGTGAGGTCACACACATTCACACTCGTCAGGTGCAGAGAAAGGCATGCATGTGTACTTGCACGTTCTCCTGTCATAATTGCAGTCAAATAAATATTGAAATATTTTTGACCCATGTTCTTACCTGTACATTTTGTTTGTATTAATATGAGGTAAGGTTTTCTTTTAGACAATTGTTCATAAAGCAAATTGTTGGGAAACCGAGGTTCCACTGTATTCTCTCCGCTTTGCTGGAACAAAGACGATTACTGGACTTTAGCTGGGGACCTTCTCTGCCTCTTCTACTTGATTTTAATTACACTGCAACTGCAACCTCAGTGATGGCCGCTATAGGGCTGAACCAATAATCGAATTCAAATCGACATAGCAAAGTAGTAGAATACGTATTTATATATACAGTGTATGTATATTTTCTGTATGTATTTATATATAGTCTAGATCATTTCAGTGCTCAAGAAGTGCAGTTCACATGTTTACATGTGTAAAGGCGCAAATTTGTTTACATTATTGTTGTAATCTGACTTGTAATTTTGTCATTTATGGTAATGTCACACTTTGGCAGAATTTTGTGATGCTGTCGTTAAATAGATTGCAAGTCAAAGTGTTTAAGTTAACAACTCTACGGTAAATGATAGATAAACAATCCTTCAAATAAAGCCACGGTTATAGTTGTATTAAGTTCATTTTGTCGTCCTTGTTCTCTATATTTTGATTGATTCGTTTGTAACAGACAATAGTGATTTTCGGTCGTTTGATTACCTGACATGTTTCGGCGTGCTACTTCCGCCTGGGCGGAACAAATGGGAGGATGACCATTATTTTTCAAAATCATTCATTCCCTACTTTGTTTATCGCACTTGAGATGGAGAATGTAAAAGCCGATGGCTTCAAAATCGGGGGGGCATCAATGATGAACTGCGATATAGCGGGGGAACACTCCATTCAAGCAGTGCCGACTATTGTGGAATGACAGCAGCGTGTACGTAGATGCACTTGAGCATGAGCGCTACTAAACAAATAGTTTCCGAGTGAATGTTGCCGTTGCGGCGGCAAAGACGAAGGCGGGACGGCAGGCCGCGCTCTCCCACTTTCCCCCATTCATCAGGAGGCTCATTGTCAGACTTGGCGCTCGTGACTCTAAGCGCGAAAACGGCGACTTACCTGCCCTCTGACCTGTCAAGTGGATGACACCGGATTGCTCTGCGCTGTCTGACGACATTGGCGGATTGACGTGGGGATTTCTGACGGGGCCCGTCGTCGGCCTGCCAAAAGGATCGGGGCACGCCGTTCACCTTTTGTGGACGATTTGCTGACCACGTCCTTGCGTCATTTTAGTCAAATGCTGTAGTCGTTGAGGGTTTGAAAAAAAACAACTATTTCTTTCAAGATTTGAATAAAATGAATGAATGAATCATACATAATTCACTTTTAATTACAGCATCCAAGGCCGCTCCCCCCCCCCACTTCTCCAGCCATATCCATTTCCACCATTCCATGTGGAAGTTCATTAAGAGATTACAGTGAGCCCGTTAGCAGAAAGTGCTTTCAACCCTCTTCCGCGTTCCCACCTATTTTTACTCTTTTGTCTGGATTTTCATTAGTCAAGAGAGGCAGTGTTCCGCTAAACCTTTTATTGAGAGTTCAACAAAGTTCCGAAAAGATAAAGATTAAAATGACCAAACAAACCTTCAGAGGTATAAATGCTAGGCTGTGTTCTGAATCATACATTTTATTTAATAAGGAAAAACATGCACTCTATAATATTGTACAAATGGAAAATTAATTGAATGCAAAGAATTAACCCGTTTGTGCATCATTATTTAATGCTTCAGTTCAATACATTGTGCTGCTCTTTCTGGTCTGCCCGCCTTGGCCACTAGGGGGTAGTATAATACAGTCATACAGAAAGAAACGAACTCTTACCACTACTCAGTGACTGAGCAGTCTACAATGAGTTATTTTTTCACAGAGGATAAAGAATATGTTGCAGAGAGTATTGTGATATTTCTATCAATGTTTAAAGGGTTCATTATCTGTTAGCCTATCAATGGTATTTTACATTGTTAGCATCAAGCTAAAGGGGCCTTCTGAAGGCAAAGTTGTTTAGTTGCTTTAAATACAAAATGTGTCATCTCTTTGTTTTACGTGTAGTTTGAAAGTCAAGGCAGCACCATATTAATCTGAAGCTCTTTTGCCTTCTCAAATTTTATCTCAAAACAACAACAAAAATCAACCGACGGCTCAAAGTTGGCGGATTTGTAAGTCAAGGTACCGTTTTTTTCGTAGCTGTCTGCACCTGCTTATTCTTATCATCTGTGACGTAAAGCGTGCCGGCGTGCAGAGCTAAACGCTATTTGCCATTGATTTGAACCCCGACGCTCACGCGGAGACCTCTGCCGACCACAGTCCACCTTGAAGAGCCCGTTCATAAGCCCCCGCTAAACTCCCGCAAGCCCACTAATGAGATTCGCTGACGTGCCCGTCTGATGTAAGCCACACTGCAGCGCTTCCTCGCTCTGTTTGTCCACACTCGGCAAACTAGTTTAACTCCAAAAAAAAGCGCCAGCGAGCAAGATCTTTCCCTTTTCACAACTCTGCACCCAAAAAGCGGAACAGCTGTCGTGGAGGACCCAGCAATGCAAACAGGAAGTAAACTGCAGTGTGACTGTGTTTTCTATGTTCCTTGAGTTGACGTTGATACGTTTTGACTCCAAACTTTTCACTTTAACTTTGTCGAACGAGAACACGCTCCCTGAACAAAACAGGAAATCTGAGCAAATCTTACTGCACCAGGATCCATTTCTGACTTAATAAAGTTTGCGTGTGTGCAGGGGACTACTCCCGCGCACGCATTTTTCCTGCATGCCAATATAAAGCTTATAATAATCCCCTGAAAGTGTCACAAACACCCAGAAATAATTCAGTCCTTGGTCCAACAATAATGTGGTCTATCCAGGCTAAAGGCCTCGTTCCAAGCGCATGAAGGAGCTGCAGCGCCATCTGCAGGACGCCCGCTCTCGTTAGCTTGAATCTCTCTAGGTGGCGCTGTTTTCCATTTCTTGCCACTCCAAGTCCTTTCCCCTCACTGGAGCATGCGTTTTTGCACAGCTGGGTCGGAGGTGGCAAATAGTACTTACACCGTCTACTTAGTTAAAAGTAGACAAAAAAATCTGATAAAATAAAAGAACGGATTCAACTCCTCTACTTAGAATTCGAATCTTGTGCTGAAGTAAAAGAACAAAAGCTCAGACTCTAAAATGTACACGAGGAAAAGAGAAGAGTTAACTTTTACAGTGAATCATATAAAATACCTGTTTTTGTATCTTGTCCTAACAGGAGACGGACTGCACACAAAACACTATTAATCAAATTCAGATCGACATCGCAACGTATGTAGAATGCAATTTTCAAACTGCAAAGGCTATAATAAAAAAAAAAAAGTACATTTTCAATCGGTCGTAGACTTTATTTTTGATATACATGTCTATTTTATTTATTTATACAATGTCTAGATAGGTTTAGTGCTTAAGAAGTGCAATCCAAATGGTTACATATCATCATTTAATGAAACGTGGAAGTGATAAAGCCACAGAATGTTTAGCGTCATTGTTGTCATCTGATTTGTCACTCATTTGCTTTAGTGTAAGGCTAACCTAGGAACCCACACTTTTATGTACCGTATAGTCTGATATTGTTTATGTAATAAATGTATTGCTTGTCTGTTCAAAAAGGGGGGGTCACAATTTAATAATTTTTTGAAAATTATTCAGCCTGTCTTTTATGCAGTTGAAACAACACGTTCCCATAGCTTTCCTAACATTGCAAACTGACTAACAAAAACAGTGCCCGTGGTTTTTTTTTTCTCTTCCCAACGGCTATTTATCCTTTATCTTCTTTTTGTATGTGTTATTTTAGTCTTGTGTTAGATAGACACGCATGTCTTTGTTTTGACGCCCGCAATGATTAATGTCCACAAACGATGCAAAGGCAGAAAATAAACCAATGGTCGCTGTCATCTGTTGTGTACGTGTATATGCGCGCTTAGGTTTTTTTTTTTTTCCCCCCAAGATTATTGACATTGTCTCGCACTGCAACAACTTGGGCTAAAGCGAGTGCAGTCGAGCATTGTAGCACTGTGTCCTCGCACATTATCAAAATTATTTATCAGGCCGCATTCTTCGCCCGTGTGTCATAAATAATTGCGGCGTGTTTATAATCACAGTCTTTTCCTGTTTAGAGCTGCAGGGACGAGGCACTTGAACTCACCGTGGTGAAGGATGCGCATGTACGTGCAGCATGAGACCAGATGGAATACGTCTGATGACGTTTTCTGGCCCGTACACGCTCTATTAATGTGGTTTAAATTGTGCACTAAATAGCAATTAGGTCAACATGTTGGTTGACATGCTAAGAGACAAGCTTGTTGTAGTGCAGCGGCTCATCACAGCTTTCCTTCCACATTTCCTCCTGGATGATTTGGGGGAAACTCATCCATGGGAATTTAATAATCCAGATTGAGATCAGCAGCTGTGTGTGTGTGTTTTTTTTTTTTTTTTTCTCCCAAGCATTCTTCTTTTCCAACACGTCTGCTATTCAACAGCTCAAGGATTGATTTAATGTTTTAATAGAACAAATCATGTGGCTGTTATCTTATTTGCTGCTGAATTTGTAGAATTGTTTGTTGCCGAGTGAGAATGACATCACGGTGCCTAAGGCCTCATATTTGCGATCAAATATCCGTCGCTTGAACTCATTCAACCCCAATAATGTCTTTTTATGTCTTTTAGGAATGCAGACAGTAAATGCCAGGTACATATTTACCGGTATATAATTTTAAAAACATTTTTCATGCGGCAGCGTAAAGAAGGGTCTGAAAATTTCTGGCACTGAATGAGAGTGCTCTAAAACCGCAACTATTGATGCTAACCGTTAGCATGCTCTTTTCTGTTGTATTAGCATGAAGCTAGTGAGGCCTTTCTTTGGACAGCTCTTTGGTTGTTTTAAATACAAAATGTGTAATTCTCTTAGTTTGATGTTTGGATTGACAGGAAACCTTTGAAGCCTCTCTTTTTGATGACTTGTTCACTGTTTTCGAAACTGCACTTTTTTTGCCACCATACAGTGGTTATATATTAAGTTTCCTTTTTTCTCAGTGAAAATACTGAGTGTAAATAGAAAATGAATCCCCAAGAAGATATTCGCGGGGGAAACCCCAGGATGTAATCATGAGTTGGAAACAGTAGAAGAAAGGGACGAAGAGCACTTTGTCCACGTTGGCCAAAATGTATCCCGCTGTCTCTCATGACAGATGACGTTCTTGCTCAATTCCCAAACTTACTTCTTCCTACTCGGATCAAGCTGGAAGTCTGTCAAAAGAAATATTAAGACTTAAGATAGAAAAATGGAGCCATCAGCTATAAAGTGTACTGTGTACAGCTTTGAATTGTCGGTCAGAGATCAGGCCCCGGAGCTTTCTGAAAAAAAAACACCAAAAAAAAAAAAAAAAAACAGCTGCGACAACACAGCTGCTTTCACTTGGACAGACCTCAATATGTTCCTCCCATGGACATCTTGATGCACAGCTTTGTCTGGTGAAGTTTAACACGTGGTGGTCTATCTGTCTTGTTGTGTGATAGAAGACAAGAGTAAATGCAGGACTGTCTGCATAGGCTGTAAACATAACTAATGGACCACACACATGCATACATGAAACAGACCTACAGCAGGCAAAGACATACAAACAAGAGTTTTGGTGTGGGGAAAATTCATAACAAGTCTTCCTCTTACCGATGGACGGAATTGGTAACTTCGTGTTTGTAAATGACGCGCACTCCAGATAGGGCATCATCTTCAGGTCATAAAGCTTTAGTAGCAAGGTAGGTCAATTCCCTTTCACTTAAAGCGGAAGTCAACCCAAACATTTTTTTTTGCAAAAATATGTTCCCGGCCGGCCTACTAGTTGAAACCGGGCATTCCGATCAATTTTGCATTTGTGGAATAAGTGTTAATCCACTCGTTTTTAGCCATCTGCGGGGGCGGCCATTTTCTCTTCTGTCGACTGATCACAACTGCTCACAACGATCAATCGCGGCTCCGCTTCAGAAAACAGGTCAGCCGCGATTGGTCGTTGTGAGCAGTTGCGATGTCATTTTCAGTCGACAGAAGACAAAATAGCTAAAAAATGAGTGCCTTTTGCTGCTTGACTTGTATTCCACAAACGCCAAATGAATCAGAATGCAGTTGAGGTCAGCGTTGTTCATGACTCAACAATGAGGACGACACTGGCAAAAAAGCTGACCGAAAAGAAGATAAAGGCTCGCCTTACTTTTGTAAAGCAGAGCTGAATGGTTGGCAAGGCTTTTAGGAGAATATTCTACGGATTGACAAAACGAACCTTTTTGTATCTCGTTACATCTGGCAGAAATGCTATTTCAGGACAACCAGTCATCAAGACTTGATGGAACCCTGAATTTTGCTCTTTACTAGAAAATCCTGAGGGAGAATGTTTGGCTACCGGCGAGCGACCTCAAGCCGAAGCGCATTTGGGCTCTGCATCGCGGCAACGCTCGAAAACACGTCTACTTGTGAACGATTTCGCTTTTTGGTTGTAATGTGTATATGTTGTTCGGATCTTGATGCATTTCGGTGGGCCCCACAAAGCATGAAAGGAGAGGATGAGGCCTTCAAGGCCAGGACGTCCAGAGCGTGAGGGGAGCAGCTGGGGAAAAAGGGTGAGTCACAAACACAAAAGTGCACACGCTCTCTCTGCTGTGACCCCATCTTGCCGCATTTGCTTTTTTTTTTTTTTTTTTTTTTTTTTTTAATTAACAACACTGCCGTCTAGACTGCGGAATGCAACATCAACTCTAAATGAATGAATGAGTGAATGATCATTTCCCGCCTCAACAGTGAAGTCCCTCCGGGGGCAGTCAAGTCACACACTTGTAGTAGCCGAGGATAGCTCAGCATGTTTAAAAATGGAAAAGAAAAATGATTTAGTTGTTGTGGAGCCGCCGTGCCTCCCCCTCAAGTGCTCTGGCACCCCCAAGTGGAGGTGCAGCTCCCTCTTTGCTGGAAACTCAATGAATGGCTAGAAACATGAATGGACGGTTTAATAGATGGATGAAGGACACATCCCTCTCGTTTGTTCCTTTCTCTTTGTCAAAAAGCAAACGCGCATTTCTCATTTGTTCCACTGGACACCCTCCAAACAAAACATTTATTCAGTGTCTTCATTAATTTGGTTTCCTGCGAGTGAAACTCCTTCCCGAGAGACAACAATCAATCCTGAGATAACATGGCGATAACCTGAAAATAAATCCCACCGAATCTGATAACAAAACAAGTTATAATGCGATATGAATCGCATGCAAGCATGTTATTAAAATCCAGACGCACCATAAACAGGAAATGGGCTTTCTGGTTGAGCTTACATCAGACCCTCTCGTGTCTTTATTCAACTTTTTTGTCACTCGCAAACGGTATATCAACACGTGCAGACAGGTAAAAGAACAATGCTCACGGGCGTATATTCTTTATCCCTTGCGAAGAGCGACTAATATTGCTGTGGTTTACTGAGGACAGGCGGTCATTATGTACAGTAAATCCATATCTGCATTATGCAGTCCCAAGGTGACGGATAGACGAGCGTCAAATTGAATCCACGCAAGCGTGAAATGCAACCGAACGAGCGCCCAAAATATCAACACTTCTCTGCGCTACGTGATGTCCTCATGTGATCATCATGTTCCTCTGCACCCTCCCCCTCGGCCTCCGGCATTTCAGCAGTGGGATGTAGAGTACAGTAGATATCTGCGAGGATCCCCGCGCAAAGCCTCCTCCGATTTTAGGGGTCTGCAGAAGATGGAACTCCTGGATGGAGCATCTTTGTAATCATTAGCTGAATTTTTTTTTCTCCTGGAAACTGCGCATTTTTGTCCCACTTCAGGCAAGTTGTGAATTTGTGGAGCATTTTCTCGTCGGTGCATTACATTTTAATCCTGCGTGATCATTCCTGAATAACGTTAGAAAGGCATGTCGTGATGGTTGTTATGGTCATTTTTATGGGGATTATTTACAATGCGGTTGACGAATTGATTAGCTCCTAATTGGTTGTTCCAAAGTGTCATTGGCGCCATCTGCTGCTCAAAGGGTTTGCAAACGACAATGAATCCTCTTGACATTGCTTTTTGCTCATCGTTTGTCTCGTAAAATACAAAGTAAATGAACGCGAGTTAATCTGCTCTCCTTTTTACCTCCAGTATCTCAAATGGCTCATAATTGGTACATGACCGTTTACGTGCACTCTTCATCTCACCCCTCACTTTAGTCTTTGTTTTCGTTTTTTAAGAGCCATGGTCCTCCTGGAGTTCCTTTGTCTGCTGCTCTGTGCTACTGCCAATCACGGCGGCAGCGAGGTGCGCAAGTGGACAAGGCAGACGCTCCCGGTGCTGACGGACCAAAAAACCGAGCTTCAAGACAAGCCTTTGTTCAGAAGACCGATGGGGGATGCAAAGGGAGGCCGGGTTCTGAAACTCTGCGGTATAGAGTGCCAAAGCGGCCTCCCGCCCTTAAACCCGAGCGAGCAAGAGAGGCTTCTGGGATACGAGACCATGTACGACAATGGCACGTGCACGCGTACTGACGTCAGATTGCGGGGTCGGAACCCGACAGGAGCGGCTCCATACGTTGCGCGGCCGACTCGCAGGAAGCGGCAGGTTTACGGCGCGGACGGCCGCTTCGTCATCTCCGACTGGCATTTCGTCACCAACTACCCTTTCGCCACCGCCGTGCGCCTCTCTACGGGCTGCTCCGGGGTCCTGGTCTCCCCCAAACACGTGCTAACGGCGGCCAACTGCATCCATGACGGCATTTACTATCTGGAGAGCGTGAAAAGCTTGAAAGTTGGTGTGCTACAACTCAAAAACAAAAGAGGGAGGAGGCGGCGGCGGCGGCGGCGGCGGAGGCAGAGGGCCGCAAGGAAAAGAAACCAGCCAAAGGGAGAGCTTATGCGGGATGGAGAGAAGAACCCAATTGATGGCGATCCAGCAAGAAACAGGACTTGGGGGTTGGGAATCAGTGGCCCCAGGAGGCAGCCAGTCTTTCGCTGGATACGCGTCAAACAGACGCGCATCCCTCAAGGATGGATCCGCTCGAGGAACGGGAATGCCTCCGTGGCCGCCGACTTCGACTACGCCCTCCTGGAACTCAAACGAGGCGTCAAACAGAAGAAGTTCATGGAGATGGGCGTGGCGGCCCGCTCTTTCCTCCCGGCCCGAATCCACTTCTCGGGCTACGACGAAGACAAAAGCCTGCCGGCTGCCCGCGGGGGCCAGAAGGTGGTCTACCGCTTTTGCTCGGTGGCGAAGGAGTCGGACGATCTGATGTACCAGCGCTGCGACGCTGGGCCGGGCGCCACCGGAGCAGGGGTGTACGTCCGGCTCAGACAAGAGGGCGGCGAGGGCAAGTGGCAGCGAAGAGTGATCGGGGTCTTCTCGGGTCATCGGCGGGTGGAAGTCGGGGACGGCGAGCAGAGGGACTTTAATGTGGCGGCGAGGATCACCCCTGGCAAATATGCGCAAATCTGCCACTGGATCCACGGAGACCCCAGTCGCTGCAAAACTCTTTGATCGACATTTGATGAGGTCTTAACTGTCCAATTTTTGTCCAACTGGGGTACCGCGTCCAAAGTCTTATGCCACTGAGGCGGCTTTCACTCTCTGTTTGCTTTTCTTTGGACTGAATTACTTGGTGTAGTCGCGAACTTAGTCCATTTCAACCGTAGTATGGTTTAGAAAAATCAAATAAAAACATTCCAACCATTTGAGATTGCTGTCTTGTCTTCAATTTGCCATACACTGCAAATTAAGCCTGTTCTAGACCGATTCTTAATTGGTTCAGTGCGTTCTCAGGTCGTCGGTGGGTTGAGGTTAGGGATGGGGAGCAGAGTGGCTTTAACATTGACTTGAGCATTTGCCACTGGATCCCCGAAGACCTCAGACCCAGTCAATGAACCAGAGAAGGACTTTTTGGAGAACTGCACTATCAAACCTGTGCCCAATTATGGTACTTTTCCAAAGTCTTGGGTTACTAATGGATCTTTCACACCAGTTGTTAGCATTCTCTCGTTGGAATTACTTGATAGGTTCGTTGACTAGGTTCCGGTTAGCATTCTGAGTCAGGGTGTCGTTCTCCTTGATTTGACAGTGGGAAGTTCAATCATGTGCTTCAAAACTAAGAACTGAAAAATACCACTTTTTCAATTGTACAGTCAAGTTTTGGGGGGGTGGACCGGTTTAAGTTAGCTAGAGGTGACCATGCAGAACAAAGGTTGCTCATATGAGAGAATTCTTCGAGTAATGACTATTAATGTCAGTGTCTTGAAGCTCTTCTGTTCCCATAATGTGGTGAGCCTAAACTGTGGAAAAGGCAGTCAATTCTGGACTGATCTTTAGAATCTACTGAAATCTGAGGAAAACCACAACTTCTGTAAAAACAAACATGCAGAAGTAGTCATTGTCGTATAAGTCAGCAAGTTATAAATCCCGCAGATTTCATGAGCGAGCCCATTGTAGTTCTCAGTGGCTCAAGTATACACAAAGACTGCTTATACTGACCCGCTCATCGTCTAGCACACTGTACCAACAAATTATTTGGGTTTTTTTTTTCGTGTTAAAGTTCTGAACGCCAACAGACGAGACCAAAGAGGAATAAGTGACAAGCCGTGAGGGTCGTTTGGGGTGATTTGTGTTTTATTGCATCTCATAGGAGGACTCACATGCAGGTTAAGGAAGAGTAGGTGAGGGAGGGAGGAGGGGGCCGTCGGGGACAATCGGGCAGAACAACGCCATCCGTTTTAAATCCCACTCCCCCCCCCCCAAAAAAAATACACAGCCTTCATAGGAATACTGAGCAAACAATATTTGCATTGTCTGGTATGTAAATGTCATTGTCGCCTTTATTTTATTTTTCTTTCAACATGTAATTGCCACAAGATACAGTCATTTTTGGAAATAAACAACACACAGAACATCCAGCGTATACGTGAGTGCTTTACAGCGGGTCTTCCCAGTGAGCAAATGTACCGGATGCCGTCCAATCGCATGCACAAATGTTAGCAACTTAATCGTTTCTCCCTCGTTTATCCCACTCTACACCAGCAGAGGGCGCCACGGCAAACAGCCAGCAACATCTTTGAAATCAATACTGATTTTACAAAACTGACAAACAAAATCTTTTAGATTGGTTATTTTTTTTATTTTTTTTTTTACATCTACATGCTTTTGCCCAAGATATGTAACTAAAATATATGTCCTCAAAATAAAGAAAATAAGTGTAATCTATCATCAAAATAGTCTATAATGCATATGTCAATTTGAGCACAAATTCCGGCCTGTTTCCATAGAATCCCAAAGTTAACAAAAGTAAAAATAAAAGCATGGGTAACGTCATTTTTGCATGTTTTTCATGACCAATAGGGAGGTTGGGTGGCAAAGCCTGACATACAGAAGGTACAACCATCACACACACGTAGCTCAGTATTAGCTGGGACGACGAGGAGTTAGCTCAGTATTAGTTTGGACGATAAAGGAGGGGGGATGGCCAGTGAAGTTACACACACCGAAACACAGTCCACAATCAACAACACGGTCCTTGTCTGCGAGATGCGAAAAGAAACCACCGTACCATTCCATTCAACTCAGCTTTGTCCAGAATAATTCTTAAATATGCATTCGTATTTTTTTTTTTTGTCCTTTTTCTTTGTTTTTTGTTTTTTTTCCCCCCCGCAGTAGTATATTAAGTAAAGTTTAACACTGATTTACACACACCCACACACACGCACACGTAAAACAGAGTGTTCTGTAGCTAGGGCTCACATTCACGGTTGTGCTACAACAGTACATCATGGGGTCGCAGGGGGGCAGTATTTGAGGGGTTGCAGTCTCTAGAAGTGGACGCTGTTGAGCTGATGGTGGTCGGGCGGCGGCGGGGAAGTGCAGACATCCAAAGCGCCGCACGCGATACCGCCTGTAATGACAAGTTAAAGCACGGTTCAATTAAAACTGGCTTTCGGGAGAAATTCAACTACCTGTCGTTCTCTAACAAGGTTCTGAATGGAAACATTTGAATTCTTCGTAATGAATTTCATTTCCACGGACATCCATAATCTCTGCCTTTGTGTGACTCTTGCTGTTGCAGGAAAGTATGCTGTGTAGGACCCAAGGGCAGTACACCAAACCAGCCAAATAGTGGGAAATTACTTGACGCTCAACGGTGACGGGTTCAGTGACAAACAGGTGAGTAATCACACAGTTATCCTTAAAGTCCTGATACACTTCCATGTCCCAATACCAGTAG
Source organism: Filicampus tigris (assembly GCF_054856515.1). Classification (NCBI taxonomy): domain Eukaryota; kingdom Metazoa; phylum Chordata; class Actinopteri; order Syngnathiformes; family Syngnathidae; genus Filicampus; species Filicampus tigris. Next base: position 13,662,651 of record NC_141236.1, on the reverse strand, counting down.
TTAACTTCACATTTCCGACGGCGGCGTTTTCCTTCGGTTTTGGGAGCATGTCATGAAAACCAAACGGCCACAGGGACAGGCAAACGTTTGGACAGTTCTTCCAATATCCAAAGCGAACGCCGTCGTACCTTTTGGAAGGTCTGCGTGTGGGCCTACATGAAGTCCTTGATGTTGAGGTCATCCAGAGCGTTCCTGGGAGGGGGAGGCTTTCTGGGGCTCTGGGTCATTCCAGGAGACATCTGCGTACACACGCACACACGCGCCCCACTGGCAATCAGCAATGGCGACAGCTGTACTGTCTGTGGACAAATCTAGGAGCTGGGTTACCGGGGCGCCGGTGGCAGGGAAGCCCGGCCTAACCAAAGGCATCATGGGAGCTCCAACACCCGGTGCCCCCGGCTTTTCAACGAGACACACAGAACAGGAGACGCTAAGACACGAACGCGACATTCAAACGGAGGCTGTGTTCCGAATCATTCGCACATTTCCTCATCACCTAACAGGGATTTTTACATCCTGGGATTTCTGTCGTCGATTCTCTACTTCCGTGTGGCAGAATGCAAATAACTACCACTGACCTGAAGTAAACTAGCACCGCTGTACATCGCCGCTGTTTGGCCGAATCCTCACGTCTACACAATTAGGAATCCAAAACGCCTTTAATGCTTTCTAAAATCAAAGCAGCCTAACATAACTATTTTCACTTCTTGTCTTAACAAACATCTCAAGTTTGAGGCGACATAATGCCGTACGGCTCCAGCCGAGTGAGGGAAAAGGTTTGACAACACTTCTGAGAGTTAAGAGATTTCTTCTCAAGCTATTTGCAACATTTTCAATGGGTTGATAAGCAGCAAACGTCATGGGGACAGACCAACAGTATTTGTGGAAATTGGCCCTATTTGGACAGAGGAGCTGGAGTGGATGATCTACACTCACAACATATTCAAAGAGCGATACAAAATGGCAAACAGCAAATATTAGTGAGTGATTCCAAACACAGCCTGACTGCATGTGACACATAAAAGGGGGGTTGAGGGGAATCGGCGTCAGACGCTTTCCGGTAATGTCCACCATTTATTTATTTATTATTTTTTTTTTTTTCAGTGACATTACTGGACTGGACTGGACTGGTGCTCTTACCATGCCGTAGCCTGGGTGAGTCCCCATAAATGGAGGAACACCCGTGGGTGCTGGCTAAAGGTGTAGAGGGGAGGGAGAGGAGGCGGAGTTGGGGTCACTACATGTAAGACAAAAACAATGAAAGACGCACAGCAACAAAAAGTGACACACAACACAAAGCTAAACCGCAATACCAGTGCTGTGCACCTGTTAGCATCCTGACTAGCATTAGCTTGCCGGCATGCCAGCGGAGTGAGCATGGGAAGCCGTTTAAACATTCTTCCGTAGCCTTGATCTCCATCTTAAGGTCCAAGTACGAGTATGCTCTCTGTCCTCAAAAGACAATTGGCCGACTAGTAGACTGGCTGCGTCTTTTTTCCTCCCACTACTGTTTGATATTCCTGCACATTACGAAGACAACTGTCATACTAGTAGGGCGGATGGAACGATAGTTCTAAGTTATTAGTGTGGCAAAACTCCAACATTTTACATCACGTACCACCTTCTTTCATAAAGAATTAAATGCAAATGTGCTATAAAGTTGAATATCCGATAGATGTACAAGTACCACACTTTGAGTCACTGTGCTAGTCCGCATGCTGCGAAAACTACTAGAGAAGCGCTAGATAGTAGAATTATATGTCACTAGTAGTAGCAGTTGTCACCTTGTGCAGTTTTTCCTCTATTGTGACATGTCGTTTAGTTGCCCTACTAGCACGAAAAAGTTGCCCTCTTAGTGAGGACGAGCGTACGAACGAGTACGTTGACCTCAAGATGGATGTCAAGGATGTGGAAGAAATGCTGAAACGGTTTTCCATAAGCTTGCAGATGAGAGCGTTTAAACTACCACTAAATCTGTTATAATGGAAAGAATACTTCAATAAGAAGCAAATAAAGTGAGGTGAGAGGGCAGAGTTTTGCACAGGGGTGGGCAAGGAACAGTTTTTCAAGCATTTACATTACGGAGAGTCCTGTTGTATTTGTTGCATTCGTTTAGCCGTTCCCCCCTTCAAATTGCAATTTTTCTATTCATTTAATTTTCATTCATTTGCTAAATGAGGTATTGTAAAGTAAAATGTTTGAACATATTCAGTTATTTTCTTTGATTTTACAGAACTATAATTAAGGGAAATGAACAGCATAATATTAAAAAAATGAGAATAAACTACAAGTATTTGATTGTCGAAATTGTTTTCCCCCTCATCTACATCACCGGTTATAAAATAAGTCAGTCTCAAATTGATTTGGTCATTATTAATAAATGTTACATAATATACTACATTAGCTGTAATGAAAATGAAAAACTCGATCCAATTATTTGAATAAAATAAACTAATTAGCACATTCCTCGCTATTTTTTTTTCCGACCTGATCTACTCACGACTCGGCTGTGTTCACGGGCATCAGAGTTAGCCCACCCCCACCTCTGCTGCAAAGAAGGTGGCTTGGCGTGCATTTTATTTGTATTGCCGCTCAGTATGCGTAAGAACTTCAAACGAGCTGTCTATCATTTGCCACCTCATCACTCTCAAAGCCGATCAATCATCCTACAAATGATTTCTGAAGTCATGTGGTGCTCTCTGGCTGCTTCTCTTTAGTGGGACGCGGCGAGCCGGATGAGGGCAACGCGGCTCGCCCCCGCCATGCGGCACCACTCCATGCTCACACGTAAGACACAGACAACATTTACCCTGGGGGCCCCCCAGCCGGGGGGAGCTACCTGAGGGGCCGCTGGGGATCCCATCGTCAGATCTGACTCGGCAAGAAAGAACCAGAGACACAATAAGGTACTGCAAAAGGACTTGGCGCCGTCGCCGTCTTTCGCGCACCGCAACCTTGACAGATGAATATGCCGGGACTCAAAAAGGACTACTTACTACTCGCCATGTTAGCAGCCATGGAGGGGTCAACATCGCCCGCCTGGGGGGTCAGGGTGGGCTTCATTACATCCCCTAAGACAGCAAATGCTACAGGGAGGAATTGCAGGGGGGAGGGACGGGGCGGGAGAGGGAGACGTTAGCTTACTACAGCGCAGTACGGTCCCGGTGTTGCCGTGGCAACCGATTGCTGTTGCCATGACGACAGAGGGAGGGAAGCTTTCAAGGGAAATTGAACTGACACCGGTTTAAATAGGACATGTGGATGCTTACAGCAAACAAAAATAACTCCGTTTACCATCTCGAGAAGTTAAATGAGGCTCATGAAATATCTTCAATGGGGCTACGGAAATTCGGGGTATCATGTCCACATTTCAATATGAGAAAGGGAAGGGGAGGAGCACTTGACCTAATGATGGATTGAAATTTCTGTGTGTCTGTCTCTGTGTGTATGTGTCAGTGCAATTGTGTGTGTGCGTGTCTGAGGTAGTGCTAGCGTGTATTTGTGACGTAATTGTGTGCCTCTGTGCATGCGTGTTTGTGTAATCTTGTCTGTTTCTGCGTAATTTTGTGTCCGTCTCTAATTTGTGCGTGTGTGTGTACAGCGGAGAGGCCAGCGCAGCTCTCCCTCACTGCAATGCAGCGCTTGCACCGCTGCACGTCCAAAGAAGCGAGGGGGGCAACTCACCAAGTCAAATGGCAGGAAGCAAGCAATGAGCCAGCCCGAGAGCCACGCGCGGGAGAGACGAAGCAAGGAAGAGAACAAAATGAGAGCCAGCGAGGGAGTGCCCAAAGTAAGAAAAACACAAAGATGGCAAAGTCCAGAATGGCAGAACATTGGAGGGGATTAAGGGGGGGAAAAAAGCCTCAAAGCAGCACATTTTTAGTAGAGCTGCTTGGCGTTCTGTTACCGCGGTGACCGAGCGGCCAAGGCATTCCCTATGGCGGCACGCAAATGAGCTGATCCCGCTGACATGACCGACTGGGATTCATAGTACGACTTAGCCACAAAAATGCAGCGCAATTTGCAGAAAAGACATTTTTTGCGGGTATCGTCTCATTCACGCCGCAATAAATTAGCATATGGTGGAAAAAGTGAAACTTTATTGTCCAAATTACATAAAAGCATGCCCAGAAAAAGAAGGCCAATTCCTACATAATAATAATTTTTTTCTATGTAACATTACATAGATATATACTTTAATGCAGTGTATGTATATATGGAACTCCTAGCCCAAAGAAAATTGGAAAAAATCAGAATATATAGTTTTCTTCTTTAACTTAAGTGAATGTAGAGGCATATGCATAAGTCAAGACAAGTTCTAATTGTCCTTTTTTTTTTTTTTTTTTAAACTACTACTGCTATCACTTATCACTACTAGTAGTCGAAGTGTACATTAGTCGCAGCGTGATTAAAAAGCATGCGGTAGTAATACATGCTGAAACGGCTTTCCGTCGACAATGTGTCACATATTGATCAAATGAGATGCAATTAGTCAGCAGTTCTTTTACCTGAGCCGAGTTCTGCTCCGGGGGCGCTTGCTGCCGGGGCATCTCCGCCTCCTCCTCCGGCGGACTCTGTCAGGTCAACCGAACAGTGCCACCCAAAACATCATATCCATCGCAGCGTTAAGGAAGAAGAAGGGAGGGGGGGGGGGTGGGGGACAGTCAACCCGGGAGCCTCGCACTGCTAATGCCAAAAAATGCTGAGAGTTAGACGGGGCAGATGCCGGTATACATCCAAAATGATACTTTGAGTGAGCGATAAATGCTGTGAAACAGATTGACATCCAACACACCAGACGGCTTCAAAATCGCGCATCAAACAAAACTAGCCATTGGAACAAGAAATACATGAGTTGAGGTCAACCAAGCGAGATAGAGAGAAAGTTTTTGTTTTTAAAAAGAAAGAAAGAAAAACCCATAAAAAAAAAATTTAAAAAAAGCTTCCAAAAATGGTTAACGGTAGATTTCAAATAGGGTCCACAAAAACTCTGCGCTATAGAAGAAGAATGTATAGAAAAAAAAGCTGTTCAGCATCACCCTTAAGCTTGACGCCTCCATCGTGTGAAGCTACCCACCACAAAACAGGCTCATGATGTCTCTGCTGTCAGTTTTGGGTGGGGGCGCGGAGGAATGGATGGGCGGGATGGCTGAGGAGTCGAATAAGTCCGCTGGAGGGGAGGGAGGGATTCATGGAATGACATTTAACATGACGCGATAATCCACCGTGCACACAAGTGGCGCGTTTCCTCAAATAGTGGCCACGCAAACTGTCCTCACTATTTGAGGAAAGGCAATCTTTTTCGGTAGCATGCAGAACATGCTCAAGAGGGAAGCGATATCACCCCACAAAATGTTCCTTCTATCTTTTCAAGGCCGACACGTTGGAGCGGGAAGTGAGAGCACGCCAGAAGGGGACAGCACGTGTGCAAAGGAGGGCTACCTGCTGGAAACAGGCCGACTGCGGGGGGCGTGGCGTCTGCTCGGCCGTCTGCCGTCGAGGCAAAGAAGGCTACAAACAGGGCCAAAATGCTCAAACGTGACAGCAGGCAAGGAGAGTACGAGAGTCGTTGCATTCATGGGAAGTGAGTCTGGCAGTGGCAGGCGGCGCATTTGCTAACCGGACTTTCTAACCTGACTCATGCCGAGTTTTAAAACCACATGATAACAGTCATCCTGCATGCCTTTGTTACATCTGGGCTGGATGACTGCAATGCACTTTGTTTCGGAGTCAGCCAGTCCTCCCTCAAACGTGGGTTTGGGTACATGGTTAAGCTAGTCAAACCAGCCGCAAGGAGTTTAGCTCCTACCGACCAATCAGAGAAGCCAAAAATGCTGATGTCATCATTCTGCCACTGTGAGGACACATTTCAAACGGGATAGGTTCAAGTGACTGCCCCATTACTAATACTTTGAATTACATCAGCCAGCACTACAGAATCCAATTGACATAGCAACACAGAGGTTGAAATCTGATTGGGCAAAAAAAAAAAAATCTAACGTGATCCGCATATACCGCTCGAAATGAAAATGGTAACTAGTATTCCGTAATTTACAATTTACCGAGTCACTTTCTTGTGGCATGTTGGTGCTAAGGCACAATGTTGAATTGATGGACGAGTTTCATTTAATCAGGCCACAACCTTGTCTAATAGGAAAAAGTGCTTTGCTACTGTATTCTGGCATACACAGGCATTTCTAACCCTTTTTTGGTGGATGTCAATTAGTTGATCCCTATCCCCCGCAGTTCACTGGGGTGTTGGGAAATATATTCATAGAAATTAGCAGACTTTAAGCTTGCGAATGTAGCTCACCTACATTGACAAGTTTGCTCAGTGTTTGCTCAGTGTTTGCTCTGACCGCCCGCCACTGGATTCAGGCAACAAAATGCATTTCAAGAGCAGAGTAGCGTACACACACACGTCCGACGTTTTACCGCTGAAAAAGTCGGTCGCAGGGAGGGCGTCGGGCGCTACGGGCGCCGAAACGGCCGCCGAGACGGTCGCCGTGGTGACGATGGTGCTGGATGCAGAACTGAAGATAGATGATGGGGAAGGGGGGGGCACCACGGAGCTAAAACACGAATTTCCCACACCAAAAAGGTCTAGACCCAAAGACGCTGCAGCGGCGGTGCTCCCGTCCGAGGGAGCGAAGGGGTCTTGTGGGAAGTGACGGAGGTGGCATGTGGAGGAAGTGATGTTAGATTAGATGAAAAAACAAACAAAAAATGGAGTTTTGCTGCGGTCATGAAAGCTGAGATGAGAAATGCTGCATTCAAGAAAACTGGAAAGTTGGACATTAATCGATGACTCCTACACCCTAACGTACTTAAATTATGAGCTCAAAAGTCACGCGCAACAATTTGACATGTTCATTTCCGACTGTACTCGCTGTTTTTCATTTGACGGTTTTCTAGCAATTGGCCGTGAGTGTTTCTTTGACTGTATTTATGACTTAATCACAGTGTTGGCATAGGTTAGTGATAGTTAACCGCGCTTTCCAATTAGCCTACAAATAGGCGATTACGTCACCACAGAGGTTTTAACCCAAGGACCCACGAGTGATAGATACTGGCGGTGTTCCACAAAGCTCTTTTCTTGGTCCGCAGGTTTTCACTTATACTCGGTGGTGCTCCTCAAGCCTCGACACTCGGTCCACTCTACCTAAATGTCAGTTACTTGGCTTGGTTCTGATAGATTACTTGCTATTTGTGGCTTAAGCTGGACTTTCCCACTTTACTTGAATGCAGCTGAGAAGCCCCCACAGGCTCCATGTTGTCAGTTGCGGGCTGAAAGCCAACTGTGGCGTCGGTTTGGCAAAAACAATGGCCACCCAGCACGTGACAGGACGCGATTACCTTCACACCTGAAAAAGTGTGCATAACGAGGGGCAGGCGCGGCCACCTGCCCGCATCCTTTTGTTACACGGCCGTGTGAAGACACATGCTAAATGAGAGAGGCAAGTGCATTGTCTTCTGTCTCCGTGGCAACAAGAAGCACAGATGGCAGCGTTGTTGAATAGATCCGGCCCTTTTTTTTTTTCTTCATCTTACCAACACAATGTGTGCTTGGAAAGCGTTTTTGGAAAGGCGGGTTGTGCCCTTTCATTTTACACAGTGCAGGAATATCTGAATCAGCAAAAAATAATCCCTATCCGTCGGGCTCTAAGCATAACATGGAGTCACCCACCAGCTCCGGCTGCAGCTCCGGCGACCGGGGCGGCGGGCGTTGCGGCGGCTCCGCCTTCGGCTGCCGCGGCGGAGGCCTCTGTGGCGGCGGCGGCGGGCGCGGCAAAGGCATCTGAGGTTTTCCCACGCAAAAACCCCGGTGGATGAGAAGGCGGCGCCCAGAGAAGGGAGTGAGAAAACGGAGGACACAATGAGATGCAGAAGAGAAGAAGGACAAGCACAGCAACTTCTGGCCTCGCACACAAAAGCGGACAGACGAATGGGAGCACAGACGAGGAGGCATTCTAACGTTACGGCACGGAGACTAGTCGCTCTGTATGCGGCGATGCCACGGGGCAAGAGTTTGATAGACAGACGGACTTTCCTCGGACGCAGCGAAAAGCACGTCCGTCCAACTCAAGTGTCTATGAAAAACCGCTTGAGCCTTAGTTCCATGTCCTTGATATCCAAATTAAGGTCCATTGCCCTCATTGTCCCCAATAAAAAAGGAATCACCAAGGATTGTGCAATTGTCCTTCCAGGATACCAAATTGGTCCAACTAGTGTCGTTCTACTAGCGCATTAAAGGGGAAGTCAATACAAACATATTTTTTGCAAGAATCGGTTCTATGCAGGCCCACTTAGTTGAAACAAGGCGATATGATTAATATTGTGTTTGCGAAATCAACAAAATCCACCTGTTTGTAGCCATCTCGGGGGGGGGCGGCCATTTCGTCGCTTCTGTCGACTGAAAATGACATCACAGTTGCTCGGGGCTCAAGTAAAGACCAATCCCGGTTCACCTGTTTTGTGAAGCCGAGCCACGATCGGTGGTTTTCTGAGGCCTGAGCAACTGTGATGTCATTTTCAGTGACAGAAGTGACAAAATGGCCGCCCCCGGAGATGGCTAAAAACGAGTGGATTAACTCTTATTCCACAAGCGTAATAATGCCCCGTTTCAACTAGTGGGCCTGTGTAGAACATATTGCAAAAAAAATATATGTTTGGGTTGACTTCCCCTTTAAATAGTTTTCCTACTGCGGACAAAGAGCGCACTAGAACATGGCACTTAAACTGGATATGAAACGTATGGAATAAATGCTCCAACGGCTTTCCATAAGCGTCGAGAAGCTAGATTGTGTTGGCCAGTTTGAACATCAAGGCGTTGCCAGGGATTGCGAGCTTTTGCTTGATGCATTTGGAAATAGAGTGGAACCGCCCAAAGTTGAACAACACGCCTCTGAAGTGGCTGGGACCGCCTTCCAGCCGCCATCCAACCGGCGTCACTTGAGACTTTAGCGTACCTCACCAGATACGAGTCGGGCGATGAATAAGAAGTACACCCAAATGCTGAGCTGCAGCATTTATGTCATCAAAGTCTCAAAATCAGTCTTCGTTTTCAAGTATACGCGTATCGTCGCTGTCGGGCGTGAACCTCCGAATGTTGATATGGTCAATTGAATATATTTCCACAAATATTGTCCCCACGTGGTCTGTTACTTTTACACATCATCGATAGATAGAATGTCTGGATGTTTTTTCGACGACGGTGTGGGAAAATGCGTTATAAAGTTAGTTAGTTGAAAATCGATAGCTGTAATACTTTGCTAGAGAAGGGACTTTTCTCCTGCTGACTCTTCCTGTCCTTTTCCTGCTCTTTCCTGCTATTTTCCCCCTTAAATGTTGAATTATTTTGTATGAATTCTGCCTAGCAACGGTAGCTTAAACCAGCATCCTGGGACAGATCATGTCCAACCTGAGTGGTTCCACTGTATTAGCAAATCTCCTGTGGCTACAGTTTAGATTACAGCCTGTGATGATTTTTAGCTAATTCATCACAAAAATGCTTGCTATTAGCTAAGGAATAATATGAGCGCTTTGGTTAGTTTAAGAGGTACAGTGGAACCGTGACGCACGTATGTCCCACCTTACGACTTTTTGAGTCCAGGGCCGTCGCTTCGGTAAATAATTTGATGGCGGGGGGGGGGGGGGGGATGCGAGCCAGAATTTGCGGTATGGATTGAAAATAACCCATAGAGTTATTTTAATCCATTGAGGGTTAATGGGTTAAAAATAACCCAGCGGGGTTATATAGAACGCAGCAGTTTGAAGGCTGATAGTTTGGCACACTAAACTGGGCTGTAATTTAAATATGTCAGTCCACAGACTGCCGGTGCATGCAGCTAAGTGTGGCATCACATCGTCAGACGGCTTCTTGTGGGCGTTGAGCTTCCCAGAGAGGATGTGAGGTAGGCGACCGCACTCCCTGGAAGCCCACTAACCTCCTAACAGATCCATATTGGTGGCGCCAGGGGGGGAGGCGGCCGCTGTGCTAGTGGGAGGAGCTAGAGGGACTCCAGCTTCTGGTGCCGCAGGGGCGGGCGTGGAGGCGGCGGCGGCGGCGGCGGCGGCGGCGGCGGCAGGGGAGGGGGCGGCGGCCTCCGCTGCCAGGGTGGGCTCGGCTAGCAAGGAATCGCCCATTTCTGAGGAAAGGGGTGAGGGGGTTGTGCAGGGGTGGGCGGGGGGTTTTCAGACCCCAAATAAAGCAAACCCAGCCCATGTTGAGCGGGTGGCAAATCCAAATGAAGCCCAATTAAACAAAGCGAAATATTCCAGTCACCAAATTTGCAAAGAAAAACAAATTGCCCCCGGTGTTAAAAACCAAATTCAGACAATGGAGGACGTGGGGGGGAAAGGGAAGAGAGAGAAACAAGAACAAGACCACTGAGACTAGAAGAGATGTTAGAGGAGACAAACGAGGAGGTCAGCAAGACACATCGACAGTCGAACAGGATCCAGAACACGCTAGAACAACATTTAGACTTGAACAGCGGCGGCTGGCGCTTTTGGTACCTCAGCCTGCGGTCGCCACTTACCTAATTCAATCCACGTCTTACTACCACATCACAGTAGGTACTAGAAAGCATGACTGCTGCCCAAAACTGCAATTTTGTGGGGCACAAATGTGCCACATACTTCATCTGGAGTGCTTCGGAATCAGATACTTGAATTTGAATGTTTAAAAAAGCAGTCCTATGAGACATGTTCGGAAATTTGGTGGAATGGACTACCGGGAATAAATAGTGTTGCTTCTGATTCGTGTTTAGGCCAGCCGGCAGGAAGGCCCCGATGGGCCCGCCGCGGCACTTGAGGAACACGGAGGCACAATACTCAGAACCAACAGAAGAGCACTCACCTGATCCAAGAAGGTCTGCGAAGAGAACAACACAAGTTGTCATTTGTTGGCTACTTGATAATCTGCCATGCCTTCGATTCAATCTTCTATTTTTGCAGCGGTCTCTAAAATAGCGGACGAGGCGTCTTACCTCCCCAGGATGTGGGGCCGGCGGATGCTGCTGGGGGGCCAGAGGAGGACAGAGGATCCAGGTCCAGCAAGGAACTGAATCAAAGGTAGAAAGCGAGGGGACACGGTGACTCAGTAGCGATGCTGCAATATTGCGGATTTAGAAGCAATGGTTTTTATACATGCCTGTGATTTTATGTAGGGTGTGCCGTTTGCACGTTTTGCTGCTCAGTTGTTAGGTTTATAATAAATGTATTTCATATCTAGGCTAATTTCTGTTAGTCCATGCATGGCATGTTACCATTAAGCTCCAGGTCTCGTGTAAGAGCAAATTAAACGATTTGTTGAACATTTTAATGTTTAAATATGCAGCGATTAATTATGTGTCAGTTCTACAGTAAACCTGAAGTGGGCGTGACAAAGAAAAAAAAGCATCAAGCAAGCCCGCTTTCCATTTAGTTGGACAACTATGGGAGTCATAGTCTTCTCAGTGCTTCCTCAAAGTTTCATTTTTGGAGTGGAAGAAAAAAATAAGTTAAATAAGTATTGTGTAATCGAGTAATCTCCAATTTCAAACGATTTATGAAAAAAATAATAAATCAAATGATCTCACCTATTGCGGGTGGGTCTGAAACATATCCCCGAAATAAATGAGGGTTCCCTATACTTGATGATAGCTTAAAAAAAAACATTGCTTAAAAAAAAAAAAAAAAAAAAAACATGAGGTAGAAAAGATGCGAATGGTGAATTGCGCTCAAGCTGCTACGTACTCTTCGGCCGGCTCGGGCGCAGCCGGGGCGGCGGCGGCGGCTGCGCTTTCCCCAGGCGGAGGCTGCAGCGCGGGGACGGCGTTTGAGGATTTGGCCGGAGTGGAAGTGGGAGACGCGTTGTTTGTGGGAGAACCCTGCGGGGGTGCACAATCACCATTGCGGTCGGACACAAGGACCAAGCACAAGTCAAAATTATTGGTCGAAATGTGCAGCCTACCTTAGTTGGAGACCTAAAAGAATGAAATGAAAAAGGGAGAATTGTCATTGAACTCGGTGTGAAAAATGCGCTTGCATAGGAATAGATGAAATGGGATAAATGCTTGACTTGAAAAAGTCAAATACAACCCAAAAATGTGAGTGCATCATGTGATCATATGAAGGGTTCATCCCAGAAGCAACGCATCTAGCAGTACAAATTGTAACAGTGTAAAGAATAGAATTTGGTGTTCAAATTGCAAATGATGAAAGCTGGGAATAAAACTCTTCATATGATGCAGCCTGGTCTCACGAGAATTGAGTAGGATTTAGTCCTATCATTTAGAAGACAAAAGCTTGTCCGATAATAGTCAAGAATATTCATCGTAACTACATTTCGAAATAATTATTCAACCCATCTTAATATTTAAAAGACCCCAAATTGTCGGGTATATTTATATTTGTGTAAATGCAGTGCATGAAATAGAAAACAGGTCAAATCTGTGTACACTCTAAATTCTTGTGAGAGCACATTGCATTATGATTCATACTGTACATGTGCGTCTTGCCGACTTCCCACATGTATTCAAAAACACACACACACGCACACACACACTTGTTTGAGTACCTACGGGCTACCAAAGTCTCTATCTATTCCCAGGGGATGAGTTCCCATGTGAATAGTGTGCCAGTTTACCTGCCTGGGAGGATACTCATTACCAAAAAAAAAAAAAAAAATAGGATACATTCAAAGAGGTTGGGGGCCCCAAAGCCAACACGCGGTTTATGCTCACCCTTCACTGGTGATCCCAAATGAAGGAAAAGGGGCATAAAAGAGAGGAAGGGTTAAAAGGAAACGAGAGCAATACAGCAGCAGTCTAACTAACGGTCAGCATTGCTTCACCCGTAGATGGACATCTTGTCCTTTCCCTTTCCTCCCTTTTTTACCTTCCGTTACATAACGTCCTTTTGCTTCTGTGCTTTTCATGTCATTCATGTCTCCTTCTTTTCTCCCATCCTGTCTACCTCATTTTCTTCCTTCCTTCCTTAAATAACTTCATTTACAAAGTGTAGACCAACTTTGGGCGCGACTAGTGTAATCAAACGGCGCTTTTACTAATAATAATCATCATCATGTAAACAATATTCAATGCGATATTTTTTCGTCTCCGGGTTTGACATTAGAATGATCGAACAATCCCGACACCGGGGCTTCGCGAAAAAAGAGAAATAGAAGTGAAGATTAGAATTGAGTCCATTACCCCTTCTTGCCGCCCTTTACGTCCTCCAGGCCATTCATGTGTGTTTCCAGAGACTCCAGGATACTGCTGGGAGCCTGACACACAATAACAACAATGAGCGAGGCGCTCTAAAAAGAATAGATAAATGAACATGTCGTGCATTTGCTATCTGGGCCTTTTAATACCACCACTTATCAAAGAACCACCAAGTAAAAAGTGTGTAATATATTAGAACAAGCCTGTAACTGTGCCCCACGCCTCATCTGGGTGGAGCGGTTCGGAGTCAATATTTTACCAAGGCAAAATAAATACTTTGAATTAAAGGCATGCTTTTCATCGCATAGTCTTCTAAATGTGGTGAGATGCTGATTATTGAATGTATCGATGTGTGCAGGTGGCTCCAGACAAATTGTGGATGTCAATGAGTGGCCAGCGCTCTGCCAGGGCAAATTTGACATCCGATTTCAGTTGCGGGGCTCGGAAAGGCGCTGGGAAGATTCGATGACAACACATAAAGGCAGATTGTGATTGGACAAGAGAAAAAAAATCCAGCGTTCACACCCACTACTGGAAAAAGTGCAGCCTAGAGAAGTGCTATGAAAAGACAAAAAATTGGAAGTTAGCGTTAGCTTCTTGTCTTGACCTGCCATCACCGAAAGCAAAACTTTAAGGAAGCAACATCCGACGACAGCGGCGAGGCTTTTTGAAGCACACAATGAAAAGCGGGCGTCAAACGGGATTAGGCTCAGCACGCCGACACCGCATCCTGCAAGCAGGCACTCGGCCGTCGCTAGGGTTACCGGCTCCTCCTCCAGAGGTTTAAACGGACAGTCGTGGTCATCCGAGTCTGCCAGGTCCACCACCACCCCCGGGTGGAGACACTGGGAGGGGCGGTGGGCACGGGGGCGGGTCAGACGCGGCGTGTGCGAGTATGCGCATGCGCTTCGCGGAGACTTACGTAGTTGATGTCGGGGATGTCGTTTTTGTCAACTCCGACGGTCTGAAGAGAGAAATCGAAGAAAATATCCAGTCATTCCCGACTCACCACGCAACAACTCTAAGCGACCCGGTAAGTTGTTGTAATAAGTATGAACGTCACAGAGGATCAAGAATATATGCCTGTGAGTATTGTAATATTGTCTGTGCAGGTGCGTCCGTGGCGTGTGAGCAAATACCTCCGCCAGTTTCATGAACTCTCCGATCTTTGTCACCCGGGTCAGGAACCTCTTGTAGATCTCCAACGCTTCCTTGCAGTCGCTCTTTTTCATCTTGAAATATTTCTCTGCAGGAAAAAAGAATAATCCTACAAATAAATTGTCACATAACACACTAGTTGGACATTCTTTAAGGAGTTAGCAGCTGTGTCACCAAAAAGGCATCCGTTGCATAAATGTAGTCATTTAAGTAAACGAAAAATATTTAGTAATTCATCTCCTTAATTGTTTGGTAACTACAAAAATAGTACTATAATTTTCTAAATATTAACATTTAAGTAAAGGTTTGTTAAATTAAATAATTAAAAAAAATAAAAGTAAAAGTAATAAACTCAATGATTTCAGAATGAGTATTTAAAAGAAGTTCAACAAATTCTAGATAGTAAATCAAAAAAATTAGAAAAATAATTAATATATGATAAATGAGTCTGTAAATTAATTAATCTTATTAGGATGCTATATCTTTAATATAAAAAGCATTTCAATTACTATATAGAACTTGATTTAGTATGTTCATAAACGAAACATTTAGTTTGTGCATACACATTTAGCATGTATTTACCTTAAAAGAAAAATGATTTCTAAAGTTCATTTAGGAAAAATAAAATCAAGTCAGATAAGAATAAATGGTTTCACTGTTTACCATATTAACTTGATTTATTGTAATTGTGTCCCACCCACAGATAACCTGGCCCTGCACCTGCTTTGAAAAATCCAACGAGCATGAAAGAAAGTTTCGGGCCGGCCCGCTTTGGAGGCGCCACTGGCGCGTGTTTGCAAACTGACCGAGCATGTTGATGACGCCGTCATTGTAGGACGCGAAGAGCTTGACCAAGTCCTTGAAGAGCAGCAGGAAAGCGGCGTTGATGATGCCGTTGTTCAGCTCCTTGGGATGAACCTGCCGGCAGCCAGGTAAGAAATGAGTTTGCGAGGGAATGATCACGAAATCGGGTCAGCGTCGGCCAGTCGACTCACGTCAAACTCCAGAAGCGTGTCGATCTGAGTCTGCAGGACGGGCATGCCCTTCAAGAGCTTCTCTGTGGTCATGGTCCTCATCACGCCCTCGGCCCTGGTGGGCAAACGCACTTTGAATCAGCGGAGCGCAAGGGCGGCGAGCCCGACTTGCCCGGCAGCGGCGGCGTGGGCGTTACCCCTTCTTGACCCGAGTGAAGTCGAAAGCCATCTGGCGGTAGGCAAAGGCTTTCTCGTTCAGGTAGCGGCCGTACCGTCTGATGAACGTTGACATGTCGTAACCTTTCAAAGAGAGCGACTTTAGAGCAGTCATTTTAGCTCGGAGGAAGTCATTTCCAAAAATCTGTTTGGATTTGAGAATGATGAAATACTCAAATGTGGAGATGTGGCATAAAACTGGTTTTCGCCATTTCCGTGTTAAGATTTTGTTAGATGAAATCGAAGGCTTGGTTAGAACATGTAGGTTTAGAAAAGGACCTTTTTTGTAGTTGTTTTATGAATGGCGTTGATTGTAAAAAGGAAAAAAAAAAAAAGTATTTATGCGGCGTAGTCTGGAACATATGGCTGATGATAAAGGTGGTTTCACCGTAGCTCCGACATTTTCTTTTTACCATGAGAGCCAGTTTTGTCGATGAAGTTGCTGAGGTTGAACAGAGAAGTCCTGGAGGCCAAGTACTGGATGAACCTCTGCAAGGGAAAGAACGTCCTTTAGGGAGCAGGTCAGGGATGCGAAGGCTCCGCCCCCCCCCTCCAAGGTGTCCGTACCTCATTGCCGTGCACGCACATGTGGTGGGTGGTGACCAGGGCCTTGAAGACCACCACCCAGCTGGCGTTGGTGGCGCGCTCGAAAAGCGTGTCGGCCATCTGGGGGATGTTGACGTTGGTGGTGTTGGTGGCCGACACCAGATCTGCAAAGGGATTGACGGAAAAGGTTCAGATGTGAGGACCGCCTGACACGATAGCACCGAAAGTCCTTAAATAGCGCTCCCCGCTAGTCAGGAAAATCACCATTCTGACTTTTGACGTTGTGGTTTCAAGACAAATGGGACATGAAAATGTCATCTGATGAAATGGTGCAAGTGGAGCTCACGTTGCGTCCGGCGAGTGTGCAATGACAGCGTCTGGACATCGACGTCAGTGAAAAGGCCAACGTCAAGTATGGGCAGGCGGCATCGTTAATGGAAGCAGACGAAGGCCGTTACACTGAGCAGGCCTTGGCCTGGCTTAAAATAGACTGGCTCGCTCAATGGCAGACAAGCGGCGCAGTCCATGAGAATTGCAGCATTCCTGTTGTCATGGTGCTACACCGAAATTGGTTGCTTTTAAGTCAGACTAGTCCCAATGAAGGAAAAGAGGGGGGGGGGGGGGAATTGTCAAAATGCGGGTGTCTAGTTGTTTATCGATAAGATAATTGAGTATTGTTTGTGTTAAGCTAAAAGTAAATATTGTAAATACGATAAATTGACCCAAAATATGTATTCTAATTGTATATTGTGGACCACCACATATTAGTAAATGTATATTTTAATCAAATTAAATACATTTTTATTAGGGAGACCTGAACGGCCACTTACCATGTTGTTGTTAGTCTTTTATTTTCCTGCCACTAATGGGGAGACAAATTACGAAATTATTAGCAGTCAGGCTCGGGGCCCTATCCCCTGCAAATATAAAAATAATCAAGCAACAATTTAACGTGGTAAACTCGTCCCAAATGAATCGATACTGTACTGTTAAATGATTTCCACTACAGGACTCCTGAATATTTCAAATCTGTGTTGGCTGGATTAGAGGAGGAGTCATACTTTGGCCAACCCTGATCTGGAGCCACTCATGTTGCCGGGTGGATGCGTGGCTTTGGGGGTGTTTGGAAAGAGATTATTTCTAATCACTAGTCCGTCTTTGTCTTCAACATATTCAACAACATGCTGATCCTCAAGCGCGCCAGCGTTTGCATATTTTCCTGTCGCCGCTGTTGCCACACTGCGCATGCCACATTAGCTGACAGTTGCCGCCCGCCGTCTCTTCAAGCGCAAGCAATGGCTGCTTATGTAAGACGGTAACAAGTGTTTATTCAACACGATATCCAAGCAGCTGCGGCGCTCTTATACTGCCGGTAACCTTAAATGATCGTTATTGGTGCTAAGATATACTCAGTTGCAGTAAACAAACAAGGATGATAAAAATGCTAATGCGGATTGGCGGAGCTGTCTAAAGACTCTTATGGTAATCCACCGGTTCTAAGAATGAACTGTGAGCTCTCCTGTCAGGCAGGCTACTTCCGTGGGTG